>NW_028261384.1:80097954-80743311 GCF_051295495.1 Thamnophis sirtalis | reverse complement strand
TAAGGTTGAGTAGTTAAGGGCCAAGGCTAGAAACAGGAAGGTTCTGAGTTCCAGTCTCAACTTGGGCACAAGCCCATCTGGGGGACTTTGGCCCAGTCACTCTATCTTAGTTCTGGGAAGAAGGAAAAGGTAAATCTCTTCTGAAAAACCTTCCTAAGAAAATGGAAGGAATTAATCCAGATAATTGCTAGGAGTCAGTATTGACTCAAAGGGACCAACCCCCCCCCCCAGATTATGCAGTGCAATGGTTTTGATCTTTAAAGTTGTTTCAGAACAAGTGGGACCATGAAAGTTGCAATTCTTTTATTATGTTTATTCTACCATACAGCATTATGGAATATTCAGGAGTTATAGTAAATATTTTAAACCATAAACCTCATACTGTTATCTCACCATGAGATTGCCGTGTGTAATTTTCACATGCTACTGAAAAAGTAGGATTGGAGATAATTATTTTTTGCTTTCTTAGGACTAGATATGTACAAAACCTTCAAAAGAGATGCTTGATATGAGGGAATGGTTATCTGCTATGTTGTGGCTACCCCCAGATATCTCCCCATGCCTGAGCATGTACAGCTATTTAGCTTCGCCAGCATATTGAAGCATGGTTACAGGAATCAACAATATCAAACCCCTTTGCCAGGATCTCGCTTCCTACAAGGTTACAATTTCTCCTCTAATTCAGTGCCCTTTTCAAACAAACAGCCATGACCAGAATGAAGTCAAAACAGCACATCCCACTTGTTGCATTCCCTCTTGATACGGATTGGGTTACAAAGGAGAAAATAAGCAGATAAGTAGTTATTTTGTAGACTAAAACCTAGAGTCAAAAATGAATGATATTTATATAATTTGAGAATCAGAAAACAGTGTTATATAGAAACATGAAACTTGGGTGAGACAGAGGATTGCTGGTGAAATCAAGAAAAAAAATTAGAATTAACTGTTTATGTCTGTAATTTGCAAATAATGCAAGGTATTTTAAAGCTGCATTTTAAATATATGAAGCACGCATGGCGAATATAATATTCAGGAACATTTGGACAGCAACAACTTTCTACGCATTCCTGTGGAGGTATGGCAAGGCCAAAAATCCTGTAAAAGGATTCGTTTAATAACTTCCCAGATTTTTCTGCAACACACATGGCTCTGCATGGCAGAGGTTCAATGCTTCCTCATAGAAAAACTGATGTGTCATATAAGGAACTCAAACATATGTGTGTGTGTGTGTGTGTGTGTGTGTGTGTGTGTGTGTGTTTATATATATTTTTTTCTATTACCAGTTAAATAGTTTTAACAATGATACTCCATTATATATAAAAGAGCCAAGGTGGCGCAGTGGTTAAATGCAGCACTGCAGGCTACTGCTAGATCAGCAGTTCAGCGGTTCAAATCTCACCGGCTCAGGGTTGACTCAGCCTTCCATCCTTCCGAGGTGGGTAAAATGAGGACCCAGATTGTTGGGGGCAATATGCTGACTCTCTGTAAACCGCTTAGAGAGGGCTGAAAGCCCTATGAAGCGGTATATAAGTCTACTGCTATTGCTATTGCTATCATTGTTAAAACTATTTAACTGGTAATAGTATAAAAATAATATCCTATAAGACTGCCTTCTCTGGTTATGTACCCAATTGAAATTTACAGTATGGTATGTTTTTATGTATCATCTTATCATTGTTCTGCCCAAATAACCAATTTATTATTGTTACGGTTGGTCATATTATTATTATTGCAACTGCAGTGAAAGCTTAGTGATGTTCTAAAGATGCTATAAATCACTCAGGAGAAATAATCTTGACTTGCTCAAAAACAAGAATAGTTTAGTTGAAATCTAGTGAATACTGTATATTTTTATATTTAAGATCTTTACCTGTTTTCTGCCTTTTAAATTCCAAGCTCTATCAAAGTCTCTATCACCATTGTTTGTATGTGCCCATAACAAACACTAGTAGTATAAACAACAGTAGTTTATGGTATTGGAAGCAAACATACTCATTATTTTTTTCTAACAAAAAGTACAATGGACTTCACATAATCATTACAATTCAGGTTATGAATTATGTGGGGGGGGATAATTTGCCTGCTGACAATGATGCACTGATGCAAATGCCATGAGCAAACTATTTGTCTGCTTAAGATCTGCCACTCACTCCTTGGATCCATCTTTTCCAGATAAACATATCTTTCTGGAAGATTAAAATTACTATCTGAACCTCAGAGTGATTAAGTTTAAAGGACTATATTCCCATTATATTTAAATCTTGGTTAAAAAATATCAGTTTGGATGTTTGATTCTGGTAATTATTATTTTGTTTCTAAAATATGGTTATTAAGTAAATGGAAAATAATATCATTTCTCAATTTGATAACTGCTATTATTTTGATCTTATGTCTGGCCTGGTTTGAAGGCAAGACATAGCCTGATTATTCTATGTGATATATAAAAGGAATGGATTAGAAATCTAACCTAAATTTTTCCTTGGACTCTTCATGGTGGCATGATATTGGTATTCTTCATATGGTACAGTACAGTATGGTCTGGGTGTGTTAAGTAATGTATTGTCTGGAAACCTTTCGAGTTTTAGGATAGGAGTGAGCAGCACAGTATGGGATTAATTCGAATACAAATCTCTAGTAGCTAAAGAAAAAAAAAACTCTGCTAGACCTTACCAGTGTGGCTTCTCTTGTGAACCATAAGAACATTGGGACCGATGCAAATTATCCCACAGACATCACACTTTAGCTTTCCGTTAGGGAGTCGAATGCCTCCAACTCCTGACATGGCTTTGCTGCCACTGTGTGAGCCATTCATTTTGTCTCCAGAGGCATCAAGCATTCGTAAATCCTCCGCACATTCTTCCCCATTCATTTCACAGGCATGCCCATTCTCTTCATCACTCTGTGTCTCTACTTTAATATTACTGGCTGAAAGAAACAATAGAGGATGCCACTCAGTGGGTTTTTTTTTAAATAAACCAATCAAAATCATTGTGGGAAAGAAACAGCATAAAGGAAAGCATTTCTCAATAATACACTAACAATATAATTAAGTGACAAATTACTAATGTACTTACATGGGTGGAATGGACTTATTTAAAATACACAAATATTAAAATGTTTACATTTATAACTCTTAAGTTTCATATCATGCCCAAATCTCATATCAATATAATGTGCAAACCAGTGAAATTATCAATATTTCTGTCATCCACAATAGCTCTTCAATAGATGATCATGGTGGCACACTTGACTGGAGAATGTGGCCAAGTTTTGTTTTATTGATGCAATATTTGTTGCCATAAATTACATTTATTATTATTGGTTGTTTATTGCCTTATTTTATTTTGTACCATAATTTATTTGATTTTTTTTCTTTCACCTGGTAAGTTTTCACCTTTATGTTTTTCTGTATTACTTTCTTCTCATTTACCATAATAAAAGACTGACTGATATATGACTGGATAAACAAGACCAACCTATCAAGCCCTAGTTCATTTGCCATACACTTGGATTGCCAAAACCTTGTTAAACCTTGAAGTAACCTAGCAGAGATTCCACCTATGACAGAGGAAGCAATGGAATATACTTAGTGAGGTATGTCCAAATTCACATATCTGAAGAAAGGTATGACTTGTCTAGAGCCATGGTTCTACCTGAGCCCTAGGTTCCCTAGACAGTCACTGGAGCAGGTGTCAAAATATAAGCTATTTTTAATCATGGTTCTCATTTTGACAGATTGCCAACTCTAGAATGATATAACTGTTCTTGCTCAAAATCTGTCAAGAATTCAGGTTGGAGCCATGAAACTTTGTGAGATTCTGTTGTTTTCTGTTCCATAAATTCTGTGTTCACCATAGCAGTAGCATATATTACAGTGATGCCTTGGAACGCAAAATAAAGGAAAAGGTTAGAAGTCAGGGATCTAGGGAATGAAAACATAAAGAAAAAGCTGCTTTTCCATATTTGACCTGATGTTGGTGTAGATCAGTGGTTTCTGATCTACACCAACAGAGCTGGCTGGAGAATTCTGAGAGTTGAAGCCCACAAGTCTTAAAGTTGCCAAGTTTGGGAACCACTGGTGTAGATGGGGCATTTAAAAAAATGTTTGGGCTACTAAGGCCACAAGAGGAAACATAACATCATCAGGAAATAGAGCCCAAACATTTTTATTTTTTTTCTTCTTTTACTTTGAACATTTTGTTTTACTATGCCTCTATTATTTTATATTTATTTATATTTCATATTTCTTAACCGCCTAACCTCCTTAGAACGTTTATTAGTTGCTAAAATTGTGTCACTAAAATGAATTTTGACAGTGCAATATGGGAGTAGTCTGGAGGCACATGTAATCCACACTGAAATATGTAAGCCGCACTGCAGATTGCTCATTCCAATTCTATCCATTTCTCTTAATTGTAAAAAAATTAAGTGGAAATATAAGTGGAAATCCTTTCATATTTGAAAAAAAGAACAATTCTGAAGAAAGAAAACTATATCAAGAAGAAATAAAGTTAAAAATTGTATTTCTGACATGCCATCTTTTTGTGTATAAAGAGGCTTATTTTCAAATATTTATCTACAAAGGTATTGCTCATTCCAAATATTTTGGAAATCTTTTGTATTGGATGGATATAAACATGTCATTCCCTCCAATATGTACGTAAGTATGCTTCATGTAGGTAGGATTTTATTCCTTTAATAATACAGGTAATTCTCACCTACCAACTGTAACTGCATCCAACAATTCGATTGCTAAATAACACAAACATTAAGTGAAATATCACATGGTCACGCCAGACTTACAAGATCAGTTTCGCTGTTGTTAAGCAACAAAACCAAAGCTTAATAACCCTAGCATGAATCCTAGGACTGCAAATTGCAGCAATCTGCCAGTTTTTCTGCTGATTTTGCTTGTTAGAAGCTAGATATGAAGGTTACAAATGGTGGTTATAGGATTATGGGACACTGCAACCATTGTAAATGTGCACCAGTTGCAAAGCACCTAAATTATGGTCACATCACTACAGGGGCACAACAATAGTTGCAAGTTTAAGAACTAGTAGGAAACCTACTATTTCAGTGCTTTTGTAACTTAGAACAATCACTGAACAAGGCAATCTGTAATTGAGGACCACATATATTCTTCCAGATGACTGACCAAGAAACAACTATTTCTTTTTAGATGCATAATCTATAACAAAATGTTAATCAGAATTTGTTTGCAGCTCTTCAGACCATATAGACAAAGGGAAGGTAGGTGGGTTACAAATGGGTAGTAAAAAATGGAACATTACTTCTTCATCATTTTGGCTGATTTCTTGTGTATTAAAAGTGGATCTTCTACCATAAAATTATACAGGGTATAGTCATGGATAATATTTGGAAAGCAAAAATGATTATCCTTTGATCATACTATGAGACTGCTACATGTAAATTTTGTCAACCTCTCCATGTTTGGTAGAATCTAAAATACCCCATCTTCCCATTCTGCTATTTATATTATCATACCAAAACTAGATATTTGAAAATATATATTTAATGGGAGCCAAAATTAATCCATTGAATCAATGGGATAAATAAATCATGATTAATTGATGTGTATTGATTTCAGTGTGTCTACCCAAAGCGTGACTAAGTGTAGATCAAATTCAGTCTGTTTTTACCTTCTTCCAGTTTTAAAAACAAAACATATATTCTTTCTGTCTGGGAGTAAATCTCCCTAAGCACAGTGAAACTTCCTTGTTTGAAGACATGCTCTGAAATGGTCCTAAAATAATATAGGCTCCTTTTAAGTCAATTGTTGAAAGGTCTTTTTAAGGATCAGCTGCTATGAGCTACAAAAGCCGGATTGGTTATAAGATATTAACTCTTAATCATATTAATTTTAAATAATGCAGACACACAGTATCCCAGCTACTATCACACCTACTGTCAAAGTGATATCAATTGTTATTACACATAATTGACAATGGGTGAATTATTTTTTTATGAGATCAAACAGAAGGGATATGAGGAATTTTGCACATTTTAAGTTCTATTAGCCTTCTGCCAAATCGGACCACTTGTATAGCACTTCTGATTTACTGGCAATGATGTTAGAATAAGAGTCCCCTCTCCCTCCCAGTCTTGGTACATAATGCTTTAACAATATGAAGTTTAGCCAGCGCTTGAATCTGGGTATTATGCGTGTAAGACAAAGTTCAGTGCCATTTAAATTGTGTCCCCAGGCCTGTAATACTTCAGTGTTGAGCAGAATAGTCTGATCTCATAACCATTTCTACCATTTAGCCATTGCTAGTTTTGACTTAATAACTGTATCATGTTCCTAGTCCTCCATTTTCTGACCTGATTTGCAGTTTCAGGGCCCTAGTCAACCAACCATTGCCTTATTTCTCAATTTTTCCCTCATCCTTATGAAATCTGAAATCAAGGCATAAGAATTATTTTTCCAATCAATCAATCAAACAAACAAACAATAGAATCTTAACCAATGAACCATGCACTTCTATATGTAGAAAAGTAAATATGTACTACTCAAAGTCATTCTTTTATTTAAATGATTACAGGGCCCTACAAATAGAAGTTACTAAGCATTTCATTCTCTCTTGATATAAGTGGTCTTTTTTCATATGACTCTAGAGCCAGTCATATACTAGGAATTTTCATTTATTGTATAAATGAATTAGGATTTTCTCTAAGTTTACTGACGTATGTGTAACACTAACATTATTTGAAAAAAAATACTAGGAGGTCAAAGTTAAAGGACAAAAGCAAGAACAAAAAAAAACAAACACAAAAAGAAATACATGAGTGACAAAAGTTACATGCACAGATAAAAAAGTTAAGCAATATCTAGCCATCATGCCCACAGAATACTTACGAGAAAAAGATTTGGGGTTGATGGTGTGAAAATCCTTAAAGCCTTCAGCCCTATATGCAGCTGCAATAAAGAAGGTAAAGAGGATGCTAGATTGTAAGGTGGTCAAGCAGCACAAGATGAAGAATCATAACAGACATAGCTTCTATGAAAGAGACTGGTATCGATATTCACAGAGGTAAAATGATATTTAATGAAGTGTTTTCAGATTTGGAAGAATGTAAGAGGAATTTTTCAGTACAGTTTAAGCACTTAGAGCGATTCCACTTTAAAATAAACAAAAACGCTTTAATTAGCATCTGTGAGCTTGTTTTCTTCTACATTGTAAGATAACTATAACTATAACTACACACACACACACACACACACACATGCTGGTCTTGTTGTATTCCTGTCTTTTCCCATGAAAGATTGAGATTGTCCTGCAATATTTAGGTGAGGTCTCACTCACCATCTTCAGGCTGGGTTTTGGGCTTAAAGCGTGGTCGGAGCTGCCGTCTTTCTATAAATCTTAGTGGGAGTGTGTGGAGTGCTGGCTTTGCTTCAATAAGTGGAATGATTGGTTGTGTTGTTGTATCATGATTGGTAGATTGATGCTGATTGGTGCTAGCTGTGTGTCTGTTGTTGTTCTGTGTTGTAACGGCCTGGGTGATGGGTGGGACTCGTTTGTTGACTAGGGCTGGTTTCCAGATGTCTGGTAGGCGGGAGGTATTATCATGTTTATTCATGTTGTGGGGGTGTTTTTCTATTTCGATAGCTTCCATAATTATTCTCTTGTTGAAGTGTTCAGTTTTGAAGATTAACCTTGTTCCTTCAAAATTAATTTCATATCCTGTAGCTTTAAGGTGCTGGAAAAGGGAGGAAGTTTGTTCTTTTATTCTTACTGCATTCTTGTGTTCTGTGATGTGTGCATTTATTCTCCTGTTCATTTGTCCTATGTATGTTGCAGGGCAGATTTTGCATGGTATTTCGTAGACTCCTTGGTTTTCTAGCTGGATTATGTCTTTGGGGTTTCTTAAGATGTTGGCTATTTTTTGGTCAGTGTTGAAGGCTGTCTTGATATTGTGTTTGTGGAAAATTTTGCTGATTTTATCTGAGGTGCCTTTGATGTAAGGGAGAAGGGCGATGCTGTTGTCCTGTTCTGTGTGTTGGTTTTTGGGGGGAGTCTCCCTTTGGATTAGGTTGGTAATTCAACCACACAACAAATCATTCCACTTACTGAAACAAAGCAAGCACTCCACACACAACCACCAAGATTTATAGAAAGACGGCAGCTCTGACCACGCTTTAAACCCAAAACCCAGCCTGAAGATGGCGAATGAGACCTCGCCGAAACGTTACCAAGACAATCTCAATCTTACATGGGAAAAGACCCGAATACAACAAGACCAACATATATATATATATATATATATATATATATATATATATATATATATATATATATATATATATATATATATATATATATATATATATATATATATATATATATGATTTTAGGCCTTTGGTACTGTATGCTCACCTAGAAGATAAGACCATTTAAACATTTATAAGCATCATATAGTATGTAGAATAGGAAAGTGAAGTTAAAATAAAACTTAAAACATAAGAATAATATTTAGAAGACTTATTTTTAATAGTATGGTCGATCTGGAAAAGAATTGTTTTCTTGGGACCGGAAAGGCAATTTAGACAACTATTTATTCATGTAGTAATTTAAATTAAATCATCCAGACAGTTACCCAGCATTTGCTTAAAGACATCCAATAAAGAGGAGCCACCATCTAGATAATGAATTCTATTGTATTATTATTAGATTTTTTCCCCAAACCAAAATCTGTTTCCTATTATGTAAATCCATTATTCTGGGATTTGGATTTTTTTTGGATTTTAATAGCATTTATAGGCCGCCCTTTTCCCTGAGGGGACTCAGGGCGGCTTACAATAATAAAGGAAGGGGAGTGAAGACAAAACATAAAAAGAAATGTGCAATAACTAAAAAATACTAAAAACACAACATTCTCTCAGCATTCGGGAGGGGCGGAAGAGTTTATCCCCAGGCCTGACGGGCTAGCCAGATCTTGAGGGCTGTACGGAAGGCCTGGACTGTGGTCAGGGTACGAATCTCCACGGGGAGATTGTTCCATAGCGTCGGAGCAGCAACTGAGAAGGCTCTCCTCCGGGTAGTCGCCAGTCGGCACTGACTGGCGGATGGAATACGGAGGAGGCCCGCTCTATGCGATCTGATGGGACGCAGGGAGGTTATTGGCAGAAGGCGGTCTCTCAAATAGTCAGATCCACTACCATGGAGCGCTTTATAGGTGGTAAGTAAGACCTTGAATTGCACCCGGAGATCCACAGGCAGCCAGCGCAGCTCGCGGAGGATAGATGTTATGTGGGCGAACCGAGGTGCGCCCACAATCACTCGCGCGGCTGCGTTCTGAACTAGCTGAAGTCTCCGGGTGCTCTTCAAGGGCAGCCCCATGTAGAGCACGTTGCAGTATTCCAGCTTAGAGATCACAAGGGCTCGAGTGACTGTCGTGAGAGCCTCCCGATTCAGGTAGGGCCGCAACTGGCGCACCAGGCGAACCTGGGCAAATGCCCCCCTGGTCACAGCCGATAGATGGTGATCAAAACTCAGCTGTGGATCCAGGAGGACTCCCAAGTTGCGGACCCTATCTGAGGGGTATAAATTTTGTCCCCCCAGCCTGATTGATGGTACGGTGGTCAAATTATTGGGAGGAAAACACAACAGCCACTCGGTCTTGTCTGGGTTGAGCACCAGTTTGTTTGCTCTCATCCAGTCTTTAACAGCTTCCAGACCCCGTTCCATCACGTCCACCGCTTCATTGAGTTGGCACGGGGCGGACAGATACAATTGAGTATCGTCCGCATATTGGTGATACTTTATCCCGTGCCTCCGAATGATCTCGCCCAGCGGTTTCATGTATATGTTGAATAGGAGGGGGGACAAGACCGACCCCTGTGGCACCCCACATGTTAGGGGCCTCGGGGACGATCTCTGCCCGCCCACCAACACCGACTGCGACCTGTCCGAGAGGTAGGAGGAGAACCACTGCAAGACAGTGCCTCGCAGAAGGATACCATGGTCGATGGTATCGAAAGCCGCTGAGAGGTCAAGGAGAACCAGGATGGACGCAAAGCCTCCATCCCTAGCTCTCCAGAGATCATCGGTCAATGCGACCAAAGCGGTTTCTGTGCTGTAACCTGGTCGGAAGCCGGACTGGAAGGGGTCAAGATAGTTTGCTTCCTCCAAGGTACGCTGAAGCTGGAGGGCCACCACTTTCTCAACAACCTTCCCCACATAGGGAAGGTTGGAGACTGGACGGTAGTTATTAAGAATAGCTGGATCCAGGGACGGTTTTTTCAGAAGGGGTCTCACCACCGCTGCCTTAAGCTCGGTGGGAAAATGCCCCTCCCGAAGAGATGCCACAGCAACCGCTTGGATCCAGCCTCGTGTCACCTCACTGCTGTTGGCAACCAGCCAGGAGGGACACGGGTCCAGTACACAAGTGGAGGTACTCACAGCTCGCATAGCCTTGTCCACATCCCCAGAGGCAACTTCCTGAAACTCAACCCAGAGATGGTTTGCCAAGTCTTTCCCCTGTGTCTCAGCTGGCTCTGCAAGAGTGGAGTCCAGGTCTGCTCGAAACCGGGCAACTTTGTCCGCCAAGAACTGAACATACTCCTCAGCCTTACCCTGTAAGGGGTCCCCCGTCTCCCTCCTATTTAGGAGGGAGCGGGTTATCCTAAACAGGGCGGCTGGGCGGGACTCGGCGGACGCTACCAAGGAGGCAATGTATGTTCTTTTTGCCGATCTTAGAGCGCGAGTATACTCCTTGGTGCATGCTGTTACAAGTGCCCGGTTCAATTCGGACCTGTCTAATCTCCACAGGTGCTCTAGGCGTCTCCTCCGGCGCTTTATCTCCCGGAGCTCCTCGGTAAACCAAGGAGGCCTCCGGGGGCCGCTGACCCGGAGGGGCCGTAGTGGCGCAATCCGGTTTAGAGACCCCGAAGCTGCCGAGTGCCAGGCAGCGACAAGGGTCTCAACCGAACTGTGGGCGAGAGTATCTGGAATAACCCCAAGCTCCGTCTGGAACCTAATGGGGTCCATCAGTCGCTTGGGGCGGAACCACCTGGTCGGTTCCTCCTCCCTACGGTGGGGGTTTCTGGGATATGTGGACTGTATTGATAAAGCAATATAGCAATAGCAGTAGACTTATATACCGCTTCATAGGCCTTCAGGTCTCTCTAAGCGGTTTACAGAGAGTCAGCATATTGCCCCCAACAATCTGGGTCCTCATTTTACCCACCTCGGAAGGATGGAAGGCTGAGTCAACCCTGAGCCGGTGAGATTTGAACCGCTGACCTGCTGATCTAGCAGTAGCCTGCAGTGCTGCATTTTAACCACTGCGCCACCTTGGTTTGATCTTGATTAGATCTTCTATGTAATATTTTTGGGGTACTTAATAAAGGGTGCAATTTCCCATTCAGGTTTTTTCAAAACTAAATATTTTGCATTTCATACATCCTTATAGAACTTAGTGTCATATTTCCTAACCCTTCCTTATCCATCCTTATCACCTGAATCAGTTCTTAAAAGATGCTCAGATACTATTTCTCTATTTTGCAGCCACCTCAAACTACTGATATATTCAGTTTGTAATCAGCTACTATTTCAAAATCTTGTCCACGTTCATTGTTATTCCTCATTCAATATCTCTACATTGGATTCTGTTTGATAAAGGAAGAGCTTTACATTTATTTGTTGAATGTTCATTTTGTAATTTTCATGTCAATTTCTCAAGAACATTAATTGTATTCATTTATTTTATCTCCTATGCATTTTTTAAAAACTCACAATTTTGTATCATTTAATACATCTTACATAGAATAACAAGGTGGAAGGAACTTTGGAAATCTTCTAGTCAAATCTCCTGCTTGAGCAGGGGATCTTATACCACTCTAGACCAAAGGTTGTCCAATCTTATTCTTGAAAACATTCATTGATGAAGAACTCAAAATTTCTGGAGGAAAGTCATTCCTCTAACTAATTCTCACTCAGAAAATGTCTTCTTAGTACTAGGAAGTATCTGTCTTTAATGATATTCCACTACTTAGTTCCTGTCCTGCTCTCGGGTGCTTTGGAGAATATATTGATTCCCTCTTTTCTGTGAGAACTCCTAAGTCTTGGAAGACTGCTTTCTTGTCACCCCTAGTCCTTCTCATGCACCCAAGTAATAACAATATGGCATCTGTTAAATATTATTAAATACTTTCTATCTGAACCTTGCTAAAGGGCCAGCAACAGCTCTGAACCACAAAAGCATCTCACCTGATACCTACCACTAGTTTGATGAGGACTCATGTTTTTCAAGCCAGTTATATATTTTTTGTCATATTACTTAGACAATGCCATATTAGTTTGCTAAGCAGAAAGTTAGACATTGTCAAATTCTTTCCTGAAATCAAGATATATTTTGTCTCATTACATTCTCAGAATTTACTAATGAAGATGTCTAATAAAACAAATACAAGGGTTAGCTTAGAAAGAATTTTTTAAAATATATATACTCATTTCAGGTAATGCTCATATTATATGCCACATGTTAAAAACTGATTACTTTTTAATCTACTCCTCAGAGTCCTTGGTTTTAATATCAAGCTGCCTGATTTGTAGTTCCTTTGATCACTGTAAAATTCCTAGAAAATTTGATGAATTCTACATAGGAAGGAGAAATAAAGAGGTTTTTAAGTCTGTGGCTTGTGTCCATACAACTGCTGAAAGGTAAGGAATGCTTTGGGAAGATTATATCATCATGATTCAGTGACTGTGATGTTCTATAGTTAATTATCATCTAACTAAGGGGTCCTCAAACTTTTTAAACAGGGGACAAATTCACGGTCCCTCAGACTGTTGGGGGGGCCAAACTGGCCGGATGGGTGTGGCTAGGTGGTCGTGTGACTGGGTGGGCGTGCCTAGGTGATCATGTAACTGGGTGGGTGTGGCTAGATGGTCATGTGATTGGGTGGATGTGGCTAGGTGGTCATGTGACCGGGTGGGCATGGCCAATTTAGCAGTCCATTAAACAATACATACAAATTAAACTTTAATTTGTTATGCTCCTGGGGGTGGAAAGCAGATTAGTGAAGGGAGGTGGATGCCTTGATGTGTGTATACATCTCCCTCCCGCTCCCCCTTTCTCTCTTCAGAAATGAGCCCATTTTTTGTGTCTCCTCTGCCTTCAGAATCATGCTGCCATCCAAAACCAGGCACCTTTTTGGCCTCTTTGGCCTCCAGAAGGTGGGTCGGGACAGTGGGTAGGTGGAGCAATGTGGGTGGGACTTCATTGTGGTCCCTCGCAGGCTGGATTAATGGCTTCAGTGGACCATATCAGGCCCAAGAGCCATAGTTTGAGGATCACTGATCTAACTATTCATTTGCTTAGTTCTGCTCCCCCCCATTATGTTTTAAAAGAGAATAGGCAACAGCTGACCAAAACTGACTCTTGTTTCCTAAAGTTCTGGATATGAGTTGTTTCCATACAGATATTCTTCTAGAAGGCCATAGGGGATAGCAGAGCCAAAGAACTGTCAAAGAGCCAAAGAGCTGCATTGAAATGGAAGCTGAAGAACATCAAGTTCCCTAGGGAACTAGGAGAGCAAAGCTGAGCCAGCAAATCACTCCTTCCCCCATCTAACTGGAAATCTCAACCTATTGCTTCTTGTTCTCCTGTGCAACATCCACAAAGGCAGCAATTCTGGGCTTTTGTTGGCATTTTTTCTTTCTCCATAGTACTTCCCCTTTTTTCCCCTTAGCCCTTTCTTCCTCATCAGTTTGAAATGGCTTGGACATTTCCACTTGGCACTGTTTCTATTCCCAACATTCAGAGTACTTTATTTGCTCTACTATGTGATCACTTCATGCTTGCTCATCTTATTACATAATGAACAGAGAGCACTACAAACCAACCTGATGTTTCCTCCGGTTAAAAAAAATTGTCAGTCTTTGCACCTGAAATATAAATATCAAGTAAAAGAAATCAATTTGTTTCCATTCTATATAGAAGGAGGAAAGACTAAATGGATAGTTCTATTGCCCCTCCTTCTGTGCTTTCAATTCAATTTTTTTTTTACTAAAAAAAATTCTGAGTTGTTAATAGGAAAGAAAAGATGTCTGGCCATCAAGCTGTTCATATACATGTACATAGACATTTCTACTAAGAGATTTGATTAAAGCATGAAAGAGCAGTTTTGCAGACAAATGTTTTTTCCAACAGTTCTAACCATATTTGGAGAGAATAGTGTTAAAACTGCTATATTCCTGCATAGCGTTAAGAGAATAATATCTCATTTGAGACCCAATGTCAGAAATGGGTTAAAAAAAGAATCTGATGTGTTCTCCCTATGCAAGCAGGGAAAATCAAGCTCAAGAATAATATTTCACAGGGGATATGAAACTGCTAGAAGGATTAATATTGAACTTGCTGATAAGAGTTAATGTACTAGAGGGCTCTTAATTCAGAAAGAATAGTGAGGGAAAAGTTCCGCAAATTATTGTTTTGCGGCCTGGACTACAACTCTTTTCCTAAACCAGAAAAAAAATGCTTCCAGGGTTGCAAATGTTCTGCAACTTCTTAAAGCAACCGTACTTTTTCCAGGATTCCTTAGCATTAAATATGTCCAGACATTAAATATGTCCAGACAAGTGCTTGCTCTGCCACAGGAAGAAGTTCTCCAATAGGAGAAAGAGAGTGTTCTTTCTCTCTTCATCTTTTATAATTCTCTTATCTTTCAGTTAGTTGAATTGTTCATGACCAAACATCTCAGACATTAAAAGTCCTTAGGCCATCTTTGGAAATAAGAAGAGTTGATCAAGCAAAGGTACTGGAGGCAATCATTTGTGTTCGCTCTCAGGTGTTAAATTCATTAAATGTTCTTGACTTAGCTCTGAGAGGAGAAAAAGAATCTATTTCAATTATACCTGGTAGATCTCAGTTGATCAGTTAGAGAGACTGAACTCGAGAACTTCTTTTGTTTTTCTTGCTCTCTTATTGTATCTAGGAAATATAAGGCTAATATTTAGTTCCATGCTTTAGCATTTGCTTTATCTGAATCAGATTCAGATTCAGACAAAGAAAAGGGAAATGGAAAAGAAAAAGAAAAGCAAGATGAGGAATCTGCTAAATCCTATAACATCCCACCACCAACTAACTTCCAATAAAGAGGGCGTCAACTGTCCTACTCCAAGGCCTAGAAGAAGGGCAAGCCCTTCAAGACCTTTGGAATACTATAAGGCTGTTATAAGGGTTGGAACCATCCAGATCTCGAGAGGAACCTCATTCAAGAAGGAAGATATAGCAGAAGTTTCCTGGATCTTGATATATGACATTGTTTAATTGAAGGAACCTGGAGCATGCCAACCTATCAACTTGAGGTGACACCAGGAAGATAGGCAGTTGTTCAAATAACCAGGCCCTATGCCATGAAAGACTTGTGCCTTTGAAAAATGGCCTGATTCCTTCATTTGACTTTTGTAACAGTTCTCTCTTTGATGCAGACACAGCATTAACATTCAATAGAAGGGACTCTTGGATACTAGAAGCTGATTTGTAGCTCATAATATAACTGGGTTTCCACATCCTCCTCATATTGCTGAAGAGGAAGAAGCTGCAAATAATGAAATATAGGAATGCAGGAAAAAGAGGAAGCAGCAGGCAGCTGAGAGCCCAACTGAAATACAAAGAATTATGGAGAAGTGACAGAAAGGGAAACCCAGACCAGGAATTACACTTGGTGGCTTATTTAGTTGAAAAACAAAATAACAAGTTAGAAAAAAAAAGGTAGTCTCTTCCACAAAGAACCCAGCCCTCAATGTACAAAAAACTGTGCAGTATGTTATCAACATAGATTAGGGATCCTCCTTCCAATTCTGTTTATAGTTTATCTCTTTGTTTTTTACAGAGGATGTTTTTGTTCTCAGAGAAATATTTATTTAAATATTTATTTATTATTTATTTATTTAAAAGTTATTTGTCAACACCTCTTTAAATATCTACTCAAACAAATTTACAGCATTGGTTACATGTGATCCAAAGGTGTATTTGAGGACAAACTGAGGAATCTGTCAAGAAAATGTTTTGGCATTCTGTTAAGAAAATGATAATTATTTATCCAAAATAACCATGGCTTCCAGGCACATAATTTAAAACCCTGTGAAAATGAACAAATCCAGATGTGTAGTGGACTACTGTAAAGAGACTGATAGTTGACAGCTTTTGCTAAAGGCAAGGATAAGGATAAGTCCTTATTTTTTTATGAGTGGTAAGAAACAGGATTCTTCTATTAGAATGATGCACAACAGAATTATAGTTGCCTATGGCTAACCAATGAATGGAATAGCCATACAAATTCTAGCAAATAGCATGTCCTTGAGCCAACTCAGCTGCTTTTCAAGCCAGCTATAATGCTGCAGTCAAAAGTAGGGTTTATTTTTTTTAGAAAATGCAATACTCAACCATACCATTTATATATTATACTTCGTTAAATGCAAAATGTAGTATATTAATGTGCATAAAGAAAGATGAAAATAAGTGGTCATGCTACTGAGCCCAAGAGTGCAAAACAATTTCCACTGAGATTGTGACATTTGGCATCCTGTTCATTCAGAATGAAACTTCCATGCAGCAGGAACGGTTTGCAGATTCTAGCTATGGGTTTCTTCTTCTCTTTTTTTCCAGCACAGGAAAAGAATTAGCTGGAATAAATCTTTTCTTTTAGTGCAATACTTAACCCCCTGTTTACTTTGACATATTTCACTGGGAACAAAGCAAGTATTTTCAGTCTGGCCCTAAATATATATTTTAAGAAAGTACTACAAACAGCTATTATATTCAGTTAAGGGTCTATGGAGATTCTCAGTTATCCAGCACTTAATTGTTCCAAAGGTGCTTTTTCAAGAGGCAATTTGAATTCGGGCTTTTCTTTGAAGATGTCAGCTCTGAAGAAGCTTCTTGGATGAGAAGCAAAACATCTTCAAAGAAAAAACATAAAGTAAAGTTGCCTATTGAAAAAGCATCTTTGGTATTCAGTTATGTTTAGGTGAATATTGAAAGAAAAAGATCCCACTGAAAAAAATCTCAGTAGTATTCTTTCTTTATAAAGAATAGAAAATACTTTTTTCAGAAACAGTTTTTGATCTTGTATCACAAGTTCACACATTTTAAAAGGAGAGAAATTAATGTGTGATGACTCAATCCTGATTGATTTGTTTTAGGGTCAATGTACATATGTATATTTATCACTTTTCCTTGCTACAGACATGAACAAACCATCAAAGGTAAAAAATTGCAAAACTATAACTAATTTCAGTGAGATAAGGCCAGTGAAATGCATAAACATCTGAATACAGTTCAGAAAACATGTGTGGAAGAACTGAGGCAATTTATCTAGCCTCTCATTGTTAGTTCATGCTACATATAGATTTATTTAGTTAACCAACAACATACTCAGTTGTATCCCTGAACCAGTCAAAGTTGGTAGTTTTTTTAACTATGATTTTGGCCATTTGTTACAAAGAAATTTTTAGAGGTGCCTGACTAAAATTATCTTTTTGAAAAATGACCAAGAAAATAAAAATGCTTAAAAAGAAAAGGAATTTGTAATTTCTCAAGAGTCAAATAAAAATACAAACCTTGTGGTATCAGTTCAAGTCATTGTTCCCTTGAGTCTAAGAATTAGACACAAGGACTTCAGGCTATGGAGTGGGAAAGGATCTCTTCAAACAATAACTATAAGTCATTGTAACCACTTCCACACTTCTACCATTTCAATCTCTACCCCCTCCCCCTTAAGAATTTGAAATCCAAGATTAACATCACTTCCATGGATGGAACTAGGCCAGTTTGGTCTAGTGGTTAAGGCAGTAGGCTAGAAAGTGGGATAACATGAGTTATAGCTCTATCTTAACTATAAAATCCAGCTGAGTGACATTGTGTCACTCACTCAGACCAACTTATTTCATAGAGTTGTTATTGTGGGAAAAATAGGAAAGAGGAGTTAGATGTGTTCATTGCCTTGGATTATAATGTAAAAATAATAAAAGTGGGATCTAAATAAATAAACAAATAAAATAAAATGTGAAATGCTGAGATGGGGAGCAAACATCATCATACCACCCCAACCTCCATGGTCACAGAATCCCTGCACCCTTCTTGCTTTTGCAATTGGTGCTGAAGAGAAGAGGAAAACTCACAAAAGACATTAACCATAGAGGTTGTTCCTTGATTTTCATGTTGAATTCACCACATAATTACCCTCTTAACTAAAATAGACACTCTTGTCAGTGTTAGGCCTGATGAATTATCTGGGGTATTGTGCCCAAACTACAATATTTTCAAGCTGACTCTTCCCATCCTGGATTTGAAGTAAAGGAACTGGGAGTAGATATGAAGCTAGAGAATGGGGAAATTGTGCTATAGTTTTTCAAAAACAAGCTTTGCTGAAGCTCCAACTGTACTGTAGCCAAGTTGAAAATAAAACAGCTCAGCTCTTCAACACTGATGACACTCTAGATGTGTAGAAGCTTGAAATTACTCTCCAGCTTGCACAAAATATTTGCATGGAAATGCCACAAAAATGTGAATTTCACAGAAACAAAACAGTTGCTATAACACCCTATTCCTGCCATAAAAACTGGCTAGCAAATGTGAAAAGGAAATCAATATGAGCTGCTATTGGTCCTTGGGATGTACTAGTTGCTTTCCAGGACAACTATATAACTTGGGGAAACCAGCATGCCCCACAATCCCTTGCAAATGGATCCCAGTTATTTCAAAGACAATTGGTTGAATTAAATACCCAATTTCCCCTGGCTATTCATGGCATATTATGCTGAATCCATCATCCAAGTCTGTGAATACTTGATGTGAGAAAGCATTTATTTTAAGTTATTGGAAGAGAGAAAGCAAAAAGGCAAAATCAATCCCAGTTCTTAATTACAATTTTTATATACATGCTTTTTCAACCAGGAAAGAATAAATCAAGCACATATTCTTTCTCTGGTCAATGTATGAATCAATGAAGAGTCTTCTTGCCATGATGTTCTACTTTGTATCTGCCATGGACACTTCTCCATTTTGGAAATCAGGGTCCATGGATGAGCAAGAGTACAGATTAGTTCAGAATGCTACAGGTTGCTTGAGAGGGCTGAAAAGCACTAGACAAATATGTCTCCTATATTAGTAATTACTATTCCAGAGAAATGAGGTATAAGAAAACAGGTAGAATGTTTCTACTATATAGGTAATTAAACAAGAGTGGTAAACCTTCCCTGCATGCCTTTTGCAAGTGCTGTTAGTAGCTGCTCCTGCAGCTGCTATATAAATGTGTAATTTGCTAGAGCTCTACCTCAACATATCTGGTGATCTCTCTCATCCCATGTTTCAGTATGAAAAACATAACTCTAAAAAAGCCACAACCCCAAATTGGAGGATCATTCTGTTCTCAGGAAATGCGCAAATTTGAAAATGTAAGCAGCAAAAGATATAAAAAAAGAAAATGAATTTCACATAGCCATCTTTTATTCACACAGGAAGAATAGGGTTTCCTAGGAGTTCAGGGACTACATCATCTGAAACTGTTTGTTCTGCAGGTATCATTTGCTGCCTTGCACCTGCTCTGTACTATAAGGAAGGCCTGTGGTTAGAACTATGTTGGTTGGTTTGTGGGAAACTGCCTGTCAATCTTTTGACTATAACTTTACTTTTGGCTGGAAAGATGAGCAGAAATTCATTCAGTTTCTGGAAGAATTTTCAGTGCCTTCAGATAAACACTGAAAAAGATATATAAAATATCCAGTTGTTTAGAACACTGAGGGTTTTTTGTGAGTTGTTTTATCTTCAATAGCTATGAAAATTCAATGCCCTCTGAAAACAAATTTGAGCTGCATCCAAAATTTGTTATGACAATATAGCCTGGAATCAAGGTGTGTTTGTATGTGTGTGTGTCTGTGTGTCTACTTCAGAGGTTTACAACCTTGGCAACTTCAAGACCTATGTCCTTCAATTTCCAGGATTCCTCAGAATTCTGGGAACTGAAGTCCAAAAGTCTTAAACTTGCCAAGGTTGGAGACACCTGTTCTATTTAACTCTAAACAGATTGAAATGTTGCATGAATAATGTTTGCACATGTTCATTTGTACATGTTACCTGTTATATGACTATAAGCATTTCATATTAGAAACAAAAGCATTATAAGTTAATGAAGTAAGGTATTACCTAAAGAGAATCAGGATAGGTGCAGCTTCTCTTCTTAAAAATTGGAGTTTTTCAAGAAGTGATTGGACAACTATTTATCTAGAATGGTATAAGATCTCCTGCTCTAGCAGGAGGTTGCCCTAGAAGAATCTCTTCTAAAGTCCTTTCCTACCCTATTATTCTATATTATCCTTTAAAACATTTAAATTTAAATTCATCAAGTCAGAAAAATATTTTTGCATATGAGCACTCAGAGGCTTCCCAGCCTTGTTATACAAGATATCCTTAGTTAAGACTGTTTTTCTCTTAGAACCACAGGGAAATTTAAAATGGCTAATAAATATAATTTTATTCTCAAATTAATAATAACTAAATTACTTTTTGTATCTTGGTTGTTTAAAGTAGACTAGACCCAAGTAGATCTGTAAATATTTTTGTGCTCAGTTAAGTTTTCATAACTGCTATGAAAAACATGGAATGTAATGCATGCACCTGTGGTTTCCATCCACTTGTCAAAAGTTTGTCCTGGTAAGTTGTAGGACTTTGTTTGGAGCAGACATGCATAGGACCATACTCTAAAAAAACATTGTACCATGAGCCTAAAATTCAAGGGTCCCTTTCTCCACATAGTTACTAGTCTCTTCCCTTCATAGTATAATCTTTCTTTCTTCATCTGCATAACTATTCCAACTATTAAGTTGCTTTAAAGAATATTTTTGTGTTCTAATTCTCATAGAAAAACATGTTAAAAAAAACATGTCAGGAAATTTCTCATTCCTAGGGTGAATCTCTCCTTGATCAGTTTCCATCCATTATTCATTGTCTGGCTTCAGGTGTCTTGAAAAATAGCTTGACCCATTCCTCTCTGTGGCAGCCCCTCAAATATTGGAACATTACTATCATGTCTCCCATGGTCCTTTTCTTAACTAGACTAACCACGCCCAGTTCCTATAATCATTCTTCATGCATTTTAGTCTCCAGTCTCCCAATCATCCTAGTTGCTCTTCTCTGCACTTTTTCTAGAGTCTCAATATCTTTTTTATAGTGTGGTATCTCACTTGATATTGGTTGCTTTTACGTTGCTTCTCTCCTTGATTAGTTTCCATCCATTGCTTCTTATTCTGCCTTCAGGTGCTTTCGAGAATAGGTGACTTCCTCTTGGCAGTCCCTGAGATATTGGAACACTGCTATCATGTCACCTCTAGTCTTTTCATTAAATTAGAGATATCCAATTCCAAAACCATTCTTTATGTTTTAGCCTTGAATCCCCTAATCATCTTTGTTGTTCTTCTTTGCATGTTTTCTAGAGTCTTAACATCTTTTTTACATTGTGGTGAACAAAACTGGATGCAGTATTCCAAGTGTGGTTGGAATAAGGCACTGTAAAGTGGTATTAATACTTCATGTAATCTTGATTCTATCCCTCTGTTAATGTAGCCTAGGATATGTTGGCTTTTTTGGCAGCTGCATCACACTGCTCATATTTAAATGGTTGTCCACTAGGATTCCAAAATCCTTCTCACAATTATTACTATTGAGCCAGGCACCACCTATTCTATATCTGTGTATTTGGTTTCTTTTTTCTTGTTTTTTACATGTTGAAAGAAGCTCTTTGTTATTTTTTACTTTTGTTGCAAGCCTTAGTTTATTTAGAGCCTTAGCTTTCCTTAGTAATGTGACCCTATTTTTTATATTTGTCCTTTTTGTCTTTCAATTTATCACAGAGTTCTTTATGCAGCCATACTGGTTTGTTTTGAGAGCTGTTATTTTTCTTCTTCATTAGAATTGTGCTAGACTGGGCTTTTATAATCACAATTTTCAAAATTGCCTAAGCTTCTTGGGTTGTTTTCCCTTTGAGGAGTTTCATCCATCCATGGAATGCTTCCAAAGTTCTTTTTAAGTTTATTGAAATCATATCTCTTAAAGTCCAAGACTTTAGTTTGACTTTGTTATATTGCTTGTGCTTGCATAATGTTGAATTCCAACACTGCATGATCACTCACTCCCAATAACTTCCTATAACTTCAACATCTTCTATCATTTCATCTCTGTTAGTGAGAATTAAGGCTAATATGGCTGACCCGCTAGTTCCCTTGTCTATTTTTGGGGAGACAAAGTTGTCTGCTAGGTTTGTCAGAAACCTGTTTGATTTCCTCTTGGTGCAGAGTTTGTCTCCCAATTGATGTCCCCATTACTATTGTGATGTACTTCCTACACACCTAGCAAAAAGTTCATCAATTTCCTTTATTTGGCTGGGTGGCCTATATATATAGGGCTTCTATTGTCTCAATGGCGCTTGCTACTGAGTGGATAACAGTAAGATTGAACTATAATTTCTCTATTCTTTATGAGGCTCTGCATTCATAACAAGTGAGGATAAAAAGAAAATTACATATTGTTGTAAGAGGGGCTACTTGACTTTGTGCTGAATTCAGACATTCAATCTTGTAGCAGATGTCATGAAATCAACATTTAACAACTAATAACAACTATTAATTTCACTAGAAATGAAATTAATAAGTCTAGGTCCAATCACAAGCAAGAACAGTTAAATTACAGAGAATTATCTCTGATTTGAATAAAACAGAATTGGATAGATTTTGCAGTCAAGGTAAACCAGGTTATTCTGTGAAGAATTCTTACTGCGATTACTCAAAAAAAATCTGAATTTATTTTCTTGTTTCAATTGGACACATCAAATAATTATGTTAGAAATATAAGCAATTATGATCTACGTAAAGTCCATGATGTGATAGTAGATAGATGCAGCAGAGTTGAAGAGGTAAATTAAGAGAATGCATTGAAGCTTCAGTTATTAAGACTGGAATGAGTCAGCAATAATTCAGATTTGATCAAATAGCCAAGATTCAAAGAATGCTTCATTCAATTAAAACCTGTGATTCTACCTTCAGTTATTATCTAATTCAATTCTATCAGAACTATTACTAACATTTTGCTACCTAGAGTCGTTCTGAAGTCAAGAGATGCCAAAATTGAATTAAACGAATTGAATGAATGAATAAATAAATAAATTTGATTCAGAATATGTATTCAGAATATGATGGTGAAACTTTAAAAAATGTGAATTTTATGTTTTACAAATAACAAGAGTAATAGATCTTAATTCTGACAAGTTTAGCCAATTGGCTTCCAATACTGTCTATTATACATTTTAGATATTCCATTCCATATCTTGCAAATCTTTTGTTTTTGCAATCACCATTTTTTTAAAGTTGCTAGTTTGACAAGCCCATGATAATTGTTTCCATCTTTAGGCTGAGAAAATCAAATGCTTCCCCTTCCTTCTAAGTTAAATAAATATGAGTTGGAAGGTGACAGGATGATGACTTAGTTAAACTGTGTAGGAGGAAGGTTAGCAACAGTGCAAGATTTGTGTCTACCCCAGACTGTTTCTGAAATTAGTGGTAATTATCCTCCGGTGGAAGGGACATCTCATGAAGGAAATGGAGCAATCTATATTTACTTGGTTTTGAGAAAAGATCCAGTTTTGAACTGCTACTATCAGGAAATTATTTTTCTGTGTCTCTCTCTGTGTGTGTGTGTGTGTGTGTGTGTGTGTGTGTGTGTGTGTGTGTGTGTGTGTGTGCGCGTGCGTGCGTGGGTAATGGCATTATTTAAGATTGGGAAAGTTGGTAATTGGTTCAAATAATTTAAGAATCATGGATTGTATAGCTAAAGTTAGAATATTTCTGTGTATAAATCTTGCAACTCAAGTCTAATCTGACTTGTTGGTTTGGATCAAATTCCCATTTCAATAAATAAATTTCATTAAAATGTATCTTTACTGAATCTCTAAATCAAAAATTTACATAGCGCTTGATAATATCAATGATTGTTACCTCATTTCTAATTTTCCATTACAATAAAAAACCAAAGCCAACAAAACCTCCTCCTCATAAGCAAACACTTCTTAATTTAATGTCTATGTTTTTTAAACAACAATTGTATTTAGCAAGATGAGCGCCATACAACTTTAAGAAACCAATCAACTTATGAAATTAATATTTGTCATTATAATTGAAAACTTTATTGTTGGTCAAACTAGAAAGAAATGTAGGTTTGTTTGTGCACACATAATCAGTTTTGTGTTAGAAGGATTGCTGGCCCTGCTTTGTCCTAAAACATTGCTAGGTAAATAACCCACTATGAATGGTACTTGATATGATGTCTATATTCTCCAAAACCAGTGAAGCTATATGTATAAATTACAGGAAAGGAGAGGGAGAGTTAATTGTAGGCATGGTTTTGCATACATTTACCCCATTTTAAATGTAAATCTATATGATAGGAAAACTGTTGACTTACTAAGCTCCTCTGTCATGAATGCCTTCAAGGGAAAAAGGCTAATAAAAAAGAGAAGAAAGCAATGCTTCACAGTTATGGGGTCATGATGGCTACCCTTACAGTGGTATTTGTGATAAATGCTTGCAATAGTTGAAAAGTACAAGAAAAACAATATCTTTGCTACATGTGAACAACTCAATGTGTGATAAGTTGTGTTCTTTAATAAAATAATCATATTCCTCAAGATACTGGCTCTATTGTTTTTAACTGATAAAAAATTAGGCAAAAGTTTGGGAGCTAAAGCAAAAAAGTGGGATGAAAAAATGTTCTACAGTAGGACAAAGATAAAGTTTGACTGCACAAAGAGAATATCGTGTACAAATAACAAACATAAAAAAATTATTAATATATAAGAGTATCCATGTGTACATTTCTGTATTAATATCCTTCTGTTTTTTTCTTCCTATTCATGTGAATCAGATTAGAAATAGAAATATCTTAGAAAGATCCTGCTAATACCTCTATCCTATAAAATTAAGTTGAAAGCTTTTGATGGATGCAATTTCTTATTCAGCTCCAGCTAATAGCAGATTTAGAGTAGATGAAAATGGTAGAAAGAGAAAAGTAAATCTTTAGTAGCATCGTGATCCCAATAAATTGAATCATCTTTTGATTGCATTTGAACAATTTTCTATATCATATCCAGTTTGAAAGAAGTTTGTATCTAATACATTAATAGCTATATGCAACTTCCTTCCAGAGACAAAAATCTAAATCCCACATGGCTTCATATTTATATTAAAGTTTCAGTCTCTCAATCCTTGGGTGGGAATGTGAAAATATTTACTAATACTAATGGAAAAGTTTTACAGATTGATAGAATGTTTTGTGTCCATATAAAAGTCTTACTCTGTCAAACTGAATTGTCAGACTGAGGTAAGGAGTTCAGACAGAATGGAGATGTTGCATATATGGGACCTCCCTAAATAATGAACATGAGCAAGTTATTATTTTTAAATAAATTTCTTCCCTTTCATTTAGAATAGACTTTCTTTTCATTCAGATATTATTTGCATTTTACTATTGCTAAAAATTAATTGAATGAAGTGGTGGTGGACTAGAAATCTGTACGTGCAAGCATAGTGTAGCTGTGTGGTTTGAAGTTGTCCAAGGATTGGCACTCTGAGGACAGAGACTTTGTTGTATTAAAGCAGAAATGTACAACTTGTTCACCAGCATTCTTTAAATTTAAATTTTATTTTTACTCATTTCCCCTTATTTCTCCTACTTTCTCCTAAAATATATATCTCTTTATTGATTAATCTCTATTAAAATTGCATGCTTTGGCACTTCTCTGATTATTTTTTAAAATGTAGAATTTCAGTACACGTTCCTATGAACTCAAAGCAATGGCTTCTGAACAAAAAAGTCTTATTCTTTGAATAATTCATTTTGTAACTCACAGCCTGGAAATAATAGCAATAACTTTAGTAAACTGGCTTCAGTAATAACAGCTTTTCTTTAAGATTGATCTGGAAAATAAGAGATGTGACTCTCCCAATATTTATGAAAGACAGTTACAGGAAAGTCTTGGGCTCCAAACCTAGAGGTGCCTTCCCTCTGCAATACTATGGTTAAGCAGATTTTTTCTTTGAGCCCTTTTGGCTAAAAGGACCCTTTCCTTGTGACAGGTCCTAAGTACCTGAACTGAACTTGTTGCTGCTATTAAGCCAGAGATCTTTAATTTGAAGTCCCCAGCTAAACTTATCAGAATGGGAGAGATGTGCTTCACAGATAAAAATGACTTCCTCCCACTGCAGATAACATCAGCAGCCTCATTATCCGAGCTGAAAAAGCCACACAACTGAGCGCACGCTCTCATATCTCCACATTTAGCCAGAACCATCTTTCTTTCCTCCCCTACGGAAGGAAAGCACGGAAAGCTGATTTTTTTTCTCTTTCCGTTTGTTTCTTTCCTTGAGATCAGTGATAATCATCAACAAATTTCTCCACTGCTGATGGTGTTATTTGGTTTTAGGATGCATCAATTTTGCACACTTAACAGATACTAAGGAGGGGGTGAGGAGTTTTGTTTCACAGAAACAACTAATGTAATTCTACAGTCACCTGGGTAGCAATAGGACTAATAAGTTTAAACTCACATTCTTGGAACTGGGAAAACATGTAGAATTATACTGCTGGCCCCACTAAATTAAATGAATTTCTACAGAGATACAGATTGGATTGTGCAATAATAAGATACCCGTAACTGCTTGACATATACTTACCATAACATATTTAAAAAATCCTCCCCAACATTTATGGAATTCTGCTCAACTTAATTAACTTACATTAATATGATTCAGCTGCCCACTTAATCTCTGCCCACTGTATATGTTTGCTTATCTTTCCTTTATTATTTCCCATTTTTAGTCCCTCCTTATGATAAGAATTTTTATCCTTTGTTTGTGCTGTGAATTGCATTGAGGAACTAAAATGCTGCATAAATTCCATGGTTCAAATGATTGATTTTTGAGGCTATTTTATCTTTTGAACAAATTACAAATCATAGCATTTATTTTTATTCTCAAGCATTTCTTCCCATCTATTGATTTAATCATTAGTAAAATTAAAGCAAAACACACTCAAATACTTGAGCCAGGTCTGTGCCTTCACAACACCTTCAAAATATCAGTGGACCAGGGGTTGATTTCTGCCTGCGTTACTGTCAGTTCGGTGTGCGCACGATTTGCACATGCATGCTATCCTTGTTTGCGTACCTGACACATGCTCTGCGTGCATGTAAGTAGGTCTGTGCATGTGCAGAACATTAAAAATGTTAAAAAAAACATCCCACATTAACCAGGGAACCGGTTCAGGGGCATGTTGAGCCTGCCGTCCCTACCAGTTCAGTGACCCAGTTGCAATTTCCACTACTGGATTATCCGAACCGGTGCGAACTAATAGCAACCCACTTCTGCAGTGGACAATTACACCAATGAACATACATATTGGAATAGAATAACAAAATATAAGAGTTGGAAGGGACTTTGAAGGTATTCTAGTCCAACCCCTTCTCAGATAAGAAACCCTATACCATTTCAGACAAATAGTTGTTCAATCTATTCTTAAAAGCCTCCAGTGTTGGAGTACCCACAACTTCTGGAGGCAAATTTATTCATTTATTTCTTTAGAAAATTTATATTGCTGCCTACTCGCACGTGGTGAGTTAAGGCAGCTTACAAAACATAGAAACACAATACAAAAAAATTACAATAATTACAATAATAAGCCCTATCCAGGCGACAACACACATTCATACCAGCCATTTAATGGGCTCCATTCTGCTCTGGGTTCCCCAAACTGGCTGGCAGAACCACTTCTTCAGGGCTTTCAAAAGAGTGTCAGAGTGGGGGGGGCATCTAATTTCTGGAAGGATGATGTTCCAGATGGAGGGAGCCAACTTAGAGAAGGCCCTTATTCTGGGTCCTTCGAGATGTATCTCCTTAGGAGACTGGACCTGCGACATTCCTTGCCTCCCCACTCCAGTGGATCGGATATATGTGACCAGTAAGAGACAGTCCCTCAGATAACCTGGTTCCAAGCCATGAAAGGCTTTAAAGGTAACAACCAGCACCTTAGATTGCACCCAGAAACAAATTGACAGCCAATGAAACTCCCACATGACAAGTAAAATATGTATACACCAAGCTTTGCACAAAACGATGCAGACTGCTGCACATTGGAGTTTCCGGATGCTTTTCAAGGGCAACCCCTTGTAGAACATGTTGCAATAGTCAAGACAGGAGGTGACTAGGGCATGAGTGACCATAAGTAGGTATTGTTGGTCCAGGAAAGGGCATAACTGGTGCACAACCTGCCATTATGAAAAGGCTACCACCTGCTCTTTGAGCAGGGGTCGCGAGTCCAAGAGAACCCCCAGATTACGCACTGGATCTGTTGGGGCAGTGTCATGCAAGACCAAAGGGGGCCATGGACCAAAAAACCCCAAATCCTGAGCTACTTGGTTCTGCCAGGGTTCAATTTCAACCTTTTGCTCCCTATCCAGCCCTTAATAGCTTCCAGGCACTGCAAGTATGAGGCCATGGCATCACTCCCAACTCCTGAAGCTGCTCCAGGTGCGTAGATGGTATCAAAAGCCACAAGAGTTCAAGCCCTATGGAATGATCTGCCCCCTGAGATCCAGACCCTCCCCACTCTCTTGGCCTTCCGAAAGTCTGTTAAGACCTGGCTGTTCCAGCAGGCCTGGGGCTGCTGATCTTGACTGAGCTTCAGCACCATTAAGATTGAGTGTATGTTGTGGCCTTTTTTAATCCGCTTTGTTTTGTATCTTAACTTTTTTACTATTTGTTTTTAAATTGTTTTATGTAAGCCGCCCAGAGTCCTTCGGGATTGGGCAGCATACAAATCCATTAAAATTGAAATTGAAATTGAAGTAGAGCAAGGATGGATGTACTTCCACCATCCTGCTCTCATTAGACGTCATCAAAAACTGCAACCAATCTTGTTTCTGTCTGTCTGACTGACTGAATCCTGGCTTTTTTCCCACTGATTAAGTTCTAATAGTCAGAAAATTTCTCCTTAGTTCTAGGTTGCTTATCTCCTTGATTAGTTTCCATCCATTTTTTCTTCTCCTGCCTTTAGGTGCTTTGAAAAATTGGCTGACTCCTCTTCTTTGTGGCAGCCCCTTAGATAGTGGAACATGGCTAGCATGTGTTCCAATATGAGATGAGCTGTTCCCAATAGAAGAAGAGGCAGCAAAGCTCCATGTGAGGGAGCTTCAATTAGGTTATAAATTCCCAATACAGTTTGAAGTGATACAAAATTAGGAATCTCTGCATTAAGTCTGGAAGTATATAGATGTAGACATAAGAAATCATTCTGTTCCATACAAGCTAGTATTTATAGCATATGTTGCTTTTGTTAAGATAGTGCCTAGATGAACAGCATTCTTCCCAAATAAATAAACCATATTTCTCAATCAGGAGTAGAACATTTCCTATTTTTCTTTAGCATGTATGACTTTTTATTTTGTCTGTGGGATGTTGACCTCCATTTCAGATATTCTAAAGGGAAGAAAAAGGAGACAGTAAATGCCTCACTGGATTTGAGCATCAATTCAATTATTTGTTTCCCATAATCCACTTTGTTGTTGTAATAATATAATAAAAACCCAAGTAACTGTTTTTGGAAAAAATAGAACATTTCCTATTGGAAACAAGAAAGCAACAACACATGCATATTGCCACAAAAAAGAATATCTAGTCATAATTCCTTTATGGGCTGGATTCAGCACTCTTAAACAGTGGTGGAGTTCTTGATTTTAAGGGAAATTAAAGCTGAATATAAGCAAAGCCTATCCAATAAAAGTGATTTTATCAGAATAATGCTAAATAAGATTGCTTGGGGAAAAGAATTCAATAGTCAGAACATAAAAGGAAAAAATTCAACATGCAGTTGCAATGAAGAAAAAAATCAGAAGCCATCCTTTTGCTTACAAAAAAGCAAATGAACATTTGAAAACAAGAGAGCATACAGGATATAGAAAGAGAGGCAGAACTAGATAATTCAGAACTATAGTGATGGTCTCAGAAAGGATAAAATGTAGATAGATGAAGGATGCTAAGAATAAGGAAAATGACTTTTTGAGATATTCTCAAAATGATGGAAGAGTTATACTGTATTTTATTAAAATACAAAAAATAAAGTAAGAAAAGTCTATATGTCTTCTATTTTGGCTGTTTTCAACAAAAGACTGTTTTGCCAGGCACTTGAGAACAGCATAAAGCACAGAACGAAAAATTAAGATTTATAAAGCATGGCCAGGAAGAACATATTTGCTTGAATGAGTTTAAAGCACTGGGATCAGATATATTGTATTCTAGAGTACTGATACCTTTAGATATCACATTTGAGAAATCCTGGAGAATGGATGAACTCTTGATGACTGGAAAAGGAAAAAAAATATATGTGTGCCTATATTTCAAGAGGAAAGCAAAAGATCTACAAAAGTATGGATCAATTAGCTCAACAGCAATAATTGGACATTCATAACATTATTCGTTAAGCACCTTAAAAATACTACGGCGATTAATAGATATAAACATGGATTTGCCAAAACCAAACATCTAACTTTTAATTGGATAATTTTATAGTTTGTGAGAATGCTAGGATGTAAAGTATCTTCATTTAAGCAAAGATTTAAGAAGATACCCCATGATATTCTCATGGACAAACTATATATGTGTGGACTGGATGACATGACAATCAAATATATAGCTCATTTGAAAACTACCCAGAATTGTTCCTTATTAAACTAGAAGGAATATCCTGTGGAATGCCATAAGATTCAGTCATAGGTCCTTTATGTATGCTAAGAAATGCTTATTTATACAACCAAGATGTAAGACAATGGACACTAGTAAATTACTTTATGGAATTTCTTCCTTATATAGAGCCTTGGCCTCATATGTTGTTATTTTTAGGCTAGTTTGAAAAGCTATGTGTTATCTTTAGCTTCCAAATAATCTATTATTATAGATACGATTTATATTTATTGTTTAGTAATTGGCTTCCTTTAATGTTTCTTTAATGATCTGGAAATTATAATTTAAGGGGGAATTGTTATACAAAAATTGGTTGATACTGTCAGCTGCTTATAGAAAGACTATAAATATGCATAATCAATTAATAAATGCATGTAGGAAACATACCACAATACTAGTGGGAGACTTTAATTACCCTGATATCAACTGGGAGACAAACTCTTCAGCAAATGAGAGATTCCCAGCAACTTTGTCATTCAAAACTAGAGGAAAACTATACTGGACCTAAATCTTACTAATAGAGAAGAAATGATAGAGGGAGTTGAAGTTGCCAGAACCTTGAGCAAGAGTGACCACATCATACTGGAATTATATATAATGCAAACATAAGCAATACAATATAATCCAACCAGTGTCTTAAACTTTAAAACAGCTGATTTTAATAAACTCAGAGAGAGTCTAAGCAAAATATCATGAAATATTAGGATATAAAATCCTAAAGGGGAAAATAACTCAAGAAACAGGGGAAACACTAAAAAATTACAATAAAAGCCCAGTCCAACACAATACCACTGAAAAAGAAAAACAAGAAATCCAAGAAGAAACCAGCATGGTTGCACAAACATCTCTCTGATAAACTAAAAGGCAAAAGGATAAGTACAAAAAATGGAAAGAGAGACACATAACTAAGGCAGATAGCTCAAATCTGCAAAGATGAAGTCAGGAAAGCAAAGGCTCAGAATGAACAATGACTTGCAAAAAAAGTCAAAGATAATAAAAATAGTTTCTTTCAGCATATAAATAACAAGAAAAAAGTCAAGGAAGCAGTCAGTCCATTAAAGAGAGAAGATGGTAAAGAAGTAATAGGTGGTAGGAAGAAAGCAGAGCAGCTTAATTCATCATTGTATCGGTCTTCATGCAAAAAGAGACTATAACCCAACCTACCAAAAACCTAACTGTAAAAGACAGACTAGAAATAAAACAAATTAAGCAAGAAAATGGTAAGAGGAGACTTGTCTGACCTTGATGAATATAAATCACCAGGACCTGATGGATTATATCCCAGAGTTTTGAAGGAGCTGGCAGATGTTATCTCAGAACCATTGTATCATATCTTTAAAAAATCTTGGAAAACTGGGAACTACCAGAGAATTGGAAAAGAGCTGACATGGTTCCTATCTTCAAAAAAAAAAAAGGGGGGGGGGGAGACCCAGGAAACTACAGACCAATCAGCCTAACATCAATACCTGGGAAGATACTGGAAAAAATAATCAAAAAACAAATCTGTAAACATCTAGAAACAAATAAAGTTGTAACCACTAGCCAGCATGAGTTCATCAATCTTATTTCATTCTTTAACAAAATGACTAAATTAGTAGACCAGTGAAATGTTCTGGACATCATATATTTAGACTTCAGGAAGACATTTGACAAAGTAGACCACAACCTACTTTTTAGAAAATTAGAAAAATGTGGGATAGACAGTATCATCACCTGATGGATTTGTAACTATACAAATATATCGAAGGATAGTGGTGGGTTCTGGGTGGTACGGCCTGGTACGGGCATACTTGTGGTAGCTGGGAGCAGTGGTTACCATACCGGAACAATGGGCCATTTTGCCCACCTGCAGCCCGCATTCCTTACTGCTTTTTGAGGCAAACGGGCCAATTGCGCACGCGCCCACAGTGTGTGGTGTCTGCAAGATCTCCGTCAAGCAGCTGCATGTCACTGGGCAGTGGCATGCGCATGTGTGCGCAATGCACATGCCCGTCGAGGATGCCCAGCCCTGTTGCAGCGTACTAGTTGCAACGGGATCCAGAACCCACTACTGAAGTAGTCCTTTCTGGCACTACATCTACATGGAGGAAAGTAAGCTGTAGGGTACCACAAGGTTCCATGTTAGGCCCAGTACTCTTCAATATTTTCATAAATGACTTAGATGAGGAAATAAAAGGAAAATTCATCAAAATTGCATACAACGCTAAGCTGACAGGAATAGCCAACACCCCAGAAGACAAGCTCAAGATCCAAAAAGATCTTGACAGACTTGAACAAGTGGCCCTATCCAAAGGTGGGTTGCCAATTTTTCACTACCAGTTTGGATGTGCTCCTGTGCGTGCTCGTGTGCATGCGCAATGCTTCTGCACATGCACAGAAGTGTCTGGGTGGCTGGGCGGAGCCTCCCACTGCCTTTACTACTGATTCAGTCAATCTGGGCCGAACTGGCAGCAACCCACCTCTGGCCCTATCCAACAACATGAAATTTAATGTGGAGAAAAGCAAGGTTGTGATACTCTGGCAAGAAAAACCAAAGGTACAAGTACAAATTAGGTGAAACCTGGCTCAAAAACAGTAACTGTGAGATGATTACTTGAACATGAGTCAACAGAGTGCAACACCAGCCAAAAAATTCTAATACAGTCATTGGTTGTCTAAACAGAGGCATAGAATCAAAATCATGTGAATTGTTAGTACTGCTTTATAAAGGCTTAGAAAGGCCACACCTGGAATTTTGCATCCAGTTTTGGTCACCACATTACAAAAAAGATATTGAGATTTTGGAAAAAGTGCAAAGAAGAGCAACTAAGATGATTATAGGCCTGGAGACTAAAATATATTAAAACCAGTTGCAAGTTTGACTAGTCTAGAGAAACAAAGAACTAGGGGTGTGTGATAGCAATATTCCAGTATTTGATAGGCTGCCTCAAAGAGGAGGGGGTCAATTTATTTTCCAAAGCACCAGAGGGCAGGACAAGGAACAAGGGATGGAAACTAATCAAGAAGAAAAGCAACCTGGAATTAAGGAGAAACAGTGAGGACAATTAACCAATGGAACAGCTTTATTCAGAAGTTGTGGGTCCTTCAATCACTGGAAGTTTTAAAGTTTCACTTATCTGAAATGGTATAGGGCAGTGATGGCGAACCTTTTAGACACTGAGTGCCCAAATTGTGTGTGTGCCCAAACTGAAAGATGCACATGGAATGTGCGGAAATGCACGCATGAGCAGCAGAGACCCGAAGACCAGCTAGCCAGTGGGAGGCGGGGCATCCCAACACTGGGAGCACGGCATGAGGTAAGATATTTTTCTTTTGTGTGCTTCTGTTTCTTCATTTGTAGGGAAACAGAAGCTCACGAAAGAAACCCCACGGAGATCTGACCTGGGGCAATGGCATGCATGCTGGCAGAGAAGGCTGTAGGTGGTGCAGTGGTTAGGGTGCAGTACTGCAGGCCACTTCAGCTGACTGTTATCTGCAGTTCAGCGGTTCTAATCTCACCGGCTCAAGGTTGACTCAGCCTTCCATCCTTCCGAGGTGGGTGAAATGAGGACCCAGACTGGGGGGCGATATGCTGACTCTGTAAACCGCTTAGAGAGGGCTGAAAGCCCTATGAAGCAGTATATAAGTCTAACTGCTATTGTATGTGCCACCTCTGGCACGCTTGCCATAGGTTCTCCATCACGGCTACTGGGTCTCCTGCTTCAGCATGGCGCTGAACTTTAAGACCTCCCTATTTTGATTGAATTGGGTCCACAATACTTGCTGATGTCATCACTCCATCTTATTGGCCTAGGAATATGTTGCAGCAGAATATCTAGTTCTTCTTCATATATAATTATCTTTCTTTCTTTCAGTAATATAAATAAAAATACTGAACAATTGGTAAACTTCATCTGCCAATGGTAGCACTGACCATATTTAAGATATAATTCTTGTTATTTGTGATGATAGATTTATTTGTAAAATCTGAAGAGATAAAATTGTTTTAATCTCAAACTACTATTCTACAAAATAGTGATAAAAGGAATTCCCAAACCCATAATTCATTTATACATTAGTTCTGCTTCTTCCTCTGAAAATAAAGAGGTAAATGTTTTATAAACATTAGCAACTTCATCCATTACATTTGCTCTGTAAGAATGTTTCCTCATGGCTCTACTGCAACTGTCATGATAAAAAGTTTTGTCTTATCTCTTTTATACTTATCTTGGAATCAAAAGAAACATAGAGTGGGAAGAAACCACACTAATTAGTTCATAGACACATGCACATTCACATGTAGCAAAGCAGGAAATCTCCCAATATGGCCATAACAATGTCATAAGGAATTATTTGCATAACTGCACTTTTGAAAACATGAGGAAATTTGTGTAAGTATGTAAGTACACACACACACTTTATGTTATCTATATCCACTATCCACTGTCCTCTATAAAGTATATTATAAAGTGGTGGTTTGCAGATTCAATCAAAACATAGCAATATTTAAAATAATATGTAGATGATCCCTACATTTTGTAAAAAACAAAAATAATAAAGCAAAAAATTTATTTTGAAGGCCTCTGAAAATGTTGCTACAGGTAGTCTCAACTTACAAGCACAATTGCAACAGGAACTTGCAGCTTTCATTGCTAAATGAATTAAATGAATTCATTAAATGAATTTCCCGCCCAATTTTATGATCTTTATGTTGCAGTTGTTAAGTGAGTCATGCAGTCAGTAAGCAAATCCAGCTCCTCCTATTGACTTTGCTTGTTGGAAAACCTCGAGGAAGGTTGCAAATGTTGATCATGTGATCAAAGTATAAGGCATTGCAACCATCATGTTGGTTGGTTGCCAAGCATCCAAATTGTAATCATGTGACCGCAAAGATACTGCAACGTTCATGTAAGGACTGTTTGTAAGTAAGTTTTTTTCAGTGTCATTATAATTTTGAATAGCCATTAAACAAATACTTTAAGGACTAAGGACTATTCATACAGATAACACAGGCCTCCCTAGACAGAAACTAGAGAGTCTAGATGCAGCCACTACAAAGGCAGACTCCTCAGTCTGAACAGGATCAATATCAGGCAGATTGAGAATATGTAAGAAGGCCAGACAAATTTTGGGAGATTTATAGGTGAAAAAGTGGTTTTATTTTTACTCTAAACCATTCTGGCTTTTTACCTGGAAAAGAAACTGGAAGCCAGGCAAGTTATTTCAATAAAGGAATGACATGCAGCTCTCTTTATGAACATCTGGTAATAAATGGGCCTCAGTGATCTGGACAAACTGTCAGTCTTGTCCTGTCTGACTTTGCCATTTTTTCTCTCAATAACAAGATGGATCTCAAGTTAGAAGGTTTTTGCTCTGATTTCTGTTGCCAGCAAGCAACAAATAATTGAAGTTTAAGCTTCTGCATAACTAAATTCAGAGTTGTTAGGTAGGTGGTTGTCTGTACACATACGTACATGCTGTATAGATACTGCATACACATATATGTACACTTTGAGCTTATGCACTGGAGACAAATACACACACACACATCAAATTAAGTAGAGGTATGTCTGTATGTGTATTCTAGCTGAACTCTTAGCTATCTTTTTAAAAAATATGGATACACTTTCTTATTTTGGACACAAATACAGGAAGAAATCCATGACATGGATTTAGATAAGTAGCCTCTATATTTTTAGGTACTTATAATTAAAATTAATCATTAGTAGTTTTCCCCATCTCTTTTTTCTCTCTCTTTTATCCTCCTCTAATGCAATCTTTTCTCTCTGTTCTCTCCCCATTCCATCTATCCTTTTTCTTTTATCTGACTTCTTTTTAAAAAATGTAAACAATAGAAAAAGCATCAATGAGTGAAGCCAACCGTGAGTTTCAATCCATTAACTGAAGACCAAAAACTTATATGACTTGGCATTACAGATAAAGTATTCCAGGTATTCTCTCTATTTAAATTAAAGATGTTAAAATTTTAAAGCATAAGCTAAGTTAGCTCTAGAAAAACGTGTATATCTTCCAATCCTTTTCCCCTATACTCCATGCTTTTATACATTTAGTTCTTCATTATGACATCATTTTGGAAAAAAATGAACAAATTTTTTTTAAAAAAAATAGTGTTGCCTGATATTTACTTTAAATATCAACTTTTGAATTTAAAAAAAAAATTAACAGAAAAGAAACATGAAAAAGAGACTGTCAAAAATAAGAGTACAGACTTAAACATCTTTCTCCCCAAATATAAATGAATCATCTTATGCATGACAGAGCAGAATCACCCCATGTATCAACAACCTTACCCAAAACTCTTTCATTTCTAGAATTTGGCAATCCTCCTGTGCTAGTTGAAAGATCTTCTGGTACAGGCATGGGCTCATCAGTGTCATCTGGAGCATCACTTACTGGAGGACTTTCTTTCCCTGATAATAAAAGAGCAACCCCACCAAGTTAGAAAAGTTATCTGTTTATTTCTTTTCAAATAAGATACATATAATATTGATAGTGATTCCAAGACCATACTAGCAATAGCAATAGCAGTTAGACTTATATACCGCTTCGTAGGGCTTTCAGCCCTCTCTAAGCGGTTTACAGAGTCAGCATAATGCCCCCAACAACAATCCGGGTCCTCATTTTACCCACCTCGGAAGGATGGAAGTCAACCCTGAGCCGGTGAGATTTGAACAGCTGAACTGCAGAACTGCAGTCAGCTGAAGTAGCCTGCAGTGCTGCATTTAACCACTGTGCCATCAAATCATGTTGTTGGCTTTTGATTAGCAAGAATTTTAAAACTAAAGGCAGATTTTGAATTGAACAAAGCCCAAAGATTAGTAAGTATATTTGCTATGCTCTCCTTTTGTATCAATACAATGCAATGCAAATAATTTTATTAGTCTTTTCAATTCTTTTCTTTCGATTCAATTCTTTTAATACATTGAATTGAAGCCAGGTCATTTTCAATTAAATCCTATTGAAATCAACAAAAATTGTAGAAATGAGTAACTTTTTATATTGATTTGTACGTCCCTAACAGCAACAAAGTTAATATATCAGACTGCTGAATAAGGAGAAACAGATGATGGAGAATTTGGAATATCTTTTTGAATTGATTTCTATTTTGACTCTACATTGTTTCATATATTAATCCTCTATATTGAAAGGAAACGTTGAAAAGGACACATAAGATAAGTGCACATTCTTTGTCACATTGATAGTCCTAACTTTTTGCACATAAATGGTTGAAGTATATTTTTTGGGAGAATACATATATAATATGCACTTTTTAACCACTTATACTATAACAATTACAAGATGTTTGCCTCCTTCTGCAAATAGCTTTAACATCAAAGCAAACACTAGTTTGCTGCTGAGTATTCCTAAATTCTGCTTTAATACTACCTGTCAAATAAATAGAATTTGCTTTTCTAATCTGGGTATCTTTCCTTTTGAAATATATAATCAAGTAAATAAATACATTTTATTTATTGTGCTACATATAGGCTCTTTTCCTGAGCACCAAAGAGTATTTGGTGCTCACATTTCATGCCTTAACATCGTTTACATTGTTAGTCCCAGATAAGTCAGAGTTGTGTGGCAATTTTAATAGATGTGTAATCATGCTAATATTTTCTAGCAGATGACTTTCAAAGTGGAAAGATGAATGAAATAGTAAATCTTCATTTAATTTAAGCATGTTAAGAATAATAACTGGAACTGGCTGTGCAATTGCAAACAAAGAAGTTAACACTGGGACCAAATATTTAAATGGCATGAAGGCATCTGAGTCCCCAATGTGTTTCTTTGCTGTATGATAGAAACCAGTCCCAAATACATGTTTCAAGTCTGCTCCATGCATTTCATTCATTCTGTTTAATTAGAGAAATGTTCTTATACAAAACTGTGAGGCTAGTTTTCTAGCAGTGCCACACCTGCTATTGCCATGCCATCTCAGCTTGGCACATCATATTCAAGTAACATCAAACAATTCTTTTAGCCAAGATAAAGTTCCAAAAGGCTTATTTGACAATTCTTTTTGTTATCCAACTGACAATACTTCAGATACTAGATCCTGGCTGTAAATAACCATTTGATCCCTAAATGGCAGGAAAAGCCTTTCTTGCTAACAGTAACAAAACACCTTGATTTTACTCTGTAAGAAAAGACAGATCACAAAATAACAGAGAAGGGTGATATGATAATTTTGGGGGAATAGCAGACAAGCTGTTCCTTACATACATCTAGTGACCTGCAGAATTTTTGCAGCCTAAATAAAATAGCCGTATTCTAATATCCTTATCATTTTTCAAAAAGGGGTTATAGTTGTACAAACAAGCTAGTCCAAACAAGTTGTAATGCAAGGTGTATGAAAGAGATCCCATTATAATATACAGTACTATAGCTAGGGCCAACAAACATGGTTCATTATGCAAAAACCCACCCATCTCAATCCAAACCATTCTGAACTTGATCACTCCCAGCCCTGAGCATCAACTATCACTCATCTCTGCTTTTTTGGCTGCCCTGCATCCTGCCTTGTGGGGTGGCAAGCAGCTCCAGAACTGTGTGATTTTGGTGCTGCTTACCACACTCAGGAAAGCCAGTGCTGCCTTAGCCCAGTTCCAGCCACAATAGCCCTTACCATCTGCAGTCTGAAACCCCTACTGCCCTGCGTCCTATTGCCACAGCTGTACCTGGCTGGCTGCTATACTGACTGGGCCTAGGTTTCACTCTATGAAGAAAGCAATTCTCAGTAGTGTAGCACAATGGAACTTTTTGGCATGCCACAACTCTGGAGCAAAGCTCAACCACCACCACCACACCACCCCAGCCGCCACGGTAGGAACATCTCATCATCAGTGGGAGTAACAAGACAGTGAAGGGCACCTGGGACAGTGGAGTACAGGAAGGAAGGGGGAGGAAATGCATAGATGGGGGAAAGATAATAGATGGGGGACCTGAAGCAGCTCTGTGATCCTAAGTGCAGGCTGGTTGCCAAGTGCCAAATTTTGATCCTTTGACCATCAGGACTCTTCAGTACATAATTTCAGGTACAGATCATAAGTTCAGCCTATCTGAAACTTTGATTGAGAAAGGAGGTCAACTTATTTTCCAAAGCACCAGAGGGTAGGATAAGAAACAATGGATGGAAACTAATCAAAAAGTGAAGCAACTTGGAATTAAGGAGAAACTTCCTAACCAATGGAACAGCTTGCCTTGAGACACTGTGGGTGATCTATCACTGGAGGCTTTTAAGTAGAGACTGCACAGTCACTAGTCTGAAATGGTATAGGGTTTCCGGCTTAAATATGAGGTTGGACTAGAAGACTTCAAAGATCCCTTTCATCTCTATTCTGATTGAATTGAATGGTTGCTTACTGAATGGTTATAAATCGAGGACACCTGTAATCTCTGGGCTTCCCACACTGGTGTGACCTATTGTTGAATTTTCACTGTCATTTAATTTTCAATTGAGTAAGGAAATAGCTCATTTCAAAAAAGACTGCTTTCTGGAATGGAATTGAAGTGTGGATGGGAAGCTTATCATGTAGGAAGCTCATTTCAAATCCTTCTATGGCTGTATATCTGCTATTTTAAACATAAACTTACAGCTGTTTTAAGGCATGGAACCATTCTGCTTTTCCTTTTGCCAGCCAATATGCTGTTGAACCTTCTCCTACTTACGCAGGCAAGGGAAGCAGAAGGATTTCCCTGTTGTTCAATCCCATGTTGTTAGGGAGTTTCTATCTGTTAGGCATTATCTGTTGAATGGCTCATATGTGTTACAATTATTCCTACTTCATAAAGAAAGGATGGATAATGTTGTTGACTCAGAGGGATCTGAATCAGTCATTCAGGGACTATATTTATGATCATGCCTATTTGGACACTTGCATACACAATGCTCCTTCCCACATGCATATATACTTATTTTAATCTACACATATATACAGGAACATGACAGCTTAACATCTTTTAGGAGTAGAAAGAAATGATAGAAATAAAATATAATAATGCTTATCTGCTATTCCAAATTAAGAAGAAAAAACTATGGTGCTTCAGGTATCTTTATCCATAATTTTGGTCTATCTTTTCCTAAACAGTGAAATCACAGTGTTTTGTTGCCATTAATAGCAATAAATTAGCCTCAGGTGATAAGTAAGAAGAAATTATTAATTTATTATTTAGTTATTAAATATGGATTCTTACTCAAAACCTATTAAGGAGTGCATAGGCATAACATATAGCTTTAAAAATGCAAATTTCCAAGCAGACACATTGATTAAATGTGATGAATATGCACACTGAGGTATTGTATATTTTATCTGTTAACATGTATTAACATGGCACTTAACATGTATTCATCTGAATTATATGATGTGTAGATCATCTAACATCTTAGATGCTCCCGGTTTCTAATATTTTTTTGAGAAGCATTTTTTTGTGACACTATGTATAATTTTATATATATCAACATTATCTTACTTCACTCATTTTGTAAACTAAAACACAAATTACTGTAATTTTTATTGATAATAATTCTTCCAACTCCTTCATGAAGAATGTTCTTTTGAGGTGAGATGACAAGTTTTCACAAATCATGACTTTTTTATGCTTGTGTCAGACATCAGGATCATCACACCCATTTATGTTGTCACTTTGATGAAATCACAGTTTACTAAAGATGCCTCTTGTAATAAAAATGATTGACGGGAGTACAATAACGGCAGATTTATTTTTGATTTCTTGCCTAATGATATCTGGATGTTCTACTTTTCTGTTGTTTCTCAAGTTATTTGCTGTGTGTGTGTGCATGCGTGTATATAAGTATGTATGTGTGTATATATACATACATTCTCACAAAGCATCTTACAAAAACCGACACCTTAACAAGTAAACAGATAGCAACATTAAAATATATAGAATTGTATAATCTGCTTTGAAATATACATTCTGAATCCTCCTCTAAACAAAAAAGGACCCGTCCTGGCTCAGCTGCAATACCAGGTGGTTTCTGAACATAGAGCCAAAATTAGTCATGATTATCAATTTAATGTTATTTGTATCATGATTTACAAAAGGCATTGGATTGAAGATTTGGGCATAGATTGGCCTGTATAGGAATAGGCAATCTAGTTGGTAACTTGGGCTAAATCATGTAAGGCTCTGTATGCTGAAGACAGCACAATTTCACTGAACTATTTCCATTCTCTCTTAGACCAAATGCTTTTTGTAATCCATTACTGTTGCTGTTGACCTTATGAGTTAATATGTGAACCTGTAATGGGAGGAGACTCCCCAACCAAAGCACCTGCTAAGGGATGAAATAATTTTCCCTCCTTTCTCCATATGATGGACTTCAGGTGCATAGGAGAGACCTGATCAAGGGAAATGCTATTCTACCTTTCTTAGCAATAACTTTCATAAACTTGAATAACTTTCATTTTTCAAAAAATGTCCTTCCACTCAAATTAATACCTGGCACTCAATGAAATGTCATATGGAAGGAGACAGATTTCTTTCAACTAGTTACAGAGGCAAAGCAGTTCCAGCCTTGAAATAGGAACCACATGCCATCCAGATAATTTACCTCTCTGTCGTTCCCCCAACTGTCAATTAAGAAATGGGCATTTCCCTCTTCCTGACCCACTGCCCTTCTAGCTTTCTCAGGGTAAAAAAAACAAGATCTCCTTTGACCTGGACAGTTGAAGGTTTTTTATTAAAGGTATATTTCTGTGTTTTTTTCATATACTTGTGCAATTTGGAAGAGAGAATACTTGTTTCAATACTCTAAATGTTTGTAGAAATAATGGGACTGTAATGCACTTACAGTAAGGATCAAGGAGGATGGTTGCTTATTAACCCCTACTCTGCTAAGCTTAGTAATGTTTCTTTGCATGTACTACAATTTATTTCTCCAGTAATTTACTGCAGCTGCACAGAACAATAAAAAAAAACTATGAAAAAAATGGGAAATGGGATTTGTGGGGGAGAACTGCAGATGGGCAAGTATTCAGAATTTCTCTACTAAATTTCCCCTGAAAGTAGATCAGCACTTTGTTCTATCTGGTAAACATGACTGCAAGGCAAATAAAAGTTGTGTTCAAACACAGACTAAGGTTTATAAGCAAAAACTACATCCTTTATCAGCCAATTGCATTTATATACTTGGTAAAGAGCAAGGAAAATTATTGAATATGAATATGCTGTTGAATAAGCTGTTACCTGGACAGAAGAGATTGAAACTTTTTTTAAAAGTTCAAAACAGATAATAGTCAGAAGTGGTTCGGGCATATGCCTCCCCGATTCACTGAAGTATAAGAAGGGAGAAAATAAACAACACAGACCTGCAAGATTCTGTTATTATAGTCAATCCCAATAAAAGTAGCATTAGCCTTTTTTTTTTTTTTTTTTTTTTTTTAGCAATAGCAGTAGACTTATATACCGCTTCATAGGCCTTTCAGGCCTCTCTAAGCGGTTTACAGAGAGTCAGCATATTGCCCCCAACAATCTGGGTCCTCATTTTACCCACCTCGGAAGGATGGAAGGCTGAGTCAACCCTGAGCCGGTGAGATTTGAACCGCTGACCTGCTGATCTAGCAGTAGCCTGCAGTGCTGCTTTTAACCACTGCGCCACCTTGGCCTTTCTTGTGGCTTTTCTAGTCAGGTTTACCTAAAGGGGCTGACTAGCCTACTTACAATGTTAAACTTGATTTTTATGGGAAATAACTAGCAACATTAATTATATTTTCTTTTTATTTGCATTGCCTCTGGTGAAAACAAGCTACTTCTCATAAATACTGTACTGCCCATAATACCATGTTTCCCCAAAAATATGACAGGGTGTTATTTTCTTTTTACCTACAAAATATGGCTTGGGCTTTATTATGGGGGGAAGGTTTATTGCTTTAGGTTTGCCAGGCAGCTGTTCTCTTGCGAGCAGGCTCCCAAAGAGCCAGGCACAGCCTCATGGGAGAATGGCTATGTTGCGCTGTCGCAACAGTGCAACGCAACAGCCTTGAAGCAACCACGCTCATAATCAGCCACCCGACAAATCCCCTTTACAGCCGGGCACAGCACCATTCACTGACCTAGGGTTACTGCCAAGCCATGTGAGCACCTGTTTGTCGCCGCCCGGCTCCCGCAGCTTGGCGCCTTCCAAATGCCAGTGAATGACACTCTGCACAGCTGGAGAGGGGGTTTGCATGAGCGGCTGTTCCGCTCCCAGCCTCATGATGCATGGCCCAGCTCTCATTACAGAGTCAGAGTACCTCTGCCGCTGCCACCATCCCAGCCTGGCTTTTTCTGTGGCTCCCAACCCAAGTCTTTTGGCAGTGGCTGCTCTGGGCATATGCTCTATGGTTGTGGGCCAGCTGCCTGCACAGCATACAACCATAGAATGTGCGCCCAGAGCGGCCACTGCCGAAAAACTCGGGTTGGAAGCCACGGAAAAAGCCAGGCTGGGATGACGGCAGCGGTGGTGGTGGAGTTGCCCTGGCTCCGTAATGAGAATTGGGCCATGCATTGGGAGGTGGGTGAGCAAGAGTGGAACAGCCGCTTGCGCAACCCCCCTCTCCAGCCATGCAGAAGACCATTCACTAGCATTTGGAAGGCGCCAAGCTGCAGGAGCCAGGTGGCGGCGAACAGGCACTCATGCGACTTGGTGATACCCCAGTAAATGGCGCCTATGCCCGGCTGCAAAGTGGGTTTGCAGGGTGACTGCTCGTGAGCGTGATTGCTTCATGGCTGTTGTGTTGCGCTGCTGCGACAGCACAACACAGTCATTTGCCCATGAGGCTGTGCCCGGCTCTTTGGGAGCCCGCTCGCAAGAGAGCAGCCACCCGGCAACCCCCCCTTTTCAACTTGGCACAGCACTGCTCACCAACCTAGCAGTATCCCAAAGGCGCCAAGCAACATGATCACCTTTGCCTCTCCCCAGGTTCCCGCAGCTTGGCACCTTTGGGATACTGCTAGGTTGGTGAGCTGTGGTCTGTCTGGCCGGAGGTGGGGGTTTGTCCAGGGGGATTATATGAGGGGGGGCTTATATTTTTGTCCACCAGAAAAATGTGGCATGGCTGTATTATGAGGACATGTTGTTTTTTCACGGAAATACAGTATACAAAGGTAATCTTAGTAAAGACAGCAATTTTATTCTCTGTCTTGCTTAAAATAATCAGTAACTCCATAATGAATTCAGATTATGTCTTCCTGCGGGCAAGGTGCATTGCCTTTTCCAACTTGAAGCATTCACCAATCCCATAATGAATGAGGCCATAATGGACTAGTGCATTGGTTCTGTTTTTAGCCAGCATTCAGTATTATAAATATATACAGTTTACATCATTTCATGCTGAATATCCAATTCAAGTAGTCCTCAGCTTATGACTCCAATTGAGCCCAAACTTTATGTTGTTAAGTGAGAAATTTGTTAAATGAGTTTGCTCCATTTTGCAATTTTTCTTGCTTCATTTGTTAAGTGAATCATTGCAGTTCTTAAATTACTCAAACGGGCTAATTAGGCACACACAATGAAGCCTGGCATCCTCTTTGACTTTGCTTGCCAGAAGATCACAAAAGGAGATGACATGACTCTGGGACACTGCAACCATCATAAACGTGAGTCAGTTGCCAAGCTCCTGAATGTAAATCACATGACCATGTGGATGCTGCAAAAGTCATAAGAGTGAAAAATGGTCATGAGCCACTTTTTTCAGGGCCGTTGTAACTTTGAACAGTCACTAAATGAACTGTAACTCGAGGACTATCTGTACTAGACATTGGTATATAGTTCTTTCTGTGATGCTTACAAGCTTCATATGTGCCCAGGCCTAGTGTCTCTCCCCTGCAGTTGGAATTCAGAAAAGTATTTCTTTGTTAAATATAAATCCCATTAATCTTAATCTAATTTTCTCTATTAATTTGTTCCAATTTTTATATCAAATCTTAGAGAAAAATAAGTGATGTCACAAGTCAGTTGTCCTTCTCCTAACATCCGGCTTACTAAAGACTTGCTAAAAACTTAATTCTTACTCCACCCAAGCCCTATCCTGCTTTCTGATGCAGGTGTTTTTACAGGAAACCACACACATGAGATACTGCAGAAATTGAATTTCATTTCCTCCTCAATTTGGTTTTAGCTGAATTTGCCACTTATATATAAATACAAGATTTTAAAATTCTTTAGGTTCCTTTTTCAAACCTCCCTCTCTACATTAACTTTTATATTAATATAGGCTTATGGAAAGGGAAACACAAAGTAAACAAAAATCAAGCATAATTATGTAGGCCTAGATTAGAAACACAAATCTAGGCCAGATCTAGTGATATCACAGGCAGAAAGTTAGCAAGTGGGGTATAATTTATATTGGAGAAATTTAAAGCAATTTAACACAGCCACTGCTACTTTTCCACAAACCTTCAATAAACCTTCAGAACTATTGAACAATGGTCCATAATTACTTTCATTGAAGATACCAAGGACTTCATGAAAGAGAAATCAGCCCAGCAATGAAAAGTGCCACAGAAGCCTTCTGGCCGGGGCATACTAAAGTGTTGATAAATGGGTTAAGGCAGGAGATTCTGCAGCAAGGAAAGCAATCAAGTTGCCCATAATTCCATTGTCACAGATTGAAATCTGAAATGTATGTATGTATGTATGTATACATGCATGCTTATATGTATGTATTTATTTATTCAATTTCTATCACACCTTTATTATTGTTCAATAAACAACTCAATACCGTGAAGATACTTAATAATCCCCTCCCCTTCTCCTATTTTTCTCCACAACAATAACCTTAGGCTGAGAGACAGTGACAGGCCAAAGGTCAATCAGCTGGCTTTTATGGCTAAGGGGGAAGAGCTCATAGTCTCTCACTTTCTCTCCAGGTGCCCTAACAACTAGACCAGTGTTTCTCAACCTTGGCAACTTGAAGACGTCCGGACTTCAACATTTGCTGGCTGGGGAATTCTGAGAGTTGAAGTCCAGACGTCTTCAAGTTGCCAAGGTTGAGAAACATTGCACTAGACCAAACTGTGTTTAATAACTCCTTTTGACATAGCCAAACTGGAGGTAAACAGGCTCTATCCCATAATAGTATCAACAATCTGGGATCACAGTGGCTGGAAACATAGCTAAGAAGTATCCTAAATGCTAATATATAAACTGTGCCAAGAAAAACCCAGGCTGCCCTACTAAAGGTTTGTACAGGACTCTACAGATCTTACTCAGAAGAATCGTATCTATTGCACCATTTGAAAAAGACAACATGAAAAGTCTTATACAATTGTCATATCACATGTTTTTAAGGACATTCATTCTTTTTCAAAATGCAATTTTAAAGAGTAATCTGGGGTTTCTCAGAAACAACCTTATTAAAAAGCCTAAACAATAAAGAAGCTAAGAGTGTCTAACATAAAGAGAAGACCAGTAATACTTGCTGACATTCTTAAGATTATACTCTGCCCTGTTATATTGCTATGTTGTTATGCAGTTGGCTAAATATCCACACTTCAATGGAGTAGATCTGGTCGAGGGAAGAATGCAGTGGATTACCTAAGGTCTCATCTTAGGCCCAGTACAGTTCTATTTTTAGGCAAGAAAAACCAAATACACAAGTACAGAATAGGTAGTAACTTGTTCAATTATAGTAACAATGAGATGGATCTTGGAGTCTTAGTTATTCTAGTATTTTGTGGTAAATATAAGCCAGCAGTGTGCTGCAACTACCAAAAAAGCCAAAACAGTCCTAGGCTGCATTAACAGAGGGATAGAATCAAGATCATATGAAGTGTTAACACTGTTTTGTAATGTCTTGGTAACACCACACTTGTAACAGTGCATCCAGTTTTGGTCACAATATTAAAAAGATGTTGAGACTCTAGAAAAATTCAGAGAAGAACAAAGACAATTAGGGGACTAAAGGCTAAAACATATGAAGAATGGTTTCAAGAATTGGGTATGTCTAGTTTAATGAAAAGAAGGATTAGTGGTGATAGGGTAGCAATGTTGAAATATCTAAGGGGCTGCCACAAAGAAGAGGAGTCAACTTATTTTCCAAAGCACCCGAGGGCAGGACTAGAAGCAATGGAAACTAATAAAGGAGAGAAAATAACTAAAGAGAATTTTTCTGACAGATAGAACAATTAATCATTGGAACAACTTGCTTCCAGAAACTTATGGATGCTCCAATACTAGAGGTTTTTAAGAAGAGATTGGACTGCCATTTGTCTGAAATGGTATTGGGTTTCCCGCTTTAGCAGGGGATTGGACTAGAAGATCTTCAAGGTCTCTTCTCCCTTCTAACTCTGTTATTTTCTTATTCAACATCTTCATAAATGACCTAGATGAGGAGATTGAAGGGGCACTATCAAATTTGTGGATGACACCAAACTGGAGGGAATTGCCAACACTTTGGAACATATACTCAAGATTCAGAAGGATCTTGACATTGAAGTCTATGCAATAAGATACAGTTTGGTGGTATAAATATCAATCGGAATAGAGTTGGAAGGGACTTTATAGGTCTTCTAGTCCAACCCGCTAAGCAGGAAACCCTTTATCATTTGAGACAAGTGATTGTCCAGTAATTTAGGCAGGAAAACAAGAACGGGTACAGAAACAGGAGTAACAGGCTCTACAGTAGTGCCTGTGAGTCTCCTAGTGGACCATTAGTTAAGTATAAATCTGTAGTTTGCTGCCGTTAGCAAAAACCCAATAATGTCCTAGACTGCATCAACACAGGGATAATATCAAGATCACAAGAAGTGATAGTACTTGGAATACTGCATCCAGGTCTGGTCACCCCAATACAAATAGATGCTGGCACCCCAAAAAGTATGCAGAGAAGAGCAGGAAAGATAATAAGGGAGTCTAAATCGCATGAGGCAATGGTTATTGGAACTAGGCATGTTTAGCCTTTTAAAGAGAAATTTTATAGGTGACATGCTCGCCATCTTTTAATACTTGAAGGGCTGTCATAGGGAAGAGGGGGTTAATTTATTCTCCATAACACTTGAGAGCAGGCTAAGAAGTAAAGAATGGAAGATTATCAAAGAGAGAACCAGCCTAGAAGAGTGAGAATAATTAACCAATGAGAACAGCTTGCCTCAGGGAGTTGTGCATGCTTCACCGCTGGAGATTTTCAAGAAAAATTGTACAATTATTTGTTCAGGCTTATATAAGTATTCCTGCTTTGGGCAGGTGGTTGGACTGGAAGACCTCCTGTCCAGTCATATGATTCTGTGTTTTTAAAATTCTACAATTCTGTGATTATGTTCTTCTATTGGTTACTTAGCTACAATAAAATCGTAATTTTGTCTTCTGTGTTTGGGTCAATGTATTATTTACTCTTAATATTATTTACTCTTAATATGTACATTTTAATGACCAGGTCTTTAATGCTTTATACAGTTTTTAGAAATATATATTGTAGATATATCTAGAAGGATTAAAATTCCAGCTCTAATGGACTACGAAATACCGAGGTCTTTAGTAGAACTCCAATTGCATGTTATTTTCTGTCTCCTCAAACAGTAATGTTCCTTCAAGTACCCCCCCTACAATTGTTGCACAAAACAAACTGTGTAAGACAATTTCATTGCATAAAAATAAAAATTCAAGTCTAAGGAAATCTAAGCAAGGAAATCTGTTCAGTCTTAGGCTAATTATAAAACTAAAGATCATTAAGTTTAGAAAAATACTGATAGATAGTACTTGATAGATAAAATAAAAATTATTTATCTGGTTTGTATTTGCTGTGTTACATATAAAAAAACTGTAATCTGTCTGGCTTTGAATTTAAAATGTGTCACTTGTTCTGTGAGAGAAAGGAAGATACGAACAGGTATACTTCCCCTATTTCAGTTTTTCCCCAAATTTTGTTTTTAAAATCCATTACTAGGCTTGATATGAAATGGTAAGCCTTAATCCTGATCTGCATTCAATCATTTCAAAATATTGAAGCACCTGTCCTGACAATAACAAAAATGCTATGGTCTTAATAAATTTGAAGTTGGATGGGAGATCCCCACTTTTTTAAAAAAGTCATATTCTTTATATATCCCATCTCACCAGAAACTTGGGACATATCTTGAGCCTCATCTGTTTCCATTTTCCTCAAATTATCTGGAAAAAAAGAGAAAAAGAAAAACCTTAAGCTTAATGTGAAATATAAAATCACAGGAGAGAGCTGAGAAAGAGAAGGGAGTTGCTATTTAACTATGAGATTATCTGCCAGGACTAATGTCCCCCCCCCTTTCTTTCCTATACTGCATATTTGTGAGGTATCAGCCTGGTGCAGACCTTGATCCTTTTAAAAAGAGCATTACAAAGATTTATAAAAATATCATTACAAGCACAGGAGGACCAAATTTGTTATTTATTGTTAATTTCCTACTGCATAATAACCCAAAATGCAAACTGACTGCAACAAAATTAAGCAGAAAATTAAATGGCCCTGGGTCATTGTAGGCAAAGAATTCATTCTCTTGGCTGATCCATAGTTATGTTCTTTCTAATTTACTGAGCATGCATCGATGAACCTTGAGTCAGCTTGGTGACACGCGTACAATCAGCAATCAAAAACCGAAGCAATTTGCTGAAGAATGTCTCATTTACCCAGGCAGGCCTGCATATCTGAACAGCAACCGCTACTACCTCCATTAATAATGAATACACCTCAAGCAGTGGCAGATGGGCAAAACAGCAGCTTCAGTCTTTTGGCCCTCTCTTTTTCAACCATCTTTGCTTCAAACCATACCAGCTTTCTTCCACATGGGGAATGGAAGCCCTCTCCAAAATAACAAACTGAACCCTGGAGAGAAAAGGAACTTAGGTTTTCTGTTTTACTGACAGATGGCTTGACTCCACAGATATGCAACAAATAGTGGGAAGCTGCTTGCCCTTCTGTTACAACATGTAATGTTCCAAAGAATAAAGTTGCATAGTGGTCACAAACACCAGGGAGAAGCATGCCCAAGGTAGTGAGGCAGAAATAAAGCCTAGCTCTGGCCTTTGAGCATAAGACTAGAGGTCTGAGTTCTCTAGAGTCTGTATAGACATCTGCTGGCTCTTTGGCAAATAAAAAAAAATCTCAGCATACATAAGAATGAACTCATTCAGTAACACAGGTAGCCTCTTTTCAGAAATGCAGTTCAGGTTCCCTTAGCCTTCTCACCTTCTTATGGCTTTATGCAGTATTTTTTTTTCCAGGCACTTACAGAATTGTAACTTGATAGAATTGTCACAGAAACTTTGAAAACTATCTTTGAAGATTTATACAAATCTATTTATAGAAATCATACAAATGATTTCTAATAGTTATGCAGCTCTAAGCTGTTGGATCTGAATGTTGGGAAGGCTATATTGAATTCTGGACAAAAGATTATGACTTGGTCTGAACTAAGGGGATTTCTGTAACTCCGAAGTGTAGAATGTAGCAGTCAGGAATGGCTTATGGAATCCATTCAACACCAGTTTGAAAGAAACCATAGGCCTTTGTTCAAGACATTTAAAATCCTAAATGGTTTGGAATACGTAGTACCTGAGCAAAAAATGTTCTCCCCTTGGACTGAATAATTGACATTATCTAAATAATCAAGTTTTGAATTGAGGTCAATCATTCCTGAGTGCTGCTTTTAGTATTTTGGCTTTTGTATTAAAAATGATAACATTATAGTGAGGGTAATTGTTTGGTATTTTTTAAATTAATTAAATTATTTTCAATTATGTTGAATTATTTTATTGAGTCTATCTCATGCTAAAATTCACAATACTGGGGTCACTTTTTTAATGAATAAAATGAATAATAAAATACAGCTCAGAATTCCTTTAAAGAAGACATGATACAAGAATTACATAGACCTTAAACCTGAGACAGACCAATCTCTATTTTCTACTTCAATTTTACTCAATTGTCACTCTTTTGTTCAGACAGATACTTCTGAATCTATTATGGATTTTTCACCCCTACATTGCCTAAAGTTTGGATATTTTTAACACACATTTCTTTTGGGCACTGGTGAATGTTTAGCAAACATTTATCTGGCAAATGCCTATACAGAGTTCAGAAAGAGAAAATATAGGGGTTTTTCTCTTGCTGAAAGTTAAGCTCATTGACATCCTACATATAGATGGCACCAGTGGTGAAATTCAAAACGTTTTACTACCAGTTCTGTGGGCATGGCTTGGTGGGCTTGGCAGGGCAGGATACTGCAAAATCCCCATTCCCTCCCCACTCTGGGGACAGCCAGAGGTGGTATTTGCCGGTTCTCTGAACTACTTAAAATTTGTGCTACGGTTCTCCAGAACCTGTTAGAACCTGCTGAATTTCAGCCCTGGATGGCAGAAAATGAAGAACGGACTGCTCCATGGCTTAAAAAAGGGAGTCTTGACCTATGATTTAAAATACCATAGAACCCATAAGTAAAAGAGATGAGGATGCATAAAAACTTGTACACTTCACTATCAGTAACACGACAGCACTCTCTATCAGCTGAGGACAGGAGCCTTGTTTAGAACAGCAAGCCAGCTCCTCATTGTCCTCAATGATAGGACTAGTTGCATATGGAGAGATTCACAAGAACAGACATGTTCATATGTGGATGGTATATATGTTATATCCATGCTATCAGATATCCATATGGATCATTATGCATTTAAAGTTAAGCACTTGTAAGTGATTAATTCAACATGAGTTAAACTATTTAACAACGAATGTAAAATGTTCATATTTCCATTCCAGTCTTCTACTTTGCTTCTATCCATAATATTTTCACTAGCATAAAGGATCGATATTAGATATAAGAATGATGTGCATATGCCTTCTTTATTGTTATTCCTGACTTTTGATAGACTTCAGAAAGATCTGGTTTTTCTGACCAGAACGCTAAATGAGTCCATTTTATGAAAGTGTACATTATCATCAGTGACCTTTGGTATATGTTCTTATAATATATATTAGTTATAGGTAGTCCTTGACTTACAACAGTTTATTTAGTGACTGTTCAAAGTTACAATGACACTAAAAAAGTGACTTATGACCATTTTTTACACTTACAACCTTTGCAGCATCCCCATGGTCACATGATTTACATTTGAATGCTTGACAACCAGTTCATATTTAGTTGCAAAGTCCAGAAGTCATGTGATCACCTTTTGTGACAAGCAAAGTCAACGGAGAAACAAGATTCATTTAACAACCATGTTATTAATTTAGCAACTGCAGTGATTCACTTAACATATATGGCAAGAAAAGTGATAAAATGGGGCAAAACTCAATCAACAAATTTCTCACTTAGCAACATGAACTTTGGGCTCAACTGTAATCATAAGTCGAGGACTACCTATATTTGCTTTCTTGTGTTGTTTTCCCTTTTCCCTGTTTGGATCTTGATTTTCTTTTTATCTTTGTTGTTATATGCCAGCCAGAGACACAAACTGTGATAAGAGATCCTTATAATTTTTAAAAATCAATAAACAATAAAATACCAGTTGATTTTTCTGTAGGTATAGAGCTTGAGCCATCACAGTTGTGCATACAAAACCAGCTTTGTTTCTGCAACTTTCACTTCACTATACCTGTCTTGTAATAAATATTCCAAACTAGCAGGCAAACAGAAGGAAAAAGCTCTCATTATCACAATGTTAGAAAAGCTACAGTTCTATCAAAGAACCTTGATGTCCATGGGAGTGTTGTAAATATGCAATAGCCTTATGCTGAAGTCAAGAAATGTAAAACAGTTTATCTTTGGTAATATCATAGATGGGTTTTTTTACATTAGATGTTTTTCCATAATCTTCTGACAACTGAAATGATATATTTTTTATAAATGTACATCAATTAAGTTGTACATAAACAGAAAAGATCCACTGTTTCAACATTATTGGTTTCCTTCTTGTGCTATGGATAAATAATAACTATGTTATTATTGTTCTGTCTTTCTGATAGTTCTTGTTATTACATTTAAGGATAGGATACAAATGTATTTAAAGCAACCACAGCCAAAATATATATGAAGCTGGAACTGAATATTTCAAATTTTGTTTTCTACAATATATACAGCTTTCCCATAAAAGAAAATACATAATTTTAAAATTGTAAGTAAATGTAACATCTCGGAGTAATAAAGACTGCTAGATTTTTGTCACTCAGTTCTGCAGTTCAGGTCTCTGACTAAACTGGGATCCACCCAAAATTAGATTTGAAACATTTATTCTATTAGTAGTTACGTACTATTTATTGAGGAGCAGGGCAAGCACTTTATCATAGACAAATTGGTATCTAGGCAATGACCAAAGGCTAAAATTCCATAGTGTCCATGCCAAGATTCTCACCCAATTCTAGTTAAGAACAAAGAAAACATCAAAAACTATTTGATCCTGAGATGTAACATTAATATCCAGGTGAGGGAGTGTCACATATTAAGAAAACTCCATATGCCAAAATACTCTATTTTTGATGTGTTTAATGTTTGATGTTTAATAAATATATAGGCTGCCCAATCCCGAAGGAGTCCGGGCGGCTTACAACAATACATTTAAAATAGAAATTAAAACACAAAAACATAGTTAAAAAGACCACAACATACACCCAGTCTAATCGGGGCTGGAACTCAATCGTGAGTTCAACAGCCCGGGGCCTGCCGGAATAGCCAGGTCTTAAGAGCCTTATGGAAGGCCATGAGTGTGGGTAGGGTCCGGATCTCTGGGGGCAGTTTATTCCAGAGGGTCGGAGAGGCTACAGAGAAGGCCCTCCCCCGGTTAGTTGCCAGCCGACATTGTCTGGCTGACAGCACCCGGAGAAGGCCCTCCCTGTGATCTTATCGGTCATTGGGAAGCATGTGGCAGAAGACGGTCCCACAGATATCCGGGTCCTAGGCCATGTAGGGCTTTAAAGGTGATAACCAGCACCTTGAATTGCGTCCGAAGACCAATGGGAAGCCAGTGCAGCTCACGGAGGATAGGTGTGGTATACCCAATATCACTCGCGTGGCTGCATTCTGGACTAATTGGAGTCTCCAAACACTTTTCAGGAGCAGCCCCATGTAGAGCGTGTTACAGTAGTCAAGCCTCGAGGTAACAAGGGCGTGAGTGACCGTGTGAAGTGCCTCCTGATCCAGGTAGGGCTGCAACTGGTGCACCAGGTGAACCTGGGCAAAGGCCCCCCTGGTCACAGCCGACAGGCGATGCTCTAATGTCAGCTGTGGGTCCAGGAGGACTCCCATGTTGCGGGCCCTCGGTGAGGGGAGTAGATTTTCACCCCCCAGGCATAAGGATGGACTAATCGAACTGTCCTTGGGAGGCAACATCCATAGCCACTCGGTCTTGTCAGGATTGAGTGCGAGTTTGTTCACCCCCATCCAGACCCTGACTGCTTCCAGGCATTGGCACATCACTTTCACCGCTACACTGAGTTGGCACAGGGCGGACAGATACAACTGGGTATCATCCGCATATTGGTGGTATTTGATCCCGTGCCGGTGAATGATCTCACCCAGTGGCTTCATGTAGATGTTAAATAGGAGGGGGATAAGACCGAGCCCTGTGGCACCCCATATTTAAGGGGCCTAGGGGGTCGACCTTTGTCCCCCAACCAACACCGACTGCGACCTGTCAGAGAGGTAAGAGGAGAACCCCCGCAAGATGGTGCCTCCCACTCCCACCTCCTCCAGCCGTCGCAGAAGGATACCATGGTCGATGGTATCAAAGGCCGCTGAGAGGTCAAGGAGCACAAGGATAGAGGAGTGTCCTCCATCCCTGGCCTGCCAGAGATCATCAATCAGCACGACCAAAGCGGTTTCAGTGGAGTATCCAGACTGAAAGGGATCATATATGTATCCCAATTGGAATTCAACCAGAATAAGTTGCATCTCTATTTGTAGTTTTAGATCTGTTGCTATATAAGTTCCAATCCATGCCCAGAAAACATTCCTTGAATTTCTCAGTATATTTAAAGATTGGAATAATATGATACTCCATCCAAGCCATTTGGAACATTGAAGTCTATTACCTTAATTTAAACAAGATTTGCACTGCATTTTTTATATTTTCTCCATTTTCAGTGGAGCTTATTTGCAATCTATAGTATTGTTAGTAAGCTTCATTAAATGCAGTAAGAATTTTTCTACATAAATGTGTATTACCAATCAGTTTGACAATCCTGTCTACCTAGATAACACTATCAAAGCAGATATGATCTCTAACGATTTAAGAGAGAAACAATTATCCTTACATTATCCTTAACTCAAATGTGAAAAAATGAGTTTATTTTATTCTTCAAAGAAAAAGGAATATATGCTAAGTGGAGAATGAAGAGAAAATAAAAGTTCACTTTACAACAATACCTTTATTTCAAAGATCACAAAACATTGCATTGTAAAGCAAATAAGTTACAAAAGGGGAAAGGCTGATTTGACTTAAGCAATACAGCACCTTATCTCCATAAAAACTCTATGTAAACTTCATGATATTACCATTAATTTGCATGTTTTTGTTTAATTTATGCTAAAATGGCCATTAGAATTCAACTTGCAGAGTTGATAATAAATATGTTTATATTCTGCCTACTACACTGATGGTTTTGCCTCTTGACAAAATGGGAATGAATTGCAAAGACATAGTCTACTGTACAGATTTGTATTCTGACCACTTGTGAAGGAACTTTACACAATTTATCATACCCAAGCCAGAACTCAGATGCATAAAGTGTCACCAGACATTTCCCAATTTGATACACTTGAAAATATTTTTCCAAAATATTGGAAAAATCTTTCAATAGTTAATAGCGAATTACAACAGAATGAATGGGTATTATGTGGAGGAAACATGGCTTCCCTAACCTTATTCACAGAACTCTATATGTATTTAGGGGGGAAAAAGAGTAAAGACACAGGAAATAGGCAATGAATAGCAATCTTTCAAAACAAAAAAAGCATTGAATTTAAATCTAGAAATTTGAAATTTAATCTGTCTGACGTTGAAAGAATCTACTGCTATCATTTTACAAAAAGTTTCTTTTTAAAACCATTCTTTAAAAAATTATAGCAAACATTGTGTGACATCTAGTGGGCTCCATTTAAACATGAGTTTAGTTAGGGTATAGGGATGTACAAAACTGTTAAAACTTGCCCAATACAAATTGTCACCCACTACAAACTCTGAATGAATAAAAGGAAAAACTGTGATATATATAAGTGAATATAGAATTCATTGCCTTAAGAGTTGATGACAGCCAGCTATTTTAAGAAAGTATTAAGCAACTGTATTTATGGATCATAGGATATTGCGAATATAATTGACTTACATTCCTTTGAAGCAGGAAAAAACAGTTCCCCTTTATTTTATTTTATTTTGCTTCTTTCTCTGCTTTATTAGCAGTTGTGGTCAGTATGCTGATTTGAAAGGTTTTTCTTCAGAGCAAACCATTTTGGGTAAGAAAACTTAGTACAGATATCAAAGGTATTTTATGATGCAGTACCTTTACCATCAAGGCATATTATTCAGTGAAACCAGTCATTTGTTGTGCAGAACTGCATCAGCTATCTTAATAAACTTGAGAAAGGTTCATGTGGCCTAGGTTTACTAGAATTTCAAGGGCAAGTGATAACTTCTTCTTCTTGCTGTTACAGGAGGCATAGTTATTTTGAAAAGGCTATTTGCTTTCTGGCTATTTGCCAGAAAGGTTACCGTATCCATCCCATTTTCTGCCCACTGAAGATGTTCAGTGCCATTCTAAATTGTTTTTATTACCTTTTTCAGATTGACATCATATTAAATTTACCTGCTTTACAACTGTCATGACTTACAATCATAATTGCAGGGTTCAATTATGATCATAAATTGAGGATTACCTATAAAAATAGGTAACAGGTGGATAATGCATTGGGAAGAATCAGAAGGGACATATTTACTTGTCAATCTACCACCAGAATCAACCCACTGCACTCTTCTAACTTACAGTCCTGGCTCTGTTCCAAACAAAGAACATCAGTCTTATTACCTGATCTCAAAGTTTTGATTTGTGTAAAATTTCCTCAGAACAAGATGTCAGTATTCGTCAGCTATTCTGGAAAACCTTTAGCCATTTCCTGTTCAGGAAGTTGCTACAGCACTCAGACAGTGATGGGATCTTCAAAAAGCAGGTCTATGCAACATGCAGTCTACCCTGCAGCCTCAGGCAGCCCACTAACAGTTTTTAAAAGTAACACGTTTGTCCGTGCCACCCCAACAGATTTTTCCCAATGGCAGCAACTGCATGATAAATAGCATCAGTAGAAAAATTAAGTGGTGGCATTTTTCTTTTGGCAGCAGACAGGGGCAAAGGCAAGAGCTTCCAGCCTTCTCAGGTTGTTCTCCCTGGTTTGTGGAAGGGTCACTCTCTCCTGGAGAGCAAAGCTTGGGAAGATATCTTGATAATGACAGTAAATGAGAAGTGCTTGGGCTCTTATACTACAGTTTGCTGTGACAGTTAAGGCTAGAAACCGGGATACTGTGAGCTCTAGCCTTGTCTTGGCACAAAACCAGCCTAAGGGTCAGTCACTCTCCTAAGAAGGAGGAAATGGCAAACCACTTCTAGAAAACCTTGCCAAGAAAACTTCAGGGATTAGTCCAGGTAGTTGTCAGGAATCAACACTGGCTTGAAAAAATAAAATAAAATAATAAAATAAAATAAAATCCCGGCTTTTATTATCTTAATCCATATAGACCCAGACATGCATTTATAACTTTGGACAGTCCTGCACTTAGACAATTTTGCTGAACTAAATACAGATTCTTATGGATGAATGCACTGGAAACCTTTGTCCAAAATTGAAAACTGTCTTTAATTAAAAGTATTCAATATCTCTACTAGCAGCTGATAATTAACTTTATTACTGGAATTTAATAAAGTAGACCTCTCAATCCCTATGAAAGATTCTACTTTAGAACCATTTTAATTCTATTTTTAATTTCCTCTCCAGCATACTACATACTATACAAATAATAACTAACAAAAAAGTCCTTTCTAGAAACAAAAACTGAGAAACGTAGTAGTCTTTCTTTCTCAAATTTCCATTAAGTAAGTTTTCTCTCCAAGATTATCAAGATATGCAAGAAACAAAGTTTATAATTAAGATCAATTCATTTCCTCCTCTGCAGTGTTAACACATCTATATGGAACTTTTCTGTAGAAAAAAAAGGGATTATATTTAGTCATAGTTTCTTTTCTCAGGAAGTTAGATGAATTGACGGTTATAGTAATAAGCATACGGTTTCACATCAGGCTTCTACCTACCTAATGAATCCAATTTGTATCCTTCTTTTTGCAACCCTCCCACAATTTGAATATGACTAAAATCACAGTCATATCCATGAAAGGAAATCCCACTGTATTAACTAGAACTCACTTTCAAGGGCCACAAATTTGAAGCTTTTGTGTGTTTCTATTTTTTTTAAACAAATTAAAAATTACACATATAAACACAAATATGTTCAGAAAATCCTGTATAATTCATTGTTCTGGATTAATTTCTTGTCACCAAATTCACATGTGAGAAAGATGTTCTGTGAAAATAATGCATTAAAAACATTTCCTTCTTTTTGGATTAATTCACATTACATCCTGTTGATAGAAAATATAGTTCCCTTTATAAATGGCATTTAAATTATCTTACTTGCTCTTCACATTTTAATATTTGAAATATGTTACGGGAAAATTATTACAAATGCCACATATTCAACAAAGCTATGTAAATTAACCCAATCCTATGCAAGTTTATTTGTGCCTAAGTATAGTGACATCAGTAACCGTATGCAGGTCTAACTCTGCAAACTATTATAATCTCAATCATTTTCCCAGGATGTCAATCATTTTCCCAGGATAAAGAAATTTGCTTCATGAAGCATGAATTTGAGATCAGTACACTTTCCTATTAAAATAGTTTTTCCTAGTTTTTGATTATGTGCAAATTCAATAAGTATTGCTTTTATTTCAATTTAATAGGTAAAGTCAACATCATACTAAGTGGAATAATCAGATGCAAAGTCGATTAGATTTTTGAACATTTGGATAAAAGAAGATATTTTGATACATGCAGCTTATGGTACAGGAGTAAAAAAAAATGTATTTGCCACCTGCTAATTCAGTACAAAGATCAGGGATAAAGAAGTCCCATTTGCCCTCAGTACGATCACAATGTTACCAATCCAGAAAAGTATCATTTTAAGTAAGATTAGTTTGAAAAAAGCTTGCTAGAACTCTCTTTAAAGAAGTGGCTATATTTGGATCACAAAAAGGTCGCATAAAAGATAAGATTTTAAAGAAATTACAAAACATTCTGACCTAACAATAACAGTGTACCTGTTTTATTTGTATTCCAATATGTTTAATGGAATACATTCAATAATTCTTTCTAATTTCTCAATACTGTTTAAGGAATTCTAGGTTAAAAAGAAAACAATCAGATCTTAGATTTTTGCACTTTAGATAGGTGAAAGGATTTCTAAAATGAGTTAATCAATTTACCTTCTGTCTCCTTGGGCCAGCTCTTTCAAGTTAACTTATTTTAGGAACTAACTCTAACTCCAGGTCAGAGTGAAATGAATGACATCTCATTAATTTCAATGGGATGGATTAAAGATGATTAATGCTATGGTCTCTGACCAGGCATCATTCCTTTTCACTATTTCAATTAGCCACAAAGAAAGATTCATTCTTGATGAGGGAAGGGAAAAGACATGTTCATTTTAAATCTTTCCCACAAACGTAAGTTAAGCTGGGGGGTCAAATTTTACACCCCTCAGAGAGGGTTCGCAACTTGGGAGTCCTCCTGGATCCACAGCTGTCATTCGACCATCATATAGCGGCTGTGACCAGGGGGGCATTCGCCCAGGTACGCCTGGTGCGCCAGTTGCGACCCTACCTGAACCGGGAGGCTCTCACAACAGTCACTCGGGCCCTCGTGATCTCTAGGCTGGAATACTGCAATGTGCTCTACATGGGGCTGCCCTTGAGGAACATCCGGCGACTTCAGCTAGTACAGAACGCAGCCGCGCGAGTGATCGCGGGTGCACCCCGATTCACCCGCATTACACCTATCCTCCGCGAGCTGCGCTGGCTACCTGTCGATCTCCGGATGCGCTTCAAGGTGCTATTGACCACCCATAAAGCCCTACATGGCAGTGGATCTGGATACCTGAGAGACCGCCTTCTGCCAATTACCTCCCTACGGCCTATAAGATCTCATAGGTTAGGCCTCCTCCGCATTCCATCGGCCAGCCAATGCCGGCTGGCAACCACAAGGAGGAGGGCCTTCTCAGTAGCGGCCCCGACCCTTTGGAACGAGCTCCCCGTTGAGATCCGTACCCTCACCACCGTCCAGGCCTTCCGCACAGCCTTGAAGAACTGGCTCGCCCGTCAGGCCTGGGGATAAGGACCATTACCCCGCCCGAATGGTGTATGCATGTTGTGTATTTTTTTTTTTTTTTTTATTATGTGTCGTTGTCTTAGTATTGTATTGTATTGTATTCCCCTTTCCCTGGTTTCTGTGAGCCGCCCTGAGTCCCCTCAGGGAAAAGGGCGGCCTACAAATAAAATCAATTCCAATTCCAATTCCTAAGCTACTTAAATATTTGTTTTCTGTATTCAGTATTACTTGTTTCATTTGAATTAACCTATGTTTCCCTTTAATGTGCCACTTTTCAGATTAAGAACATGCCAAAGTATAGGCAGGACCAGGGGGAAAAGTTCATTTGCTTTAAATTAATTTAAGTGAACATTAATTAAATTATTTGTATTTAACCCAAAATTTAAGTCATATATAACTTTGGGGTCTGCATAGGGCTTAGGGTTATCAGCTGATAGTAGAATAATACTGCAGTTTGGGGAAAACTATAAGTAGCTTTTCTTCCAACTACAACTCAATCTCAAGTCAAGCAACAAATTGTGCAAAAGTTGGTGCATCAATTCCTGTTCTAGAAAAATATTCAAGTGATAACGGCATACTTTATAGTACTATTGGCATGATTCCAAGTTCATAAAGGGCCACTATTGGACCATTAGGAATTATGTCCATAATATATTCAGTTATTCATAATTATATAATAATACATTGTGAATATAATTATTGATATTGATTTTAATCTGTAAATGTAATTTATTTGTACTTTTCTCTGTTTATTGTTACTTTTGGGGGCTTGTTTATTCTTAGAATTTCTACCAATAATAATTTAAACAAAGAATAATATCTGAGCGTCCAACAAAATGGATTTTTCTAAAAAAAAAAATGAAAGCAGCAACTCAATAAAAAAGGAATGCTCAAGCAATGTTAAGTGGGTAAAAGGGGTGTGAGAGACATATGCACATGAACTGATATCTCAAACACTAAGAATACAGGAAAAAGACTAAGGCAGTGATGTCTAATGATGCCTGCAGTTAAAACTATGTTGGCACCCATCTTAGCCATAGTGACTTAGTAAGCTCTATTTCAAAGTAGTATTTATCAAATGTTGCACTTTTATTTGCAAGCAGGCAATCATCTTTGAATTAAACTTATAGATTCACAGGGCTGGAAGGAATTTAGAAGTCTTCTATTCCAACCCATTGCCTGACAGGAAAACATGTGTTATCCAAATAGTTGTCCAATGTTTGTCTTGAAAATCCCCAACAATGGAGCACCCACAACTTTAATTATTATCACTGCCAGTAAGTTTCTCCTAGTTCCAGGTTGGTCCTCTCTTAAATGATTTCATACCTATTGCTTCTTGTTCTGCACTCAGGTGCTTTGGAGAATAAGTCAACCCTCTCTTCTCTGTGGCAGAGGTGCCAGTTGGCCCATGGAAGAAACACAACACTGATCTAGAAATACATGTGGTGTACCACAGCAAGATTCATCTGCTGTGCATTTTGGATACCATATATTTGATTGCCTGCAATAAGCAAGCATTCCGCACAGATTAATTAATAAGGAATATTTGTATTGTATTTATTTAAAGTGACATTTCTATTTCTGAATTTTTTAAAGCTGTAAAGGCTTTATATAAACTGTCTGCTATTCTAAAGTGTATATGGCAGAGACTATTCACTGAGAAATCTTCATTACATACCATGACTCCTGCGGCATTTCCTTATTATGGGTGAATGCAACATAGCTTTACTTAATCAGCATTCATAGAAACAAATTGGGTTGATCAACTAGCACTGGCATGCAGCTGAAAACCTCCTTTTTCTTCCTCTCCTGAATTCCCTGAGATTACGTCCACCGAAACTGAATTGGCAAACTGATGAACAAATATCTATAGTTCACCCCATAAAACAAGACACCATGTTCATATTTTAATTTTGGTGTAGATTAAGCACTTATTGTAAGTATTTCTGTATGAACATAGAGTAGAAATCTCCTAGAAAGTTATAGGCAGTTATAGACATTTGTGCACATGAGCTTCAATGCTGTTATAGACATAAAAGTTTAAATAATCGAGTTGAACAAGCCACAGAAGTCAACGCTTCACATTTATTTCCTCCGTAGTTATTCAGGTGACACAAAACTAATTAAGTTTTGCAGGAACATGTCTTAATCAGGGAAAATTGAACTTGATTGAGACTGAAGAGGACACTGAATTTTGAAGGAGTATATAATGTCCTAAGTGATTTTAGGAGAGATGCAAATAGTGATAGATATTAATAGAACTGAAAAGCACTATAGGATTATTGGTTTAAAAATGATTTTGTAAATTTCACAAAAATATAAACTACACACCAAAATCAAGGTATCTAAACATTCTGAGGATTTCTGCATTCCAGTTATTAGCTTCATACTTGTTCAACCATGGAGGCTTTTCCCCCCCTTTGATAATATTCCTTACGGAAGTGAATCTAAACCAAATATTGGTTGGTAATTACTTTTTAATTTTACTTTGAATTGAAGAGGGGCTGGAAATACAGACACAATAATCTATGCATGTCTGCATCTTTTTCTACTTCTACTGCAGGGTGATTGAAATGCCTATTTCAGATGATCTCACAGAGCAAGCAATGAAAGCAGAGTTTAGAGCAAGATTTATTTTTAATACAGGTGCTTTGGTGTGGGAGGAGTTATTTGGATTTCAGTTTGTCTAAATTTGTTCCATTGTCTTGATTTTTCATACAAGAATGAGCAGAGGGACTTACTGGAACCCTTTTGTGAAAGTTATTGTGTGGAAGAAGGTTTCAGAATCTACTGTCCATCTCTTTGGAGAATCACTTCCACATAGACACTGATCTTGCGTCTCTTACCTTTGCAACATTTTCACACTGTTTAGGCAAGTATCTTTGCTACTTGTGCTCCAATCTTTAAACAACAGCAGCATTCCTTCTGATCTACTTAGGAAGGTCACAAAAACCAGGAGTGACATGGCACCCCATCTTTATTCTTCCCTCACTATCTTTTCATTTCACACACAAAAAATAAGTTTTTGTAAAACTTCAAGTGGCGGGGGGAAATGGGAGGAATGCAGGTAAACTGCCATGACACCCTGTAGAGGAAAGGGAGGAAAATCCCAGGAGGCAAGTGGAGTTTACACAAATGAAAAATTCTGTATCCTTTAGTTCTAGAGGAAACACTGCAAAGATGTCTTTGATTCTCTCAGTCAGTTTACATTTCTAACCTCCACATAAGTCCTGCAATATTATGAGGCCACATTCTCAAAAAATCATCTACACAAAAGGGCTTCAGGAAAGAAACATTTCTCTTAACAAACTGATCTGTTATTGAATATGAATACCTAAACAGAATAAATAATCTACCTCCATAGAAATTGTGAATGTTGGGTTTGTTTTTAATATGTTGTCTTTGTCTTGTTCCCCCCTTTCCCTTGTCTTTTGTGAGCCGCCCGGAGTCCTCCGGGAGTGGGCGACATACAAGACAAATAAATAAATAAATAAATAAATAAATAAATAAATAAATAAATAAATAAATAAATAAATAAATAAATAAATAAATAAATAAATAAATAAATAAATAGTAGATCTTGTTTACATCTAATCTCAGTAGAAAGGGCTGGACGTAAGTGTGGCTTTAATACAGGAGATAAAGGACATGTTGAATATAGTTTAATGAATTAAATACTATATGTTACTTAGAAATTTAAACTGCCACATACCTGTAGACCTGATCCAATGTTTATTTAAATAGATATCTATTAATTAAAACTAAAATAGTTGAAGTTTTTTCCTCCTGTGGAGCTAAGCCACCAATACAACATTGAAAATCTTATGTGCCAACTTGCAACTGTCAAATCATCTACAGCATGATGAAATTATAAACTAAAAATTTCATTTAATTGTTCTTCATTTCAATATTCAATTATTACAGTATAAATCATGATGTACGAATATTTTAAGGCAGAAAATGAGCCTGAATGTGTATGTATTGATTTTGGAGAACATAAAGAACCATGCTTCTAACTAGAACAAATAATGTAAAATAATTAAGGAAACCATGCCACATATCCTAACATGGGTTATACTGGACCACAACAATTCATAAATGGCTGATATCTTTTATGATTGATTAAATAGTGCCAAACTACCTTTGAACATTTTGTCTTTGACTTTCCTATCATCATAACTTTCAGAATACTTGAATACAATGCTGTTGTGTCTGTGTAATGAAAATGATTCATTTCTAACCAAAAACAAAAAAGAATGGAGTTGATAAGTTACTTTTGGATCCAGAAACAACACATCAGGAACATAGTGAAACACCACAGCACTCCTCAATCAAAATAAGAGTCTAATAATAGGTGTTATATGATTCAGATTCAAGATATTTTTGCCACTGTTTTGTAATCATTTTAATAAAAAAGCCACATGGAAACCTTTTTCCTTGTTCCTTGTTTCAAAAGTTCCTATTGACATTAAAACCAACTAACTTCTCTAAGTGATCATCCTTTTGAGTTTCTTCACCTTCAGAAGTCAAAGTTCAGAACTTGACTAATAGATTTTCACTTTGGCTCTTCAAAAATGAACTTATTCTCTGAAAAGAGATAGCTAAATATCAGAAAACTTTCTAATGTCTTCTAATAAAATACCTACACTACCGAGAATGGAATTTATACGTTTCATTACGTTTTCCCATTATATATATATTTATAAATAACCTTTTAGTATTGGATACTTAATGTATTTAGCACATTAAACTGTAATAGGGGTATTATAATTTAATATGAATTAAATATTGATATTAAACTCATTGAGCATGCTTCTTTTCTGACAACATAAATTAAGTATACTTTTATTTTAAGCAATGAATAAATTAGCTTGTTTTAATGTATGGAATATTATATTTTCCTACTTCTGTTTTACGGTGGCTTGCCTTATGTTGTGCAGGTTTATTTGATGCACTAGCTTATTTAAAAGAGATGGTAATGAACCAAATATATTTGACAGGCTTAAAAAGATCTAACTCTACATATGAAAGATCAACTATCTTGGTGTGTCAGCATTCAACCAATCTGAGAAAGTCTGGGACACCGCTACTTGAATTCACAGTAGGGGCAAAATGTCCTGAATCTACTTACACATTTCAATTGCTAAATATGCTGTTGTGTTATATGCAATTCTATTTGCTCAAGCTATATTAATTTGCATGGTACATTTCCAAGAAGAAATGTAAGCCTGACTCCCATATTGCAACTAAATTACAATTCTAAGAATGATGATTAAATCTTAAAATGTTAAGATTTAATGTTAAGATTTAATGTTATGTTTAATTTAAAAATTAGCTTTCTGTTAAAAAAATCAAAATTATAAGTTTGTGATACAAAATAACAATATGTTTTCAGTGTAAAACATTTGGAGTTAGCAGTGCAATTAGAAAAAAAACTTTTCAAAATATGCTCATAGAAGATATTTAACAAGATTCCCAATGTAGCTTCCCTTCATTGCTACTGTGGATTATTTGTGTGAAAAGAAAATTTATTTTGAATCTATGCAGATATAAAGGGAAACCCTTGCAGGGATGGGGTACAGAACAAACACTTCTCACAAACATCAATATTTCTACATGAACATTCATGCATTTTTTTTGAAGGGATACAGTTCAATGCTTTGTGTCTAAAAACTACTTTAATCCTAGTGCACTAATAGTAAATCTTTATATCGACTACGATGTAAAATAAATCGTGTTCATTTTTCTAAGTTGGTGCATGATCTTAAAAAAATGAAAAAGCTGCAAAATTATGCATCACAACTACTATACCACCTCTTACTACAACTATTATTACCTTTACTATTGCATTAATTCTTTAAACCAAGCATTTTATAAGTATGTTTTTCATTCAATTACTACAGAACACATTTGTCTGGCAAGAATATTTGAGAAAATAAAGTTATATCAGGGACTCCAAATAGAATTCAGGGCATAAATAAATAGCTGAGAACTGTATAATGCAGAGACTCAAAGACCTCACTGAAAATGTATGTGATTTCTTTCTTGAACTCACTCTTTGGTGCTGCTGAATTATTATTATGGTTACTGTCATTCCATACCTATTCTTATTTGGAATAAATCTCAATCACCTCCAGGAATATTTTTAGCAGAATTCAAGTGAAAGGTGGTTAAGGACTGTTAATTCAGCTTCTCCTGAACAGGACTTTCATTAAAAAAAAATCTGGGCATGCAGACAATCCTGTTTTTTAAAACTTCCTATTTGATGTTGAATTTATGTGTGTGTAATTGTTTGTGTAACTTAACTATGCATTTCAATGTAATGCATTTTTTCTTAATTCATAAGTCACACTGGATTCAGAAGATGTTCTGTAGAAGAAGAGTGCACAAAATTGCTTTATTCATTTGCCTGAAGTTTAATTTTAGTACTCAGCATATATTAAGACTGGATTAAATAGTACAAATTAAATGTTTCCTGTTCATAGATTCAGAGATATAGCTTTATAAATGGAAAGGTGGTAGGGGAAGATTATTAGAAACCTTTAACCATAATTCTATTTCAATCCCTCCCAGAAAAAATGTTTAGGTTTGGCTTCTCCCAGTTAAAATGTTTAGGACTCACTGGAGATTTATGGAAGCTAGTCCCATTGTCTTTTAAGGAGGCTTATAGCATACTTACGATTGCAATTTAATGAATTTCTCAGAGGCTGAATTTCTAAAGTTAATCTTGCTTTGAATATGGAAGAAATTCTTATTACCCAGCTAATCGTGTATTTTACCTGATGTCTTATTGACAAGTACAGTGGATCACTCACTTTTTCATTGTTTTATATATAAACATCAGGAAAGATTGGTAGAACTGCATTGCATTGCCCATGGAAAGTAAGCTTTCTTTGTACAATAATTCTGTTTTTAAAATGCAAATTTAATAGTTATATCCTGAATCAATTTTATTTTTTGGTTCAGTGATCAATATAGTTTTAGAAATGCTAATTTCATACTCATGGCTGGCCTTATAAAGTGTAGAGAATCTATAAAAATGAAAAATTCTCTATTGGGACAAATATATTCCTAATCGAAAACTTCTTTCTCCCCTTCTTTCAATAACTAAATTTACTGATTAGAGTGTAAAATGCTACATTTCAGTTCTCACTGTCCAGCATATAACTTTCCAAACCTAACTTGTTTATTTAAGCAAATTTACTTGTAATAAGCAGCCATTAAGTAGAAAAGGGAGACACATTTTTTCCAGTAAAATGAAAATAAATAAATTTAAAGACATGCTATCAGTATTTGGTTATGTTTTCTATGTGTTGCATTACTGTAATAAATTAATTTGATGTCAGTCTTTAATACATAAGTTTAAAGAGCCCTTAATTTTAATTTTCTTGTGAAATAAGCATTAACAGATTATTTATAGCTAACACTGGAAGAGCATGCCTGCAACTCATGGATGGTTTGACTGCAAACAAAGTATTACATGGGCATTTTGTGGAAATTTGGGCCCCAACATTTGGGTATCCTAAGAATCCTTGATTTTTTACGTCTTGTTTTTTGGGAGGGTGGGAGAGAGTGTAATTGTAAAGTTCAGGAAAAAAATGTTCAACTTCTTGTATTTGGCTGTTGCAACAACTTAAAAAGTGGGAGAAACTGTCCCAATTAATGACAGAAAATATTTACAAAAATAGCTTTTATTTTTTACAGCTTAATGTTTTTCATAGTCCTCAACTCAGCACTTCAGCTTTGAATTTGTTTTGAATTTCTTATCATTTCTCCTTCGAGTTTAAAATGCAAGTATACAGAAATCCCTTTGCTTATCTCTTTCAGAAATTCAGGCTTTTGGGAGCAAGAGCATAACTTCATAATCTCTTTTTCACAGATTACAACTAACGGGTCAGTTTGTAATGGGAAAAGAAAAAGTAGTAAACTCGGCCCAAGAAACAACTATCTTCCCAGGTTTAGAGCCAGACTGTCGCTTTAAAAAATGTCCCTCTTCCGAATAGAGTATTCAGCGCGATATTTGTTCATTATACATTTGTGTGTATGTATGTGCGTGTGAGTGAGTGAGAGGGAGAGAGAGAGAGGAGAACGCGAGCTCTAGCACTTGTTCGAAGCGCACGCACTTCACTCTTCTCCGTTTCTCACTACTCAATAAAACTTCTGCTTTTTACACCCTTCCCAAAAAAGTTTACAGCCATAGAATAAACAGCTCCGAAAGAAATAGAAAAAGAAAAAGAAAGGAAAGGAAAAAGAAAAAGAAGGAAGGGAGGGAGAGAGAGAACAAACGAGAGAGAGAGAGAGAGAGAGAGAAAACCGCTGTCAAAACAGCAGAATAAGACAGGCCAATTTAGATGGGCGCGCTCTGGCGCGAAAATACGGTACCTGCTCTGGCCGGAGCTGGATGCAAAGAACTCGCCCAGATCTCTCCACTTCCATGTGCAGCGGCTCCTCGGCCAAGCAGAGCGACAGGAGGCAGCTCCGCTCTCAGTCCCTCCCCTCGCCACTCCACTTCCTCATTCCAGTGCAACATCTTTGAAAACGGCCGGTGGCTCCTGCGGGCATTTCGCCCCTGCACTGGGTTTTGCGGAGCTTTTTCATTTGTGGGCAGGAGGGAGAGAGCGCGGGGGACTTGTCGTGCCTGTCAGATGATGAAGGCAACACCCCTTCTGCTGCTACCTAAGGTTCCTAAGCAGGGCAAGGGCACACTTTGCCTTCTTGAATCCTGATGGATGCACCTTGTGTGGAAGTATTGATTTATTTGGTGAAAGAAAAACCCAAAGAGAAAGATAAGTCTATTTTCATTCAATAGTGAGCCTGGAAAAAAGGAGCCTTCACCACTAGTATACCTTAGAGCCCAAGATGATCATGTGGGGGTTGCCTTTATATCCTGATAAATATAAGTATAATCTTTACTGTCATTGTACTTAAATACAACAAAATTGATTGTAAAAAACTTCCCATATTAGTCTATCATTTTTCTCTGAATAGTCTTGGAATAGATGTCCCAGTTCTAAACCCAGTTAGCTTGAAAAAATCTAATAGTATAAGATCCAAATTGAGTAATAGCTTTGGTCTTCAGATTAAAATAGGTCTTCTCTAGATAGGTGTGTGTTTGGATCCAACTTATTGAATTAAGTTCAACATACTTTTGATTAAATGCACCTAAGACCACACATTTTGCATATTCCAATATTCCCATGTGGGAAGTATTATTAAGAATTATTGTTATATCTATAAACTGTCAAATAGTGGTGAAGGCATGTTGAACTTGTTCCAGAAAGTTACTTCTAATTTCTATTACTGATTTCTATACATAGTATCAGAGGTGGGTTGTTCCTGGTTTGGCCCAGATCAGGCGAACTGGTAGTGGCAGCGGCAAGAGGCTCCGCCCACCAGCGGAGAAAAATCCTTTTTCTGTTGAGTTTTTAATTGTTCTTTTAAGTGGATCCTGTTTAATGGATAAATGCTTAAATGACCCAATAATTTTATTTATTCATTTATAAAATTTATGTGCACACATTTTAATTGTGATTCATTCTGTGTTAGTTAAAATTCTCAAAGGTAGGCAAGAAATATATCAACATTAAGCACTATATGGATACTTAGTAGAAATGGGATTGGTGCTTATTCCATGGGAAAAAAATAATCCAATTAAGTCTTTGGTGGGTGTGGCAGGGGAAGGATATTGCAAAATCCATTCCCACCACACTCTGGGGCCAGCCAGAGTTGGTATTTTCCAGTTCTCTGAACTACTCAAAATCTCCACTACCGGTTCTCCAGAACCTGTCAGAACCTGCTGGATTTCACCACTGCTTTAGGGCTAGTCACAATCTTGCAGACCATAATAGAAATCTTGCAACAGAATAAAAAAAAATAAAGGACAGACAGACCCAAACATCTCAATTACAAACCCCCAAAATATATAAAAACTCATGTTCTGACCAGACCAATTTGCCCTCTATCTCCAGAAACATTTGCTGTTGTCACTGCTGTGTCTGGGTCAATACAGTTCATGGGACTTATCTGGGTGTCAGTTATGGAATTTGTTAGGCAGTTTGAGGACTTTAATTTGTTGGGAGTCAGCCTATTCAGTTTCTGAGTGGGGAAATCTTTCCAGGATACCAAGTAATGGGTTTTTTCTCTGATGCATACAAGAGTCCAAAATGTCTTTGACTTCAAAATTCTGCTATATTATAATGGAGTTGGAAGGTGGTTGCAGTTTGGGACGCAAGTAAGATGTGATTTCTGGTTTCAATAGGCTACAATGAAACACTGGGTGTATGCCAGAGGTGGTATTCAGCCAATTCTGACAGGTTCTGGAGAACCGGTAGCGGAGATTTTGAGTAATTCAGACAACTGGCAAATAGGCTGGCCCCGCCCTCCACTGCCTCCCAGCCTCCCAGCTGATCTTCTTTTGTTGCCCTGAACAGGAGAATGGAGCTAGTTGGGGTTAGATTTTGACTTGTGTTCAGATGGTGACTGGAGTCACCTGTTGCCTGGAGGGGATGACTAGTTTAATCACCTCTGGCTTTAAACTATTGTCTTGCAGCAACCGGGATAAAGCATCTGCTAGAAAGTTTCTTCTTCACAGGAGATATAACATGACCTTGAATCAGTTAAAGTACTGGGCCCATCAGGCCTGTTTGGATGATAGTCTCTAGGAGTTTTTCAAGGTTTCTAAGTTTTTATGGTCTCTCCATATTCAAATGGGATTTTCTCTCTTTCTAGAAAATGCCTCCAAGTTAGGAGCACCCAGTGCACTTCTCCCAGACTTTCCATTTCTGCCCCATCTCATTTAGTTTTTTAGAAGTGTAGGTGCATGGCTGTAATACCCCTTGATCATTTTCCTATAGAAGCACTGTACTCACTGCAACATCACTGGCATCAACCTGAATGACGAAGAAAGAGTTGGGGTCTGGATGTTTCAGAAATGGCTCTGCTGTGATCAGGCATTTAAGCTTTCTGAATCCAGCCTGGCATTCTATAGTCCATTTAAGTGGCATATACCTTTTGTCTTTAGAAGATGGGTCATGGGGAGAGCTATCTGGGCAAAAGAGGGGATGAATTGGCGGTAAATGTTTGCAAATCCAGAAAGCTTTGTAGTTGCTTCCAGGTGTGGGAAGGAGCCCACTCTAGCATGGCCAGCACCTTTTGGGGGTCGATTTCCATCTCCTTGTGGGAAATGTGGTAGCCCAGATAAAAATTTTTACTCCAGTGGAATTCACATTTGGACAGTTTGGCATATAGTTTGACTGCTCAAAGCTTCTTCAGCACAGCTCTGACTAGTTTTACATGTTCAGCCATGGTCTCAGTATAGATTAAAATGTGATTCAGTTAAACTAACATTCCCTTATACAAGTGTTCATACTGCACTTTGTTTATTACTGCATAAACATAGCAGAGGCCCCTTGCAGTCCAAAAGAGGGAACCCAGAATTAAAACCATCCTAAGGGGAAATTGAAAGTCATTTTCCACCCATCCTCTGCTTAGATCCTAACTCAGTCGTACGCTTCCTGCAAATCCAACTTGGTGAAGACATTTCCCTTCTCTCGTACTTAGTTTCTTGACAGGGCATGATTGACCGGGCATCTGGTAAACCCCGAGTCCAGGACGGCTACTAGATTCCCTTTGTGCCCAGAGGATTGGCTCACCAATTTTGGAGGATAGTCACTCGGTTGACCGGGCAACTTATGGAGGGATGATCATTGTAGCCTGATTCATTTTCCACTGGGCTGTCCACTGGGTCTGTTAGAGTTCTCCCACCCTCTTTGGAGGATGGGGAGAACTCTAAGACTTCTACTGCGTGCTCACATTTGCAAACTGGTAGAGAAGGTAAGTGTATGCCACCGCTGAACCAACCAAATAATCAGGAGAAGGAAGGAAGGTTAAAGGGACCCTTTAACTATTCTGTTAACCCTCTCCTTCCCTGTTAAAAATACTACAGGGAAATTGATGGAACTTATATATAACTGTTAAATGTCTGTAATCACTAGAGACAAGATTTTAAATTCTGTTAGGGGAAAAAATGTAAAAATAAGCCATAAAAAGAAAATACCTTCACCCTAGTTTGCCTGGCCAGCAAAACAAGGTGAAGAGAACAGTGTTCCCTTTTTCTTCTCTGTACTTTAAGTAGTTTTGTCAGGAGGGAATGTTTTAAACTTATTTAGAAGAAAAGGGTTTTTTTTGCATTTACTGTATATGTTGTAAGTGGGTCTAATCTGTCTATCCTTCTTCTAAAACATGAGATATGTCCATCCACAGGAGCCTCATAAACTCAAGTTTGCTTGTGTAGGGAAATAATCTTTTTCTAATTAAATTACTTTTCATCTTCTCAGTAGTCAATAAAATTCCTATAGAACTAATCCTGATACAAATGGTATAAGCATTTTTCAATCTCTAAAACAATATGGTCTTTTCATCTGAACTGTATATTGATAACACTGAGCCAAATGCTGCCAGGATGTTTAAATATTTTAAAGTAGGCTCTCCCTGCCCTTCACAAATGGTACAAGGTAAAATATTATGCTTATAAACTTATTTTGGAACATTCAGCATTCTTAAGATGCCATCCCTTAAGTCTTCTTTAATATGTACTTTACCAACATTTGTTACATTTGTTCATTTTCAGAGGTTGTCTTTTCTTGTTCTCTTCCATCACTAGACATCTTTTTATTATTACCAGAATATAGCTTTTCTATCTTTTTTATCTGTGGTGTTCCCATTTTTTTTGTAACAGGTTTATCTGTTGTTTTTTTTTAACAACTGAAGTGTTAATGTCTTGCGTGGGTCTCTACCCCACTCCACCTCTTCATCTCTTCTCTGTTCTCCATTTCTCATGTCAGACTAACAACCCCTCTTCTGGGAGGGTCACCCACAAAGGGGGAGTTGATCTTGTCTTCATATCTTTCACTCCTGCCCAGATAACTCTGCAACCTGTGTAAGCAGAGTTCATGGACCCAGACACTGCTTCTAGAGGAGACTCTCCATCCATTGGAATCATGGGATTTGATTTGGTCATTTGCAAAAAAAGGGGGGGAGGCTCCTGGATCCTTTGGTCCCACATAAAGCCAGCCATAAGATTAAGATTAAGATAACCTTTATTGTCAATTTTTACTGTGAGCACTGTACACATTAAAAAGGAAATTCTGTTTCCTGCTCTCAAAATAAAAGATATATCTATACATTCAGAGAGAACACACTCAACTGTAGACACTTTTCACCAATGAAATAAAGGAGGACTGCTGTCTTATACCTGGTATATGTATGGTATATACATATAGCAGTAACAATAGCACTAGGATTTATATCCAGACCCCTCACATCCTGGACATAAATTGTTTCAACTTCTACTTTCAACTTCTACTCTCAAAACGACACTATAGAGCACTGGGCATCAGAACAACAAGACCCAAGGACAGTTTTCCCCCCGAATGCCATCACTCTGCTTAACAACTAATTTCCACAACACTGTTAATAATTTATCAAGACTGTATCACTATTATTATTCTCTATCCCTCCCCACTTATGACTATAACCATGTTATTTGTATCTTTAAATTTATATTGTTTTTATTGTTTCCTAGTACAATTTGATACCTTATTAATAACCTTGACTATCACTAAGTGTTGTATCTTTTTATTCTTGATGAATGTATTTTTATTCTCCTTATGTACACTGAGAGCATCTGCACCAAAGACAAATTCCTTGTCTGTCCAAACACACTTGGCCAATAAAGAATTCTATTCTATTCTATTCTATTCTATTCTATTCTATAGCTTCGCAGTGCTTTACAGCCTTCTCTAAGTGGTTTACAGAGTCAGCATATTGCCCCCAACAATCTGGGTCATAATTTTACTGAAAGGAACTAAATGGAAGGAAGGATGGAAATTAGTATAGTCCCTTATGGCTGGAAATGGGATATCTGAAGGCAATTAATTACTGTATCTTCATAAAGATGTGCAGTATGATCTTAAGATATTTTTGCCATTTTAAATATCACCTAGTGGTGTCACAATTTGGGGAGACTTCCTCAGGGAAACTCTTATGTTTTATTTGAATGTTACTTTAGTGCCAGAAAAAGATTATATACTTATATTTTACTTATTTATTAGATTTGTATCCTGCCTTGATTACTTTATGTACTGCACTACATACGTGTGCACAGTGCATAAGGTACACACAGAACACACAAACACATTATAACTTTTAATGCTGTGAACATTGTTTTTATGGTATTTGATATGTTTGCTCTAATTTACAAAATGCTTTTTATACTGTACATTTATTATAGTTTATCTGTCTTATTCATCTGCTTTTATTTTATTGATGTTTTAATTTGGGAACATGTTATAATGTTAAAGGAAATAAAACCAACAACTTTCTTAAAACCTTCTGTAGCTCTTTGCTGCCACCTAGTTGTTGTCTGGATTTTTGTAATTTTTAAGTTTTACTTTTACTATTGAAATGAAACAAAGAATAGCAAAAAATACACTTTACTTTAACAGTAAAAATAGTCCATTCATTTTAAACATTTTTCAGCGCTGAAAGTTACATTTGACTATTAGTAGATAATTACATGTTGATTACAAATGACACAAGTAAATGCTGCTGTGGAATAACTCAGACTGGAAATAACTAGAGTTTTATGAAAAGTGTGGTTTAAACAAGGATTTGACCTTTTAGAAAATATGTATGTATGTATATGTAAATGTACAGTAAATGTATGTGTGTGTATATGCCACATGACCATGGAAGCATCTTCAGACAATGCTGGCTCCCTCACCTAAGAAACAGAGATGAGCACTGCCTTCTGTGTCTTTCTGTTTCTGTTTAGCTAAGGAAATAGCTCTGAAATAAGGGTGTGTAGTTCTTATTGCACAGTTCTCAGTGTCAAAGCCCAGGAACCTTGCAAGGGGAAAAAAACAATGGAAATCATGTGACCGTGATTGATAGCGGAAGCATGGCAGTAGGTTTAGACTTCCAACTTGCTTCTTGGAAAGCTTGTAGAGAGTCAATGGGGTATCTTGCAGGGAAGATTGCAAGTTGCTTGGATAAGTCTCTCCAGCCTGTGTACTCCTTTCAGTTCATATCACTTCAGTCACCCAAAGCTCACAGATTTTTTAGTTTTTTTTTTTTTTTTTTTTTTTTTATCATTTTATTGAAAATTTATATGCCGCCCTTTTCCCTGAGGGGACTCAGGGCGGCTTACAACAGTGAAGGGAAGGGAGTGCAAGACAAGACTTAAAAAAAAGGAATCGTGATTAAAAGAAAATTGATCGTAAAACACAACATTCACTCAACATTCGGGCGGGGTGAGAGTAATCCTATCCCCAGGCCTGACGGGATAGCCAGTTCTTAACGGCTGTGCGGAAGGCCTGGACTGTGGTGAGGGTACGGATCTCCACGGGGAGGTTGTTCCATAATGTCGGAGCAGCAACTGAGAAGGCTCTCCTCCGCGTAGTCGCCAGTCGGCACTGACTGGCGGATGGAATTCGGAGGAGGCCTACTCTGTGCGATCTGATGGGACGCAGGGAGGTGATTGGCAGGAGGCGGTCTCTCAAATAGTCAGATCCACTACCATGGAGCGCTTTATAGGTGGTAAGTAAAACCTTGAAGTGCACCCGACGATCAACAGGTAGCCAGCGCAGCTCACGGAGGATTGGTGTTATATGGGCGAACCGTGGTGCGCCCATGATCACTCGCGCGGCCGCGTTCTGGACTAGCTGAAGTCGCCGGATGCTCCTCAAGGGCAGCCCCATGTAGAGCACATTGCAGTATTCCAGCCTAGAGATCACAAGGGCTCGAGTGACTGTTGTGAGAGCCTCCCGGTTCAGGTAGGGCCGCAACTGGCGCACCAGGCGAACCTGGGCAAATGCCCCCCTGGTCACAGCCGACAAGTGGTGGTCAAAACTCAGCTGTGGATCCAGGAGGACTCCCAAGTTGCGGACCCTATCTGAGGGGGATAAGTTTTGCCCCCCCAGCCTGATTGGTGGAACGTTAGCCAAATTTTTGGGAGGAAAACACAACAGCCACTCGGTCTTTTCCGGGTTGAAAACAAAAGGCATCTATGGCTGGACAAAATTAAATTTATGAACCCACAATTTTTTTTCTAGATTTTTTTCATTGCAGACATGTTAGTCCTTTATAAGCTAATTTTTAAGATAAATTCTTACATGATAAAATAATGCAATAAATTCAGAGCAATAAAATTCCTAAAGAAAGAAATTCTCTCTCCCACATTATTAGTCTCATACAAAACAAAACAAAAAACAACTCATATCTGGTGCTATTGTCCTTCAGAGAATGAAACATTTTGTAGACCTCAGAAAGAAGTAGAAAAGAATCCCTCTCATACCCAAGAAATTTTAAAAAATGAAATAAGAGAAAGAAAACATAACCACCTTACTTAAATACCCTTCACATTTTTTTGTGTTCTTAAAAGCTATCCAATGGCATTTCATATTGTTTTCCTTCTTTAAATTTCTTAACTCTCACATTTTACTCAATTTAAAGATAGTCCTCAACTTACGACCCTTTAAAAGTTATGATGACTTCAGTTAAACTATGATGATGCCCCACCCTAGGATCATGTGGTAATCATCTGGTGGTTGACAATCTGTTCATACTTCTTACTGGTTGCATAGTAAGTGCCCAATAAACACCCAGAAATTATGTGATCACAACGAGCAATTCTCTCTTCTGGCTTCCCCAGAAAGTCAAAGGGGAAGCTGGTGGGAAGACTGCAATATGCTGCCATCTGCTGAGAGGAACGACTCTCATATCTGGGCACTGGCCAAAAGAGCTGGCTGCCAAGGGGTGGAGAATAGAGAACAGATCCTGAAGATCTGAACTCTGCCTGCACCTTTCCAAAGAAGTTGCCTTCCACACGCAGAAGAGAGCTAAACTCCTTTAGCGAGAAGGAGAAATGAAACATAGATCTTAATGTTTTAAAATCTGTTTTTGCACCTGCAGAAGGTCCTTCATCCTCATTTTTTAGCAATGATATTATTACATGCATTTTCTCTCATCCATAACTTGTGTTATTGTACTTCCATACTGCCCACTAATGAAACTCTTGGTACTTCTGTAAAAGTTTGTCACATAATGACCTGGATAACCCAGATTTGATCCAGTCAAGACACAGATACTGTTGGTGGGTGCCTTGCCTATCCTGGAGAGATCTGTACTTACATTAAAGTAATGTAAGTGCAGATCTCTTGTAATGCAATGCGTTATATGTGGAGGTGCCTTTGAAAATTGTCTGCAAACTTCCTTTGGTTTAAAATAGAGCAGTTAAACTGCTCACTGGGGCTGACCAATGCAATTCTATTGTGGCATTTCTTAGTTATCCATTCTGGCTGTTTCTAGACCCAATTCAAAGTATTGATTTTGACCTTTCACGATTTGAACAATTCAGGATCAGGTTACTTGAAGAAGTGTCTTCTATACATGCAACCCAGTTTTCAAGATTTTCCAATAAGACTCGCTTCCAGAAGTGAAGTGGACTGCTACAAATGGTAGAGCTTTTTCTATGGTGCCCCCCACCCCGTAATGTCACAGCATTATCTCTCCAGAGAAATTCAACTTATACACACTAGCATTACTTTAATGATAGCGGAAGACCTTTCTATTTTCCCATTGTTTTTAATTGCCTCTTAATTATATTTTGTATTTTGTGTTATATTTTAATCCATATAGCTGCCTAGTTTATATGATATTCTTAATTTCACATTTGTTTAATTTTATTATATATTTTTAAATTCAAAATGCTTCTTTATGGTAAATTGACTATTTAGAATATAAATTAACTATTCAGCTATTAAGTGTTTTTTTTTTTAATAAATAAATATTCTTTCCTTGCTGTTCTGAGCAGAACTTGACACTAAAGAAAAGTGGTCAATCCCATATTCTGTCACCACCCTTGTACTCTTCACTAAGTCTATCTATCATCATAAACAATCAAACCAAGAATTCTTTTTCTCTTGGACTGTATTTGTTTGGAATGTTGAATAAGTCTACACCGCATTCCCACATTCATTTCCATTCACTGAAGCATAATTGACACCAACCTATGGATTCTACTTTCACACACACACACCAACAACTTAGATGACACTAATTCATACTTTCTGACATATATTTTGGCCCTTTCATTCATAATAATATATACATCCTACATGTATTAATTAATTCCATTCTACAAGATCTGGCCACCTTTATTAAAATATACTACATCTTTCCCTTTTCTCGTATTTCGTAGACAAACAATATGCAGGTTTTTATTTGATTCATTTTATTTGTTAACATATACTTTAATGTTACTTCTCCTTAAAGTTGCAGTACCATACAAAAAGTGGTCATCACTGAATGGGCCCATTATAGCTTTCTCTGATTGAGGCTTTCTTATAATGTTTTTCATAAGATCAATGAAGTTTAGCTTAGCAGCCTTAATTGTATTCATGCCACATGCAACATTTCATACTAATAGTAAAGCTAGTACTGATCACTTTAGGAATATATTAATCACTACACTACAATCAGAAACCAGCTTTATTCCAAGCATACTCACATTACTCTATGCCAGCTATAACGTCTGTTCTAGATATTACCATTGCATGACAACACTGTTCCCCTCACCATACCGCCTAAAAGGTGCTATATGCACAGTGCACTGACATACTTTTAGGATTGCACAAGCTATGTATGAAAATTGAAAGCTGATGAAAAGGCCATCAGAATGCTATCAAATGATGCCCAGGGAAATAGTATTCCAGGATTCAGTCACAAGAAATTTCTAGTTGTACCTAGAGAATGATAACACTATATGTTTACATTGCAAATGCTTAACTTAAGTTTGCTACAAGAAGTGTTCATCACCACAACATAAACAACTACATGCAAAGAACAAGACTGCAGTGGCTGTTATAAGTTAAGACAAGCAGGTTGAAAAGTTTATTTTATGAATTCTGAAGAAAAAGAATTTGTGTTAATGGGAAGTGACAAAGTGGGAGTGTACTGAACTTTATTTGCAGCAAACTTTATTATGCAATATTTGCAAGCAAGTAAGGAATTGAAGTTGTTTTGTTTTGCCTATAGCTAGCCATACCTACTCATGTGCCTGGATTACTATCCATTGCTTGGAACAATATGTGAATAATTTTATACTGTGTATGTTATCAAAGGAAATCCAGCACCACTATTTGTGCAAAATATTACATGTGTCCTTCATATTTTTCAGAATATTTAAAATATTACATGTTCTTAAACAGAGTAAAGGAATCTATTGTGTGAGTTGCGTAGCATTTGAGATGTCTATCATATGCCATAGTAGAAGCTATAAAATGTTGAATTACAAAACAGAATCATTTGGTCTAATATTATACAATAGTATAGTTTGATCCTACTGGTTAATGCATAAGTGCAGAAACCAAGAGACAGTAGTTCTCCAATAGTCCTGCCTTTAGGCATGACAGCCTCCTGGATGACTTTGTGCCAATAACCTTATCTCAGTTCACGATGTCAGGCTGAAGTGATAATCAAGTCAAAAATTAAGGCAATCTAGTCAGTTTGCACTCTTTCCAGAGTCTCAGCATTTGTTTTTTTTAAATATGGTGACAAAAACTGGATGAAATATTCTAAATTTAGAATATTGCATCCAGTTTTGATCACCATATTATAAAAAATTTATTGAGACTCTGGAAAGAGTGCAGAAAAGAACAACAAAGCTGACTATAAGGGACTGGAGGCTCTAACATATGAAGAACAATTACAGGAATTGGATATATCTAGTCTAGTGAAAAGAATTAGGGGTGAGATGATAGTAGTGTTCCAATATCTTCAATACTTCCTTAATAATTAAATAATTATTTTATTTAAATTATTTAAAATTAAACCATTAATTTTTTTAAATTATGTTTTATAAATTATATTAATATAATTATTAAAATTAATAATTCAATATTCCAATATGGTCTCAAAGATATTGCTATTTTTCCATATGTTGTCTCATCTGAAGAAATTAAACTTCATTCAAATAAAGTAGAAGCTATTCCACAACTGCTGGGCACTAGAATGTCTACCTGATGAAAATTATTGCTAATTATATAAATATTTCAAAACTTGACTGTGAAAGGAATTGCTTAGGACTGGACTGAGATAGCTAACTGCATTTCAGCAAGTGTAAGATGCATTAAGTAAAGATTGAATTCTGGTTTGTAATCCAAAGGCACCAACTTTTGTGGTAATTCCTGTGGGAATTGCTGCCATCTTGCTGCAAACTGGAAGATAGATTAAAGAAACCTGTTTTCTATGTGTCAGTTTTTCTTTTCTTCTCTGCTCTATTATTATTTTTGCCTATTAAACAGTTAATCAGGGAAGTTTTCCAGCTGAATAGACATGGAGGATGTCAGCTCTGAAGAGCCTAACATAAACCCTGTCTGACAAACCAATTCCGAGATCCTTTTTGGATCAGAACCCCCCTGGAGGGGGGGGCAAAGAAGGGGCAGCGTCTCATCAGATCCAGAGGATGACAACAGGTCCCTCGCAGGTCGGAGATTTGCTCTCTGAATCAGAGTAGGAGCAGCAGCATAGCAACATAGCTGCACAAGAAGCTAGCTTCTAGCCAAAGCAACTGAGCAGGAGCATACAGGACGAGATGATAGACTGATAAGAAGATCTAATTACCTCACAGTCAGAAATCAAAACCTGGAAAAGGCAAAGAATCTTGAGAGTATAAATAATATTAATGGACAGATCTGGATTTTGGCAAAGAAAGAAAGGAAGGGGAAAATGGAGGGTTGAATCACTAGCTCCAAAAAGCCTTTTGCTTGAAACAATTTGGACAGAAAAGGAGAAAGTAGAGAAGTGACAAACCCACTCAAATATAAATTCTAAATTTGGTTTTGGATTTGAAATAGAAACCAAACATACCAAGGAGATTTGCTTCATCTGAATTTCTTCTAACTAATATATCTTAAGCAACTCTAATTAATGAGAGGTGGAATGTAAACAAGGGAAAAAATCAAGAAAAAAGCACTATTTTCTCACTGCTAACTGATAACCTAATCTTGCCTGTGCGGTAAGATTAAATTAACCAACTGCCATAAATCAGAACTTGGAAAAGAAGGAGGTGAAGAGAAACATACCTGAGTTTGGCTGTATGCAGGTTTGTTCCAATTAATATATTCTGAGCAACTCTAAGCAACGAGAGGTGGAAGGTAACAATAGAAAAATAATAGTAGAATCAAGAACTGGGAAAATCCAAAGTTTTTTTTTCTTTACAAAAGATCAGCTAAATTTAAGGTAGACCAGAATTTTGAAATAAGAACTGTATAACTATCTGCAATTTTGGAACTGGACATTAAGGAAGAACAAAAGATGTGTACAGTTTGTTATTCTATATAGTAGATTAAGGGAATTGTAATGAACATTGAACAGTAAGGATTGTTATTTAAAGACAATTAAGGGTAATATAAGCCAGGATATGGAAAAATGGAGAGGGAACATGAAATATACTTACAATGGGAAATTATTAAGATTTAAAGACAGAATCACAAATTTGGGGTGTGTAAGGATGCATAATTAACTTGATTTCGTATTTAATAATGGCAGTAAGACTGTTGGTGGTGCAATACTGGAAGAAGGAAGATTTGCCTACTATTCATTAAAAGTAACAAACCTAGCAGAGATGGCTAAAATATCAGCATATCTCAAGGATCACTCAAATGAGAGAGATAAACTGGAGTGGAGAAGATGGATTGACTATACTCAAAATAAATATGGGACTAAGAAATTCCAGATAGTTTATGACTGAAGAAACAAGGAATGATATAATCTATTTAGAGTTAGCCTAACAAAAGAGGAGTTAAAGCTCAAATGAAAGATAATACTAACTTTCTTTAAGTTTATTTTAGAACATCTTTGTTAAAGATTTATACCCTGTATTTGTTCTGGGAAGTCAGGGGGGGAGGTTGGGGGTTGTTTGGGTGGGGAGGGTGGGGGGGGAGGTAAACATTTGCAAAAGTTTTTTTTCTAAAAATTTTCAATTACAAAAAGGATGCATAATTATATAAATATAATGGTGAGAATAGCTGGGAATTGTAACCAGGTCTACATCTCGGCCAAAAATAGGCTGGGGTGGGAGGGTTAAAAACACAATTACTATATATGTATACTTTTTCTCTCTCTCTTTTAAAAAGAAGAAGGGGGAAGATAAATGTTAAAATTAAATATGTATAGTGAAAAGGAATTATAAATACCATCAACATAAAATGGAGCTCACTCAAAAGCTGAAATACACCAAGTAAATGAGATGAAGTGTGAAGTAGAGGAGAGAGGTAAGGGAAGAAATTAGGGATAGAAGAGAGGGCTGGGGAGGAAGAGGAGAAGAGAAAGAAGGAATGGAAAGGGGAGAAAGGAGAAGGAGAAAGCAAGGGGAAGTAGAGAAGGATGACATAGGGAAGAAAGGAGGTAGGGAGGAGGACAGGGACGTGCAGTCACTGGAGGCAGGGGAAGCGGGGCCTCACCAGACTCATGAGGAAAAGGAAAGAATTTTTAAAATAATTAAAAAGGCCAAGGTAGTTGCTGCCAGACTCCAAGTCACAGTGACTCTGAGTCTGCTTGTTAACTGTAGGGGGAGGCGAGAGAACTATGGGCCTCCTTTGCATAAGGAATTTTTTGCCTTTTAAGCAAGGGTTAAAAGGCGAAAAATTCCGTATGCAAAGGAGGCACGTGATTCTCCCGCCTCCTGATCTGGGAACAGCAAATCATGCCTTACAGGTTTGAAGTTGAGCGACTGTGGAAAAAGAAATCGTTTGTTGGTCAAGAGGAGCCACGAGGAAGGCACGCTTACGTTGGGCGGGTTATTTCAGAGGGCGCAGAAGGAGCACCTCAATGGCAGCAGCCTCTGCATGGAGTGCCCAAGTGAACCTGCTGGCTCTCCCCAAATTTGGTCCTCTGGCTGAGAATCTCGTAGGAGCAGTCTTCCCCACAGCAGCCCGACATGCTCGGTGAGGTATCGTCTATTTCAAATGTAAAAGGTCAGGACAATTGCTTTAAAAAAAAAAAATAGCAGGCCCACATACACAGACCTTCCAGCTGTGTTTTCTCAATAAAATTGATCGTATTTGGTGAAACAGTTTGATATTTGTCGAGATAATTTTTAACAGGGTGAACACTCTAATCTAAGCAAGGAGGCGATGTACTAAAAAGGCGTGTTTTGTTTAATTAAAAAAACCCCCACCCAATTATCCAGCGATCCTGGACTTTAAAGTCCTGCCGCTGGGGCCCTGCCAGCACTTTAAAACCTTGCCACCCGGGCTTTAAAGTGGCAGCAGGGCCCTGGCGGCATCCGCCATAGAGCGGGACTGGGTCCTGCTCTATGGCGGACGGCGCCAGGATTTTAAAGTCCTGGCCCTGGGACTTTAAAGTCCTGGCGCTGGGCCCTGCCGCCAGCTCTACTCATCCACTACTAGGGGAAGAGAGGTTTTTTTTAACCACCATCGCTGCCCCCGGGAGAAACCAACGGGATGGCTGAGAAGACCCCTACTGTACCACATCAGCTGAGAAGAATTATTCGGCGGTGGGTGGGTGGACAGCAGCAGAAAGGAGTAGAAGGGGTCCCATTCACAGCCTCGATCCCCTTCTCCATTTCTGAGCTGGGGAGGAGGGGCTTGGCACAGCTCTGACCCGGGGTGAGAGGAGATCGCGAAGGCGCGGGGGTGAGATATCCCTTTTGGAATCCCCCCCCCGCCCTCCACTTCAGAGCCCCGGAGGCAGGACTTTAAAGTCCTGACCCGGTCCCGCTCTATGGTGGACGCAGTGCCGGGGCTTTGGTGGGGCTTTCATGCTTGCCTCACCAGCCATGAAGCTCACCGCACGTCACTGGAGGAGGAGGAGAGAAGGAGAAGAAAGTGATGGATAAGATATAAATATAGTGTATGGAGAGCAGAAGAGCCAATAATTGTTTAATTATTCTTGGGAGTTGATGATAAGATGAATTGATGTAAACATTTAATAATATAATACGACGTTGGCTATATAATAGTATATATGTGGTTATATGTTATGAAAATGAAAAAATAAAAAAACCTTTATATATAAAAATAAACAGTTAATCAGTTCTTTACTTTAAGTTTATGCTTCAATCCTTTAAATAAATTAGCAGTTAGCCTAACTCTGGACAGCATTTAACTTTTTGTTTAGGAATGATACTTATCTCTCTAAAATATTTGTTGCCAAATGATATAGGTTTATCATATTTCTACCACAAATGAAAAAAGACCTTTTTTTTTGACAAGATATCTACTATTTGTAAGAATATTTTTGATATATATGTGGGAATCTAACAGGAGTTCAATGCTGATGATGTATAATCATCCACTACAGTTCTTGCACTGAAGCTGTAATGAATTCATCCAGTTTCCATAACTTCTACCAACTTGTTTCCTGAATGGTTCAGTATCCCAAGGTTCAGTAACCCCAGCATCCTCTACTCCATAGGGCAGATCTCCTATTTCTAATTACAGTAATAACCCTTAAATGTTTGAGACTGTTCCTTTTGATGTTTTTTTAAATATGTATTAAATTCTCACAATTAATATCTGATGATTTCCTGGACATACTCATATAGCCTGGAAGTGGTTTGTAATTATAGGTAATCCTTGACTTATGACCACAACTGAGACTAAAGAATTCAGTCATAAGTTGCTGCAGCCATAAGACATAAATTGAGTCAAACAGGCAAATAAGAATGCTGCTACTGATCATATAGGCAAGGAGGCAGGGAATGTTTTGGGTTCCATCCTCAAGGGAGATACACCTGGTGGGACACAGAAGGGTCTTCTCTGTGGTGGCTCCCTCTCTCTGGAACATCATTTCCCCAGAGATTAGAGCGGTTCCCATTCTAATACTCTTCTGGAAGGTGCTGAAGACCTGGTTCTGCCCATGGACCTGGGGAACCCAGAAAGGGATGGTGCCCATTAAATGGCTCATGTGATCGGCTGTCACTGAGGCGGAAGGTGGGAGTGATTTTATTACATTAATTTTATTTGATTTTTTAATTAGTTTTACTGTTTTTAGATGTAGTTTTTTATATTCTGTAAGCCGCCATGGGCGAATAGGCAGCAATATAAGGATAAATAAATAAATAAAATAAAAAATAAAGATGAACTGGTTGCCAGGGATCTGAAATATGGCAATGTGATTAAGTGGGGAGGAGGGCTGAATCTAGCGCTATAATTTCCCAGTTTAAATTACAGATGCAAAAGTTTTCCATCCAAGTATTAACACCTAGTTATGCTCTATCAAATAATTTCATAATTTTATGCCAATTGTTTCTATGCATATATCCATTTTCTATACTTAAACTTCTAAACTTTAAAACAAGAATGTATTTTGTTTTTGTATATACATGAAGAAATATACATATTAATATATATGTACAATGGGTCACAAAGTAGCCAACTTAGTAGCAAAAAGATTAGCAATGAAGAAGATACGCTGTAATTTTGACAGTTCACTGGGTAAAAAGCACCATGTGCTCCCAATTTTTGAGCCTTGTGCATTGACATTCTTTGTGTCAGAAAGTCAAATGGGAATTACCTTTCCCCTTTTGGCATTTTTATTTAAAATTTGAACTTATCTTTTCAAACCCTATCCCCTCTTTAGTTGACTCTGCTGGTATTTAGCATTGTCCTCAGTCTGTTGTATTAATATATGTACTAGTCCTGCTTTAGATACAAAGTCATGAATCTCTCTCTGCCTCTCTCAGGTCTAGGAAGGAGGCAATGGTAAACCCATTGTGAAAAATCTTGCCAAGAAAACTAAAACGATTTATTCAGGCAGTTGCCAGGAGTCAACACTGGCTCTAACACACATACTTATAGTTTTTTGTACTATTACAAGTGCTAGATTATGCCTAATTTGGGATCCTGTATCATTTTCCTAAGAGAGAGAGGGAGGGGGGGGGAGAGAGATTTTAAATGAAGCTCTTGATTTTTGGGCTTTTTTAAAAAGAGAAAATGAATTTCATATTAGGTTAAATTCACTGGCAACCTAAGAATATGTGGAATCTCCATGTTAAGTCTCTTTCCTTCTTCCACCCATGCAGAATGGTGAGGGTTGAGAAGGATATTGGGATATGCAATAGGTGATGGTAAGTTGAAGAAGAGTGGTGGTGCAATGGAAGTCAAGAAAGATGAACAAGAGTGTGCAAGAAATTCTCTGAGAATTGGGTGTGTGCGCCAATGTGCAGGGGAGGGCAGGAAGAGTGTGCAGGGATACACAGAGGTGCACAAATGTTCCAGTGAGGGCATAGAGACATGAGAAATATCACATAGCTTGGGGAATGCATGTGGGTGAGCAACATGGAGGTTTTAAAGAGGAGATTGGACAGCTATTTGGCCAGAATGGTACAAGATCTGCTGCTTGAACAAGGGTTTAACTAGAAGACTGCAAGTTCCTTTCCAACTCTGTTATTCTGTAATCTGTATTTCTATGGCAACCACTTTGGTCTAGTGGTCAAGGTGCTGGCCCAGAAACCAGAAACCAGTGAGTTCTAGTCCCACTTTAGTCATGAAAGCCAGCTGGGTAACTATAGGCCTGTCACTCTGGCTGAGCTCAACCCAGGGAAAATGAAGAGGAAGGAGAATTAGGTATGTTAGCAATTTCAGTTATTTATAAAAAATATCAAGATGGTATATAAAGATCCTGGAAACAGAATTTTCATAAGCTCCAAACATTTGGAGCTGTTGGCTATTTTGACCCTTTGACTCTGTTTATTTAATAGCTGAATGAAATTAATGGGGATTAGCATTAAAAAGGTGAATATGATGCCATCAGTACATTGATGATATTCAATTTTATTTCTCTATTCCTTTAGCCTCAGAATAATTTGTTCAGTGGCAGGTTTGATATCGTGAAACAGTAATGGCTGGATAAGAATCATTAAAGTTAAATCCTGGAAAGGTAGAGGCATTATGACAATACACTTCTCACATCTGGATATTAGAGACATTTCCTATTCTTGTTGGGACCAGTACCTAATCAGGCGATATTTCTTAAATTAAGAGTACAAACTGGACACAAGAGTATAAACATCTCCATGGGTTTCTCTAAGAAATAATGTAATACAACAATGCATATAAAAGTGATAGCAATAAACTATTCCTAAATAAGGAGATGTTTAAAAGAACATTGAAAAATGTGTGTGTTATAGTGATAGAACAGTTGGAACAACCAAAGTTCAGGCCCATCTTCAGCATTGAGCCTGTCATTCTCTCCCAGCCCAATTTATGTCACAGAATTATTGTTATGGGGGAAATCAGCAAATAACAAAAACCAAAATCAAACAAAGAAAAAGTGTTCTTTTTTGAGAAAGAAATGATTGTTGATTTTATTAAATGGCAAATTAGGAAAACAAAATTTAAAAATCCAGGAAATTTTAAAATGCAACAGAAAGAATGTACATGATAATCAACAATCATTATGTTATGCAAGATGGTAGGGGTTTATACCATAGGAATGAGAGTGACTAAAATGTCAAGGCTTTATGATGGAAACATTCAGATTATATATGGGACCTATGAACTGCATTTTCAAATAGTCATGGATTCTTTCACTTGCTTAAATTAAGAAGTGGCCAAATTTGTGTAATATCCTGCTATCTCTCTTCAGAGATGTGCAAATCCCTGACTTCTCCACTTCAACTCATTCCTCAAGGACCTCCTCCCATTGGCCTTTTCCTAATCAGGTAGGCGGCAGAGAAATTTTCAGAAAATTAATAGAGAAATAGGCCCAGGTGCATGTATCAACAGAAACAACTCAAAAGCATTAGCAAAATGTATTCATAAGGAATAATTTCTGTAGTAAGACTCATGTATTGGTTTTTTAGAGTGCTTTAAAATATACTTGATTTGTGATTTATCTAATCACTGTAGACTCAATACACTGATATTCTGAATTAACACTTATGAACTGGGGTACCATCAATACAAAATAATAAAAAGGAAGCACATAATTTTTATTTTCCTTTAATCCTAGGAAAACTCAAAAGACTGGCAAAGTATTTTTAAACACTTTTTCTACTCAACTTGTTTCTCTGGATCTGATGTCATTGCAAGAACGATTCTCAAAATATTTTAACAAGGAAGATTCTTCAATCTCTACAGGCAATCTTTTTTCGTTGCTTAACTCACAATTTCTGGAATTATGAAATTTTTCTGGATAAACAAGTTGAGTTGTACTTTCTTCAGTCAGCTTCACTTCCTTAGTGGCAAAGCAAGAACAATTGCTTCATACTATGTTCTGAAAGTGGTTAAGTTAGTTTCTTTGGGTTAAATGCAACCTACTGTTTAGATTCCCCTCACATGTTACACTTTCATAACATGTGTTTTCTCACCTCTAAACACGTTCCAACTTCCTATTTGTGTGGTAATTAAATCTACACTTAGTTGCATAACTCTGCAGTTTTCCTTAGAAGATCCCAAATTGCTTTATTACAAATGACCAAGCACATTTCATATCATTTGAGAGTGTCACTTTACTTCCTATCAGAGTAGAGTTCAGGACCTCTGTTTATCTCAAAGCAAAGGAAATAATTGCCTTTGTTTATGTCTGAAAATGCTGGGCAATTGTTGATGTGTCATCTTGAATATAAGGGTTTCTTCTGTAGCATTGAGGACCCAAAATAAGAACAATATGTGGACAATGGTCAAGAAAGAGACCAAAGAGTGAATATAAAACAATAGAAGAACCAAGGGACCTTTTTAGCAACAATTCACCTAGACTAGAAGACGAAATAGAACCAATCTATTTACAATAGCTAATGGCATTCCAGATTTATGCAACTACTCAGTTTAACCATCAATAAATCTAGGTGTTCTGGGTACAAATCAGGGTCTTAGAGAAAGAGATCCAAGTGACTTATGCCTATGAAGATATGACAAATTGAAAAATGCATGAGGAGCATCTCTCCATTTACCCCTTCTGTCCAGAATGTAGACTTTGTGGAATGTGGACAGAGAGGACCATTGGTATGAAAGAGAGGTAAAAAAGGCTTTCATTGTTAAAATTGAGCAGTCCTCTCTCAACAGAGGGGGAGGGACATCGCCTATCTCCTGTCTACAATGCAGTCCTTTCAGCAATTCTAAGAAGATTACACACCCGTTTGCACTTTGATTCATGTAGATGTAGGTTGTACATACGAAACCATCCTCCGCACTGCAGCCTGCGGTGGTGGTGATGGTCTGTGGAGTCAGAAAGGTTGGGGACTGCTATTGTATTACATTTAGAAGTAAGCACACACCAAATTAAAAAAAATACAGAATTGGGGACAAACTAATTATACAGGAGAATAGTGCATAGCTAAATGTCTATGGAGAACCTGAGGGCACATATAAACTCCCAAATGTTTCAATGGCTCTGAGAGAGTGTGCTAATGACCAGATCCCTGCGAAGAAATATGATCCTTCAATTCCCTCCCCTCCCCCCAACAATCCTGCCAGAACCGATGAAGTTTCTTGGCTGAGAAGTGAAACTTCTTCAAGGAATAAAGTCCAGTTGCCTTTTGATAAAAAGCATCTTTTAGACAACCATGACCTGGATTACTGAGAATCCCAATAGAGATTTAGCCATAAACTATTATCCTATGTAATTAGCTTGTACCCAATTCTGTTTTTTGTAAATTTGGTATGTGCTTATTTCTAAATGCAATATAACAGTGGTGAGTGGTCCCCAAAGTTTCTGGCTCCAACAAATAGTGGCAGCGACAGGTGGCAGTGGGGAGGATGGTTTTGTATGCACAACCTACATCTTGCTCACATCCAAAGGAAGCTTTGCACACTCAACTGCTGCTTGTGTGGTCTGGTTCCCAACAGGCAGTGGTCTGGAAGTTCGGGATCACTGCAATGCAAGATCGATTTTTTCCACTCAACAATCTACGTTTATTGTTATCCTGGTGCTCTAGAGTTCAAGCGATCCTTGACTTATGGCCACAATTGAGCCCAACATTTCTGTTAAGTGAGAAATTTATTAAGTGAGTTTTGCTCCATTTTACGACCTTTGTTGCCACAGTTGTTAAATGAATAGCTGCAGTTGATAAGCTAGCAACTTTGTTAAGTGAATCTGTCTTCCCCATTGACTTTGCTTGTCAGAAGGTAACAAAAGGTGATCACATTACCTTGGGAAACAGCAATAGTCATAAATATGAATCAGTTGCCAAGCATCTGAATGCAAAGGTCCCAATTGTGAAAAAATTGTCATTGGTCACATTTTTCAGGGCTGTTGTAACTTTGAACAGTCACTAAATGAGCAGTTACACTGTTGTAAGTGTAAAGGTAAATGCAACACCTGTATTAGTGCACTTAATACCTTTAACAGAATGCAAATTCCTCATCCCAACACCTTCAGCTTTGCTTTGTTTTTTTTTTCTTCACTTTTCTCCTAATGCCATCAAGTAACTGGCTAGAAAAGAAATCAATTTTATATATAATCAGAACAGAAGAAAACCTGGACTGAAAGATTCATGTTATATTAACTGGCCATCTATTGGAGCTGTGAATCCAGTGATATTAATTCTTCAGAATTTCAAGACCTGATGATTATATGAAAGGTAAAAAATGATTTACTTCATGCTCTCTATTTGTCTGCTACTTTGCCTTTTAGTCCAAGAGATTACTAATTTGAGGTCATTGATCCTGTCTTTCTTTCCAGGCACAAATGCACCAAAAAGGATGTTCTTGGACTTCCCATCTGATAATTAGCTGGGTAATAGGCTAATTGTCTAGAATGGGATTTAACTCTGCATATAAATCAAATAAAGAAATGTTGCAAATCATTTTGGGAAGCTAAACAAACACATAGAAAAAGAAATATTAGTTGTCTTCATCTGAAATTCATTGCTTAAATGATACCAAGCTATGTTACATATAATTAAAAGAGGATGTAGACCTTAATTTCGTGTTAAATAGTTTATAAACCTGTAATCTGCCTAAATATGAAGAGTAAAATGCAATTCTCTATAAGATCAGGAGAAGAAAAAATGAAATGTTTCATTTGCAATGGCTTTGACTATTTACAAGCTAACTATCTTAGAAAAATCAAACATTCCACTGATGATAATTCACCACAATCCATGAAAAAAAGAGCCAGGAAGAACAAATGCCAAAATAAATGGATCAACAAATGTCAATTTTGCAGAAATTTCTAATTTTATTAAAGATAAAAGAAAGGTTTACAGAACTCAGCAAATGAACAAAATAGTACCTCAGTCTGGGGAGGGTTTTAAGTTTCTGTGGTTCATTAACAGAATGAGTTTGTTAGTCAAAGAAGAGGCACTCAATTTTACAATTAAAATGCCTTATATTTATCTCATTGGGAGCTAGTTTGCTCTTTGTAATTATATAATCTTTTTATGGTCACTGACCAGCAAATGTGTAATTATGTGTACAGTAATTATGTCTTATAGAAAGATATTATGTAAGATTTAAATGTAATCATTATTACATGACTGAGGATAGAGAATTGCATATAAAGGACACCTCCAGAAAAATGGACTTCTTGCGTTAATCTGCCAGAACATAAAACAAGGGAAGCAAATAATTCCAGTTCTAAACATTGCATACATCCATGGTAATGAAGAATAAGATGCAGAAATGCAGGTGTTGTTTATGAATTAGAAATTTTAACCAAAGGTTAAAATCATACCTTTGTGAATTGATCAATGCACAGGCTATGTAAAAGGCAAGGGTATTAAGTCCAATGAATATGAGGAGGCAGGGAGAGCTGAAATTCCAGGCAAAGTCACACGGATGCAAGTTTACATATACAATTTGCTGGGAAGAAAGCATGGTGTGTGCCTGCACACTCCTAGTTTGCTGAAAATGGTAGGTGAAATTTTGAGCAAAGTTAAGTGATTTGAGATCAGCGAGTGTAGAGAAGGGAATAATAACTATATTTTATCCAGCAGCTATTGACAATAATCCGGTATATCTTTCCAGGATGGGAGTGACTTTTTGGATGACAGCAAGGAAGATATGTGGTTTTCAAAGCCTAGAAAAGAAATCAGTAATTTATAAATCTGGAACATTTGCATATTTTTAGGGAATCATGTTGCAACCTCCTCAATGGTTCAAGAGGCAATCAGCAAGATGATCAAAGTCTCAGGCCTGCAATTATATCCCTTTTAGGATCTTTGGCCTGCCACACTTTCTATTATTTCATTGTGCTGTTTCATTAGTGTAGTAGTTAGGAGGGGGGAATAGAAAGGAGTAGAATGGTGGAATGTGTTGTTGTCATTCTTTTCTAGAAGCCAAGGTCATCTTGTGTCTCAGCACCTCTGCACCTGACCGAAATCAGCTTGGTGGAGATGCCAGCGTGGCCGAAGAAGATTGGATCGTGTGATGGATTTATGAGTGTGGGGATAGATTCATGAACTTTCAACTGGGTGGAATCCGAGGAAGTTTTTCAGATTTGGGATTCCACAGATGTACCAAGATGTCTGGGAAATTCAATCCAGCCAGCAAAACGGGATTTGGCCAGCATCTTTCACTTGCCAGCCACCGGAAATTGGGCTGCAGCTTGTGAATGAAGCACCACCAAATTGAGCTTTCTTCCCAGAGTATGGATGGATAAGATGCCAGTGTGCACCTCCTTGGCCATCAACACGGGAAAATCCTCCAAGCCAGCAGAGGGAGCCTTGGCCCATAACTCCTCAAGCCAGCAGAGGGGGCCTTGGCACATAACCACACCCCCCTAGTCAGCCATCGTTGGTTGAACTGCAACCTGTGAATCAGGCAACCCCAGGATGAGTCTTAACCCCTGGTCATGGATGGAAGGGATGCCAGTGGGCATCTGAACTCCTTCAGCAGATGGCACCAAGGCAGGTAACTGGGCAGTGGCCAACTGAGGGATTGACCTCCCCACCGATTCCAGGCTCTCCTCAAATGTCCCAACAGGTTCTTACCCCACCTTCCTACAGAGAAAGGTTCTCAACAATGGAAGAAGGGATTATCAAGGGGAAAGCTACAGAATAGATAGCAGAACAATGTGATGAGGCGGTTCCTAAGTTTAGAGATGCAACTAGGTTCCTTTCCTTGTGGGGGCTAATAAAATGCCACCCTTGCTGTCAACTTGGCCACACAGCATCAGAGTGCTTGGCTCCAGCCCTTATGCCACAAACGTGCGCACCAACCGCCACGGCGGTAAAGAGAAGGCCCCAGATGCCACCAGAAAAGAGTCATCTGGGCCAACAACCTCTGGAAGAGGATCCCCAACTTAAGGTGATGAAGAGTCCTACCAAAGGGGAGGCCTTGGAGGAGGAAAATGCTGAAGATGACCTAATGGTGAATGCACCCCTGTGCCTTCCAAGTCAACCTCCAAGTACCTGAGATGGGGGTGGAAGGGGAAGTTGAAGCAGTTGTGGACACCAGTTGCACTCGATGATTAATCAGCATGTCGATTGTCAAGCAACTAGGCATAAGCACAAGACCTCTGGCCTGTCCCATTCGGGTTGAGCAGGTAGATGGAACGCTAATTGGAGGGGCCCAACCCACGCTAGTAACTGAACTGGTGAAGTTACAAGTGGGCCGCCACTATGAGCTTCTCAGATTCATTGTGGCTCCAGAGATGCCAGAAAAAATAATCTTGGGGTTTGCATGGCTTGACAAGTGGAAGCCTACGATAAAATGGGAGGACGGTGGTAGGAAATTGATGATTGTGTTTGAGCGGCTACTACCGGTGGAGGAAAAGGGCCAGCCAGGGATGATGAATCCAGGAGCCCAGAACCTGCAGCAGAGACAAAAAACCCAGGGGTCCAACAAGTACCAAAAAACCTGTTGGGGGATGTTTTGTCGAGAAAACCGCAGTATGACAATAATGGAAGCCAAGATAAGCTGATGACAGCTATGAAATTGGCACTCCCAACAGACCAGTGGCTCAACAATAACCAGGAAATCCTAACAAGGGAAAATGGATTAGCCTGGAAGGGGTCCAAACTGTACATCCCCGCAGGGTTGAGGCTGGAAGTTCTACAGCGCAGCCATGAGGCAGAACTAGGAGGCCACTTTGGATTCCTAAAAATGCTCCACTTTGCCAGGCATCAATTTTGGTGGCCAAAGATGGAATCAGAGGTGGAAGATTACGTAAAAAGCTGCGCTACTTGCACAACGATGAAACCACTGTCGGAGAAGTCCTCTGGATTGCTACAACGAGTGGCCAGCCCTAACCGACCATGGGAAGAGGTTGCAATGGACTTCATTGTGGAACTCCCTGACAGCAGTGGAAACAGAGTAATCTGGATAGTTATTGACTTGGTTTCCAAGCAGGAAACTTGCTCAGGGTTGTCGTCCACAAATAAATTAGCGAAAATGTTTGTGAGAGACATTTATCGCCTGCACGACTTACCCAAGAGGATCATTTCAGACCACGGAGTCCAGTTCATAGCCAAGTTCTGGAGAGAGGTCCTGAGATCCATTGGGTTCACACAAGAACTGAGCTCAGAGGTTCATCCCAGCATGAACTGCTCATCAGAGAGAGCCAATGCAATGGTGGAACAATACATCTGGTATTATGTGGACTATCAGCAAGACAACTGGTTGGACTTGCTACCCATCGCTGAAGTGGCATACAATGCTTTGGTCCACAGTAGCACAGGATTAACGGTTTTCCAGATTACCAGTGGCATGGAATTTGTTGCCATGCCTGAGCTGCCTAGAGAACCTCCCTGCTCCATGTCTTGTAATGAATGGGTGGACACGCTAAAGAAAGGATGGGAGAATACGAAGAAGGCTCTAGCAGATGCAGGGAAAATATCATAGACTCCAGGCTGAATAGGGGTCACTTACAGTATCTAGTGCAATGGAAGGATTACCCTTTGTCTGAAGTCACTTGGGTGAAAAGTTGGAACTTAAAAGTGGAGAAGTTAGTGGAACAATTCAATGAGAAGTTTCCCGATAAGCCAAAGGGTCCCCCTGGGGGTGGGGGGGAAGAGGTGGTTAATTTTGTTATGTTACCTTTTATGTTATTCTCTTTTCAGGAAAAGTTTTCTTCTGAGGAGAGGCTGCCTGTCAGGCGTGCAATTATATCCCTTTTAGGATCTTTGGCCTGCCACACTTTCTATTATTTCACTGTGCTGTTTCATTAGTGTAGTAGTTGGGGGGGGAATAGAAAGGAGTAGAATGGTGGAATGTGTTGTTGTCATTCTTTTCTCGAAGCCAAGGTCATCTTTTGTCTCAGCACCTCCCCACATGATCAGAACCAGCTGGGTGGAGATGCCAGAGTGGCCGAAGAAGATTGGACCATGTGATGGATTTATGAGTGTGAGGATAAGATCATGAACTTTCAACTGGGTGGAATCCCAGGAAGTTTTTCAGATTTGGGATTCCACAGATGTACCAAGATGTCTGATTTATTAAATTGGAACTTTAAGGATCGTTTTGCCTTGGACTCTGATTTAATTCTGCATGATACTTGGAATGATGACATAAAGAAGCTATGTCCTAGCAAACTTACTGATAAATATGATGCCAAACTCCACATAGCTAGTTTGCAAGGTTCTTAATCCTAACCATTTTATATATATTCTGAGAATCCAGCCTTTTGGATGGTGTTTGTTAGAAATCTGATATATTTTTAATTCCATATACCTTCTCATTTTTGTCCATTGTAATTTTTGATTGATTTATTTATATTTATATAATTATTATTTATATAATTATTTTTATATATTAAATTTATATGGCCACCGATCTCACAAGGAATTATTCTGAGAGGTATAGAACAAAAATATAAAATAAACAATTACATGTTATCAAGTAATTGTTGACTCTTACTGACCCCATAGATGGATTTTTTCCATGAAGATCTGTCTATCTTGGTCATTCAGGTCTTCCATTGGCACCCACTCATACAGTAACCCAGTTCATCCATCTTGCTGCTGGTCATTCTTTTCTTTCCTGTCCTTCTACCTTTCCAAATATTAGAGTCTTTTCTAGAGACCTTGATGAAGTAGGATAATTTGAGACAACTAATTTGTGCCTGGAGTGAGAACTCTGAGTTGATTTTGATTTTTCAATGATCCATTTCTTTGTGTTCTTGGCTGTCCACAATATTCTCAGGAGTATTCTCCAAAACCAATTTTCAAAGGCCTCAAGTACACTTCCTACGTTTCAAGGTCCAATGTTTTATGTCCATAGAGTGTCACAGGAAATACCAAGTATATGGAATTTGTACATGATTAATGCTAATTTCAGAAGATAACTTTTTTCTACTTTTTGTAGTAGAATATATCATGCTTAATATTTTTAGTTAAAAACAATGTAGAGCATAAATTTATATGATTTAGCATTTGACAGGATATTTCAATATTAAAATAGCTTAAGCAAAATTTAAAAGAAGGAAGAGGGAGGATTAGGACTATGGCTTTTCCTCTAGCTCCCTCTCTCAAAAAGCTGATGAACAAAATTGTAGCTGTGTTTCAGCCACTTAGAAAAATGGTCCTAAACTCTTTAATAAAGTTGAACTTCCATTACAAAACAGTCCCCAATGTGCCACATTTTCCTGTTGTTTATTTGTTTAAACATGAAACACAACATATTAGCTGAAAAACAAAATAAAATCTATATCCAAAACATTTAAATGAAAAAAGAACAATTTACTGTATATTATTTACATAATCTAAAAGCAATGCAGCATCAATATAATCATAAAACTCAGTGTTTCATTTCCGTTTTATAGCACAATTATTCTTTCTCCCTAGATATTTCGTTAAATCTTATTTATTCTCATGGGAGACTATTTACCTGGATTGGGGTACTATTTATTTAGGCAACAACTGATAGATGTATAATTCTCCCATATGGAAAACTGAATTTGTTTTTATTCAGACATAGAGGTAGAAACTACCTCATGTATACTATTAAAATGTTCACAGTATAACCCAGAAGTGATCAAATTTAATAGTTTTATGTGCTAATAGGACAGGAAGCTGTTACTCTCCTTCTGGGTAATATCTTCAGAAACCTTTAAGAAATTCTTATCATAGCCACAAATGGTAGAAGCCATCAGATCCGTCTTTCATGTTATTAATTGTTAGTTGTTAATTGTTTTAGGATTTTCTCACAATTTTAAGACTATTTTTATAGCTATTCTACTGTTGGTCTTTTTCATGTGTTTGGTCTTGAACTATAGATAAAATTTTGAATACTTTTTACACATTAATGTGGTACTACGTGGACTTTATGAATTATATTCAAAAGCAATCCTAAATATAACATATTGAAATAATCTTACAAGATTATAAAATATTGTAATTAAATTACCTTTTTTTCTAGCTAAGGAGTAGCTGGCACTTCATTTTATATTTCATTTCATGCCATTTCTTGTCATGTCATGTTATTTTCTCATTTGCATTTCAAAGGCAAGCACTGACAAGAGATGACACTTAATGCTTGCTAAGGAGAGCAACATCTTCTAGAATAGACCAAACATCCTCCTCCTGAACAGACAAAACATCCATCAGTTGTTTGGTATGATGCAGATTAAGTTCACTAGCTTTTTCCCTGTCCATTATTGTAATCACATATTAAGCACTAAATGTTCAGATTATCTCAACCAGTGGTTTGATGCATCTCTTAAACACCGTACAGGAAAATATCAGGAGCTGAATAGATATTTTCAGAATCTTGAAATACTAATTCAAATCTCAGCAGAACCACCATACATTTGTTCTATCCAAAACCAATCTAAATAGCCTCTCTGGGAGAATGTCATGTCTGATGATCCCCAAAATGACAAGTCCAGAAGCAACAACAACATTGCTCTCTTTCTCTCTGTTTCAGCAAATGCAATCCCAAAGGTGACCAATATGGTATTAGTCCTAAAACCAGATCAAATTCTCACTGAAATGGAACTATAGGAAAAAATTATGCATTAGTAATTCAGCATTTATAGAAAAATATTAACAAGAAAGTAGATTTTGGCTTTTATAGAGAATAATCCCTAGGGGAAAGGGATAAGCCAGTGGTCTGGTCAGTGGACTATAGATTGTAAAATTATTTTTCCCTTTTCTTCTTTTCCCTATGTCCTTTAATTCCAATTTGAACTTCTGAACTTTTCCCTCCAAGAGTCATTTTAACCTCATTATATAATTTAGATAATATAGCTAATTCTTAATTATTTTGGTACTAGAATTATTATCTTGCACATGAATGTTCAAAACTGTTAAACATAAATAGTACAAAATAAAAATGGCAAAGTTTTATGAGGTAGTTCCTTTTCTAGGGGGTGGATGGATATTGATTGCAAGATGCAATAGAAATGTTCTCTTACTACATCTCTTCAGTCCATCTGTTCAAAACTTTCCTACTCCAAGACATGTATAGAGGTCAAAGACTGTGACTTTCCTTTACTCCTCAGGTAGGTCTGTCTATTTACAGCAGTTTTAACAGGCATATTATCAAGCTTCTTGTATCACTGCCTGGATACGTAGCTTTGCAGAAAACAATGACTTTTCTCTACTAAGTAGAGATTTTTAAACGTTTATAGAATGTGGCTGTTTATTTTTATAGAACATGCTTGTATGTATCCCAGAAGCAATAAAAATTAATACAGAATGGTACAGTTTCTCATATAATACCAGTACCAATCATTTTGGCTTGTGCTCCTTGGCTAGCATGATGAGGGAGAGTTTTATGAAGAGGAAATTAGTTGCAGAAAGAAAATCAGCAGAGGATGATTAATATAATATTGGGACTATTAGAAGGTAGAGAGTAAATGTCAGAAAAAGAAATATTTACTACAACTGCCCCATTACACTATAATTAGTTTATATAATTCAAACTTACTTCTATGTAATTTGTATGAGAGGAAAACTAGAAGTGCCTGAATGGATGAATCACATGAGAACACAGCTATTGAGTTGCTGGACTTACCTTCAAACAAGCAAATAATCTTGAGGTTACCTACTCACACTGTATTGTGCTGACAAATGGATCTTGACAGCTCACAGCTGAATTTGGTGAAAAATATTATTCATCTGAAAAGTCATGAATAGTAATTATTTTCCCTGTTTCTCTGACTTCATCTTCCTGTGTGAAGGCTAGAGTGAAAAAAACAACACCAAAAGAAAGTCCATCAAACATTGCAGCCTTGAAAATTAGCAATTCTGGGTTATAATACCTCTCTCTGCTTTCTTTCTTTTTACCGTGCTCATTTACTATGTTAATCTTATATTTATATTTATATTTATTGGCTCATGTAAAATCAGATAAAGTAGAAATATTCCATCATAATTGTCTTGTTTGCAGAAGAAACAAGGATACCAAAGTCATATTTAGTTCCAGTATTGAATTTGGCCAATTTTCTGATGTTTTATGTTTTTTTTATGTTTTATTGCAAATTTATATGCCGCCCTTTTCCCTGAGGGGACTCAGGGCGGCTTACAGCAATAAAGGGAAGGGGGTGCAAGACAAAACTTAAAAAGAAAAAAAATCGTGATTAAAGGAAATTGGTCATAAAAACACAACATTCACTCAACATTCGGGCGGGGTGAGAGTAATCCTATCCCCAGGCCTGACGGGATAGCCAGTTCTTGAGGGCTGTGCGGAAGGCCTGGACTGTGGTGAGGGTATGGATCTCCACGGGGAGGTTGTTCCATAATGTCGGAGCTGCAACTGAGAAGGCTCTCCTCCGCGTAGTCGCCAGTCGGCACTGACTGGCGGATGGAATTCGGAGGAGGCCTACTCTGTGCGATCTGATGGGACGCAGGGAGGTAATTGGCAGGAGGCGGTCTCTCAAATAGTCAGATCCACTACCATGGAGCGCTTTATAGGTGGTAAGTAAGACCTTGAAGTGCACCCGACGATCAACAGGTAGCCAGCGCAGCTCACGGAGGATTGGTGTTATATGGGCGAACCGTGGTGCGCCCATGATCACTCGCGCGGCCGCGTTCTGGACTAGCTGAAGTCGCCGGATGCTCTTCAAGGGCAGCCCCATGTAGAGCACATTGCAGTATTCCAGCCTAGAGATCACAAGGGCTCGAGTGACTGTTGTGAGAGCCTCCCGGTTCAGGTAGGGCCGCAACTGGCGCACCAGGCGAACCTGGGCAAATGCCCCCCTGGTCACAGCCGACAGATGGTGGTCAAAACTCAGCTGTGGATCCAGGAGGACTCCCAAGTTGCGGACCCTATCTGAGGGGAATAAATTTTGCCCCCCCAGCCTGATTGATGGAACGTTAACCAAATTTTTGGGAGGAAAACACAACAGCCACTCGGTCTTTTCCGGGTTGAGTACCAGTTTGTTAGCTCTCATCCAGTCTTTAACAGCCTCAAGGCCCCGGTTCATCACGTCCACCGCTTCATTGAGTTGGCACGGGGCGGACAGATACAACTGCGTATCGTCCGCATATTGATGGTACTTAATCCCGTGCCTCCGAATGATCTCGCCCAGCGGTTTCATGTATATGTTAAATAGCAGGGGGGACAGAACCGAACCCTGCGGCACCCCATAGGTTAGGGGCCTCGGGGACGATCTCTCCCTCCCCACCAACACCGACTGCGACCTGTCCGAGAGGTAGGAGGAGAACCACTGTAAAACAGTGCCGCCCACCCCCACCTCCCGCAGTCGTCGCAGAAGGATACCATGGTCGATGGTATCGAAAGCCGCTGAGAGGTCAAGGAGAACCAGGATGGACGCATAGCCTCCATCTCTGGCTCTCCAGAGATCATCGGTCAATGCGACCAAAGCGGTTTCAGTGCTGTAACCGGGCCTGAAGCCAGACTGGAAGGGGTCAAGATAGTTAGCTTCCTCCAAGGTACGCTGAAGCTGTAAGGCCACTTTTCTGATGACTTTTCTGATGACATGGTCATTTAGGATACACTCAAATTTTCTGTTGGACTAGTCAGATCAGATGAAGAATTAATTTTATGTCCCAGGAATGAAAAATAAATGTTACATACAAAAGTACAATTTTGGTGCCATTGTGAAGGGCAGAGTATCTACGTGTGCCAATAGTACTTTCTATGGAGGGCACAAGGATACGATAAAAATATTTTGGGGTGGTTAAACATTGATCTATGAATTTATTGTAGCAGAAATGTGAGGTGTAAATTTATCCCTTCACACATCAAAATCTAGAATTTCCTGTTTGATCTCATTTTAACCTTTAGGTCTAGCTCAGATAAAGAGAGTGGAATAAACAGATAGATGTAATTTGATTTTTCCATGGGGAATTATATCTGTTTATAACAACAAATGGACTGGAGACTCATGTCCATATTTTTATTTGAACCAACAGTTTTGCTTGTCCTCAATAGAGTCACATCAAAGTTCAAACTGGAAACTCTGAACTTCATGCTGCAACAGAAAAACTACTAATGTGATAAATTGACATATACCAGTAAACTTTGAGATTCATGGTTATGTGCCTGCAGCTTTCCAATTATTTGAACTTAATTTATTAAGTCTTTTGCAGTATGGCACACATTGTTGTATGAGTAAGGTTATCACTGCATTAGGAGTCCAGTATACATTCCCAAGATTTATGCTCCAAGTTGCTACCTTAATTGGAAATACACTATACTAACAGAGGTTTTGTTCTTGTGAGGAACATAAACTCTGGTATACTTAAATCTCTGACCTTATCACTACTGTTACTAATATGCATTGTAAACATTCTAGGAATACATCAGGGGTTGCATGCCAGAAATGTGCAAGGCAAAGTTGATTGGGTAACTCTATGGCAAGCTTGTAGTCCAGGATGTGGTTCCTTAAAGTGACACTTAGATTCTTTTTTTTGGGGGGGGGGTCCCTCTCAAGTCAAGGCAATTGCATTCTAAAACAGGAAAAGGGTTCCTGGGCTTGGCTCCTTTCTCACTAATAGCAACACCTTCTCCTACACATATACTATGGTGCTACTTAAAACTAAACCTGTAAAACTATTCAAATATTTCAATATGGAAAAAACTTTTTTCTCCTCACAGAACTAAACTTTTTTTCTCCTAAGAGCCTAAAGAGAGTCTTAGGGAAGAGGATTGTAAATTGGATATTCATGGGTTTAAATTCCATCAATTTTAAATTCATGTACATATGTGAAGCAAATTCCAGTATTGCATCCTGTTGAAACCAATAAACTGTTAAATGGTAGACTATTCAGGTAGGAAGAGAATTTTGAGCTACTATCATAACTTAGCTTCTGATATGCAATATCTACTGGCATATTAAAATATTTCTGCTGCATGGCGACCTGAGAGGTGTGTTTATTATGACATAAACTTTTGTAAACCAGAGGCAACTTCATTAGACATGAGAAATATCACTCTGAATTATCATATCTGTAGAAGTATATAAATAAAAGTCTCTCTGTATTTATCCATTACTCAAATATAAATTCAGTTCTATGTTTTTTGGAAGGGGGTAGTGATATAATGAGTCATATATATGAATGAATGAATGAATGAATGAATGAATGCTGATTAAGTGCCATCAAGTTGCTATCAATTCTTAGTGCTCTTGGATAGATGTTTTCAATCTGACATTTAAGTCTCTCAATGGTGCATTCATTGATATTGTAATTAAGTCCATCTTCCTTGCCACTGGCTATCCTTTTTTATTTTATTTTGATTTTTCTAATTATTACAGATTTTTTGATGGAACTGGATTTCTACATTATGTGTCTAAATGTTGATATTCAGCGCTTCAAATGAGAATTTTGGTTATTAGTGCTTCAAATGAGAATTTTGGCTTGATTCATTTATCTGTTTTCTTGCCATGGCATCCTTAAAAATGTTATTCGTCATCAAAGTTCAAATGTGCATGTACTCTTTCTGTCGAGCTTCTTCCACATTACAGAGTGTCATGGGGGGCGGGGGAAGCTGAGCAATTCTTGGTTAGTGTGGACATATCACTGTATTTGAATATCCTTTCCAAAGTCTTAATTGCAACCCTCCAAGTGCTTATCTATGGTAAATTAATCAAGCAAGCAAGTGCAACTCCCTCCTCAAACAGGAGACCCTGTATCATTTCAGATAGGTGGCTGTCCAGACTTTTCTTAAAAACTTCCAGTGATGGAGCACATACAACCTCTGAAGGAAAGCTGTTCCACTTGTGAGTCTGACTTTGCTTTCTCTTTCCTTCTTATGTGGCTGAAAGTCAGGGAAGAGGCCGTTTAAATATTTTTCTAGTAGTTTCCTGCCTCCCTGGGCTTAACTCATATTTCAGCACCTGTTGTCCTTATGGCTTTTGGAGATCTTTCCCAAGATCGTCTTCATAAATCCATACACCACTGCCCACACTAGACTTAATCTTCTCTAATTTATGCAAAGAAAGTTAAAAAATGGGAACACACTGTTGATTTAATCCTTTCTCTGTCTCTCAGTAGCTCCTTGTGGTCACAAATAAGTGTCAGGCAAATCAACCAGAACCACTAGTAAATGGTAAAATAATATTGGAGGAAGACTGGTAGAATCAGGGAGAGAAGTCAAGCAATCAGTTAAATCAGTTTAGAATCTCAACATAGTCACAAGCAGAGGTGGTATTCAGCCAATTCCGACTGGTTCTAGAGTTGGTAGTGGCAATTTTGAGTAATTCAGAGAACCAGCAAATACCACCTCTGGCTGGCTCTGCCCCCATCTATTTGCTGCCTTCTGAGTCCCAGCTGATTGGCTGGGTCTTCTTCTGTTGCCCTGTACAGGAGAACAGAGCTACAAAGTAGGTTAGTGGAGTGGGGAGGGAATGTAGATTTTACAGAATTCTTCCCTTGGAGTGGGGTGGAAATGGAGATTTTGCAGTATCCTTCCCCTGCCATGCATACCAAGCCACGCCCACTAAGCCATGCCCACCAAGCCATGACCACAGAACCGGTAGTAAAAAAAATGAATCCCATCACTGGTCACAAGAGGTCAAATCCAACCCCCTGGTTGCCATTGAACCTTATCTAGTTTTATCCAGGTCCAATCCATTAGTCTGAGAAAATTCCTGTACATAGCCTTGAACAATAAATCAGTAATTTTGAACACTTTACCTATGGATTTGGTTGTTTCTGCCTGACATGTAAACAATTTTGTTATCTTTTACCCATTTTATAAGAATCTCCATAGATTGATTGCATTTCCCTGGGAATGACCAGAGAAGGCTTCATGGATCTTGTGGGAGGTCAAGCTTATTCACTTGTGCAATGAATCCAAGCTGGGTCTCTGCTTGAACTGTCCTTCCGGCCTGGCTGGCAGCTTTCCAACAACAGTCCCTTTAATGTAGAGGTAGAATGCCTCCCCTTCTTGTGTTATCTGTGCCGACATTCATTGTCTTCTCCCAACCTTTTTTTCAACCAACTTGCAATCCTGCAACCAGAAGTGGATGTGGATGGACAGTCTATCCTTTCAGAGGCTAATCTCTCATCTCTTCTGATGGGCCATGCTGGGAATTCTCTTCATTCTGAGATCAACATCTGCAATGTCTGAGTATTTTCCTGACAAGACAGGAGAGTCACCAGGTGTATATGCCTATGGAGAAGATGAGAGTGAAAAGCTTCTAACAAGACATTTTAGGGGTGGAAAAGAAATTTCTTCTTCACAGAACTCATGTGTATTATGTAACTGTAGCCAGTTAATATGTAACAAAACGAGAATCTGTGCTACGCAGAGTGACAAGAGTTCTGTGTGATGCTCAATAGTTAGTGCTAAGAACACTGACACTATAACATTGGGCTCAGCTAATACCATTTTCCTATTTTTTTCTGTCAGCACTGGGTCTTTCTAGTGTCTGAATAGATAAATTAAACTTTTGCACTATGATCTCATCTACTAAATTAACTGAGTCCCCCTCTCCCCACAACCCTGAGGGCAAAGAGAAAATATTCCAGCATGAAATCTAAAGAAAAGGTAACAGAAGCAATATGAATTGCTTGTCCGCTGTCAGAGCCCAACTGTTTGAAGCTTCCCCCACAGAGTTCTACGGAAGGGAACCTGTGAAATTTCCTCAGAATCCTGGAAGTGAAATCATCCCACTCTCAAAGAAACTGCAGCAGAAAGGAAACAGATCTTCACAAGGTAAATGAGTCCATTGTGGCAAGGTGAGGGAGTGGAGCAATTGTGGGGAGCAGAGGGGAATAGGCAGGCTGAATGTTGCAGTACCTCTGTGGTCGTTCTTAAGGTAAATGATTGCCGTGGTGTTGCAACATTCGTAATTTTGGGACTATGTTATAAATACTTGGGACAGGTTATCCCAAAACTTTGAATGGTCACTAAGTGAACTATCATAACTCAAAGATTACCTGTAACATCAAGAGTCTGGATGAAGATGATCATTGCAAATATTTGGGTATCCTTCAAGCCAACCATATCAAGCACACTGAAGTCAAATAGAAGATTAAAAGTGAATAGCTTATAAGAATGAAGAAAATTAAATCAAATATTTTCATTACAGTCTTTGACCACCGATTGCAATAAAAATGTGCAATAAAAGTGAAATAGTTCAACACAACAAATTTATTGTTGTGGAATGGAATAAATAATGGGACAATAAAACAATATATGGAATATATCTTCTTCTCTATGAAGTCCAAACTCAGCGAAGAAATATCCTCAAAGTAATTAATACCTGGGCAATTCAATAATTAGATACACAGCTAGAACAGTGGACTGGACTCAAACAAAACTAAAAGCCCTGTATAAGAAAACCAGAAAAATAATGATAATGAATCATGCCCTTTATTCACACAGTGATACTAATAACTGTACTTACCAAAGAAAATAGATGAGCATGGGATGTTGCAAGTAAACCAGACAGTTGTAAAAAAAAAAAAAAGGACATTGAAAGCATGTTTAAAGGACAATGAAGAACATGCACTGAAGCTAGTACACTATAAAGGTTTATTGAGTTCCAGAGAGATGAAAGTGGCCAGCCAAATGAAAAACAGATAAGAGATATGGCAAAGCAATGTGGCCAGTACATAAATTTTTTTAAAAAAAAATTGCAGGCAAAGCAGATAACACCAAGACGTGGCAACAACTAAGAGGAGGAAAACTGAAGAAAGAGTCGGTGGCTAATTGCAATGCCTATAATCTCCTGAGGTTCTGGAAAGCTCTTAAGACCTGGCTTTGATCCCTGGCGTGGTTCAGTGTGTTGAAGGGACCTGCTGATATGGATATGAATTCCTGGTATTATTATGACTGTTTCAGTCCGGGCTGTATGTTTTGTTTTGTTTTGAACTGTTTTTACTGTTTTAAAGTTTTGTAAACTTAAACCTCCAAAGTCTCCTGGAGTAAGGCTATAACAGATTATTATTATTATGGTTGGTTGCATAGTCAATCAGATGTTTACACTGGATTTGACATTTTATCCACTGAGTCCTTCCCAAGGACCTGGCAGATGTTGTTGTTTGATGATATTAAAGGTATCATTGCAGGATTTAAGCTGTTCAAAGTAAAGCTGCGTGTAATGGCTCTTGCACATTTCTTTGAAGGCCATCTTCCTTATACTCTACCCTGGTTGATATTCCCAATCACAGAATTGTCAGTATAATTGAAATAGAATAAAGGGAAAGCCTCTGTTTAATCTACCTTTAGGTACTATAGAAAATAAAGAATATAAATCTCACAAATATTGTGGGTACTTTTCACAATGTATATAATATTTAGTCAGATTGAGGCTACGATATTGGACAGCAGAAATCTGAATAGCAAATAGAGGCAGCACATATTCTCTTTGCTGCCATCTAATGGTCATCATGATTTTTGCAGTCCCCACTTAGCCGCTTTAAAAAAATAGTTTTTATTTAACACTATTATTCATCATTTCTGCATGCTATTTTCAACATTCCTATTTTTTTTTTCAATTTTAGTCTATGAGCTGCAAATATACAAAAAGCTGCAAGATTGTGTTGCTGTCTCCTTTCCCATCCATCAAATATTTCTTCCAAAATCTTGTACAGGAATCAAGGCTGTAGCACTAAAAAAAAGTAGGATGGCTGCATAAAAGCTGGTACTGAAGTCTTAGGATGATATTCATTTTATTTTGTGCATCTTCTAGACAGTGATTTTAATGTTATGTAAATACATCTGGCAATTTCTAATCTTTATTGAAATGCAAGTGTCAGAGCTCTTCTGTAGTATAGGCTACCAATGATAAAAAACAAGATTTGCTTTTATACAAGGAAGAGCATGATTACCAGCTTTAGAAATTCAGTTTTTTCCAACTTCGTTTCAAATTTAAACTAAGACAAGACGCTGCAATAGAAATGGGGGTGGGGGAATAGCATCAGAAAAGCAAGTATTGTTTTTTTAAAAGGTTCGACAGGAATTGTTTTCCTTCTTTCCCTGAATTCATCAATATATGTTGCATGGAGAAGGCCTCTATTAATTGTCCAGATTAATACATTTAAAACTGGGAGGGATAGCCAACATTCCAGAAGATAGATTTAAGATCCTTATAGATCTTGACACATTTTTTTTCAATAGTGGGCCATATCTAACAAAATAAAATTCAATGGTGAGAAAAGGTTTTACACTTAGGCAAGAAAAACTGTACAGGTACAGATAAGGTGAAACCTGACTCAATAGAAGTAACTCTGAGAGGGACTTGAAGGCTTAGTGGACAATCACTTAAACATGAGCCAACAGTGTGCAGCAGCAACCAAAAAAAAGCCAATGCAACCCTAGGCTGCACTAATGGAGGAAAGAATTAAGATCACATGAAGTGTTAGCAATGCTTTATAAAGTCTTACTATAGCTATCACTTTATAAAGCCTTAATAAGACCACACTTAGAATGCTGCATCCGATTTTTGTCACCATTTTATAAAAAAGATGTTGAGACTTTGGAAAGAATGTGTCAAGTTTCCTAATGATGCTGTAACTGATTCATAATAATCAAGCCAATGTTTTAATACAAAAAGCAATGATTTATTGATAGCTTCATTAGGAAAGATTTATTCGCAGCCAAATCTTTGCTTTGTTTATCTGTTTCTGAACTTTACCCCTGTTCCTTCCCTCCCCATAGTCTGTGTGATAAATCACGTTACCCAATAGATACACCCCTCCCAGCAGGCAGCAGTAATCTGAGATCCCATTCCAGCTGTCAGTATGCGTGGAATTTACTCCCACTCATTCCGTCCCCATGATAACACGGAGAGTTGACATCCGGCTCCCCTCACCTTCCAAAAACAACCTGTGCAAAGCAAAAACAATTTGAGTACAAAATAGGATTCAAGGCTACGTCCTCCCCCCAGGCTTGTTTGGATTTTTTCATGGTATCTTTCTATAAGGCAATCAGCCTGGATATTTCTATTCTTCACCCAAGATGCCTCGGACAAGGGGTAGCCGTTCCACTTGATTAAGTACTGGAGTTGTCTCCTGTGCCACCTTGAATCAAGGATTCATTGCACCTCGTAATGAGTTTGGCCTCCTATGACCACAGGGCTTGTGGGGAGTGCCCCAGGGTAGTAATCTCAGAGTGGATCCAACCATGGGTTTTAAGAGGCTACTATGGAATAGTGGGTGTATCTTCCCTAGTAGTCAGAGCAGTTTCAATTGCACTGTGACTAGGTTGATGATTTTTACTATGGGGAATGGTCCCACAAACTTTGGTCCCAGTTTCTTGTTAGGGAGTCGCAACCTCAAATATTTTGTGGAGAGGTAAACCTTCTCTCCCCCCAAGAATAGTCATTGCAGAGCTCGGTGTTTATCTGCCTGTTTCTTATAGGTTTGTACCGCTTTAGCCAGTGCTTTTTTTACATTCTCCCAGGTTGCTTTTAGCATTGACATTCAGTCTGTCAAGCTGACTGAGGAGGGAGGATTCCTTGGATACTCAGGCATTGGGACAAAGTCCATGCCACTCATTACTTTGAACAGTGTTAGTCCTGTGCTACTGTGAACAGTATTATTGTATGCAATCTCAGCAAAAGACAGAAGGTCTGCCCAATTGGACTGCTGATAGTTCACATAGCACCTCAGGCACTGCTCTACCATAGTGTTCAGTTTTTCTGCCCCCCCCCATTGGTGCTCAGGTGAAAAGCCAAGCTAAGGTCCTGGGATGACCCAATGAACCGCAGGAACTCCCTCCAGAACTTAGCTGTGAACTGGACCCCTCTGTCTGAGATAATTCTTTGAGGTACTGCATGCAGGTGGTAGATGTGCTTCAGGAACAGTTTGGCCAGCTTGTGAACTGAGAGTAGTCCGCTGAAGTGTGCCTGTTTGGAGAACAGGTCTATTACAGTCCAAATCACCATGTTTCCCCCACTTTTTGGCAACTCTACTATAAAGTCCATTGAGATCTCCTCCCATGGCCTCGTTGGCTCTGCTACTGTTTGCAGCAGTCCGGGGTGGTGGTGTTTCCTGGTCATCTCTTCATTGTGACACGGATGGTGCAACTTTTCACATAATTGTTCACATCTTTATTTCAGGCCACCACAATTAGTTCCTGGCTAAGTGTAAAGTCTTTAAGAATCCAAAGTGGCCTGCTGGTTTGGCATCATGGCTCCTCTGGAGAATTAGAGTGCATAGGAATTCCAGGACATAGAGTTTTGTCCAATTCCATGCAAGGTCGTCTCTTTTTGTCAAAGTGTGTTGGTTGTTTTGGAACCAGGGGTCTGCTAGCAGTACAGTTTTGAGTCTCATGGTTAGGTCACCTGAAAGCCTCCTTTTCCCAAGCAGTCCATCATCTCTCTGTGTCTGTGAGCTTGTGGGAGGTGTAGGCGCAGGGTTGTAAGTTTTCTTGGCTGTTTCTTTGGAGTAGCATTGCTCCCACTGCCGTGTCACTGGCATCTGCTTGGATCACGAAAAGTTGCTTGGGGTCAGGATGCTTCAGCACTGGTTCCTTTGCAAACATTTCTTTTAGTGATTTTGATAGCTGGATATACAGGTTGGCTGCCAGAAGTTTTTTCAGTACCTGTCGGATCAGGGTATATGGTCATTATTGGTCTCTGTGTAGATGAAGATGTAATCCAGGGAATCCCCTTGTAGAGGTGCTCATGCAGCACTTGGTTTATTAACTGCATGAACACTGCTGGGACTCCCTGCAGTCTGAAAAGCATCACTTTGAATTGGAAGCTCCCTAGTGGGCAGTTGAACTCTGTTTTCCACTAATCTCCTTCCCTGATCCATATTCAGTAGTATGCTTCTCTGAGGTCTAGTTTGGTGAAAACCTTTCTTTTGGCCAGGTGAGAGAGAATGTTCTTCATGAGGGGGAGGGGGTATAGGTTGTGTACGCACACTGCATTGATCCCTCCAAAGTCCACATACAGTCTCATAGTTCCATCTTTTTTTTTCTTTGAAGAGGACTGGCACTACAACCCATGGCTTGGCTGGCTTGATAAACTCTCGTGGTAGGTTTTTGTCCATATATTTGTGCATTTTTTGTATTTCCCAGGGCATCATGGCATACAGTTTGGGTTTGGGTAGTTTTGCCCCGGGGATGATTTCGATGGTGCAATCTGCCTCACAGTGGTGTGGGGGGGGGGGGGCAGAATATTGCAATAGGTCTCACTGAATACTGCTTTGAGGTCCTGATATTCCTCTGGGATCTGCTTTCCATCCCCCCGCATCTGTAGCATTTCAGTAGACTTCGAGGGGGGACTGGTTTCAGGGCCTGCTGTGTTGCTGTGGGTCTGCGTTGGCCAGGCAATTTCAGGTTGAGTTGACCTCTCTCTTTCAGGTCCCGTGGTTTTCTCATGTCGTTAGTGTGCAATCCATCATCAACTTTTATTGCTACTCGGAACTACTCAGAGAGTCGGTTTGGGATGTTGCGGTAGGCAATTACTTGGGCAATCCACTGGTCCAGACTTATTCTGAAAAAATACACTAACAGATACTCTGGTAAAGGGAGTAGTCTTCCAATGAGTCTCCTGAATTTGCGGATATGCTCTTTGATGGGGCAGCCCCTCTGCTTTAGGTTGCTGAGCTCATCTTCCTCATGCAGGTCCTCCTGCATTTCCTCAAATCTGGCCTCTGGCAATCATTGGATATCATCTACACCTTGCAGTTGGGGTTCTCTCCTCTTGTGGAGGGCTGCTAGCCATTCCCTTGCTTCTCCCTTTAGTCCCTCTGTGATAGTATTCACTATGGATCTAGGGGATGAGTAGAGGTGTCCATAGCATTCCAGGTGGATCTCAGCTGAGTCAATGAATAAAGCTAACTGGTTTGAGTCCCCATCAAACTTTCCTCTGAACTGGGGCAGTTCAATCAGCACTGCCCTTCCCTCCTCCTGTCGGCCTCTGTATGCTTGTGTTTATGTCTAAAAATATTCCTCAGTTCTAGTTTGGAGGGAGATTGTCTGCCCTGTGCAACCTGCCAGCTGACTTTTGAACACCATTTGTCAGCTGTGACCAGGGGGGCATTTGCCCAGGTTCGCCTGGTGCACCAGTTGCGCCCCTACCTGAACCGGGAGGCTCTCACAACAGTCACTCGTGCCCTTGTAACCTCTAGGCTGGAATACTGCAATGTGCTCTACATGGGGCTGCCCTTGAAGAGTGTTCGGCGACTTCAGCTAGTCCAGAATGCGGCCGTGCGAGCGATTGTGGGTGCACCTCGCTTCACCCACATAACACCTATCCTCCGCGAGCTGCACTGGCTACCTGTTGATCTCCGGATACGCTTCAAGGTGCTACTTGTCACCCATAAAGCCCTTCATGGTAGTGGGTCTGGGTACTTGAGAGACCGCCTACTGCCAATTACCTCCACGCGACCAATTAGATCCCATAGACTAGGCCTCCTCCGAGTTCCATCTGCCGGTCAATGACGACTGGCAACTACGCGGAGGAGAGCCTTCTCGGTGGCAGCTCCGACCCTGTGGAACGATCTCCCCGTGGAGATTCGTACCCTCACCACCCTTCAGACTTTCCGCACAGCCCTTAAACTCTGGCTATCCCGTCAGGCCTGGGGCTAAAGACTGTAACCCACCCGAATGGTATGAATGTTGTGCTTTTAATTATGTATTGTTTTTACGTGTCAAATGTTTGTCCCCCCCCCCTTTGAGTTGTAAGCCGCCCTGAGTCCCCCCAGGGAAAAGGGCGGCATATAAATAAACTTTCATAACTCATAACTCATGTGGGAGAGGCACATCTTCCTTCTAATGGGTGGGAAAGGGGGGCTGCATTCCTGTGTGTTTCTTGTCACCTCAAGAGGATCCACTGCTCCTCCCCTTTCATTTGGCCTGCCTAATGGTGTTTCTTCATGGAGGGTGGCCCAGTCAAATTCCTCCTTCCATTGCTCTAAGGAACTTCCCAGGGACTCCATTGGGGGCTTTTGGGGACTGGCTTCATTCCAATCCAGTATTCCCAGCTTGCTCAAGGACTTTCCCTTTTTCTGGGCATAAGGGTGGGATGGGGGGTCAGCTTTAGCTGTTTTAGGGATTGAATACTCATCTCCTCTTGCTTTACCCATCGCCTTTGATGTCTGAGGTCGGGCTGCACTCCAGCCGCAATCAGGCTGTCTTTAGATAGCTGGCATTTTGCCATGGTCTTCGGAGTTCCCTCCAGGCACCACCAATATTTAAAAGCAAGATTTGGCTATCTGTCAAGCAATATTCCCTCTAATTTTTTTTCAGTGTGTGCGGAAAAGTATAGTGTTTGAGCGACACATTTTCATGCCTGAGCACCTGAATTTTTTTTAGCCATAATTGCCATCAGAGCAGATGTTGGGAGGGGGGCAAGGAGGAAAAGGGTCCCCTCCCTCTCCCTCAGACCCCCAGGAAGGGAGGGAGGAAAGGGAGGGGGAGGGAAAGGAAAGAAAATGGGAAACAAGAAAAGGAAAGGAGAAAGGAAAGGAGAAAGGAAAGGAAAAGAGAAAGGAAATAGAAAAGAAGGAAAGGAAAAAGGAAAGGAAATGTGAAAGAAAAAAGGAAAGGAAAAGAGAAAGGAAAGGAAAGGAAAAAGGAAAGGAAATGGAAAAGAAGGAAAGGAAAAGAAGGAAAGAAAAGGAGAAATGAAAGGAGAAAGAAAAGGAAATGGAAAAGAAGGAAAGGAAAAGGAAAGAAGGAAAGGAAAAGGAAAAAGAGGAAAGGAAAAGAGAAAGGAAAGGAAAAAGGAAAGGAAAGGAGAAAGAAAAGGAAATGGAAAAGAAGGAAAGGCAAAGAGAAAGGAAAGGAAAAAGAAAATAAGTTAGAAGAAGGACAGAAAGGAAAAGGAAAGAGTGGAAAGGATTGGTACTGCTCAAAAATCAAGTCTCAAGATCCCGTGGACCCCTTTGACTCAGGTATTCCAATTCCACGCTGCTTCCCTCTCTCCCCAAAGTGAAGGGATCGCAGAAAAAATGCTGAGCCCAGAACGGGGCTTCAGATGAGGCAATGCCTGAGAAACCCCGGATGTGCAGAGAAACGCAGGCTACAACCAGCAAATCCTGTTTTCCCAGGATCTGACGAAGCCCCAGAGGACCAATAGGAATTCTCCCTTCTGCAGCGTCATCGATCTCCGGGCAGAGTCTTCCTTGATTTCACCAATCACCAGATGGAGGAGAGAGTTCAGTGCAGAGAGAGAAGGGAGGAGGGGGATATTTTTAGTCACATTTAAAGACATTAAAAAACACTGCGCTGCAGTTTGAAACATGTGCGCGGTGTTTTTTTGTTACCTGCGTGGCCGCGCACACACGCAGCTTAGAGGGAACGCTGCTGTCAAGTTTCCTAACGATGTCACAACTGATTCATAATAATCGAGCCAATGTTTTAATACAAAAAGCAGTGATTTATTGATAGCCTCATTAGGGCAGCCAAATGTTTGCTTTGTTTATCTGCTTCTGAACTTTACCTCTGCTCCTTCCCTCCCCTCAGTCTGTGTCATAAATCATGTTACCCAATAGATACACCCCTCCCAGCAGGCAGCAGTAATCTGAGATCCCATTCCAGCCGGCAGTATGCATGGAATTTACTCCCACTCATTCTGTGCTCATGACAACACAGAGTTGACAGAATACAGAGAAGAGCAACAAAGATGATTAGGGATCTGAGGCTAAAACATATAATTTGCATTTGTCTAGTCTAATTTAAAGAAGAAGAAATTTCCTGATAGTGAGAACAATTAACCAGTAGAATGGCTTGCTTCAGAAGTTGTGGGTACTCCATTGATTTTTAAGAAGAGACTGGACAGCCATTAGTCTGGGTTGATATATCTCCTGTAGGACACCTCTAAGTCCTTCCCAACTCTATTGCTCTGTTAAATTATACATTGCTGTTAAACTTGCCTTTTTAAATGGAAGCCCAAAGGATATTTCCAGATGTATTGGTTTAGTTTTTGCATGGGTAATTCTTAAGGAAATAGTGATGAGTAAGTAATTCTTATTGGCAATCATGCTGAACAAAACAAAGACAATCTGTCTAATCTCGTGTGACTGAACTCATCAAATGTCTACCCAATTATTAGCATAGTCTTTTGATAGTAGGAACTAGCCAAAGAGTAGTAGGAAGTTCATTAAAGAATTTTATTTAAGATTAATAGAAATTGGAGATGTCCCATGTCTCATTCCCTAAATAGCAGAATAATAGGGGATGGGATCTTGGAGGTCTTCTAAGCCAATCTCCTGCTCAAGCAAGGAGACGCTTGGAAGTGGTTGTCCAGTCTCTTCTTAAAAGCCTACAGTGCACCCACAATTCTCTTTTTCTTGGGGTGATGGTGAAGGTTTTGAGATTGTGTTTGCAAGCTTCTGGCAGAATTTTTGGCAGATGTTAGAAGGATTGAACATGCTCTGAGAACAAGGCAATTTTGAAGGAGGACATGTTGCTTGACATTTAATTTAAAGGACCGGAGATAAAGATGTGAACTGGGAGAGCTCTAGTATATTTGGCAATATTTCCCAGAAGAAACCCATGATATCACTGGTTTGTAACAAAATTACACTTAACATTTTTAAAATAAATATATTAAGAACTAAAAGCATGAGTATATGAAGCCATCTTTTGTTCAGGCTTAGGACATCTTATTTAGGAATTAAAGATACATAATCTAAGGCTAAGGTTTTTCCCAGCCCTGAAATCTTTTATTATGAGATACCTAAGTTTGGGATTCTAGTGATTGTAACCACATTGATATAAGTCTAAACACATTTGCGACAAAAAGGGAAGGGAAGGAATGAAGGAAGGGGGAAGGGGGATGGGGAAGGAAGTCAGTTTCACCACTCTGCTCACTGCTCATTGTCACAATATAAGCCTTAAAAATGGATTTTGTCTTTTCATGGCGCTTTGTCTTTAGAGTTCCATGCAAAAATAGAGGATTGGTAGCAATACATTGGTAGATCATCTCTTTGGCAAATGAAATGGCTGTTGTGGACAAGCAGAAATAGCAAGTTTTTTCATTTTAAGTCTATGAAGCGTATGTCTTCTTGACAGGTTTGAAACCAAAGAAAAGAAGACAGAATGTCCACACACACACACACACACACACACACGGACCTAACTTGAGCACTGAAGAATACCTTAGGATAAATTGAAAAATAGATGTCAACAGCAAAATCAATTATTGACAGTTGTTGCCCTGATTGGGTTGAAATTGACAAAATTACCATGGAGAAAGAGAATATTGAATAGAGAAATAGAAATGTTATTTTGGAAATTAAGACAAGGTTTTCATTGTAGAAATGTACTCAGTATAGTTAATATATGTTATATATTTCAGAGTTTGTGCTTTATTTCGTAGAAGAATCCCTGCATGGATTGCTGCTGTGATTATGTGGGACAGATGGGGAGGAAGCTAACACCAGATAGCAAGAACACAAGTGAGCGGTCAAACAAGGAGACCCAAACTCATTGGTGCTTCACATTGCAATGAATAAGGACATACGCAGCTACTAAGAATGTTGTCTGAGCATATACAAAGATAGTCAGGGAAATATTTGAAGGCTGGGAAATGGGTCCTGTGTCAGTCAACAGGAGTGCTGATTTACCACCAGATTATTCAGATAATGAGGAGCTAAGAACTTGGCAGCACAAGGAAACAACAGTCAACAATTTAATAGCAAGTCATCAACATTCCAATCAACAAATAAACATACACACCCAGGCACCACAAAAATATTACATATAAAATAGTCCAAAGCACATATTCCGGAAGAGAGACGTTCCCTGAGGATAGACTAAACCTCTGGTCCCAATAATTGATCCACATTGGATCCTACAGCATTATTCTGGGACGCATACATTTGCCTTCATTTATGATAATTAGGAATATTGATGAGAATAAAAACAAGGGTTTTTATCCAGGTGAATATCCAGCCAAAGTATTTCAAAATGAGAACTGTGTTGTATGGACTCAGAATGAAAACTAAATGAAGATGAGGAAATAGAACAGACTTGGGCATTTTATAGCCTGTGGACCACATCTACCTCGTGAGTAGTCCCAATTCACCCCATGCCGTTGGCAACATCAACTGGGGTAAGATGGCAGTAGGGGGTAATGGCCATCCACAACAGCCCAGTTTTTCATGTGGCCACTTGGAAATTAATTGCCCACTCCTCAAATAGAAAAATAAGTCCTCTCCAAAGTATATGTGACAAGATCTGATGTGATAACAGTATGGTTGTCAGAAAATCTTGAATGGTCTGTAATAATTTGGATTTCTCCTAGATTCTCCTTAAAGGGCAGGTAGAAGTTACAGCCAGAATAGCTTTTATACAGTTTCATCTTGTACATCACTTGTACATGACCATTCTTGTGCTCCCTTTGTGTGACATCTCATGCCAGTTCATGCAACTTGCTCTACATCTGATTCCCCTTGAAGAACATGTGGAAGGTACAGCTAGTTCAGAGGGCAGTAGCATAGTAATATGGTTGATCCATGTCCCTATTAGTGTTCTGGAAGGTTCTTAACTCCTGTCTCTTCTTGAAGGTCTTTGGAAATGTTTAGCCCAGATTGGTTTTAAACAAATTAAAAAGTACAGATCCTAATATTAATCCCTTAGTAACCTCATTTGAATTAATCAACTAAACTTTATAACATAAAACCGGAGAATGAACAAATAGATGTATGTATGTGTTCATACAATCCCTCAGTCACAAAAAAGATTGATAGTGCATATGGAAACACAAAATTGAATAATTCATAAAGATATATTTAGAACTTGGTTAAACAAGTAAACAATAAATAGAAATAATACAGTCTATCAAGGATTTTTTCAGGATATAATGGGTAAGTCATTTGGGATTTCCTAATGACTTTCTTGAGCCATCCCCTCAGGGACATACCTAGAGGGGTATTTTTATTAGCAGCATACAAAACAGTAGGGACAATGCATCCAAGTCAGCCAAATAAAAATGACGACAATTTCTGAACAATAATGGATAAGTAAGAAGTTGGAGATACCCTTTTAGAAAATATCATTAACTTTGAGACTAGGAACAACAGAAATTTGAAAATGTCAGATATTCTGCTTATTTGAAACAATTCTCCAATTTGAAAATTATTCATTTATTTCTACTCTTTATTTCTTTTTTTATTTAAGAATTCCTAGTTGGTAAGAGTGGCTGCTGAATTTATGTAAGAGCATTAATTAGAAGTAAATAATACTTTTATGTTGGAACATGCTTCTTCACATTCTCAGAACCAGTCTAGAAAGTTAAGGTTCCTTGAGGTTCTTTGGAGTTTGTGAGTGACACTTCCCATTTGCAGAAACTTTTAATGCATATTAAGTCTTACCTTCTAATTCTAATAGATGTTTCAAATGTAAACTAAGTTTATGATTCTTCAGCTTTTCCTTATAGGAACTGCTTGATTTTCTGCCTTTGACCCTACAAAAGCTACAATTGTAGGGAATATGAGTGCAGGTACCATCATTTTTATTTGTAGAATATGTATGTAGAATATGTATGTAGAATATGTATATAGGCATGTAAAATATGAGTGATGAGATTTTTTGTTATTCCAGGATCTGATAAAGCCTGAGGAAATGCACTGTTTAAATAATATTATTTGTTTCTCATTCTCAATGTTTTGAAGTCAATAGAAATGAAGACATTCATATATATTTTTCAAACTAACTTTGAGGTTTTATGAATGACAATTTTGTGACAGCTATGCTACACTTGTTTCAAGGAACTATCATGTTTCAAGGAATTAGCCCTTTTTTAGAATGAAAAATGTTTCAAGCAAATAAGAAATAGTCTATTACTTTTCAAAGTTACAAAAAATCACTGCACCTTTTTCTGCCTTCCTTAGCTTTGAGGAAGGAACTAGGATAACTCAGGAGCTGTTGTTTTATATGGAAAGTCTTTACAAAACTGTCAAAGTTAAATCTGTGGGCCAGAGAGCAAATTACATTGTGATAGATACCACAATTCCCAAGAACCTTGAGTTATGAGCTAAACTTTCACAGTTGCTTCTGTGAAATATCAGAGGGTGATGGCTAATGCTTGAGCACAGAATAGGCCAGCCTGTAAAGAAAGTCATTGTAAATGTCCTGCTTTAACCATTTTTGGCTTCATCAAGATATTTTCTTCTATTCCACATTAATAAAGGGGGGGAAATGAACAAATAGAAATTATTGGGGAAATGCAGTTACAGTATGAGGAAAAAGGTACCAGGATAAATGTTCCTCAACTAAACAGAACTAAACTACTGAAACAAGGGATCATGCTGTCATGAGTACACTGATTTCTACATCATGATTTTCACTACCTATAGGACAGAATACTTTACAAGTAAATTGCTAAATCAAACAATGTGCTATCATGAGAACTTTCATTTCTAGACCACAGTTTACATTATCAACATGAAGAACATCTAGCAAGAGACAGACTCCACATCACAAAGACTGGCAAGATTGTGTTTGGGAAATAACTGGTTCAACTTACCCAAATTATACCTGGAGGGTGAAGGAGACTAAAGCACTAAACCCAAAGCAAAAAGCCCAACAAAACAAAGCAGATAATGGGAAAGGGGGTATGAAAGAGATACACAAGTGTAAATCAGGAGAAGCAGAAAGCAAACTCAGGGTTAATTATAAAAGGCTCAGATGTCTAATGCTCATAGTGTGGGGAACAAACAATGAGAGTTTGAAATCCTAGTCCAAGAGGGCAGATAGAATATTGTTGTCCTTATTGAAATGAGGTGAGATGGAACCCACAATTGGAACACATGACTAGAAGGACAAAAATTGTTCAAAAGAATCAGACTCAACAATAGAGGAGGAGGCTGCACTGTATGTAAAGAATTACTACACCTCTACAGAAATGCATTCTAGTAAGAATGAAGGCCTCTTGAAAGTAAATATCAGAGGAAAAAATACATAATTTTACTGTAGGTGTATACTACTCTTCAACCAAGAGCTGAAAGCAGATGGACTATCTTAGCTGAGGTGTGCAAGAAACACACCTCTGTAGTAATGGGGAACTTTAACTACCTTGACAACAACTGAAAACACACTCTGCAGAAACTTTGTCATACAAGAAGTAGAGGAGAGAATTATAGGCACAGTTATATTAGATTAATCCTTACTAATAAAGATGAAATGGTACATAGAATAAAGGTTACTCTATGGGGATCTTTTCTTTGGGGAAGAGTGACCATGTCATACTAGAATTTAACATAATGCAACCTCAGGTAAATGAACAAAGTCAGACTAGTGTTTTGATCAGGGAGTTAGACTCCAGGGTCCCTTCCAGCTTTATGATTGTATGATTCTATGAGATCCTCAATATAATGCAAAATATTAAACATCCTCCATGTGTTTAAGGAGGAGCACCAATCACCAGATTATATCCAATTAAACTGTCAATGGGAATAATGACATAAAAGACTGCATTTCAAGGACCTGGGTATCTAACTAGAGCACTTTCGGGGTTATCCTCATCATAATGTATGCTGCTTATGGAAATGCTTCTTCGTGTGCTTGCATTGAGCATTCATCCTTATAAACTTTTGGACAATCAGAGAGATAGCAGTTAATTTGTGTTCTGCAATTTCTGTTTCATGGTGTTTATGATGATTGGTGAGTTATGTTTTATATTTGAAGGTTGCAATTATAAATAATTGTTAAAATACAAAATTCTTTCAATTGTAATTTACTTCTATTTTTCATATAACCACTTTGGGGTTATTTTTATCATGACAAACAGTTTAGAAATGTCACAAACAAATAAAATATTTCATTAACATTTTGCATGCTCCTTACTTTGAACCCATTTAGATGATAAGTTGGTATTCTACAATTATTTGATTTTTTTTTAGCTTAAAAGATGACTCAGAAGTAATACACAATATTGAAACTTCACCCACCTTTTCCTGGAGCAAGGGCAGACATCATCTTTGACTTCTGAGATTTGAACTCTATAAATTTTGTCTACATTTTCATAGTCTTAAACATTACTTACTTTTGAAAATCTAAAAGACCCTAAATTAAATGCCATGGCAAAATTATACACTTGTTTCAGTTTTGTGGGATTTATTTTACTTTATATACTTCAAAATTTCTCAAGTGAGTCTAGTCATATAGCAAGAGCTGTGTGTTGAGACATGACATTTTACAGGAATAAATTATTATTTTTCTCAGAAGAAGGACAAAGGTTGCTTCAAAACAGCAACATGTTCAACAATACTGGCACAGGCTACTTTGGCTACTAATGTCAATGAAGTTATAACAGATGAATGCATCTATCTAAGTAATTGCAAGGAAATGTTAGGAACATAGAGTGTTTAAAAATGAGCTCTAATTAAGGAGAGTTTTTTAATAAACAAATTCATTTTATTATAGATTCTTTAAAAAAAATAGAAAATGGCTATTGAATAAGCAATTATAAGACTAATAAAGCCCTCCACTTATTAGGGAATATCATTTCACAATCATCTAGCAATCTATCTTCCACTCCAGTTGTTGAAAGAACAGCAATCCTTTAGAGATGTACCATTCTTATTATAAATCCTTGTCATTGCTATTACAGTTGAAAAGGCTGTATTTGTTTTAAGTTAGTTCCGACTTCAATTATCTATCAGCCTGTTGATAGTCTTTGAAGCCTTCTGCCTACAAGGATGATACCAATCTAAAATTGACTCCATGTCTTTGTGCCTATATAATCTCTCATTCAGTTATGGGTCTGTAAGAAATGGAATGAATATACATATCTAGCATTTCCTCACAGAAGTGTCAATTTCAGTAACCACCTCTTGCTTTGATAGTGAAGCACTTGGCTAGAATGGGTATGGGCTGTTTTGATAAACCTGTGTGTCTAATTGCTGAGAAAATGACAGTTCATACTAACTGCTTCACTACCAAAGCAACAAGCTAACCCCACACAAGGGACGTTGTATTAAAATTTTGTTCAGATGAGCACAAACATGTTGCCGTAACCTAGAATGCCAAAGAAAAGAATCAGGCCACTTGTGCTGAATCATCCAATACAAAGTATGTCCATGCAACTTTGTACTGGACAAAATTATCAATGCATCACAATACAACCAACTGCTTTAGAAGCTGTTCATACCAAGTTTCTGAAAGACATAACTTTGTGTCCCTCATTCAACTTCAAAATGCTCCTGATCAGCAAAAACTTGGCTGCATTTCTATAGGAAGCTGCCTGAGATTTTGCAGTCTTGAAGGCTTTGGCTAAAACTAATGTTTTGGGATGACCCTCTGATTCCCTGATAATGGAGACAGAATGAGAACCACTATATTATCATGCCTCTCACTCTCCATATTCTATCCATAAGCATTCCACAATTTATGATATCAAAAGCTACTGGGAGATTATTTAAAAAAAGGATAAAACAGGATACCAGGTCTGACATAAGGATTATCAATGCTGTCTCTATTCTCTGCCACGCCTGAAACTGAACTGAAAAGGTTCTAGATAACCAATTTCTTCCAAGACCTCCATAACTGTAACCAAGCCACCTTTTCACAAAGATTGGAGACTAGGTAGCAATCAATCAGAAGCTATCAATCAGAATAGAGCTGAAAGGGACCTTGTGTCTGGCTCGCACATTTTTGCTTCACTCACAGTTTGACAATAAGGATGGGGTGATGGGTGGAATGCAGGAGTGAGAGAATGGTATCCAAGCATCCGTTGGCTTCCATGAGATATTGCTGGCATCTCAAGGACACCTGAGCAGATGTCCCGGTGTGACCGGCAGTTTCCCATAAGAAAATGAAGAGACGTGATTGATGAATGTATTGGACTGTGGATGGTGCTAGGGAAAAGGGATAATTAACTATGCTTGCTTTGCGTGGGAAACACAGAGCTGGTTTCTCTTCCTCTGTGCCAATGTGGTTTGTTCAGTAAAGTTGTATACTCTTGATAAAATAATGTCCCAGGAGTTTCTTTTCCTGGATTTTCCAACTAGACAGTTAACATTAAACCAGATCTCTATGTAGCAGCCTATACGGACCCACCAGGAGCTTGGCAGCTTCAAGATGACAGCAGCGATGTGAGGGTGAAGCAAGGAGAAGCCCACTCTTGAGAAGCCCTGGTGGCAGCCAAGCCAAAGCTGGGATGCAAGCAGCTGGCACATGCCCCAAACAGAGGCTGAAAACCCTGCACTCAAGGGGGAGAGAGCAATGGAAGGTCTCTATTCAGGCTCCAAGGGCTGGTGAGCGAAACATGTGGGGAAGGCAGCAGAAGCAGAGGACCAACCAATCTCTCCTGCAGTCATAGTGTCCCAGGGGAGCAAGTGGAAGGCTGGAGGAACAGCCAAGTGGGATGACTGAAAAACATTCAGCACCCCATGGAGGAAGAGGGGGTGCTCCCCTGCCAAGGGACAGCATGTTTCCAATGTGAGAAGGAAGGCCATCGAGCAAACCCCAGCCCAAGTGAAGCCAAAAAGAAAACTCAGGTGGCTGAACATGCCCTGCAGGTCTCTCCTCAATCCAGTGAAAGGGAAGGAACTCTGACCTATGACATGCCTGGCTTGGTCTTCTATGAAAGCGACAGCAAAGGGAAAGACAACCCAATGGCAGGTGGCACCATCATCCCTGTGACGATCTGAGTCGAGATTTTGGTGCTCTCCTTGTGAGTAAGAGGGGGCCTCATGGTCTTGTGGACTTGAAAGGCACTCGGTGCCTTCAGGCAGTGGAGAAATTAAGACTGAGGTTGAGGAAGTTAAGGCAGCCCAACTCCCAGTTAGATGGTTCTCTTATGAAAGGGGCACCAGCAATTTGCCTAATGGAGCCAGTGAGCCTCAGGACTGGGACCCACGTAGAGACTGTCTATTTTATTGTGGCTCCTGGAATGACTAAGAGCATGGTCCTAGGACTAGCCTGGTTCAGGAAATGGAATCCATCAGTAGATTTGGACAAGTGACCAATGAGAAAGAAAGCGGCTAGCTGGCAGAAGCCAGTGAAAGCGCGGAAACCCACCCATGAACCTGCAGTTAGGAAAGTGAAAGTACTGTCAGTGAATACATCAAAAAACCACTCATTTCAAGTGAATACTGCAATCTAGCAAAGGCATTCAGAGAAAGGGAATTAGACATGCTCTTGGCTCATCACCCCACACATGCTATTGAGAGTTTGCCAGGGGCCAAATTACCCAAGCCGAAGGTATGTTCCATAATACCGAGGACAGTGGTGGGATTCAAAATATTTTACAATCGGTTCTTTGAGTGTGGCTTGGTGGGCATGGCATGGCTTGGTGGGTGTGGCAGGGGAAGGATACTGTAAAATCTCTATTCCTTCCCCACTCCAGGGGAAGGTTAGTGCAAAATCCCCATTTCCTCCAGATCAGCTGGGGCTTGGGAGGCAGAGAATAGATAGGGGCCAGTCAGAGGTGGTATTTACCGGTTCTCAGAACTACTCAAACTTTCCACCACTGGTTCTCCAGAACTGGTCAGAACCTGCTGAATACCATCTCTGACTGAAGGAGATGGAAGAACTTTGGTGATTTATAGACAAGAACTTTACTAGGAGATTTATCTAGCCAGCAAACTCAAGATGGTTGCCCCTGTGCTTTTCATAGAGAAGAAAGATGGCATCTTAGACTACGTGTGGATTACTGTGGACTGAATTGCATCTGCATAGAGAATATGTATCCCCTCACAAGGGACATGCTGAGTTACCTATCCAAAGGGAAGATTTTCACTAAACTGGACTTGAGGGAAGCCTATTACCAAGTGAAGGTTAAAGAGGAGGATAAATGGAAAACTGCATTTAATTGCTCTCTGGGTTGCTACCAATTTTGGATAGAAGATAGAAATCAAGTGCTTTTAATATATAATGCTGAGATAATCTATGGTCACTTATTTAAAAAAAACTGCAAGGAAGAGAGTTTCTAGTATTTAGGGGCAGTGTTCATTTTGCTCTAGTACTACAGTAGATAAAAAGATTCCTAATTCTACAGCAAATACTTGTAATACTTGTTTATTCAGATAGCTAGAATCTTTATCCAAGTTTATGCCTTGGATGATCCTTCTGAAAGAATATACCTTTGACATTCTTTCCTGGCATTGTTTATTCATCTCCCCCACGACCCACCACAAATAGGCAGCATTGCAAGATCTGGGGTGAAGAGATTTACCTTATGTTATTATCTGAATCTCACCCTACAGGAACAGAACCACTGCACAATACCCCTAACTCCAAACCACAGAGACAATAGAGAAGGATACTGTGATGAAATGCTACTGAGAGATTCAAGAGAATCAACACGGTCATATCCATTTTTCTCCCCGGAAAAGCCATTTGTTACGACAAAGGTTGAACCAATCCCATAACTGAAACTGGATGATTCATATTTCCCAAAATGATATTGTGCATGCTCTGAGAAGTAATGTTTGGTAGCTTTATGATCTTTCTCCTATAATTGATTTTTACTGTGCTTCTGAGGTTTCTAATGAATTTGCTAAACTACAATTCTTCAGAAATCAACTTTATCCTCATTTCTAGTGGAAGAGATAATATTGTGTGGAGTAAATGTCACTGATTAGTAGAAGACAATTTTTTCCAGTAAACTTACATGTAAATGCATGCACATGAGCCTTAAAACATTATTTGACTCACAGCTGACAATTTCACACATTGCAGTCCCTTGCTGCATAATTTTTGTTCTAGATTTAGAAAAAACTTTAAATCAGAATCTAACTATATATGATGCAGGAGCACCTTTAGCAATTTCTTATGAATTAGGAGATAGTTTATGTAATGAACTTTTGGATGAGAATAAATCATGTTATTTTCATCTGTAGAGTTTTGGAGAACAAGGCCACATGAATGTAATACATGTTTTAAAATGTTCCTCTGCATGCTTTGCAAAAGGTTGATGTAATCCATTGAGGTAAGGCATTAATGATGGATTCTCAGAGGTTTCTCAGCAGAGACATTGATGTAGAAAGTGTTCCCTGGAGGTTGAATATTTCAGAAACATTGCTTTAAGTAAGATTCACTGGAAATGAACTAATGATGTTGCTGGGCACTTGAAGCCATCCCTAACGGATGTTTATCCTGTACTTTCATGAAACCTCCAAAGAAGATTCTGCAATTTCCTTAGGCAATTCACTATATTGCTCAACTTCTCTTACAAGTAGGAAATTTTTCCTAATCTTTCTCTTGAATCTCTGCAAATAGAATTCACTTCCTCTTGTCCTAATGCAAGAGGCAAAAGAAGAACTATGTTGTGGTCTACCTCTTTGAGAGACAATTGTTTTTATCATATCTCTTTCCCTAGCAAATTATATTCTTGTAGCTTCTTGATATACATTTAAGGGCTCTTATTTGGATAGCAAGGTATAACAATTCCTACTTTGTGTATATGTATTATTACCTCAGTATTAGTTATAACACACCTGGGAATAGAGTGGAAATAAGAAAATAAATGATTGGGATAAGCTGTGTCAGTCTAATTTACTATTAGATAATAATTGCATACTATTTGATGATGATGATAATGATGATGATGATGATGATGATGATGATGATGGTACTCGGAACATTGCATATTTTAAGAAGGTACTTGGTTGATACCTAGGATGCTGGCAACAACCCGTATTAACCATTAGCACGAGTCAATGGATTTGTGATGCATTTTTGAATGGTTAGTTGACTGAGTTTAACAACTCAGTTAACAACTCAATGTCACCTGGGTTAACAAGGTCCATGCTAGATATCTGGTTCCTGGATATCTGGTAAAAAATGGACTGCAGGATTCAAGAGTATTGGCTAAGTAACCAGGACCAGCAGCTGCACATCTACTGAAAGAAAAGGTGTTTACTTGCCGCAAATATACAGTGATTGAAAACAAAGAAATAATTATCTATTATTACAGAGCAAGTCTAACAAGAAGTACATTTTAAATGAATGTACCAGTTCTGGAAAGAACAACATCCAGAATCAGAAATAACAGAAGAGGCTAGCAGATCAATGTCAATTTATAATATGAATTAAAGTATTCACAGAAGTAGAATTGGAAGAACTGCAAAGGTTTGTCCAGGGCAAAGAAATCAAAGCTTGCCAGAAGTAACTCAAAATGTAGAGGCAAACCAGGGGGACTTGGCAATAAAGGAATCCAACAGAATATACAACTGTATTCATTTAGAAACCAGGCACTTTCTCTTTTGCCTCAGGAAGAGCAAAGCCCTCTAACTAAAGAAGTAAAAGAATTGAAACAAAGAATAATTTAACATCTAGAAGAGCACAAAAACATCAGAGTAATGGTGCATGCGTTGAAGCTTATTCCAAAGAAACATCTAGCACAAGCATTAAAAGATGCAAATATTGCAATATCAAGTATAAGCACCAACTTACTGCAAGACACAAAGAATTAATGTATAGCATACTGCAGTTATAAGGCAGTTATAACTTACATCCCCAGGTAGGGATGCAAAATCAACAAAGGAAAAAAAAACTGAATAGTGCATCACAAAAATGAAAGATAAGATTGGAAAATAAGATCAGCAAGTTAAGATCAGACATAAGCAAGCTAGAACAGATGAAAGAAAAGCTAAAGAACACCTAATCAAGAAATACCACTTAGAAACAAGGAAGATCAAGAAAGCAGCGGAAATAATAAAGCAGCAAATAACAACTATAGCCAAGAACATCAACAGATACGAAGCTCAAATTGCAAATTATAGGCAGAACCTTCAATTTCAATCCAATTAGAAACATTTCTACCAATCCATTAATAGATAAAGTGCAGTGCATTAGTTAGTACCTGACAAGGAAGAAACAGTGCAGTTCTGGATGCAGATACAGGACAACCCAAATAAATACAAGGATGCAGCTTTCTTAAAAGAGGTGAATAAGAATTTTTTAAAAGTTGAAATGAAAGAACTAGCCATAATAGCAAAAACGGTAGAGAAAAGAGTAAAAAAATATCAAGAATTAGTCAGTACCAGGTGAAGATGACCTGCATGGTTTTTGGTTGAAATATCTAACTAGTCTATACCCATTCGTTGCTAAGTAGTTTAAGAACATACTACAAGAGGTGAAATTGAAGAGTGGCTAACATCTGGGAAAACCTACTTGATAATGAAAGATCCAGCAAAAGGGGCAGCACCAGGTAACAAACACACCAATTACTTGTTTACCAACAACTTTCAAATTGCTAACTGGTTTGGTAGCTGATGTAGTCCAACATCATCTAATTGAAAACAATCTCTTTCCACCTGAACAGAAAGAAAACTGCCCCAATATCATAGGAACAAAAGATCAACTCCTAATTGACAAAGTTATATACTGAAGCATCAGCAACACTTCACACAATGATCAATGATGGCATTTATTACTAAACTCTATATAGACTTCTTATTAATCTAGAAGACATAATTTTACAACTTATTCACATTGCATAGAACACTCAAAGGTATTAGTATGATGTAAGAAATATATGAATAGTAGATTAGCTTCACATCTTATTCTTAGAAATCTATAGTACCTTTTACAAAGAATAAACCTGTGACTATCTATGGAGATTCTCAGTCATCCAGGTCATGGGTGTCCCAAAGGTGCTTTTTCAAGAGGCATCTTTGGGATAACTGTTGTTTTTCTTTGAAGATGTTTTGCTTCTCATCTGAGAAGCTTCTTCAGTTCTGACTGGATGGTGAGGAGTGGAAGGCTTTATATTCCTTGTAGTCAGTTGGTCATTTGCATTCTTTAGAGAGTCTTGGAAGCTACTTGGAGATTTATCTGTGTCATCAGGGTCACCTAGGGTGTAGAGCCTTCTTGGAACTGCTGAAAGGACTGTGTGGTAGACTGGAGATGGGATGTTGCATCCTTCCCCTCTGTTGAGAGAAGGCTGTTCAATTTTGACATATATGGCCTCTTTGATCACTCTTTCAAATTAGCGGTCCTCTCTGTCCATGTGCGGTGACTTTGCTGTCTTCAAAAGAGTGGCCTTTGTCTTTTAAATGCAGATGGGCTGCTGAATCTTGTCCTGATACGTTTGTTCTCCTACATTGTGCCATGCATTTATGAAGTGGCTGTTTTGTTTCCCCAATGTACCAATCTGCACATGTGTCACTGCATTGTATCGCATACAACACTTTGCTCAGGTTGTATCTGGGTGTTTTATCTTTGGGATGGATAAGCCTTAATGTAGTCTTGGGTTTAAAGTGTGCATATATGTTGTGTTAGCTAAAGATCCTCCTAAGCTCTTCAGCCAGCTCACCTGTGCTTAACTGAATGATAGAAATCTATATAGAATTCTAAATACAAATATTGACATAATAACATGTGCATGTCTTCCCCCCTTCTGCCATTCAGAAAATACATAGACAGCTGGATAAACTGGAAATTTCTTTCCAGTCTCTGGAATACTTTTACACACTTGCAATATTACTATTATGCCTAGAGTTTTTCCTTCTTGAATTCAGAGTGGTTTTCTCTTTTTGAGAAACAGTCTGCATTTGTAGGTTTCCCCTACTTATCCAGTGCAGTTGACTTTAGACAGAGAAATATAGTAAGTGATCTATTAAAACATCAATGCAAAGAAAGAATGCATCATCACTGAACCTTTGCATGTTTCTCTAGCCACTGTGTAGAGTTTATAATGGAAAGACAGAAGAGAAAAATAGAGCATCTCCATTTTTGATTTTATCCATCTTTAGCTCTTTCTTAATGAAAGCTTTGAGATTTTAGGCTAAAATAAAGTTTACTTATAATTACCGAGCAGCAATGATATCAAACAGTTAAGAAAAAGTGAGTTTATAGTGTTCAACACAAGTAATCATGTTAAATACTAAAATTATATATTTTTTTAAAAAAAACTTTGAATCCTCATATCTCTTGGAATGTATTGTATTGCAAGATGTTAGAGTAAATTAAATTCTCCCCTGCACTCTAAAGCATCAATTTCCTTATGGTAATTATCTGCTAGATTGGATCTGTCAGTAGCAGGGAAGCATGCCTGACATTATACCCTCTTTACAAAAATGATTACAAAAAATTAAGACGAATGAGTAAAATTAAGGTTGGGACTGGTAAGCCAATATAAAGCTCTCATGGATCACTTTACCCAAGGTACCATTGTACTGGAGGCCTCAGCTTTTAATGACTAGCCAGATAATGATGGGAAGTCCATTAAAATGCTGCAAAGGTAACTGATCAGAGAGATAAGGGCTCAACAATGATTTTTCAGCCAACTAGAAGCAATTTATTATACACAAAAAACTGACCTCTAAGTGAAATACTTGGATGGATGAGGAAGTTTTTGCAAGTTGACAGATTTTCATCCTGAGAAAGTTTTTATAAATATGATAGGATTTATTTTTGTCTCATTTTAATCTTTTCCCTTTTGGATTTCCCCCCCCCCCATTACATGGAGTCAGAGGTGGGTTCCTACCAGTTCGATAGAGAGAGAGAGAGAGAGACAGAATGAGAGAGAGAGAGAGAGAGAGAGAGAGAGAGAGAGAGAGAGAGAGAGAGAGAGAGAGAGAGAGAGAAAACACATGGTCAGCAAGCCACTCCCACAAAGGAGGCCACACCCACAGAGTAGGTTCAAAAAAAATTTGAAACCCACCACTGCATGGAGTTATGGTAGCTTCATTATATCAGTTTAAAATTAAATCAAAAGCAGGCACGAATGCGAGACAGGCATTTCTTGCCAATCACGCTTCTGTGAAAACCAAATTAACTTCAAAACAAGTGGTACTTAAAAATATATATATCAGTATATATTGTTGTCCAAGGAAAGACAATCTACTACTATGGCATACTAGTTAGGGCCTACCCCCTATCAACCCTGGTTTGATACAGAATGTTTTGAGTCTAAAAGTAAATTGATTAGGAAATTTAAGTTATACAGAGGGAACCCATTCAAGATTACGCTCCAGAAGAAATACAAACATCTTCTACAAAATAAATAAAGAGTTTACTAGAATTTCCTGGCAATGATTGGTAACATCATCCCAAGCCACGAGCTCTACTTTATTTTGGCACTTGATAGCTTCCATCCATTTGATAAACCCTTTTCATTTCTTTATCTTATACCTGCCTTTCCATGGAAGGACCACTTTAGAACATTATAGTCACATGAAGAGTTTCCTGACTTCGATTTAGCTCTCAACGCTAACCTGCACCCAAATGGGGCCCCATTTACAAGTGCTGAAATAAATATTCATTAATCAGCTAAAACCTGTTAAAGCTACACGCAATGATTTTATCATGTCTGAAATACTATGAAATAATCTGGAATGGCAGACGCCCCCAAGCCTTGCTTCCTTGTTTACTTATGTTGATCATATTGCACAAATTCTAGAGGCTTGGAGAGACCTAACCATTATTGTGTCTATTTACAAAAAGGGTACCCAAGGCCTGCCCGCTAATTATTGGCCTATCAACCTCTTAAGGATAATTTAAATAAGCTATAGATTAAATGTTTATACAACGAATAAGTCAATTGGAAAGCTTAGAGTATGTTCTGGGAGATGAACAAGCAATCTTCAGCTCTATTTATTCACTTATTCCTCAACACCAAAACAGATTCATCCTTATTTACTGCATTGATAGATTTCATATCTGTATTTGATTTAGTTCCCAGAGAAAAGCTCTGGTCTAAGCTTCCACATACAACCATTGACAGATTTCTATTACTGCTTATGCACAATCTTGATAAGAACTCCTGAATCAAAATCTGATGCATTCTAGCTCCTCTGCTGTTTAATCTGTATATAAATCAATTTGTGGCTCCATTAAACTAATTAGGGCACCATCCTCCAAAATTAGCTAAGAGACACATTGCATCCTTATTATATGCAGATGATATAGTACTTTTATCACAAATGCAAATTAGGCTTAGACAAGCCTTAATGCTCTGGTTAATTACTGATCTAAAGAGGCTTTTAAAATCAACTATAGTAAATATAAGAACATGATCTTTGCAAAAAGTCCTAAATTGCACATCTGGAAGATAAATAGCCAGAACATCAAGCAAGTCAAATCTTTTAAATAGTTGGGCATGGTTTTCCATAGCTCCAGTAACACACAGTGCACATCAAAACTACATATGTTATGCAAAATGCCCAGAAAACAGTGGTAGCAATTCATTTTTTCCCCAGAGAAGCACAGTATATTCTAGCAACACAACTGCTCTTTGATGCTCAACTAGGATCTTATTCCTCTTTTGCTCTTCTGGGAAGGGTACAATCCAAATTTCTAAGATCTATATTTCAGGTAGCTGTGTCCCAAATGTAGTACTAAGGAGGGAGACTGATTAGTCAAAGTTGAACAGGTGCATGGATTTATATTTTTGCACATTGGTTAAAACTAATCTTTTTCCCTACAGGTTTGAGTTCTTTCCTTATAGAAGATAGCTTCAAATCAATATACCACTTTTGAATATGCATAGAAATGACTTGTTTTTATTCCAGATGTTCTGATGCCCAGCCTTAGCATTACAAATTATTATTTTGTGTACAGGATTATGAATGAGTGGATAGGTGAAATTCAGTCAATCATATGAAATTATCTGAAATGTATGGCCACATTTTTCCATGCCATCAATATTTTAAAATAAACACTTGGCCATGTTTACATAGTTTCTACTCAGATCTGATTCTCTTTGAGAATTCTCAAGGAATTATATATGTTCTGTGACTTAACAATTACATTATTGAATATAATAGAGCCAAGGTGATGCAGTGGTTAGAGTGCAGTACTGCAGGCCACTTCAGCTGACTGCTAGCTGCAGTTCGGCGGTTCAAATCTCACCGGCTCAAGGTTGACTCAGCCTTCCATCCTTCCAAGGTGGGTAAAATGAGGACCCAGACTGTGGGGGCAATATGCTGACTCTGTAAACCGCTTAGAGATGGCTGAAACCCTATGAAGCGGTATATAAGTCTAATTGCTATTGCTATTGCTATAATTAATGGCGCATTGAAATCACCTCCAGAACACACATATTTGCATACAGTGATGTCTGTATACAAAATGGATTCTGCCTCCCCTTTTTGGGGTGAAATTGGAATATTTCCCTTCATACTTGTCTCTTTTCCCTCTTGTAAGTGGCTGTCAAGTGATAGTCTAAATTATGATGAACTAATTTGCTGGCTCAGGTGCCATTAGTCCATTAGTTAATGTTAATTATCAGAGGCCAAGCTTAGAAGTTAGACTTCTAAGGTTGCTACAGCAGTGATTCCATTCAGTAATCTTATAAAATGATGTCTTGTTTAAAAAGAGAAATTTGTCCCAAATCTGATTTAATTTTTCAAGACATTTTAAATGGATGAAGTAGCTTCTGGTTTGAGGAACAATAAAAACTATACAAGAGAGACTGAGTGGGAGGCAAGGATGACATCTTAATTAGAACATGTGTGTTATGCAGTCATCTTCATCTCCCATTTTCAACTCTATTTTGAAGTCCTTTAAGGACCTACCTACTATGCAAATATGAGCTTATTTGCAGAATCAAAGTGTTTGTAGTTAATATACCCCGTTTTCCTGAAAATAAGACCTCCCTGGATAATAAGCCCAATCATGCTTTGAGTGCATGCAGTAAAATAAGCCCTCTTCCCAAAATAAGCCCTCCCCGAAAATTGCAACACAGCAGCAGCCATGAGATGACCACACTCACTGTCTCCTGCACCTCAAAAATAATAAAACCAAGTGCTTATTTTGGGGGTAAAAAAAGACCCCGTCTTATTTTTTGAGAAATACGGTAATTATATGATTCCTTGCCAATATTTGATTTGCTAATTCTGGAAAAACACTTTGATTGGAATCTGTTTAGTCAAATTATTTAATCCTTTTGCAAGTCAGCCACTTTAAAAAAAATGGAAATAAGAGTGAAAAGATGTCAGAGTTTTTTGTGTGCTTTAAAATCCCATAAATTATTGGTGATAAAATTATTTGTGGTAAATAATGAAATAAACAAACAAATAGTATAATAAACAATGCAGGAAAAAGTAGATTTAAACTGAATTTAGTAGATGTTCTATCTCCCCAGGCATTGCTTTGTCAGAATCAGGTAAACACCTCTAGAAATCTATCACTTGTCACAGATGGAAAAAACTGAGAGTTGTGTCTCTCTAAGTCATTTTATTCACACTTTTAACATGTGATAGAAAGGAACAACTCCATTTGATGAATGACAACTTGTTTAGACACAAGAACAATGTATTTTTAAAATATGGGAGATGGTATAAGTTCAGCATGATTTTAATCACTTGTTATTTTGAGGTATCCCTTGACCGGGTTGGTTAGAAAGAAAAAAGCAGTACAAGAAGTAAGGAAATTTATCAAGAAGAGATCCAACCTAGAACTAAGAAGAAATTTCCTGACAGTGAAAACAATCAGAGGAAAGGCTTGCCTTCAGGAGCTATGAGTGCTCCATCACTGGAGGTTTGTAAGAAAAGATTGGATAACCATTTGTCTGAAATGTTATAGAGTTTCCTGCTAGAGCAGGGAGGGTTGGACTAGAAGACCTTCAAGGTCCCTTCCATTTCTGTTATTCTGTTCTGTTATTTTTCATTTTCACAGTAATAAACTAGGCATGGTAAACAAGAATCTCTACATAATATTTCCCAACCTCAACAACTTAATGATGTGTGGGCTTCAACAATCAGAATTCCCCAGGGGAATTCAATTCTGGAAATTAAAGCCCATACCTCTTAAAATTGCTGAGGTTAGGAAACACTGTTCTAGAGACAAGCATAGCTCACTGGAGTTTCCCATGTGTTTGCAAAATTCTTCCAAAACTTCTCTTTTCTCCCAATCCACCAAGATTTGGAAACAACCTTTATTGATGTTAATAAATGTTATTTGGAAATCTGATTTTCAAATGATGAGGCATCTCTGAGGACAGCTGGTTGACAATGAGGGAAAGAACAATTTGCTGCTCTTCAATGTTGCAAACTCCCATAGGGATTAAACAGGGATCAGAGGTGTTTTTTAAAAAAAGATTTGCTTGGTGTTCATGCACACCTGTATATACCATATTTTGATGCTTTGATGTATATTTGACTATATGTCTGGAAGACCACCCATATGAAGGGTGGGTAGTGATAATTGATTTCCTAGAATAGAAAGGTGAGAGAGCAAAGAATTGTCCAATAAGAGGTCTTGGTAGCCTGTTTGAAATGAATACTCAATAACTCTTCCTGAAGTGTGTCAGTGTGAAAAATATTTCTTAAACTGATTTACAGCAGTGTTTCTCAATCTCAGAAATTTTAAAATTGTGGATTACAACTCCCAGAATTTTTTAGCCAGTATGCTGACAGGAGAATTATGGAAGCTAAAAGTAAAAAATCTTAAACTCTGGCAAACCAGCATAAGCACACCAGTGGTGGATTCCTACCGGTTTGGCCAAGTTTGGCTGAACTGGTAGTAGCTTGGCAGTTGGGGTCGCTGGAACTGGAAGTGACCTAGGCCTGCCATGCCCCCAAACTGGTTCTCCCGCCACCGATGTAAGTACTGCCATCTTGATTTTTGCTTCTGTGCATGTGCAGAATGATTTTTATTGCTCTGCGCATGCGCGCACAGCACACATCCATGAGCAAACCAGCAGTAGAGACTGCCGGAACCCACCCCTGGAGCACAGGATAGAAATTGCTTAAACGTAAGTGTATATATGCCCAAAATTATCTATTATCTATTGAATTAACTATTCAATTCTGTTTTGGAAAAAGAACATTATCAAAGACAATGTGAGAATCAAAAGAAGCTATGTGAGCATAAAGCCCATTGTAGAAAAATTACATAAAAGAGTGAATACTGTAATCAAAGATCACTATGTGAAAGAATATCCAAATGAAATATAATCCAAGATCCTTGAGAGTTCTGTTGCTTGCACCCGTCTATGACAGAAGTATCCTCTAAGGTTCCTAGGAGTATGAGGGAGATGAAAAGTGGCTTCAAAATGCCAAAAGAATTTTGTCAGAAGTGGCACAGGTTTATTTCAAATACTTTTTTAGTAGCCTTAGATCTTTAATTCTTAGCAAAATCTAAAGCAAGTTAATGAACTGAGGTAACAATTCAGTACAAATAGCTGAAATATAATATTTTAATCTACTGTTCACCACTTACTGTTCACCTTCATTATCACAAAATCTATCAAGAAAAGGGAACTATTGTGAATAAGAAAATGTAGCTGGATGAAAATGTTTAGGAAAGGAAAGAAGTAGATAGATGGCTACTTTACATAACATGATATATTGGCTATCAGAGTAGTCAAATAACAAATTAAATTGACATAACTTTTAATAAGTATGTTAAAAATATGTAATTCTCTTTAAAAATAAACCCCAAAGTAAAATCTATTTTGATTGGTCTTGGGTTGAGTTGACTAGAATTTAACATTATAGGAATAAATTATATAGGTTGTATATTGCTTCCAAGAAAGAGGAAAAACATAATGCCTTTTGTTCTATGACTACAAAAGAGTATTCATTTGAACAGAATTCTGGTTAATAGAGAAGTAACTCTTTTCACTCAAATAGTGATGGCAGGGCAAGAAAGTACACAAGGCACCAAGGTTTTCACCAACTTCTCTAAGTTTGTATTGTCATTAACTCTCTGCAATTCATAAGTGCCTGCAGGGCATGGGATGATCAGTTTAGACTACAGTACCATTGCCCAGAATGCAGATAACCAATATCAAATTGGGAGACTACATGGTGAAGGTGGGATTCCAGAAAGATGAGTAGCATTCGCACTAGCACTTAAGACTGCTTTAGAGTGTTTTACATTCCTCTCCAAGCAGCTTACAGAGTCAGCATATTGCCCCCAACAATATGGGTCCTCATTTTACCCACCTCGGAAGGATGGAAGGCTAAGCCAAATGTGAGATTTGAACTGCAAATTGCAGGCAGCCGACAATCAGCAGAAGTAGCCTGCAGTACTGCACTAGCCATTGAGCTAGTGGTTCATAAGTACTACTGAAGAAGCCACTGGAGTTACAAGTCAGATAGATAGAGGGGAGACAATGCTAGTGGTTTTAGAGTTTTTGCTTTGTGGCATAAAATACATTACTGACCAGAGGGCTTGGACAAGACCAGCCTTAGAGAGCCTGTAATGACAAAAAGGTTGGACTTTTTCTCCATCAGGATAAAAGCTAAATTAGGTTTCAAATGTGAATCCCCCCACCTTCTTCCTTTTACATTGCTGATACTGGTGGTGCTAGTTGAGCCCTCTCTTCTTCCTCTAAATTGAATATATCCCTTGTTAGAGAAGCCACTCTTCACATCTGTGACTATAAAGTTGTAAGCCACAGGAATATTCTCCATCCCTGTTCACCAAGCTGAATCTATTTCTTCTAGAAGTTGGTACTTCAATTACTCTGAACTTATTGTAAGATGGATACTCCATCTCCTTACCTCTTTAGACCTGCTTCTGATCATTTTATTTCTGGAAAAAAGAACCATTCAATTCTGTTTTGGAAAAAGAACTATCCAGATTAAAAAAAATAAACTTAAACCTACATTTATGTGTTTCTGTTCCCTTTAAACATATTATTTTCTTCCAATTCATTTTATAACACAAGAACGAGGAATACCGTCTCCTTTTTACCCTACCTCATTTTAGTCATCCATTTGTTTTCTGTGTATTGTTTATCCATGAGACATTTTTCTTTCACTTGGTATATTCATTATGAAATCATTCTCTGAAAAGATACAGGCCACTGGTTTTTTGCAATTTTCATGAGCACTAGTTATGTTGAAAGCTAAGCTTTTTGGTCCTCTTGCTTCAGAATGTCATTAATATTTGTGTGACCTTTACTGGGTAGCAGATGAGAAGCATTAGGATTAAAAAGACAAATTCGCAGATAGTATGCTTGAAAATGGTGGATTTCATTGGCCACCTTGAGCCAATAGGAACAGAAAAAAGATGTAGCCTATTTATCACTAAGTTGTAAAAAAGTATAAAATACAGGAGTCCTCAACTTATGACCACAATTGAACTCAAAATTTATGTTGCTAAGTAAGGCAGTTAAATGAATTTTGCTACATTTTATGACATTTCTTACTACAGTTGTTAAGTGAATCACTGCATTTGTTAAGTTAGTAACACAGTTGTTAAGTGAATCTGGCTTTCCCATTAACTTTGCTTGTGAGGAAGTTGCATGACCCTTGGACACTTCTACCATCATAAATATGAGTCAGTTGCCAAGTGTCTAAATTTGATCATGTGACTATGGAAATGCTACAATAGTCATAAGTGTGAAAAATGGTAATAAGTCAGTTTTTTCAATGCTCAGAGTTCATTATAATTTCTAACAGTCACTAAATGAACTGTTATAAATTGAGGATTATCTGTAATTCTACTATAGCTGGCATACTGTGAGCTTTAGTCCCATTTTAGGTACAAGGCCACCTGATGGGCTACACCCTCCCTCTCAGCCCTAGGAAAAAGGCAATGGTAAAACATTTCCATTGACAGTTTATACTATGTTTTTTTCTTTCATTACTGAATTTAGGCAACATTCAAAAGTACCAATTACTTCCTTGGAATTGGATAGTAAGGAGCAGTGAATCATACAATTGAATCATAGGACTGGAAGGGACCTTGGAGATCTTCTAGTTCAAACCCCTGCTCAATAGCAGGAGATTGTACACCACCACAGTAAAATGGTTGTCCAGTCTACTCTTGAAAACCTCCAGCATTGGAGCACCTACAACTTTGGGAGGCAAACGCTTCTCTTGATTAATTGTGCTCATTGTCAGGAAATTTCTCCTTAGTTCTAGATTGGATCTCTCTTTAGTTTCCACTTATCAATTCTTGTCCTGCCCTCAAGTACTTTGAAGAAACAGTTTACCCCTCTTCTTTGTGAAAGCCCCTCAAATGTTAAAAGGAAGCTATCATGTCACCGCTGTTCTGTTTGATAGGTTAGATATATATACGGTTTAGCCTCCAGACCCCTTTATCATCTTTGTTGCTGTTCTATGCACTACACAACTTCTAGGGCCTTGATGGCACATGGAGCCATTTTGAGGAAATGTGAGGCATTGCCTTGTCAGCTCCAGTGTGCATGCGCTTGCTGACAAACTGAATTTTGGCCCTGATTTTTGGGCGTTTTTCGCCATGAAAGGAGAAAAACAGCCCAACGGGCAACCTGGAAGTCCATTCCCAAACTTCCGGTTTGCATATTGGACTATTTTTCACCCTGCTCAGGCTTAGGAGGCTTCCCTGAAGCCTGGGTAAGACAAAAAAAAATGGCCCAACGGGGCCAACCAGAAGTTCGGGAATGAACATCCGGGTTGCCCGTTTGACCATTTTTCTCCCTCTGGAGACTTCAGGAGGCTTTTCTAAAGCCTGCGGAGGGCACAAAACAGCCTAACACATCTCCCTGAAGTTCTGAGACTTCGGTGAGGCATGAGCACATGCATGGGGGTTGTATGCACATTCACGCAAGGGGGCTTGTGAGCGCATGCATGGCGGAGGGCATTGCATTATGGGTGTGGGCACACATGCACATAACCCCCCACGCTCCCCTCGCTTTTGGCTCACCCAGACAAAAAGGTTAGCCATCACTGTTCTAGGGTCTCAAAATCATTTTTTTCTACCATAGTAACCAGAACAAGACACAATATTACAAGTGTAATCTCATTAAAACAGTATAAAGTGATACTATCACTTCTTGTGATCTTGATGCTATTGGTTTTTTTGGCAGCCAGGTTTTATTAGCAAATTGATAATATCCCACTCCAAAATGGGATATTATTTGAATGACTTTCCTCAGTAATTTTACATAGGTGTTAAACAGCATGGGGAAAAGATGAACATAGGTCAGCGATGCCAATATGTTAAACATTAATCTCACAGCACCATCTTCTGGACATACCCAACAGAAAGTGCCATAATTATTGAGAAACAAGGCCCCATAGGCCTAACGTTACCAGACAGTTCAAAACCCTGTTGTGGTTCATAACATCAAAAGCTACTGAGGAAATTGGTGAAAGCTGCACTTTACCTTTCTAATAGATGGAATCACATGTCATGCAACAAGTTGATAAAAAAGAAATTTGAGCAACATATTCTAAAAGACCAACTGAAATTGAAATCAACATATCCTGAAAGACCAACTGAAATAGATCCAAAAAAAACCCAGTATCATTCAAATATGTCTGGGATGTGGGCTACCATCCTTTCTCAATTGCTTTTCTCAGCAATGCAACATAATTGTAAAGATGTCCCAGATCAACTGATTTTTGTTTTCACCAAAAAATTTACAACTGTCACCGTAATGGCTAGATCTAACCTGCCAAGTTACATAGTATACTTGGATTTCAGAAACGTATTTGACAAAGTAAACCACAGCCTACTTCTTGGTAAGTTGTAAAAATGTGGGATAGACATTGGTTGACAAACCACACTCAATGTGTAGTCCTTAATGGAACTACGCTAAATGGAAGGAAGAAGCAGTGGGGTATTCCAAGTTTCTGTTTTAGGCCTAATCCTCTTCATAAATGATTTAGATGAGGGAAGAGATTTAGGAACAATTTAGATGAGGGAATAGAAGGGAAACTCATCAAATTTACAAATGACACCAAACTGGGAGAAATAGCTAACACCACAGAAGATAGGCTTGAGATTCAGAAGGATCATTACAGAGTTAAATAATGGGTGCTATCTAATAAAATGAAATTCAGTGGTGAGAAAAATAAGGTTTTATACTTAGGCAAGGTACAGGTATAGAATAGGTGGAACCTGGCTTAATAGCAGTAACTTGCGAGAGGAATCTTGGAGTCCCAGTGGACAATTATTTAAATATGAGCCAGCAGTGCCAAAAAGCATTGCTGGCTTAACAGATAGAATTAAGATTATGTGAAGTGCTTTACAATGTCTTGGTAAGACCATAATTTGGAATATTGCATCCAATTTTTGTCAACCCAATGTAAAAAAGAGATTGAGACTCTGGAAAGAGTATGGAGAAAAATAACAAAGATGATTAGGGAGATGGAGGATAAAATATATAATGGTTGCAAGAATTTGGTATATCTAGTCCAGTGAAAAGAAAGACTAGTGGCAACATGATTGCAGTGTTCCAATATCTGAGGTGCTGCCACAAAGAAGAGCGAGTCAACCCATTTTCCAAAGCACCAAAAGCAAGACAAAAAGCAATGGATGAAAACTTAGTGTGGAAGAATACGCTCCTGTAATTTGCCCCTAGCTCTGGGCCAGCAGGCAGGGCGGGTGGAGGCCAGGGCATGCCGAGAGCTTGGCTTGTTGCAGCTGCAGACAAAAAGACAGTGGAACAGAGAGGGTGGGGCCAGCAGTAGCCCATTGGCCCCTGCGCTCATTGCCTCCTGTACTTAAAAAAAATGAGACCTCCCTGAAAATAAGCCTGAGTGCTTATTTTCAAGCCCAAAAGAAAATAAGACCAAGTCTTATTTTTGGGGAAACACGTACTCTATCGTAAAAAGCAATGTAGACTTCCCTGGTTATATATGTCATATGCTAAAAAATAAATGAACACTAGTTTACAAGGCAGTTTTCTTTGACTAAGATTAAATAAATAATTAATATAATTGGGAAATCAATACATTTTAATGAATTATGGGATTTTCATAAAACTATATGTAAAAATGTATATTTTATTAAAATATGCTATGTACTTGGGTGCATTATTATATGGAACATGACCTTTCTATGTCATAAAGGCAAACACTGGAAAAGTATTGATTTTTAAAAACAAATGCATGTTACAATTTTTATTTCCTGGGACTAATGTTTTTGCAAATTTTAAGTTGTACTTTTTCCTTCTTATTGAAAGAATTCTGTGGTTCAGTGGTTGTAACGATCTGTGATAAGGGTCCCCAATGGGGAAATTCTTTTGGCTGTTCATGTTCAGCTAAGTATCTGCAATAACAAAAAATATTTTTCATGTGAATGTGAATTTCAAGCTCAATCATCCTCACTCATGTCAGGAGAAAATAGATTTATTGCAGTATCATAATAAAACTGCACATCAAAACTACTACGATTTCAGAATTCTGTTTTAGATTTAAAACTATTATTGTTTAAAAGCATTACGCATACTACACAGGACATAACTGCACTAGTATCTCACTACTATGGTATGTATATAAATGATAATATAATATACTAATTATATTAAGTGAATATGGTCTGTTGGGAAAGATAAGAAACAAAGAGATATGTAGTATAATAACACTGTCCACAAAATATCATATATACACAAATGTGGGATATTATATGCTAATATACATTTGCTTAATCTAAAAATATATCTTTCCAGCAATCCTATATTTTCTATATAATACTCTTACAAGAAAACAGTGTTCATACAAAGAATATTACTTTTTGAGAAAAGGAGTTTATGTCTAATTTGAGACTGATTTAAGTCCAATAATACCATTGTTAAAACCAATGTTATCCCCAAACGTAACTGTTCTTTTTTTCTTTTAAACAATTCAATAAATCTATGACAAAAAAAATGTAGTGTTTCCTGGAAAATCTTCAATTTGTTTACCATGGTGAATAAAAACATTGTAAGATGTAGTTTCATTTAAAATTTCCATATAATTTCTCTGGCACCTAGAAAATCTAGATAGACTTAAGAAAAATAAGATAACTGGAAAAAATGTGAATGCAATCTTTGATCTTAGCATACCTGTGCTTAATATATGATAGTTTCTGTTCAAACTCCAAAATATTTAAACTCTGATCAAAGAGAAATTCTGCACTGACCTATAGAAATCTATGGACAGATTAGGATTTCTGGTGCCTTTCTTAGGTAAAGGTAAAGATTCCACTCGCACATATGTGCTAGTTGTTTCCAACTCCCATTTCAAAGCCGAAGAGCCAGCGCTGTCCAAAGACATCTCCGTGGTCATGTGGCTAGCATGATTAAACACTAAGGCACATAGAACACTGTTACCTTCCCACCAAAGGTGGTTCCTATTTTTCTACTTGCATTTTTACATGCTTTTGAACTGCTAGATTGGCAGAAGCTGGGACAAGTAATGGGAGCTCACTCCATTATGTGGCACTAGGGATGTGAACTGCCGAACTGCCGACCTTTCTGATTGACAAGGACAGTGTCTTAGCCACTGAGCCACCTTAGTGCCTTTGTGCTTGGTGCCTTTCTTAGTGAAATGTAAAAATAACATGGTTGTTATTGGGCAAAAAAAAGCTAAGGAAAAAGTAACTGATGCAATTTTCTCTAATCCCAGAAGTTGTTTAGAAGAGAGATAAAGATACTGTATATACAACATTGTAGCATGTCATATGTTCTTTAGTGGTCAGTATTCTGCTCCAAATTTTAAATGACATGCAGGAATTCTGGAGCAAACTGCTTTTGAATATTCATTTATGACTGTTATGAGATTTGGCTCCCCCACCCCTTTTTTTACTAAACCACAGAAATACCATCGTAATATTTAATTGTTCTTTAATGAAATAATCATAATTAGGATTTTCTTTATAACTCATATGAGCAAATTAAGTAATGTGCCTTACACTTACCCATACATTCGTGAAATTATTGATGGCAATGTTGGTGGAAGATTAGAATTTACTGGTTGGGTGGCTGACCAATGAACCTTGCCAGTGTATCCAAAGGTGTTTGGAGAGCTAAAGGGAAAAGTTAAAGGGAGAAGAGGAATTGATTAAATGGGCACAAGCTTGGAATAATTATTTCCTGATAGCTGTAATTAAGCCAAAAGTGATGGCTTATATTTGTACTTGTGATAAAGGGATATAGAAAAAAGTAAAACATTATAGTATGAAAATTATATTGACTTAATACAGTACAAAAATTGGAATAGATTAAAAAAATAGTTATAAAATGGCACTATCAAATATATTGTTAGTAGGGAGTCCTAGCCACACTCCTAGCAAGTGAAAAAATCTGAAAAGGGGTCATTCCTACATCTCTCTCAAAGCAAATGATAAAAAGTTAATTCCAGATTCATTAAAAAATTAGTCTCTTTATAGATCAGTCAAACCACAGAATATCATCTATAAGCTAAAGAGGCCAATATACCCACGCTGAACAAACCTAATCATATGCTCTCAATATGAATATATTGCAGGGAATAAGCTATTCTTTTATGTAGCTGAAAGAGTCTTAATTTGGGAGGGGATTTCTAAAAAATAGGAAATGCATTCTATTTCCATATTTTCAAATTATACTGACTAGTGTATATATATATGGCTATTCAAATATAATCGTTCTAATAGATAATGCAATTCCATCAAGTCTTGTGGATAGAGCACTGTAGCTCAGAGAACAGAAGAAGACTCATGAAACGTGAAATTCCATTATACCTTGCAATATATCCAGTAATATTGGAAAAATTAGCTTATCCTTAATAAATGTTTAAGATTGGGAACATATGAATATCATTACACATTGCAAAGAATTTTATTTGTAAACTGGTCTGATCTTTATAGCATGCAAAAGCAGAGTTAACATGGAACTTTTTGTTACAATTAAAGCTATTTTGTTGTTAATGACAAAAAAAGAATGCAAGAAAAAAATTTCTATATTACTATCTGTATTTGATATAGCAGCAGCAAATGCCAGATCTTTTGAAATGATTTAAAAAGTAGGTATTATTTGTATAACTGCAAATACATATGTCGCAGCAATGTAGCACTTAGCTTCCTAATATACTACACTTATATCTATATTCAATGCAATCTCCAAATCTCTGAAGCCCAGGATAAGTGAAGAATACCTGGATATTTTCAAAGTAAAGAATTTCAGACTGACCAATTGTTCCTGCTTAAAATGACTTATGAACAATTCACATTTCCCAATTTTCATCTGATTTAAGATCCATACTTTCTTTCTCCTCCTTTTAATCATTTAATCAACAAATGATTAAAAATGACACTCTGTTTGACGTCCTGTTACTATCTCATTCTTTCAACACACTGATACCATATAATTGATATATGTTTCCCTGAGAGAGGGAAAAACATTATTTACATGGTTCATTTTTTTAAAAAAATCAACAACCGCCAGAGATTATTCAGCAACTTGTCATATTTACAATTACTTTACAATAAACCTTGTACTTAATAATATATCTAGAATCATATGCACAATTTTTCTATTTTTGGAAAAATTATTATGTAGGAATGACACAAATGAAACCCTTAACCCCAGAAATCTTCTCAGCTTCATTCTTCAAAACATTATTAATTCTCAGAAGAAAGATCACAGTACTTCAAAGTTTAGGGAATAGCATAATTTCTTCTTTTAGCAAAAACTGTCCTTTTTCTCCCATTAGCTCAGTTGTAAGAAGTAATTCTCTAATACCCTACAGTATAAAGTTAAAAAACCAATAAGAACACCATTTGGGACCTCATGGAGCATCCAGTTTTTATATTATAAAATACATTGCGCATCAAAACATACATTATATTGCAACATATATTGCAATATCAATGCAATATTCTTACCTAAAGAATACTTTCTAATAAAAATGTTTATAGCATATCCAACTAAAGAATCATATTGCATATAAGGCCTGTCTACAATTAGCAGGTGTCATGAACTGTTTGATTTCAGCAGTTAGTATTTCCATGATTATGCCATGTGTTTCATTGTTTTTGGTATGACACCTGCACCTCTTCGAGAAATCAACAGTGCTAGTTTTACTCATTGAAAGCTTATCTCTCTTGACATCTAACTTAGCTAAGTTAGCTATAGCATCTTGCATTTGATCAATACAGGTTTATTGTAATTTGTTAACTAACTACCAACCACTATTAGCATGTTACCATTTTTACTATTAATTTTAAAGCATATGTTCAGTCTCTCTGTGTTTTATTGCATAATAAAAGATTTCAGGCTTGGCTTTGTTTTTTGAGACTGCTGTACTGGTAAAAGAGGAATCACACCCCATCTTTTTCTATGCATATCTGTTAAGAATAAACTGTAAATTGATACCACTTGCTTTTAGCATGATCTGCAAAGATCCATGGTAAAGAAATCTGGAAAACAAGGATTATGACTATTGAAGTTTTTAACAGAGATATTCAAAAATTGAGTAAAATGTTTCTTATAAAAAGATATTTTTATGAAATATTATTTATATTTTATTTTTCATCAAGAAATAGAAATCATCAATTCTGGTTCAAACATAGGAAGAGCAATAAGTAATTGGAGAGCATCATGTTACAGAATTTATTCAAACACTTACTGCTTTTGTCAATTATTACAATAGGGCATAATCCCAAAAGTTTATAAATAATTTATTTTGATTCCCCCAAAAAGAGTCAGAATGAACAGACTTGCAACAAAAGTTAAAGATAAGAGTTTAAGAGTTTAGAGTTTATTAACATTTATAGGCCGCCCTTTTCCCTGAGGGGACTCAGGGCGGCTCACATAAAATCAGGAAAGGGGAGTACAAACAATGACGTAGACACACATAAGTAAAAATAATGAGCAACATTCATTCATCATTTGGGAGGGGCGGCTATCTTTGTCCCCAGGCCTGACGGGCTAGCCAGGTCTTAAGGGCTATGCGGAAGGCCTGGACGGTGGTGAGAGTACGAATCTCCACGGGGAGCTCGTTCCAAAGGGTCGGAGCTACTACTGAAAAGGCCCTCCTCCTGAAAATAATAAAAAGTTTCTTTCAAAATATAAATAACAAGAAAAAAGTCAAGTAAACAGTCGGTGCACTAAAGAGAGAAGATGGCAAGGAAGTAATAGGTGGTAGAGAGAAAGTAGAATGGCTTAATTCATTCTTTGCATCACTTCATGCAAAAAGAGACTATAACCCAACCTACCAAAAACCTAACTGTAAAAAACAGACTAGAAATAAAAATTAAAATTAGCAAGAAAATGGTAAGAAAACAGCTGTCTTATTTTGATGAATATAAATCACTGGGACCCGACATATTACATCCCAGAGTTCTGAAGGAGCTGGCAGGTCAACTCAGAACCTTTGTACCATATCTTTCAAAAATCCCTGAGCACCAGAGGATGTTCTACCAGAGGACTGCAAAAGAGCTAATATGATTCCACTCTTCAAAAAAAAGTGGGGGGGGGTTATAAATAGACCCTGGAAACTACAGACCAATCAGCCTAACATCAATACTGGGAAGATACTGGAAAAAAATAATAAAAAAACAGATCTGCGAATATCTAGAAACAACTAAAGTTATACCTAAAAGCCATCATGGGTTTGTTAAAAAACAGATCATGCCAAACCATTCTTATTTCATTCTTTTACAAAGTGTCTAAATTAGTAGACCAGCAAAAAGCTGTGGACCTAATATACTTAGAATTCAGCAAGGTATTTGACAAAATAAACCATAACCTACTTCTTGGTAAACTAGAAAAATGTGGGATAGACAGCATCACTACTAGGTAGATTTGTAACTGGCTGACAAACTGTATTGAAGGCATAGCCCTTACTGGTACTACATTTATATGGAGGGAAATAAGCAGTGGGGTACCACAAGATTCCATCCTAGGCACAGTACTCTTCAATATCTTCATAAATGATTTAGATGAGGGAATAGATGGGGAACTCATCACATTTACTGATTACACTAAGCTGGCAGGAATAGCCAAACCCCAGAAGACAAGATGTTGACAGACAATGGACCCTATCCAACAACATGAAATTTAATGTGGAGATAAGCAAGGTTTTACACCTAGAAAGGAAAAACCAAAGGTACAAGTACAGATTAGGTGAAACCTGTCTCAAAAACAGTAATTGTGACAGGAACCTTGGAATCCTGGTGGGTTGATCACTTAAACCAGGGTTGTCCAAACTTGGGAACTTTAAGACTTGTGGATTTCAACTGGATGGGGAATTCTGGGAGTTCAAGTCCACAAGTCTTAAAATTCCCAAGTTTGGACAACCCTGACTTAAACTGAGCAAGCAGGGTTCAGCAGCAGCTGAAAAACTAATATAATCCTTGATTGTATAAACAGAAGCATAGGATCAAAATCATGTGAAGTATTAGTACCACTTTATAAAGCCTTAATAAGGCCACAGCTGGAATACTGCATCCAGTTTTGGTCACAACACTACAAAAAGATGTTGAGACTTTGGAAAAAGTGCAAAGAAGAGCAACTAAGATGATTAAAGGGCTGGAAACAAAAACATATGAAGAACGGTTGCAGGAATTGGGTATGACTAGCCTAGAGAAAAGGAGAACTAGATGTGAATTGATAGCAGTATTTCAGTATTTGATGTGGTGCCAAAAAGAGGCGGGGCTCAATTTATTTTCCAAAGCACCAGAAGGCAATAGATGGAAACTAATCACAGAGAATCTAGAATTAAAGAGAAACTTCTGAACAGTGAGAATAATTAACCAGTAGAACAACTTGCCTTCAGAAGTTGTAGGTGCTTCATCACTGGAGGTTTTTAACAAAAGACTAGACAGCCACCTGTTTGAAATGGTATAGGGTCCCCCTGCTTGTGCAGAGGGTTGGACTAGAAGACCTCCAAGGTACCTTCCAGCTCTATTCTGACTGATTAGATATAATTGACCTTCACTTTGAAACCAGGGATAATATATCCCTGAAATATACTTCATTAAAATATTTTCATATATTTTTATAGTTGATACCCAAAGCTACTGATTTAATTTGCACAATCCTTTAAGATAGTTAAGATTCACTTTTGGTTGATATATAATTTGAAGAAAATATACTTCTGATAGAAGGAGGCTACAGTGAATATACTGATATGAAACAGAACAGCAGTGACCTTTGTAAAGAAAGAGTAATAATGAACCTGGGGGAGGGAATTAGATCAAGACCAAATTTTACTTGCTTGATTTTTTTTCATCCATCGTAAAGTTTACTTTTAAAAATGTGCAGCACATGAGTGTGCATGCATGGCAGAACTAGACTTAAGAGACTACATAGCAAGTATTTTGAGCCTTGTTAATTTCCAGTATTTCCTTAATCAGAATTAGAGAAATACAGTGAATTAAAAGAGTCTGAAGTGCCATCTCACTGAGTACTCTATTGCCCTCTCTCTCTTCCTCTTGGTGAATGTTTCACAGGAAATCCCCACCTACAGTTGCCAATTCCACCCCCCCTGACTTTTTGAGCACCTGCAGAATGAAAACGTTTCTTACGGGCTTAAACATCAATGCAGCAAAGTATTGTTGGGGGAAGGAATAATCCATGACAGCAGAAAAGACGGCTTTAAGTCTTAACAAGAAAAACAGTAAATGATAATGAAACAGAAAGAGATCCTCAAATGAAGAACAAGAAACCAACCTTATTTTGTTAAATCCCTGTAACTTGTTTCATCTATGTGCCATTTTTGTTGTTATAGCAGTTGCCTTGTAGAATGACCACTTTCCATTTATTTAAAATATACAAAACACATATGGAAATTAACAAACATACAGTTATCAGGTTCAAAACATTCAAGGATAATGGTTACAAGATAATACTCTTATACTTTTAATTGGTTAGTTTTTCTTGTTTTGGACCTCAACACTTTGTCTTCCACAAAGAATTCTGTACAATATATTTTAGGCATTATTCTCTCACTTGCTTAATTACTCTCTTTTGCTCCAAACCTGCCAAACTGCTGATCAACAGCACACCAGTAACTTTTTGACAGGATTTTATACAGTAGGAAAATTTCCTATTACTACTATTAGCTGTGGTGACTTCACAGATACACATGGCCTTATTTTTCTTGGCCCCAAGACTGTTGCATTCATACAAGGAGTAGAAAAAACTCTACATCATCATCTTCTTCTCATTAACAGAAGTCAGTAAAGAACCAGACACTGGTCAAAATAAGACATATACAAATTGTGAGCTTTTGATAAGAATGCAGGAGGAGTGGCCTCAGATGCTACCAAGTTCCAAGTAGCAACTAAGGTCTCCACCGGGGCAGCCCTTGAAGAGTATTTGGAGACTTCAACTCGTTCAGAATACAGCTGCGCAAGCGATTGTGGGTGCACCTCGGTACACCCACGTTACACCTATCCTCCGCGAGCTGCACTGGCTACCGATCGGTCTCCGGATACGCTTCAAAGTGCTAGTCGTAACTTATAAAGCCCTTCATGGTATTGGACCTGGGTACTTGAGAAACCGCCTACTGCCAATTACCTCCCAAAGACCCATTAGATCACACAGGGTCGGCCTCCTCCGGGTTCCGTCTACCAGCCAATGCCATCTGGTTACCACCCGGGGGAGGGCCTCTCTGTGGCAGCTCCGGCCCTTTGGAACGAACTCCCCGCAGAGATTCGGACCCTCACCTCTCTCCAGGCCTTCCGAAAAGCTGTCAAAACCTGGCTGTGCCGGCAGGCCTGAGGTTGATGAGTTCCCTTCCCCTCTCGACCTGTGTGGCTGTGTGATTCTTGGCTATTTTAACTACTTGTATTGTACTCTGTGTTCCCTTTCCCCCTTTGAGTTGTTTGCCGCCATGAGTCCCTCCCGGAATAGGGCGGCTTATAAATAAAACAAATCTCAATCTCAATTAATTCCATCTCATTTTTATATGAGTTTACCAATTTTTATCTCCTCAAACTAACACACATATGCACAAAGATCAATGTTTTAAAGAAATGAAGCAAAATACGGACCTAAACGTAGGGTGCACTAGAAAAAAGTATGCACAAAACCGACTAATTTCAAAGAAAGTAGGAACTTTGTTTGCAAAAAGTGAGCACAGGAAATAAAACTCTAATTAAACTGTGCAAAAAATGTGCACTTTTGGGCTTAGGAACTTAAATACTTAGAAAAAAGAATGAGATAAATTTTTGGTTTCAAAAACAGAAATGAAACAAAACAAAACTTAATATTTTTTATTTCATTTCTAGGTTGGTATTTCAACTGAAACCATCCTCTGCCTGGAAGTATTAGGTTTGATGTATGATACCGAGTAGTATTCCAAACCCAGAGTACATGAGATACACTGTGAACAAAGGGAAATAGTTATATAGGTCCAGTTATATTTTGTTATATAATGAAGCACCTAAAATGTAAGTATTCAGGTGGAACTGAATTTATGTTCAGGTGCAACTAAATTATTTTATTTTAAATTGTTCCTAAAATATATATATATTCTGTAAAGTGCCCTTATTTTTCAAGCTTTTTACATTTGAGACAAGCTTTTAGAACATTTGTTTAGAAAATCTAAAACATTTATTGTTCCTAAATTGTAATAGGGCGGTTGGTGAAAGGTAAAATGATATATAATAATAGTTCATAGTATTAATAAGTCATTAATTAATTAGCAAACACTTATGACTTCCATATATTAACAGCAGAAAAACAAATTGGATTTTTGAAATTAAAAATTATATAATCTATATTAATTCAGGATAGATTATAAGTATATATGTAAACCAAGCGAATTTAGTATAATTTATTTCCCAAGCTACAGTTTAATACCTCCATCTAGTTGGTAGAATACAGGACTTAATAATAATAATAATAATAATAATAATAATAATAATAATAATAATAATAACAACAACAACAACAACAACAACAACAACAACAACAACTTCGCCGTTGCCGGTCCCAAGCCTGGATGAGAAAGGAGGAGGGTTGGGGTCAGGTTGGCATCTGGTCCCGTAAAAAAAACCTGCCAACCCATACAATATGGTGAAAAAAACAAATAAGAATTCCATACCGCATCGGTCGTCGCACGGGTTAACAAGGGCCGCGGCGGATGTTGGGGTCCCTGGACATCCGTCGACAAGTGGGCTACAAGTGGACCAGCCAACAAAACGACAAAAATATAGTGCAGATGAAAACCGTGCCATAATGGCCTGTTACTACAACTCAGAGCCAGAAAAAAGAGGCTACTTAAAGCGAATGTATGAATTATGGAAACAACAATATCCAGATTCAAATGTTAGTGAACAACGACTAGCAGATCAAAGGCGATTTATTATACGGAATAAAGTGTTTAGTGAAGTTGAACATGAGGAAATTCAGGCAAATTGCAAACCCCAAAAAACAATATCACAAGCGGAAATAACTGATATTCAAGACACAACTAAAGACATTATAGTAGAACTCCCAGAAGAAGCTCTCGGGGAGGAAATAACATCACCACCACTAGAACCAGTTATCACTGAACCAACTGATGAACTAACTCAAAAACAAAAAGAATTGAAGGATAAGATCATGGAGCATTTTCTGCTTAATGAGGAAAGGCAACGTTTACCATCACTAAAAACTGTGCCTAAGAAAATTTTGGCCCCTATCATGAAAATGGTTAATGCAGTGTTTTCAACAATTGAACCGGGATCCATCTTGGAAACAAACCAGTTAATGTACAGCGCAGCTGTAATAGTCACTAATGAACTAGGCATTAACATTAAAGTACCTAGTCACACAACAGAAAAAGCATCAAAGCCAAAGTGGAAAATCCGTTTAGAACAAAAAATCAAAAAATTAAGGGCAGATGCTAGTAACTTCAAGAACATGCATGAGCAACGGCTTAAAAACAACAAAATCATAGATCCGCTATTCAGAAGATATAGATTGGATACAAGAAACATCAATGAAGCTGTAGAGATTGTAAAACAGCGGATAACAGCAACAGCTAGAAAAATTGAAAAATATGAGGCACGAATCATCCAATATAAACAAAATCAGCAATTTCGATCACACCAACGGCGTTTTTATCAAAGTCTAATGTGAATGGTGACACCAAAAGTGAAAAACCAGAAAAACAGGCCACAGTTGAATTCTGGAAAGAATTGTGGGAAAATGCAAAGGACTACAACAAGGAAGCAAAGTGGATACATGACTTTGAGAAAAGCATTAGCAACAAACAAATGCAAGTATTAGAAATAACAACTGAGATGGTCAAAAATAGAGTTAAAAAGGTAAAGAATTGGACATCACCTGGAAAGGACCAATTACATGGTTTCTGGCTAAAATATCTGACCAGTTTACATGCAATATTGGCCAGGCAACTGAATGAAATTTTACAAAAGGGCCAAACTGATGAATGGTTGACAACTGGAAAAACATACTTGATTCGAAAAGATGCAACTAAAGGAACAACACCTGAAAACTACAGACCAATAACATGCTTGCCAACAACCTTCAAATTACCTACAGGCATTATTGCAGATAACATGATGGATTATTTGGAAACAAACAACATCTTGCCAGTAGAGTAAAAAGGCAACAAAAGAAGGAGCAGGGGCACAAAAGATCAGCTCCTAATTGATAAAATGATATTAGAAAATTGTAAGAACAGAAAAACGAACTTGAATTTGGTCTGGATTGATTACAAAAAGGCATTTGACTCACTGCCACATAGTTGGATCATAAAATGCTTAGAAACAACTGGCATTAGCAAAAATATTACATCCTTTACTGAAAAGGCGATGAAACAATGGAGAACTGAGTTGGCAGTAGGGAATGAGATCTACGGAATGGTTAATATCAAGCGAGGAATTTTCCAGGGTGATTCACTTTCACCTCTTCTCTTCATCATCGCAATGATCCCACTATCAGTAATCTTAAAAAAAAATGAAATTAGGCTATCAAACAGCCAAAGAAGCTGAAAAAAAATCGCATTTACTATATATGGATGATTTGAAACTCTATGGAAAGTCAGAAATAGAAATCCAATCATTGACAAACACAGTCCAAGTATTCAGCACCGATATTTCAATGCAGTTTGGCATGGAAAAATGTGCCACTGTATCCATAAAAAGGGGCAAAATCACTGCATGTGAGGAAATTGAAATGCCCAATGGCCAACTAATTAAATGCAATGAAAATGAAGCCTACAAATACTTAGGCATTCTGCAGTTGGATAACATCAAGCATGGAGAAGTAAAAACTATTGTCAGGCGAGAGTACACCAACAGAGTTAGAAAATTTTTGAAATCTAAATTGAATGGTGGAAATACAATCAAGGCCATAAATACCTGGGCAATACCAGTTATAAGATACACAGCTGGTATAGTTAACTGGACACAAACTGATTTGGACATTTTGGACCGAAAAACCAGGAAACTAATGACAATGCACTACAGTTTACATCCACGTGGTGATACTGATAGATTGTATCTGCCCCGAAAATCAGGTGGCAGAGGATTATTACAAGTGAAGCAAACAGTTGAAGAAGAAAAACATGCACTGGCTGATTATTTAAAAGAAAGTCAAGAACATCTATTAATTGAAGTAAAGAACAAAAAACTACTGAAGGCCCAACAGACGAAACAAGAATACAGAAAACGTGATAAAATCAAGAATGGAGAGTTGGCAGAACAAAGCACTGCATGGCCAATTTCTGGGGGGAAAAAAGATAAAGTGGACAGTGAACAAACTTGGTTATGGTTAACAACAGGTACATTAAAGAAAGAAACAGAGTCACTAATCCTGGCTGCGCAAGAACAAGCTATCCGCACAAATGCCATTAAGGCCAAAATCGAAAAATCCTCTGATGATGCCAAATGCAGACTTTGCAAAGAAGCTGATGAAACTGTTGATCACATACTCAGCTGCTGTAAAAAAATTGCGCAGACTGATTATAAATTGCGGCACAATTCAGTAGCACAAATGATCCATTGGAATTTGTGCAAAAATTGTAATGTTAAAACAGCAACAAACTGGTGGGAACATCAGCCTGAAAAAGTCACCGAAAATCAGATGGTCAAGATCTTGTGGGATTTCTGTATACAAACAGACAAAATACTGGCACATAATACACCAGACATCACACTGGTTGAGAAAAATAAGGTCACAATCATAGACATCGCAATACCAGGTGATAGCAGGGTCGCCGAGAAGGAACATGAAAAAATAGCAAAATACCAGGACTTAAAAATCAAAATTCAACGACTATGGCACAAACCAGCAGTGGTAATTTCAGTGGTAATTGGCACACTGGGTGCTATTCTAAAAGCACTGGAATTACATTTAAAACAGTTAAAAATTGACAAAATCACCATCAGTCAAATGCAAAAAGCCGCACTGCTTGGATCTGCACGCATATTACGAAAATACGTTACAACATCCTAGGCCCCTGGGTGGGGCCCGACTAATAACCAACGCCAAATCCGGCGAAACAACTGGCCGCTGTGATACAATTGTATAATAATAATAATAACAACAACAACAACAACAACAACAACAACAACAACAACAATAATATAAAGTCTGGTGACAGAACCCATGGAGTCTGAGATACATTTTAAAACACATAATCCATGCCACATCAACTTGACTTTTTAGGAGTCATTAATAACTACATGCCCTACGTTTTGGGCACCAGGGACCGGTTCCATGGAAAGAGGTTTTCCCACGGACTGGAGGATTTGTTTTCATGGTCCTGTTTCTACATGCTGTGAAACTATGCCGGTCCCTGGACTGGGGGTTGGGGACCTCTGTTCTACTAAAAAGTATCAAAGTTTGATAATATGAGCAACAGTCATTACTATCACAACTTAATTAGAGGTCTCAAAGATAGAAACCAAAGAATCCAGCTTCTCTGTGTTTCTCCATTGTGTCCATTTCCATGCCACAGAAGGTGTAATACTGCTTGCATAGAAGCTGGCACTGCAAAAGAAAAGGAAAGCTTGTGCCTTGCAAGTCTGCATTGGTGGGGAAAAAGGTGAAACTACCCAAGATCAAGTAATGGTATGGAAAGGATGCCTGATGCCTCTTTTGCTTTTTCCTTAGGGTGCTAGCTTGTGCACCTCTTGTTTTCCCTGATCCAATTAATTTGTCTGCCTGTTGATGACATGAAAAATTGAAGGCTGGACTGTTGCTGGGATAGACAGCAAAGTCAGTGGGAAACAAAAAAATAAACAATTGTTTTTTAAAGTTATAAAGTTATTCTATTGGTCTAGGATGGTCACATTTTCCCAACTGAAACTATGGTTAAGTCTGTCTATATGTTGTGAAATTAAATAGTTTTCATCATGTCTTCTGACTGCAATTAAACATTTGCAAGAAAACAAGCAAACTCAGTGAGCACCAAGAACCCTGCATTTTTGTATTTATATTGTTTGTTATAGTGAGCCTATTGTTAAATTTCTCTGAAAGCACTTATTCACAAAAAAATGAACATTTTCAAATGCCATTCAGAGAAAAGTATTACAATATCATTAGTAAGTGCTCAGATAAAGGTTCATTATTTTTGCAGAGCACTAAAGATTTATGTTCAGAGGACATCTAGTGGCAACTAATATATAGGCATGTTAACATAAAGATGCTTTGTTTAGGAAAAATACAGGTAGTCCTCCATTTACCACCAGACCATTTGAAGTTACACAGCACTGACAAAAGTGACTTAAGATTGTTTTTTACATTTATGGCCATTGCAACAACATCATAGTCATGTGATCAAAATTTAGAAAGTTGGCAAATGGCTCATATCTATGACAGTTGCAGTATCATGTGATCGCTTTTTGCAACTTTCCGACAAGCGAAGACAATGAGGAAGCCAGATTCACTTAACAACCATGTTACTGACTTAACTGTAATTATTCATTTAATAACTGACAAGAAAAAATGTACAATGGGGCAAAACTCACTTAACAAATATCTCAACAACAGAAATTTTAGGCTTAATCATAAGTTGAGGACCATCTGTATACAGGTTCCACAAATAATCACATATATTTTTCTCTTAGATTTAATACACAGTGGTTTTTATTTAGAAATCTTACTTTTAAAATGTTCAACAACTAATTTCAATGTAAAGAAAATAGGTACTTATTTATCTTTCCACCTTATAAAGCAGCAGGAAGCAAGACTGGGCTGAAAAATGGTTGATATCAGGGGCATAAAAAGGGGCAGTGGTTTTGTCTGCACAATCATGGCCACCATCTTGATTTTTTTAAAAAAAATTCTCCCTTGCAAGTGATTTTGTCTTGGTACAATAGACTGAATTGATAAATTATAAAAATTCCAGCAGAAGGCAAAGAATATTTAACTTGAATAATTTTCAGTTCAGAAAAAATGTACCCAATACATTTAAAATAAAAACAAAAACAAAAACTTGATGTAACTGTCATTTTATCCTACATTTCTGAGATCTGCAAATTTTATAAAACATTCTATGACATAAAATCATAGACGTTTTATGACATAATACAAAATATAATAAAATGTTTCCTGCGATCAATCCATTTTTTGAATGTGCTATGTAGCTGAACATGGGCTACAGGAGTCTTTGATTTATGACCAACAGTTGCTTATGGACAGTTTGAAGTTAAACAGACTTCCCCAGAACTCAAAGCTCCAATGACTGTCCACCCTGTTGGGGAATTGGTGTGATTGCCCCCACAGCCCATTGTTCTCCAGAATCTGTCATGTGTTGCGTCTCTTCAAGCAGCATCTATTTCTGTAAATAGGTGTGGCCTATCTGAGACTGCTCCAAGTCACATAAACCTTTTTTCCTTGAAGCAGCTTTGGAAAATGCACTTTTGCAGCCTTAAAAACTGCATAAAAGTATTATTGATGTTAAAGCCCTTAAAAACATTTTCATTTTGCAGATGCTCAAAAAGTTTTTGAAATTGAATTTGGAAAATGAACATGTAAAACATTGTATGACTCAGTGGAAAAGGAACTTTGGATACAATGTGATGTTTGAACAATGGGAAAATATGTGGATGAAGGGTTTAAAATTCACATTAAACTATAATCTAAAAATATTTTTTTATAAGATCATATACCATTGGTATATAACACCAGATAAGTTATCTAAGATGTACAAAGATATGTCAAATGAATGCTGGAAGTATAAAAGTAAAGAGGGGACTTTTTATCATCAATAACATGTAGACATGTGATAAAGCAAAAAAAATATATTGGAGTATGATTCATATTTTAATACATTTTTTAAAAAAACAGAGATAAAAATGAAACGAGAACTTTCCTTTTTAAGTATAATGGAAAAAGAACTAGAGAAAGAACTTGGATCTTTTTTACTATATATGTTGACAGGAACAAGACTATTATATGCATAAAAATGGAAGGACACTTCAATTGCTACCAATTTGGCTGAAATGGCAAAATTGACCACTTTGATTAAAGAAAAGAACATAAGTACTTTTGTTTCCATATGGAGACCGCTTCTGAACTTTGTGCTTGATGTGGAGAAGAATGAAACTCTGCCTTTGGGATTTACTGATTAGACTGATAGATCTTTATAGAACTGGCATATTTATACTATTAGGATAAAGCAAAAAGTTGTGATTTGATGTTGTTAATGCCTTATTTTACTGTAACAGAGAGAATCAGAAGTCAATGATTCTTTTTCTTATCTTTTTTCACTTCTCCTTCCCCTTTCCCTCCCCACTGCTTTCCTATTTACTTTGTATTTTGTATTTTATATTACTTTATAACTCAATAAAAATGTTAACTAAAAAAACCTACATAAAATTATACTGCATTCTTGCATGATTTTTGGAGTTCCACTTCTCATATGAGTTCTGGAGGTTGCATGAGTGGCCTCGGCAGCATTGAAAAATCATGTGAGAATGTAGTGATCTTTCAAGATTAGTTGTTGCTGAATTAGATGTTGGTGAATGCTAGAATGTCATTCAAAACGTTTTAGGTATATCACCTTTGACACATATCATAAGTTCACCATCAGAGGCTTATGTGCTATAATATGTGGTCTTAGGTCCTAAAGCAGTCTTAAGCATCCTGCAAAATATGATATAAGTGACACTTTGCTCTGAAAATGGATCTATACTTGTAGAGAAATTCTAACCCCGAAGAGATTGTATTTGAACATAAGAATATAGAATAGAGCACAAAATATAAAACAGATGACTTCTTTTCTATGCAGGTATCATGAAAGCAAGATAAAGATTTATAGAAATCTAGCCTATTTATTACTATTGTCCAAGGGACAATATTCCAATTTCAAAATAAATCTTAAAATAGCGATACTTAAACAAAAGAAATGTCCTCACTATACTTCAATGAAAACCCAGGACAATTTTTTAAAAATTGTTATAAACTATTCATATATATATGAATGATTCAGTGCTTCTGGCGACTGCTGTGCTCCTGAGTTGCTGCTGCAGTCACATGATATTTATTTTTAACTTTCTGTGATAGTTTCTTAGCCAATCTCATGATCCCTCTCTCCCTCAACCCAGCAGCAGGTACTTACCCACATGCTGGGAAGGGAACGGATAGGAAGGAAAGAGGTGGGGGGAGGGAGGGAGAAAGGAGGAGAAATAGGGAGGAAGGAAGAATCCTTCTTTGTTCCTGCCAGCCTGGCCCACAATGTTTTTCCCTATGCCTTCCTTTACCCCTGGAGCTTCTTTTGAACATCTTTCCCAACCTCCCACACCACACCATATCATTCTTTTTCCTACCCGTCAGTAGCCATAAAGGAAGAGAGGGAGGGAGGGAGGGAGGGAAGAAAGAAACCCACCCATGTTCATTCTGTTTCTTCGTTTAGGTAAGAAAATATCTCTGAAATTATGTATACTATTGAGATATAACAAATGGGATACATCTATTAAAACATATTTTAGTAAAGATTAAACATAATATAACATAGGAACCATAAATAAAAATACAGAAAATTTACCAAAATATTACCAGACATAATGATAACACTAAATACAGCATAAAAATCACATTAATAATGCTAGTAATAAAAGTATTTTTGAATTCATTAATGTAGCTGCTAATATCCTTGGGAAAAGAACATGGTTATCTTCTTTGTATTATTGGGTGAGAGTACTTGGTGAATACCTAAGATGCACACATTTTGGTAAATATGGGTAAAAATGAAAAAATATTGCTTTGGGTAACCTTTTCCCAAACTATTTAGGCCGTTCTGGTCATAGCAGCACTTTGTATTGGGACCAGAAATATGCTGATAACCAAAGCTAAAAGTAAGGGAGCTTTTTAAAATCACAGTAGCATTCAAACAAACTATCTATCATATAACTATGATGTAAGAAGCAAAGGAAAGAAAAAGAAAGAAAGTATATGTATGAACATTTAAATGAACCCATTGAAACAGTGCTATTTCTCATGATTTGGAGTTGCCATTATTTGTCACTAAGCCTTGAGAATCTGAGCATTTAGCACCCCACTATGACAAGTTCATTGAACATCTTATAAAAAATTTCTTAGCACGCTACCTTAGTGTAAGTTCTCAGCTTTCCAACTGACTTCAAGAGGAGCCTAGAGTTTTGTCTGTCCTAGATTTGTCATATTAATTTCAGAAATTGCTGCCCAAATTTGTCAAAGTAATGGAATTTGTGAGGAAAATGACAACTTTCTCCAGGCATATCTCACATGGAAATGATTAATTAAAATTAGCTGGGGGCAGTGGGATTACTTGATTAGTGAAATCATCACGATATAACTGAATGAGAAAAGAATTTGTTAGGTTCTAATTAAAATATATTTGATTTGGTGTGAAAACTTTGTTGAACAGGTGATGAACATTTCTCAGAGTTCCATAGCTCTCAGTATATTTTCAGAAACAGATACGAAGAGAACCTTAAACATTAAAATCCCATGTTGCCATACCTTCCAATTATGTAACCATTATTTATATAAAGTCATATGTGTACATACATATGCATTTATATATAGTATTTAACTTGCATATCTTATATTTCAATTATAGGCTAATTTTACTGTAATTGTCACAAGCTGATTGATACTTAGACAAAGTATCAGCATAATAGAACAGATAAGGAATAGATAAGAAATAAATGTAAGCATAATAGTTTTTCTGTATATGAATGACAGCCCAAGCTATCGAGGAATAATCCTGTATCTCCAAATAACTGAAATCCTACTTGATAATATAATATGAAGAACCTTCCATGATATTCAATTAAAACTCATCTATTAATTGATAAATAAATGAGAATATACATATATGCATACCTTGAAGATTTTACATAATGTGGCATTGCAGTACGAACTCGGTTGTAGGTAATTAAGTCAACAAAGGGGTTGTCTAGATCTTCAAAATTCTCTGAACCAATATAGCCTCTGTTTGGAAGAGAACATGAAAAAATAACACATATTTTACATAACTAAGTTGTCCAAAAACAATTATTTTCAGGATTAACAGAAAGCTCAGCAGTCTTTATAGCAAACCCCCACAAAATATTTTTGGAACAGATTTCAGGGAAGCTAAAACAGTAGGAAATGGGTGAATTAATCCCCTGCCCGCCAAGCCTTTATATTCAGCCTTGAGAAATTGACAGATTAAATCAAGCCAACATAACTGATGACCTATCATGCCAAACAGGCCATTAAGCTATTCATGGTCACATGGATATAGACATTTTGGCTGACCATGATTCTGAATTTTATCCCTAAAAGAAAATTCAAAAAAGGGCATGAACCTATGTAGAACTCATTATTCCTCAAATGTCATAGTCTTTGTGGCAACTTCATAGTCTTTGTGCAATTTCACAAACTGAGTTTTAGATAAGCTGATGAGGGAAATACAATTAGGATCAGATACTTTACTGAGCCATTCTTTACCCATCACCTTCCTTTCTTATTCCATAGCTCCCCAATGGGTGGCCATGTCATGAAAATATTTACAATAAATAAAAGTTTCCAATGTCAATAAAAAGAATATAAGAAACCAAGTCCTAAAAATCCAACTTCCTATTATTTACAAGTTATTTAATACTTTCAGCAAGTTACGCTCTTTTGTAGTTTATATCTTAACAGCTGATTATTGTATTGTATAGTTATATTCCTTATCAAATATACACAATTTATATTTTATATCTTGCAGCATAGTGCCTCTTAATTTGAGTTTATCAAATAGCTATCCATTTTTTATTAACGTGTTTTATTTTACAACACATATTAAGCAAATATATTTATCACTTTTGTTTGTTCAGATGAATATATGTATGTATGTTCATTGAAGCTCAAAATTACATATTGAAACAAACTATAACTTACGTGTATGAAGGGATATGCTGAGTTCGAGAACTTGGGCTAACACTGTCAAAAATTAAACATAGTTTAAATTATTTACATTTACTATTAATATAAAATTATGTTTAATGAAATATAGGCCTAATTATATATTACACTGATTGAGCAAAGAGTAATAGCCTTCAATCAGACATTTCCAGCAATGCCTAAGCAAATATTCTTGAAGAGCAAGGCATAAAGACAGCAGACACTAGCAATAAGTTGATGCAATTCCACAGTGCATACAACATACAAAAGAGCACTTTGATGGCACAATATTGTGTTGGACGTTATTATTAGAAATAAGATATTAGAAGCCATTCCTTTATACCCCCCGAGACTCTGTTGCATCCATATATCTAGTTTATCCTGGTGGCCACCAGTTTTTGTCAGAAATTACAGCATTACAACCAATTGTCCAGGCTTGTATTCTTTGAGCAGGGGATTGGACTTGAAGACTTCTAAGGTCTCTTCTATGATTTTATTATTCTATCTATTGCTTTCCAACTTTTGCTGGCACAACCAGCACTCTACATTCTGATTGCTGCACTATATTGGCTGTCATGCACTATGAGAAAGAGGAGGTATCCACTCTTTCCTCCAGACACAAGTTGCTGCTCTTTACATTCATTTCATCCTTGGTTTATTAAATTGTCTATTTCCCTAGTGGAGTAGAGCAACATTGGAACTTTTGTTTAATTGGTTCATTGGTAGACTTTCTTTCTTACAAGTTCATCAGCAAATACAGGTAGTCATCGATTTGTGATCATAATTGAACCCCAAATTTCTGTTGTTAATTTGTTAAGTGAATTTTGATCCATTTTACATTTCTTGCCAGAGTTATTAAATGATATGGCTCCCCCACTGACTTTGCTTGTCAGGTCACAAAAGGTGATCACATGGCCTAGCAGCCATCATAAATATAAGTCAGTTGCCAAGTGTCTGAATTTTGATCATGTGACCATGAGGATGCTGCAACAGTCATAAGTGTAAAAAATGGTCATAACTCACTTCAGTTTTGTTGTAACTTTGAATGATCACTAAATGAACTGTTGTAAGTTGAGGACTACTACGTTTTATGGTATAAAAATATTGACTTTTTTCTTCTTTGTTAAAAGAAGCTGAAATAGAAATCCTCTGCCAGTTTCCCTAACTATCTCTGTAGTAGGAAGAACAGTAAAATAGTTGCTTTACAGTAAAACAGTAAAACAGAAAGGGGGAAAAAGGCTGCAAGGGAGTAGCTGGTTGCGGAATCTGGAGATGAAAGACTACAATAGCCATCTAATATTTTGCACTTTCTTCATTAAGCATCAAACATTCAAGCAACTTCCTAAAGTCCTTAATAGGGATTTTTTTTTAAAAAAGAATGTCGACTCTCTAAACTTAAAAGATACACCTGACTGTTAAAACTTTAACCTTCTCATTATTCAAAGCATTTCATTACATAAAGCAAACACATACAATATTTGTAAATCTCAAATTATATAAAAAATGGAACTCACAAATTTATTGGCCTGTATGGAACTGTAAACATTCTCTTTTGAAATCTGTCCCAGAGACCTCCAACAACCTAGTATGATAATTAAAATGTGTGTGAATCTGTTGAATGTAAGTAATGGTTTTTATACTGCATCATTGTATTTTTAATCACAGCAAAATGCTTTATAAACAATAGCTCATTTCCTGCCAGGCCATCTGGTAAAAAAATCAATTGCATATATCGCACACACTTTGTACACACTTTTCCAAACAGAATCAAAATATCATAATAGGTAAAATCAGTAAACCAAAAAGGCAGAATGAGAATTTTAGCCCTATGATCCTGATGAGTCACTGAGGAGGAGCTGATATGCATCTTAGCAACAGCACTTAGATGTATATAGGACCCCATTGTGCTTCAATATTTTACAATGTTAGCATATTGCCCCCAAGAATTTGACTCCTCATTTTACCGATCTTGGAAAGATGGAAGGTTAGTCAACCTCGAGCATTGTCAGGATTTAACTCCAGGCTGTGGGCAGAGTTTGCCTGCAATATCGCATTTAACTACTGTGTCACCAAAACTAACTTAACTATCGTCCGTCCGTCCGTCCGTCCATCCATCCATCCATCCATCCATCCATCCATCCATCCATCCATCCATCCATCCATCCATCTATCTATCTATCTATCTATCTACCTACCTATCTATCCGGCTGTGAGTGTGTATGTTCCAGCTTAACTCTGGAGAGCCTCAAGCAATTTCAACAAAACTTGGTACATAGATTATTTATTCTTTGGAAACAAATACTGTGGGGGTAAGACACTCCTAAAACTCCTTGGTATGTGTTCTGTTAAGATACAGCCTATTGTACCTTAAAATGGCTTCTACTATACTGCTGTAAATGGCTCCTACTGTGCAGTGCAGTGGAGTTGCCATGGTAACAGCTTCACAGCACTCCACAATAGGGGTCCCTCTGGTAAGGGGGAAAATCCAACATTAGAAATTACGTTTGGTCCGGACATTTTCCTCCTATAATAAATACCCGGGCAACGCCGGATTATCGGCTAGTTCTAATATAAATTCTCTTCCAGGGAGTAATGCTGAAATCAAAGGCACAGAAGGAGAAATCTTTTTCTGCAAGTTGAGCAATCTCTACTTGAGAGTCTACTGCTTGTGCTTGGGAGTGTTTAGAATTCACTGTGAATTTCCTATTAATTAGCATCTGCATTTCAGGCTATTAGTTGAGGACAGAGAACTATGGCCAATCATCAGCTGATGGTTCTCCTTTACCAGATAGTAAGGAATATCTCCTCTATTCAGTTTTATTTTTTTAAAAATCCCTTCCCTCTCATAAATAAAAGGAAAATGACTATTGTTTGCATGGGGTACAATGCCAATAGACTCATGGCGTTAAGCTAGCAAGACACTATTTCTATATTAACATTATGTCTGCCCGGGTTTCTTTCTTGCAGAGTAGATGAGGGGATGTAGATGATGACCCTGACAGGGACTGAAACAGGCATGTCCAACTCGTGTCCTGTGCTCTACATGACACCCTGAACACCTAGTAATGTAACCCCACAAGGTTGTACAATTTTAACATTACTAATAATATATATGTAACACACACACACACACACACACACACACCACACACACACCATACATTATAAGCAGCATAAAACAGTTTCACTTCATTCAATGAAGTTCAGAGAAGCCAAAATTTTGGATACTCATAGGCTAAAGAAAAACCTAAGTTATTTATTTTGATTGAGGGCTTCAGTTTAAGGAAGAGAGCTCCTTTTCTAGCCTTGCCAGAAATCTAAAGGGGTTGGGGCTGGGCCAAGTTAGATATTGTTTCTCATCATAGTTATAGATACAAGGGGTTGAATCTGAAGGTATTTGGGGTTGAATCTGAAGGTATTTGGGGTTGAATCTGAAGGTAAAGGATGTGATCTACCACTGCACTTTATCCTGTGTTTGCTTATCCCATATAATTATAATGAAATAGATTTCACAAACTTGGCTTATTTCTTCTGCTGGTTCATATCGCTTGCTTGTAGCAATATCCTCCATGGGTTTTAATCTTGAATGTGCAGGCATGACTTTGGGAGATAGCATATTATCCCAGGGAACTTCTTCATATCCTCTAGAATGCTCATTAAAATAAAAGAAAAATGATTTTTATTATAGCTAATTTATTAAAGCAATCAAAGTCATTCAAATAAATAACTAAAAAGGGAATTTTCTCCAGATAAAATAGGTTTATTTGGAGGGAGGGAGTATGATTGGCTGGAGAGAGAGATAGAAAACTGATATTTAAGAATGATAGAAAGCTAAGAGTGAGTTGGAGTAGGAAAACTGATTTTGGGCCAGTCACTCTCTTCACAGGGTTGTTGTTTGCAGGGAAAACCGAAGGAGGGATATTATCTATGTTTGCTACCTTGAGTTCCTTTTAAAAGAAGGCTAAATTCTAAACAACAACTCGTGAAATAATAAAGTAATTGAAAATGATTCCCAGGTCCTTGGGAAGGCCTCTATAGATGGATAAATAAGCCAAATCCAGTCTGAATATTGAGCTGACTGTGCAATAACCCATAATAATTATTCTAAGATCAATTCCTATCCTATGACCTTTGTTTTGCTACGTAATCAGTATTTGTATTGTTGTAACTAATAAACACAGTACTTAAAGGAAATGTACTAGTATTATTAGCCTGATCAGGAAATATGATGTATACATTTTGCCAATAACAAGAGGAACATAGAAACTCAGTATCATCACATTCTTCTTAAGAGAAACAGAAACTCACCTCTGGATTGTGGATGTATACATATACTTCAAAGCTCTCTTATCTCTGGGTTCAGAAGAAGTATCAGTTGACTTAATAAGAAAATACAAAATAAAGCATATAGAAAATAATGAAGTGATCAGAATTCAGTTGAATATTTCCAGATTATTTTTCAAGCATGTATGCATATGATTACTTCGAATCTTGCTTTTGTTTTTTTAAAAGGATAGAGAAAAGTAAGAGAGTTAATTTGCAGTTAACTTGTCATGGTATTTTAATTACCTCTTCATTAGCCAAGTCAGCATATTCCTTCATCTTCTAAATATAGGTAGTCCTTGAACTATGACAGATCACTTAACAGGTATTTGAAATCATGACAGGCCACACACCCCTGCCCCCCCCCAACCCCACCCTATATATGATCCTGTTTCAAAGTTGCTGCAGCACATCTGCAGTCATTCACCCTTATGACCAGCCTTAGTGATGCTGCAGCACATTTCCCCCCACAGCCTGTCCTTGCGGAAATTCATAGCACATGGCCCTGCTCACCATTACTCTTGAAAAGCCATCATTTTATGCATTTTGAGAATTTCTGCAAACTACTCCTGGCTCTTACTAGTTTAAGCCAACCACCTACAAGCAAAGGCAGCAACTTCAGGAGGAGCTTCTCAAAACCTTTCCCTTGGTTCAAATACTCCATCCCCCAGAAACCCACATTTCTTTAATAAACAAAATGGGGGGAGGGGACTTGTGGATCTTTCTCCTCCCATTAGATGCTGACATTAAATTCTCTTCCTTTGCCCTTCAATCTCAATCCCTTTTAAAGACCTCATTTGCTAACTTTACTGCATGCATGAAAAAAGAGTGACAAAATCTGTAACTTACTTATCTTGATAAGTGACTGCCAGGCTGAAGAGTAGAGGAAAGGAAGCAAGCAAGCAAGCAAAGAAAATCTTTCTGCAGCTTGTTTGCATTAAGGCACTGAGGAAAAAGTTCAGCTCAGAAAATTCAGCCAGCTAAAGCACAACATGTGCAGCAAATGACTGGGGCAGAAGCTGGATCCTTGGAAAACTTGATGTTGTGTGTCAAACTGCTTTTAGGATTCAGCTAGGGCTAGAGATTGGAGAATAGAATTGTTTTTGTTTCAGAGCAGTTTAGATGTAATCTGATTTTGGAGGACATTGCTATTAGATTGTTGCTATAGTCAGATTACTTTATGACCACTTTTTAGTTCACTGGTGTTACCCCACCTCATACTACCTCACAGTGAGATAATCTGTTACAGATGATCAGACTGGTATCTTGCCTGATCAATGATAGATATGGCTGGATTCCAGAAGGAGCTTGAAGTTTTTCACAAAGTCTGTGGAGTGACTAGTTGAGGCCTTAGTTGCTGCCTGGAAGTGACAAATGACAGAGGCATAGGCCAGATTGTCCCTTTGCAGCCTCTTTTCTACATGCCTCCTGGGATGCATCTTAGTTCTTCAAGAAGCTCCAAGGAGTTCTGGGAGAATGAAAAGGTGGGAGATGCCAATTTCAGAATGCAGCAGTGTGGGCATTTTTAGGGGCCTCTAGGATGGCACATGTAACAGCATTGTTGCAAAAACTGCACTGGTTGCCAATTTATGGTAACTACCTCCAATCGGATTGGTCCAAATCACTTGTCCAATAAGTCTCCCAGTGCCACTTGACAGTGAAATGGACAACATATAAATTTGCATAAATAAATAGATAAATAAATAAATAAATTCCATAATGAATTCTCAAAATTAATAATTCTAAAAAAAACAGTGGCCTAAAAAGGTATTGAATACTTGTGTTGCAGTATACAAATAACAAATGTAATTCAAGCAATCTCTCTATTTAAACACTATTTTACAGATCTGAAAATTGCTCCAGTAGAGTAAGGGATCAGATTCTAGTGGCTATCTTTGTTAGAATTCTGGGCTATACATTCAATGTTAGTTATGAGGGAAACTGGCATGAGCTTTTAATCGCTTATGTTCAAGTAAAGACCATTTGTTAGAATCATGAATGCATCTCAAAAGAATAAAGGCAAAGAACATGAATTAATGAATGGATGAAAATAAAAGTAGTACATTATACTGTATATTTGTGAAACTTAAGAGAATGGATGCAATTAATGAATGAGAGTGGCTTGATCTTGTCAAAGTTTTGGAGCTGATTAAAACATGCAGGCAAAGCGATGGGTAAATAGTTAATGAAAAGCCTAAAATGCTTGACAGAAAGTATTAATTCATGTAAACTGTTGTTTGCAGTTTAACCACTTTAAATGAAAAAAAGAATCCACAGGATGGTGACAAGTGCATGTTAAACCTCCATAAGTGGTGATGATGTGCAACATTTTAAATGAATGTAATATAGAAATAGTTTTGTAGGTGTGAATAAGATGAGAAAGTACAAAAGAAGTGAATGGACTACTTGGAGTCCTAAGAATTAATCAAAGTAATATGTGGTGAGTTTCTGCTCAGAAAAAGGTGTTTGTTTCAAATATTTGGTGAAAGTTTAAATCAATTTGCATGGATTGATACCATAGCAATGAATATAAATCTAAAAATGTAATTGATTTATTTGTTTTTGATGAAAGACTGAGAAACTTGCTTTAAGACTAAAAGAATAATGAGCAGTTCTGCACAGTTTATTTTTGGTGATATTAAGCGGATCTTTGGGGAAAAAATGAAGATCTCCTTATTGGGGAAAACATATTTTGACATCAATAACAAGTGCCATATAAGGATCCAGCAGCATGAATAAACTGAAAAAAGACACAAAGTAATTATTTGGGATGAAACTAAAATGAAGGAATAGTAGAAAGAATAGCTTAGAGATTTGTATGGGAATCATATTAATAATCCTCATTTAGTAATCACAATTGGGACCAGCAATGTGGTGATTAAATAAAGCAATTGCTAAGTGAATTATAATGTTATGCTTTCCTTTGTTTTCTAGAGCTGCAAAGTTTATATAAAGACCAATATGATATTTCACTTTTTTCTTTTAAAATTTTTTACAGACATTTCTAAAATTCTCTTTTCACTTTGTCATTATGGGGTACTGAATGTAGATTAATGAGTGTAGAAAAAATGAATTTCAATAACTGTAGAATCAAGCTGCAGCATAACAAAATTGACAAAAGTGAAGGGGGACTGAATACTTTCTGAATGCATTGTATGTAAAGCATTTGCTTGAATCTCTTAACAAAGCCTTGATATATTGAAATCAATACAGCTAGGAGGTTAATACAGAATATATGCTATGTACCATTTAATGTAAGCCACTCACCTAAGATCTCAGAGGAACAGATATTTCTGAATTTATTCTCTTCATAAAATCCCAATCACTAAGCAAGGCTGCATTTCCAGCAACCTCAGGATTTCTTTTTATAAATATTCTAGAGCAAGTGGGGAGAACTGATTTTGTGTGCCTCAATGGATAGCACAAGAAAGACAACATAGCAATTAACTGAGATGGAATGGGAGTCACATCTATAATGTTACAGTTCTCCATAGCTAGGTTGTCAGGGTTTCATTTTAGGTGTAACAATGTGATAAATTCTATGTTTTTAAAAAACTGCCTTATTTTCATTCAATGTTTGTGCTGGTTGTCTACAATTTGTAAGAAACCCTTCCTAGGAAGCTCTATCTGAATCTTATATATTCAAACTACAAGCCAAGAGTATGTAGTTCAAATATCTAAGTATATTTATAGCATAATCACATTTCAGTAAAAGTCGTATTTTATATGTATATATCTAAAACAATGGTTTGTTCCTATTAAAATGAATCTTACCACTCCTGTTCATTTGTCACATTTCTCTCACATTATTACTCACAAAGCTTAGTCATTGCTCTCATTTATTTTTTTGTAATGTAAAAGGGGAGACATCATGAGCCTAATCATCTTTGGTTCCAGAATTAAGTAACCATTTCCCCCCCAGATCTCTATTATATACTACATATTCATTTTTAAAGTGCGTACAGATAAGTCTGTCTTTTTTCTCAATGTCCATCTTATATACAAACTTCCTCAAGTATTCAAAACCAACAAGTCCTTATGTTAAAGGGAACCACATTCCAAGTTGTACCTGAATATCTTGTGGAAGAAGAAATGTTTCTTTCTGTTTCACACCAACTGAGAATTAAGGAAAAAATTCCTGACAGTGAGAACAACTAATCAGTAGAAAAGCTTGCCTCCAGAAGTTGTGGGTGCTCCCGCACTGGAGGTTTTCAAGAAGAGATTGGGCAACCATTTTTATACAAAATAGTATAGACACTCCTGCTCAAGCAGAAGACTGGACTAAAAGACTTCCAAAGTCCCTTCCAACATTGTTATTCTATGTTCTATGCATAACTTATATTGTAAATTATAAGAGAGGACTGTGTCTCCACAGCATTACATGGCCTAGAGCTAGGTTTTTACCAAATGCAGAAAAAAACTTCATATACACCTATGATGAGGATTTGGCTATAAATATAGGCATAGATATAATTAAATTAGAATGTATCTATTCTGAGACCACATCCCTCCTCAGAACTCTTTATCTTGGATGGAAACCCATTTTGATTAGTGTAATTAATATGTAGAAGGCTACATCATCCTCTGGATCATCTATATGAAAAATGGAGTTCTATGATGGGCAGCCACAAAGTGAGTGCTTTTTCTAGAAGGAGACGTACAATGTGATTATCAGATTAATCATATGAAATTGAAGCATTGGATGAGTGATATTTTAACAAGAACGATATATAGGGCCATTCTGTCTGAAGATGGGATGGGGCTAGTGGCTGAATAATTTTTAGTGATATCACTTGATTATTCTTTGTCTCATTAGAATGTATGGTACTGATTTGAAGCAGCAGTAGTAAAGAAATTTACCTGAACATCTGTGTCCACATGAAATACAAATGTATGAGGTATAAAATTTTCTTTGGCTTTAGGTGGATTTGGTATGACTTTTACTGGACTTGTCCATCCTGGAAAAAAAAGTTGAACATTTTTCACTAAGTAATATTCATAGCACTGAGTTGAATACAAAAATGAAATTTATATTAGTGACAATCACAATATGCCATGCATAACATTTATGAATTATTATTTTAATGACAGAAAAGTCAGAAGATAAATAATTACAGTTGGTTGGTTCAGTAGTGGATTCATATATTGTACCAAGCTACTGACAACAGAATTAAAGAAGAGAAAGAAAAGGGAATAGCTGGAGAATTGCTTATTCTGAAAAACTATTGTTCAGTTATACAGAGTAAAAAAAATGTTGAATGCAAAGGGATATAGCTTGAGAATTGTGGGAGACTGATTTACAGCGTTTTACTGAATAAGGCTATGAAAAATGTAAGAAAACTCAGAGCAATAGACAGGAAAAGTCAGAAGTTTTGAGAAGGAAGTTAGGAGACATCCCTAACAAATCCTAAGTCAACACATGGCTAAATTGAGAAAGAATGTGAATAAATGTAAGCTTTTTATTGATGTTACATGAACACAACAGCAGCCATCTTCTGCAGAGGTGCCAGTAGCCATATCCATGAGTGGATGGGGGCCATTCTCTCACCCTCTGTCAATCAATCAATCAAATAAATAAATCAGAATAGAGCAAAGAGTAAGATTGGGTCTGCAGACTCTCAGGAAGCTTCTTGTGATTGAAGAAAGAAATGATTTATATAAGGAAAAGGAAAAAAAACCTCAGTATTTGAAGCTATGTTATAAACACATTTATATATTGGCTTATAACATCACTGAAATTGTTATCATAGTGTAATCATACACTGGGCTGAGATAGAATTACAAATTGAAATTCTTTCTTGGAAACCCTGTAGGAAAGGCAGAGAAAGATAGGGTATTTATTTTTGGGACTACAGGCCAAGTATTTTAGGATGAAGAGTCAAATGTAGTCTATAGATTGTGGGTTCCTGACCTTTGCATTAAGGAATAGGTGAGGCTGAATGGATGTGATTTGCAATCATGACCTAAAGTCTTGTGGCATGTTTGCATTCATACTTGAAAGAAACAAGGCATCCATTTGCAGAAAATGGATGCTTATAGTGATACTTGAAAGAAAAGAAGGCAAAGAATTGAAGCAGTGAGTGGTCATATTTTCACTAAGATCAAATAAATACAAGTTGAATCCCTGAAACTAAAACTAATCTTAGTGAACAAGAATGAAAACTTGAAATAAGAGATACTGAATGTACCCTCCACTTTGAAAAGATCTTGAGGCAGTCTCCTCTCTAAATATTTGAGGGGAGAGAGAAAGAAACACTCTCAAATATGAGTATGGTTATTTGAAAAGCAGAGAGAAAAGTTTTGGCTGAAAAAGACAACAACAACAAAAATCAAGATATTTGCTGTTTCAATCCCATGGAAACTAAGCAAACTTATGCTAACTAGACTTGTTAACTTATGTAACATCCTTTCCCTTTGTTTTTGCCTCTTTTTCTAAGCTCCGAACTCCAGAAGAGAAGAAAAAAAATGTTTAAAGGTTACGATCCAGCCAAAAGGAAACTTTTAATCCACAAATACAAAAAATGGAAAAAGTATAGAGGAAGTCCGGTTTAAAAGTAAGAGGCATTTGTAAGTCCATCCATAGAAAACAAACAAAATTAAAATGAAAAAGATAACATGATAGTTTTAAACCAGGGTTAATTTGCCACTTACGTACTTCTGTCTTCAACTTTTATTTTAACTCTAAGTCTTTTGGGTTTTCTCTTCTCTAATAATAAGGATTTTTCTCACCATTTCAACACAGTCTCTTCAGTTCTGCTTCCGTTTCAGGGGACTGTCCCAAAATTCTGCAGCCATTTTGACTGCTTCTCTTGTAGCTGGCAAAAAGAGTTTTCTCCTGGATCGATCAGGGACTTTGCGATGTCCCTGAGATCAGCAGGACATGCTCTTCTCTATCACCATTCCTTCAGAATGGTTTAGATCCAAAAAGGACCATTCAACAACAGAGATATAGACAGCAATCTTGGAGCCCCAAGATTGCACGTTGTGTCATTGCAACATTAAGACCCGCCCACATGTTCTTTCAGTTCTTGATTGCAATCTCAGCTTGCTGGTTTCCATGAAACCAATGTTGTGGAAGAATTGGCTAGAAACTGGGAGACTGTGAGTTTCTGTCCTTCTGTCTTGGACACAAACACAGCTGGTGACCTTGGGCCAGTTACTTTCTCTCAGTCCTAGGAAGGAGGCAAATACAAACTCACTTTTGAAATACTGTGTCAAGAAAACTGCTGGAATTTGTTCAGGCAATTCTGAGAATTAACATAATTGAACAGAAAAAAAATACACACACACACACACAGACAGTGGCAGTTGTAGTGGCAATGATATTTACCTCCAAGTCTTGATCTCACAGAAATGTCAGGTACTGCTCTAGAATTCCACTGTTGGTTCTGATTTATTTCTTTCAGCAGTAAAGCGCTTCTATCACCAGGTTGGCTTCTTCTGCAAAATACAGATGCCTGCTGTGAAGAATGTGTATCTTTGCCATCTCGCAGGGGTTCATAGGCTTTGTTATCTAAGATTTGTCGATCAACTTTACCACCTGGGCTCACAAATCCTGTAGAAGTGTTGATTATTGGCACATCATCCCGATGTGGTGCTAAAAGGTAGCCTTCATCTTCAGGAGGAAGGAAAGGATTTAATTTTAGAAAAGCATTACTATCTTTTTCTTGGAAACTGGGAAAAAAATGCCTGTCTTCAGGTCCACGTACAAAAGGCATATACATTCTCTTCAACAGATCTTTGTGTTGGTTTAAATGCATCTTGTGAAGTGAATCAACTGGATTTAAGTATGAATAAGGATGAAAATGTCTTGCAGTGACTTGAGAAGCCATGGTTAATTTTTAACTTGATTTAATAACTTTCATTAAAAACAGAAGCCAGACACAACTGCGAAGCGATTGTTTGGAAAAAAAAGTAGCGATGTAGTGCTTCTTTCTGTAGCTGAAATAAAAAAAGAAAAATAAATGGCAACACATCAAAGGAATGAAGCTTGATACATACAAAGATTCTCAGTTGCTTAGTGACAATGGAACATGAACACATAATGAAAGTATATGCAATGCTCTTTTGCTCTGTAAGTAAAGAAACTTTTCACTTTTACATAAATGATTTTTATTATCACAACATTTGTGATAATAGATAAGTGTGTGACTAGTGATGGGGGTAGAATGCTGTGGGGACTAGTCAGGTGGATAGCAGACCTAATACCTATTAAGACCTGATGTGTGGGGGGAAAGCAGGGTCAGGGTCTTTGGGTATTCTGAGGGGCAGAAAGCTGACCATGGGATGAAAAGCCCCGAGAGGCACCTTGAGGCACTCTATACCCTACTTTATAGTCCATTCAATTTAACATCATTGAGGAAAGTAGGGGTTGGGGTCATTAATTGAGTTGGTCATCTAATTACCTAATTTAATGACTGCCATGGCTTGCAAATGTCATTGGTTCCTTGACTTTTATTTCTAGAATTTGCATATCATTTGGATAGCCAATTTGGTATAGTGCTCAAGGTACTGGCCCAGAAATCAGGAGACTGTGAATTTGTCCCACTTTAGGCATGAAAGCTACCTTGGTGACTTTGGGCCAGTTGTTTTTTTTCTCAGCCCAACCCATCTCACAGAGTTGTTGTTGTTGTTATTGTGGAGAAAAATAAGATGAGGAAGGAGTCATGTGTATATTTGCCACCTTGGATTACTTATAAAGTAATAAAGGTGTGATAAAAATCTAACAAATATTTAGCTGAGCAGTGTCATCATCATAATGCAGGTTTATGACGATTTTGTTAATTTCCAATTCATCTTCCCTCAGTATACATTCACATATTGGTTGAATAAATACAGGTAATCCTCACCTATTACCATAATGGAGTTTGAAACAGTCTAAGTGAAACCGTCTTGCTTAACGACCCCCACCCCTGCTCTCCCTGATACAGTCATTAAATGAGCAAGCAGGTTATCAAGCAGAGCACAGAGGTTGGAGAGGCCCTGGAGGGCCCACTACCCAGCTGGATCCAAAAAAGAAGCAAACAAATAGCAAAAAGCTTTGCAAAGCCAAAAACAGGATAGCAGGGGGAAGTGCCCAGCTCAGTTAGAGCTCAGTGCTGTGTTCAGTGTCAAAGAGGCTTCCAAAGAAACTTAGAAGCTTGACTGTGAGAAGTCCCAATGCTTTGAAACAGCAGGGAGGAAGCTCAGTGATCTATTCACTGGTGGCATTTTACAGAGACAATGCGTATGGGCCGGCCTCTGTCTTGATCAGCTGGCAGTCAGGAAATCTCTTGCTAGGCCGGAGGTCCCCAAACTTGGCAACTTTAAGACTTGTGGATTTCAACTCCCAGAATTCTCCAGCCTGCATAGCTGTATCAATTGTACATGTATCACACAACAGCAGCAAAAACTGGATCCTAAAAGGAGTTAGACAAGGAGAAAAAAAAGTTTGTAAAGCTTTGGACAGCTTTTTGTTGCATATCTGAAACCCTTTAGGGCCAAGCTTTTGTCACAACTGTTTACTGCACATATGTCTGGATAGAGAGGACCAGTAGTCTGAAAGAAGAGCCAAAGAGGCAATCTACATTAAGAGTGAACAGCCCTCTCTCAACAGAGGGTAGGGATATGCCACATCTTACACCACCATCTATATCCTGTTTATACTAGAATTCTTTCAGCAGTTCCAATGAAGGCATTTGCATTTTTCAGGTGAGCCTGATGACACCGATAAAATTTCAAGTGGCCTCAATGACTCTCAGAAAGAATGCTAATGAGCAGATGACTGCAAGGAATATAAATCTTTCCATCCCACACAATTTGGTCAGAGCTGAAGAAGCTTCTTGAATGAGAAGTCAAACTAAGTTGCCTTTTGGGGCAACCATGACCTGGATGACTAAGAATATCCATACATGCATGTGATATGCTTCCGATAGCTTTGTAGAGTATTTTCCTGTCCACACAACTTCCATAAGGATTTTTTTTTTGCTTCCTTCATGCTCCATCTCTCCACTTTAAAAAAAATTAAAATCCTTTACTTAATTTCCTCTGTCTTTAACCGGCAAGCTACTCATCATTGTAAGTAACTTAGATTTTGTCACTCTCTTTTTAGGCATGCATTTAAAAAATGAGGTGGTTAAAGGGGATTTAAAAGGGATTGAGATTCGAGGTCAGGGTAGATGAGCACCTAATTGGGAAGGGAGGGAGAAAGATCCATAAAGTCTGCACCTCCTAGCTTTTTTTCTATTTTCTTCATTGAAAAATATCTGGGTTTCTGAGGGAGGGAACAGGTAAAGCAAGAGAACATTTTTAGGAAGGTAATCTGGGAGCTGCTTCCTTTGTATGTATTAGAAACTTAAAAGGCCTCCTACCTGCCCTTCCACCCCCACCCCCCTTTGGCACCTCATTGGCTCCATGGGAGACAAGAATTCTCTCAGAGTGGGGGAGACACCATATAAATAATTTGCATTTCTGAGGGCTAAACAATCTATCTTTTCTGGATTTCAAGCAGGATCAACACTCAAAGAAGGGGTATCCCAAACTGCATAGGAAGGACTAGTTAAAACTACACAAACCACAACCCAAATTCGCACAAAGGACAAGTTCCCTATAAAGCCAGGTCCTTACACCCATCTTTTCTGTAGACTCCCCTTCAGAAGAGAGTCTTTTGGTTTTGAGAATAAAGTTTCCTTTACACAGTGTGTTTGGATTTCATTTTGATTTGTTCTTGCATTATTCCAAATTATTAACACATGCAAGGGGCTGGTTTCCCCAAAGTTTAGCAAGAAGCAGGAGAGGCCTGCAGTCTCCTGACTGCCAGATATGAGCAGAAAGCTTGGAAGCAGCTACCATTTCTAAAGCAGACGTAAAGTGAGATTTGGACATTAAGTGTGAAACCTACTGGGTCAGGTTGGACAGCCTCTTAGAGCCCCTTTACTTCTATATTAAAGCCACATAGGCAGAGTTGCAGCTTGCAAGAGAACAGGAAGCCAGTGCCTAACCACAAGGTTCAATTAAAGTTCGTTAATGACACGTACTCCATAAACAAAAGGAGAAGTAAGACCCCATCTCCTTATAAGGTTTTCTCCTCAAGGTAACCACTAAGAAATGTGTTAAGTATTTCCGTGTTGCAATGCTTTTGAGAATGTATAAGAATGCGTGCTTCGATAATTAAGGTTGTTCAGAACTTGCAATGCTAAGCCATGGGCTAGCTTTCTGAACCTGGCTGCCAAATAAACTTTTCCTGTATCCTGAGAAGTCTAAAGCCTGTCATTTTCTGCAACATATTCTGGCGACCGTGGCACAGAGCGATATTTCTCTGAGGACAGAATGGACCGACCGGTGCCCCATCGAGGCCATCTCGCCCATCTTCAGGCGCCACAGAGACCTTTGTCTGGAAGAAGGCTGATGACCTCTCTTGGGCATCCGGAGGACACCATCGATCCAAGAATCTGACCAGGGACAGGACAAGTTAATAAAAAAATATGCCAGCTGAGAAAGAAGACGCCTGCAGGCAAGTATCAAAAGAATTGTAGACCCACTCGTTTAGGAGTGAAAGAGGGGGCCCGATCACCCCCCTGGGCCCCGGATAGCGTCCCTTCCAAACGGAACTGGCGTATCCTAATGAGGCTCTAGGTTTGTATAAGAATGCGTGCTTCGATAATTAAGATTGTTCAGAACTTGCAATGCTAAGCCATGGGCTAGCTTTCTGAACCTGGCTACATTTCTGCAAGGAATTTCGGCATGCTCAAAGTGGTGGTCACTTCTGGAAGGCAGCCAGGAATGAGTTGCCTTCCGCAACATGAGATCCAGAGATCTATAAAAGGTAAGTATGTGATGGTAAGGGTGGGGAATAGGCCCAAGGCCTGTAGAGACCCAGCAGGGTGCGATAGGGAAGTGGGGGGCATTGCAGTGTTCCTGTGATCAGTCAGGCATAAGGCCAGTATAACTTTGAAAGAAGATCATCAGTAGCTTAGAGCAGTGTTTTTCAACCTTTTTTGTGCAAAGGCACACTTTTTTCATGAAAAAAATCACGAGGCACACCACCATTAGAAAATGTTAAAAAAAATTAACTCTGTGCCTATATTGAGTGTATATTGGGTGTTTTTCCCACGGCACACCTTACACTATGTCACGGCACACTAGTGTGCCGCGGCACAGTGGTTGAAAAACACTGGCTTAGAGGGTGTGTGTGTCATAACTTCAAACAGATAGTAAGTAACAACTTATATCTCAAATACTATTTGTAATAGGACAAGGACAATATGCAGTTTTGTCTCAATCCTTTGCAAATTTGTGGCTCCCTGATTTGTGTATGAGTTTTAAATAAAAACTAGTGGATGTTCTAAAATTTCCATTTTCCTAAGTATATAAGAATTATAAAAGCATAGACTCATAGGACTGGAAGGGACCTTAGAGATCTTCTAGTCCAACACTTGTCCAAGGCAGAACTTATACCGTCATAGACAAATGGCTGTCCAATCTTTTGTTGAAAACCCCCAGCGATGGATCACCCACAACTCTAGAACATAAGCTGTTGCACTGATTGTTAATAATATGATTTATGCAATAAAAAATATTTGTATAATCAATACAGCACAATGTTTTTTTTCTATTTTTGTTACCATATTCTTTAATTGTGCATATTAGAACAATGATTTTTGAACTAAGTTATCTCAAATGGGCTGTTAGAATGCCTCCAAAATCCATGACTCCCATGCATTGAAACTTGGCAAATTTTATAAAACATTTTATGACATAAAATATCATCAAGCTGTTTATGACACATTATAAAATGTCATAAAACATAAAAACATGCTGATGTTTGACTGCTACACAATTCAACATGGGTTATTTTCAAGGTATATACATTTCTGAATGTATGCCATTTTTTCTGGTGAAGGCAGTACATTAGAATTTCTTTCTTTGTGGAAGGCATTGAGAACTCTGGTAAGGAAATATCTCTGAAACAATGACCCACGCAGTCAATGATTGTCTGGTTGCCACTAAAATTATCCACTTTCAGCATCTTCATATATTGTTGTTGTCCAATATAGGTGCCTGCTTGCTTAAATTGGCAGGGGGGCCTTGAGTGATTCCGTTGGTTTATAAACATGTCACTGGTATTCTTCCGAAAGAGTTTCTGGCCACAGTAAGGCAACTGGTATTGGAAGAAATGGGCACACATAGCCTAGTCATAATAGTCTGAGTATTTTTTTAAATTAGTAGTTTTATATTGTTGGAAGAAATATCTTCTGGGTTCAGCTCCAAGTGGGGAAAAAGACACTGGAGACATGGAGGCTGCTTGGAAAGATGGTTTAATGGTGGACAGGACCACATGGCTTGAGTTCTGAATAGAAAAGGGGATCACATGCTTCAATGTTGGGTGAAGAAGACGAAAGAGACAGAAGGGCTGAAAATTCCTGGCTTTATACTCTCTATTTGGCCTCACCTCTCTGTTTCCTGTTCCTGTGTAAGAAATGTATTCTGATAGGTTGTCAGACTCCCATGGGACCAAGTTTGAGTTTCCAGATGCCATGTAGTGAGTTTCTGTGGAAGGCTAATGCTATCATGCTTTAATCCCATCACCCTGGAGCTGAAGGGAAGAACTCTTTATTATGTAGAATAGACTGGCTTGGGCATTTTAATGGGCCATTAAGGAAAGTGGGGGCTATTAAGAGTGAGTCTGTTTCCTGCTTAAAAACATGTTTCTCCATTTCTTACCCAGGAAAATATAATTTTCTGCCTTTTCAATATTTCCTAGAATATTTCATTTTTCTAGGAAAGGGGTGGGTGCTAACTTCCTACAATATAAAGCACAGTTAGATTAGACTAGAATAGAACAGAACACTTTATTGTCACTTTGAATCAGTGGTGGGATACAACCGCTACACCCTGGTACAGGTGTACCAGTGCCTGCTGGGAGCACTAGGTACTGTTCCGGTACGGTGCTCTGGAGGGTCCACCTGCCCTCCTTACCTGTATTTGAGCTAATTGAGGCATCTGTGCATGGAGCGTACAGCACCTGTGGGATGCTCTGCTGAGCAGCTGGAGCATCGTGGGCGGTAAGTACACATGCGTGCGCTGCATGCGTGCATGCGGTGGACGCCCAGCTTCGTTTCACCGTACCCGGTGCACTGGAATCCAGAACCTACCATTGCTTTGAATAGATACTAATCAGCATACATTAAAATGAAATTACATTGCATACAGCTCAAAGGGTTTGTATCTCTAATATAAACATATGTTATGTTTAAACATGACAAGATAAATAAATAAATACAGAATTATGCATGTATTCACGTATATTATAGGACACTATGTTTTATATAAAACTACTTTTAAAAATGATTTGGAAGCTCTAGTTCAGGGAGTCTCAAACTTCCTAATGCTGCGACCCTTTAATACAGTTCTTCATGTTGTGGTGACCCACAACCATAACATTATTTTATGTTTTCCATATTTTTTTTGAAAATATGTGTTTTCTGATGGTTTTAGGCGACCCCTGTGAAAGGGTTGTTTGACCCCCAAAGGGGTCCCAACCCCCAGGTTGAGAACCACTGCTCTAGTTGACATAAAAGGTAGCCATTAAATTGCACTATGGAATTTCTGCAGAGACTATTCAGCACTATACCACATTAAAGGCTTATATTGTCCTAATTAGTTCCAAGCTTTAGTAGCAATTTTTAAAATACCAATGATGCTCAAAAATCAGAGAATATTTAATAATTGGAGGGTCTAGAAAAGGAAATGGAGTCAATTCAGTACGTATATAGAGGGGCCTAGAGCCATAAAGAAAATTTATCTAGGAAGATATTGTCCTTTGCTTGTCTATTAGCTACAAATACAATCAGTTCTACAACCAAGTTTCATCAGTCTTCAGTTAAAATACAGGCAGTCCTCAACTTACAACCACAACTGAGCCTATTTTTTTGTTGCTAAGTTGTTAAGTGAATTTTGCCCCATTTTACAACTTCTCTTGCAACAACAGTTAAGTGAATCACTGCAGTGTTAATAGCAAGAATGTTAAATGAATCTGGCTTCCCCATTGATTTTGCTTGTCAGAAGGTCACAACATATGATCAGATGACCCACGACACTGCAACTGTCATAAGTATGAGTCAGTTGCCAGGTATCTGAATTTTGATCATGAGAATGCTGCAACAGTCATAACTGTGAAAAACATCTTAAGTAACTTTTTACTTAACTTTTCCCAGTGCCATGGTCAAATGGTCACTAAATGAACTGTTGTAACTACTTAGAGGACTAACTGTATATTGCTCAAAAAAACTATTTCATTGATAAGTGAGAGCAAGACCACTTAAAACAGGTGTCAAACTGGTGGCCTGTGGGCTGAGTGCGTCATGTGCAGGTCACACTCACCCCAACTCCACAAAGGGGGAAACATTGCAATGGTTCTGAGATCATGACTGCCAGCTCCTTCAGAACTCTGGGATGTAATCCATCACAACCTGATGATTTGAATTCGTTTAGAATGGACAGGTGTTCTATTACCATTTTATTGCCTAATTTAATTAGTATTCCTAGTCTGTTTTTTACAGTTGTTTCTGGTTGGTTGGGCTATTTTTTTTGCATAAAGACAGATGCAAATAAGAATTAAGCAGCTCTGCGCTCTCTTTCTGCTGCCTGTCACTTTCTTACCATTGTCTCCCATTAGTGAACTAATTGTTTCCTTGGCTTTTTATATGGTGAAATAAACATAAAAAAATATTTTGGACATTTGTTATTAGTCTTAGTGCATTCTGAGCCTTAAATTTCCGCATTTCATCTTTGCAGATTTGGGCTACATGCTGGGATTCTGCCTTATGTGTCCTTCTTTCCATTTTTTATACTTATCCTTTTTATCTTTCATAGCATTCTCTATGCTATCACGGTTTCTTCTTAGAGTTCTTCTTTTTCTTTTTCAGAGGTACTATGCTGCACTGCGCTTTAATAATTGTTTTTAGAGTGGGTTGTTTTCCCCTTTAATATTACACTCAGACTCCTTCCCAAATTCACTCTAAGTTTGTTGAAATCGGTTCTTTTAAAGTCTAAGACACTGGTTTGATTATGTTCTAATTCCTGTGTCTGCATTATATTGAATTCCAACACGGTCAGCCTCCCCCAATGGTCCTGCAACCTCAACTCCCTCTATAATTTCTTCTCTGTTAGCAATAATTAGGTCCAGTATAGCTGTCCTTCTAGTTTCTCCCCTCTATCTTTTGAATTACGAAGTTGTCAGCAACTTTGTTAGTAAGGAATCTGTTACATCGCTCACTTGATATAGGGTTTGTCTCCCAGTTGATGTCAGGGTCCCTCATTACTATTGTATTATGTTTCTTACGAACATTTTGTTAACTATTAGCAAAAAGTTAATCTATCCATCCCAGACCGCTTCAATTCATTTAAAGACACAGCACATCTCCCCCGCCACGGAAATCTGCGCTTTTGTGGCTTTTCTTGCTAAAAGTGACACTGATTCGTAGCTAAATCACGATTAGCAGAGGCAGAATTTATTAATCTACACAAACATACAGAACGTTCTAAGTGTGCAGCAAAAAGCAAAAAACTATTAAGTCGTGTATGCTCAAAGTAGCGGTACTTTAAACTCAGAGAGAGGTTATGGTCAATATGCCAACTAGCCTTTTTAGGTCGCCGGCACGAGGATATAAAGAATGGTTTTCAATTGCGTGAGAGTCGCAGGCGAACGCTCCATACTATGCGAAGCCACCCGCCAATTCATCCGAACAATTCTGCGCCATGCTTCATTGCACTTCCTCCGCCCCGCCCCTTTTTCCATTGTGACGAGAGGCATTCGACGCCAGCGACTAACGAATTTGTTGGCGCCCGTGTGCGAAAAAGTGGAGGGGAGAACGGGAACTCACCCAGTCCCGCCGCATTTGTTGGCATGCGGGGATGCGGCGCCGAGGATTGCGGAGAAGACGTGACTTCTCCTCTGCATACTGGAGTTTCTGTGTTCCCTGGCTCGCTCTGGCATTGTCCCTATTGCAGGGACTTTCCTTAGGTAAAAGAGCGCGTACTTCAATAATTAGGAGGAAGAAGGGAAGAGGAGGGCTTCCCAGCCCGATCCCCTTGGCATATTGGTCTCACATAATGCGCCTCCTGCCCTCCTCTTGGCATATTGGTAATGTAATTCGCGAGGAAAGTCCCCGAAAATACTGCATATTTGATTTGATTTTTGATTTTATTGACATTTGTAGGCCGCTCTTTTCCCTGAGGGGAAAAGGGCGGCCTTTTTGTTTTGATCTAGCCAATTTGTTTTGGCTAGATCATCTTTAGTTGCCGGACGGAGGAGTATAACTGGCAAGCAAATCCATAGTAATGATTCGCATTGGAAAGACAGCGTTTGTAGCTGGTCAATTAGCATCCTGTCTTCCAATCTATGCTTCCTGGGCTAGTAGCATATGGTCTCCGTATGAATAATTCAGTTTTTGCAAAATTATCATTCATTATATTATTAATTTCATTATCTTTAAATACATTTCAGTCCCAGAATTCATTTCGGTACTAGATGTAAGCATATAAACTTTTCATTACTTCCTAGTTTTCTGCTCAACCTTTCTTTGTTTCAACAAACAATTTTGGGAATGTGTGCCAGTTGTTGCAGTTACTAAAATGTTCAGCCATAAGTCACTCAGATCTACTATTAGATCTTTATGCAAATTTCTATCTGCTACCATAATGAACTTGCATACTGTTTTCTAGTAGTTTTCTTTTGTAATTTTCCAAAAGGATATGAAAATAAAAGTAAATGAAAGAATAAAGTTATTTGGAATAATTTTGTATTCGACAAATAAAAGTGACATTTATTCAAGATTCAAGACCTTTCAAACAAAGGATCCTAAAATGCTTTTGAGCAAATGAACTAATTGAGAGAACGAAATAAATGGATTTTCATTTTTATCTGAGAAAGAATAGTGTATTAGAATGTATATATTTTCCAGATTTTATAATTGAAAAACTAAATGCTTAGAATTACTGTAATTTATTATATTTTTACTTATTTAAATATTTATGGTTATATGTCTCCACCTTGTGGCTCTACATTGTAGTTATTTTCTAATCAGAAAAGTGTACTGAAGTTTAAAACTTAGTTTCTTTTCAGTCTGTTGAGCATTGCCATATTATCCATGCTTGCAAATTATATTTAACTTTATCTGGCTTTAATTGCGTCATCGTATAAGATTATTGCATCATCGCATAAGATTATAAATAATCTGCCCCTATTTACTTCCAGTTTTATTGTTATAACAGTGTTTTTTAGGATCAACGTACTTTCAGATTCCAGAATGTTTGGCTCTAATTTCGTTATTAAACTTTCAAATTTTTAACTGGCCCAGCTTATCTGAAGGATTTTAAACTAAATATAGAATGGGACAAAGACCAATTTTTAGGACATGCTGTAATGCCAAGCAAAAACCTTAGCACAACCAATTCAATAGTGCAAAAGATGGGGAACTCAGATATAAAACATGTTTCATAGAAAGCAAATGTGGGACAGTCAAAAAAGACATAAAACATAAAACAACAGAGTTGGAAAGGATCTTGGAGATCTTATAGTCTAACCTCCTGCTTGAGCAGGAGACCCTATATCAGTGATGGCGAATGTTTTTCTGCTCGGGTGCCAAAAGGGCATGTGTGTGTGCGATAGCACGCAGGTGCATGCCCGCACCCATAATGCAATGCCCTCCCCCTGTGCATGTGTGCACACACACCCAGCACATGCATACAGGCTGCATTGAAGCCTCCAGACCTCCGGTAACTGGGCCGTTTTTCACCATCCACAGGTCCGGATGCTTTCCTGAAGCCTTGGGAGGGTGAATACAGCCTCCCCTGTCCTCCGGAAGGCTGAAAATCAGCTGGCAAGCACGTGCATGCCCACTGGAGCTGACAGGGCAATGCCTTGTGTGCCCTTAGATATGACTCCACACTCGTGCCATAGGTTCACCATCATGGCCCTATATCATTTCAGACAAGTGGCTGTCCATTCTCTTCTTAAAAGCCTCCAGTGATGGGGCACCCATAGCTTCTGAAGTCAAGGTATTCCACTGATTAATTGTTCTCACAGTTAGAAAATTTCTCCTTAGTTTTAGGTTGCTTCTCTCCATGATTACTTTCCATCCATTGTTTCTTGTGTTGCTTTCTGGTGCTTTGGAAAATAGGTTAATCCCTCTTCTTAATGACTCCCCTCAAATACTGGAACACTGTTATCATGCCATCTCTAGTCCTTTTCACTAGACTAAACTTACCCATTTCCTGCAAATATTCTTAATAAGTTTTAGCCTCCAGCCCCTTAATCACCCTTGTTCTTCTCTGCATTCTTACTGTTGTCCCAACATCTTTTTTATATTGTGATAACCAAAATTGGATGCAGTATTCCAAGGTTATTGTTTATTTATTAAGAATTTATAAATACTTCACGTGATCTTGATTATATTCCTCTTATTAATACAGCCTAGGATTGCATTGGCTTTTTTGGCAGCTGCCACACACTTTTGGTTCATATTTAACTAATTGTCCACTAGGATTTCAAGATTCCTCTCACAGTTACTGGTACTGAGGCAAGTTTCATCTAGTCTGGAGGTGAACAAATGTTTTTTTTCTTGCTTAGGTGTAAAATCCTTTATCCACTATGAATTATGTAGGGCTCAGTATTCAATTTGTCAAGATTCTTTTGGGTCTTGAGCCTATCTTCTGGGGTATTGGCTATTTCAGCTAGCTTAGTGTCGTCTGCAAATTTGATGAGTTCATCTTCTATTCCCACATCTAAATCATTTATGCAGATATTGAAGAATACTGGGCCCAACCAGAGCCCTGGGGTACCCCACTTCTCACCTTTCTTCATGTGCATTTAGTTCCATTAAGGATTACATGTTGAGTATTATTTTTCAGACAGTTACAAATCCAGTGGTGGTGCTCTCTATCCCATTTTTATAGCTTTCCAAGAAGTAAGTTGTGATCTATTTTGTCAAATGCTATGCTGAAATCTAAGTATATTATGTCCACATCATTTCACTAGTTCCTTAAATTAGTCACTTGATCAAAGAATAAAACAAACTATTTGTTTAGGTTGGCCTGTTTTTGACAAACGTGTGTTGGCTTCTAGATATAAATTTGCTTTCTTCTAGGTTTGCAGATGTGTTGCTTGATTATCTTTTCCAAGACCCTTTGATTGGTTTGTTGTTTCCTAGATCCAATTTTTTACTTTTTTGAAGATGGGAATCACATCAGTTCTTTTCCAGTCTTCAGATGGTCCTCTAAGAATATTGATAGATATAAGTCAATGGTTCAGAGATCATGTCTGCCAGTTCCTTCAAATCACTGGGATGTAATCCATCAGGGCCCAGTAATTTGAATTTGTCTAGAACTGATAGGTGTTCTCTTATCTTATTTTTGTTTATTTTAATTTGAATTTATACCCTGTCTTTTATGGTTCTGTTTTTGGTAAGTTGGATTGAACTATCTTTTTGCATGTACACGGATAAAAAGAATGAATTAAGCAGTTTTGCCCTCTCTCTCCTGGCCATTACTTCTTTGTCTTTATCTCCCATTAGTGGAACAATTGTTTCTTTGATATTTTTACTAGTTTTTTACATTTTCATTAATATTACTATGCTAATAATTTGTTTATGTAATTGTTTAAAGTTGTATATAGTTCATGAACTTATGTGTAACCATTTTCATCACATATTCATCCTGTTATACCAGGAATGAATGCCCATAGGTTGCATATAGCCCAATTATGCTTCAGTTAACAGTTTAGATACCAAAAATGCCCATCATTTGGGAGAGCATTTGAATATATATCTGCAGTTTCCATAAGTTCACCTAGGACAGTGGTGGCAAACATCTGGCACGCGTGCCCTCTCTTTGGGCACATGTACCATTGCCTCAGCACAGAGTTTGCCAGCATTCGCCGATTGGGCCATCCCTGGTGGGATTAGCCTAGGGGCTAGGGTCCTCGCGGGGCAGCCTAGGGGGCAGAGCGCTCACCCTGGCAGAAAGTGAGGGCGGGGGAGAAGAGCCTGACGGAGCTAGAGTTGCAGAAGTGGAGACCAATGTTTACAGCGGGCTGAGGTAACCTATAAAGTTGCAAAGGACCTGCCTGCTATAAACATCAGTCTCCACTTCAGCAGCTCCAGCTCCATTAGGCTCTTCTCTCCTCCTCCATACTTTCCGCCAGGGCAAAGACCCCACCTCCTAGGCTGCCCTGTGAGATTCCTGATCCCACTATGGCTGCCCCAATCCCCTTCTTGAGCCTTACACCCCTGGAGGAAAAGAAGCAAGGGAAGACTAATGTGAAGTGCTTGGTTAGAAAGAACCAGAGCCTTTCTCTGTGGCAGACAGACAGCACCGAGGTCACAGGCCCATCAGGAGTGCCATAGACATCCCTCACTCAGCCAGGTCCTGAATTAACTGTCTTAATTTGGTTACTGTTGTAAAGTCACCCCTGAATCTTGATTTAATTTGCAAATACATACAACTACAAGCCTCATCCATGTAGCACTCTAAGTCATAAAAAGATATTTTGGCTTGTCAAAGTCAACACATTTGACTATTTTGAGCAAAGCAGTTATGCAAACTATGATATATGTTGCATGAACATGACATTAAGTCCTAGATTGGGATCATACTTCATAATACTAAGGCATAGTAGGATTTGTGGTAGGTTGTGTTTCTTCAGACAGGTTTGATGAAGCTGTTAACAAAACCTGCCTAATAGGGTCCATGTGCCCAGCATGTTGTACAAACTAAGCATTTTGGTCATTGCCATGTCAGAATATCAACAAAATATATTAGAATTATAATTGACTTTCTGAAAAAAAGGAGGTTGGATGGATTGCTTCAGTTATCATCAATGACTGTGTAATTTGTAAAATGTAAAACAATTGTTGAATATTGTTTTAATATAATATAAAACAAGCTAAAAATGAGGAGAGAAAAATTCCCTCACCCTTCCCAAAGAAACCCAGGATATATTCTAATGATTCTAGCACTTATAATTAACTTCTTTTGTAAATCATCCTAAATCCATAAATTGTCAATAAAGTGGCTATATTGATAGGGATGTTAGCCATTGTTAGCCCATGTGTAAAAGGACCTGAAAATATTTCTCTGATTGTGTTATGCAACAGACTTATTTGATACTCCATAATTATTTCTATCTTGTAGACAGAGCATCTCAACCAGGAATATTTGGTGTTTAAGAAGTGGGCCATACACTTGCTAAAAAGATGAATGGCAAGGCTGTGTTTGATTTGGGGGTTCAAATACTCTATTAATGTTGCCCCAATGTATTTGGGAACAGAGCTGCCATCAGCAAGATTCCCTCTTTGAGGAAGATGGGCAGTTCAGGAATGTAAATACATAATTAAATAAAATTATGGTTGAGGTAGGCCCAAAATTGTAAATATCGAAAGTTGTTTGTATTATTGAAAGCTCTGTTATTGTGTTTTTTTTTAAGACAAAAGATTTTAATGTATGTTGCTTTTTCTAAACTAAAACCTCAGTATTCAGTTAAATTGCAATAAATAAGTGGGCTTTGGGTTGCAGTTTGGGCACTCTATCTCTAAAAGGTCACTGCCCTATAGCACTTCAGACAAATGATCATCCAATTTCTTCTTAAAAACTTCCAGTGTTGGAACATTTACAACTTCTGGAAGTGAGTTGTTCCATTGATTAATTGTTCTATCAGGAAATTTCTCCTTAGTTCTAGTGTGCTTCTCTCCTTGATTAGTTTCCACCTATTGCTTCTTGTCCTGTCCTCAGGTGCTTTGGAGAATAGCTTGACTTCCTCTTCTTTGTGGCAGCCCCTCAGATATCGGAACTGCTATCATGTTACCCATAGTCCTTCTTTTCATCACATTAGACATACCCAATTTCAGCAACCATTCTTTATGTTTTAGACTCTAGTCCCCTATTAGCCTTTGTTGGTGTTCTCTGCACTTTTTCTAGAGTCTCAACTTCTTTTTACATTGTGGCGACCAAAGCTGGATGCAGTATTCCAAGTGTGGTCTTACCAAAGCATTATCAAGTGATATTAACACTTCGGGTGATGTTGATTCTAGGCTGTTTCTGCAGCCTAGAACTGTATTAGCTTTTTTGGCAGCTGCAGCACACTGTTGGCTCATATTTAAATGATTGTCTACTAGGTCTCCCGGATCCCTCTCACAATTACTACTATTGAGCAAGGTACCACATATTCTGTATCTGTATCTTATTTTTCTTGCCTAAATGTAGAACCTTTTTTCACCATAGAATTTCATTTGTTAGATAGCTCCCAACCTTCAAGTTTGTCAAGATCCTTCTGTATCTTAAGCCTATCTTCTGGAGTGTTGGCTATTCTTTCCAGCTTGGTATCATCTGCAAATTTGATAATTTCCCTATCTATCTCCTCATCCAAATCATTAATGAAGATATTGAAGAGGACTGGGCCTAAAACAGAGCTTTGGTGTACCACACTGCATACTTCCCTCCATTTAGATGCAGTTCCTTTGAGGACTACACATTGAGTGTGGTTGGTCAGCCAATTATGAATCCATCTGGTGGTGATGCTGTCTAAAAAATTTCTATCTTATCAAGTAGTAGGTTGTGGTCCACTTTATCAAATTTCCAAGTAAATTATATCCACAGTGTTCCTCTGGTTCACTAATGTTGTCATTTTGTTGAAGACTGCAATAAGATTCATCTGGCATGATCTGTTTTAGACAAACTCATTTTGGCTTTTGGTTATGACTTTCTTTACCTCTAGATGTTCACTGATTCGTTCCTTATCTTTTCCAGAATCTTCTCAGGCATTGAGGTTCCCCAGTGCTCCAGGATCTTTGAAAGATATAGTTCAGTGGTTCTGAGATCATGTCTGCCAGTTCCTTCACATATTTTTAAAGGTTTTGGATTATTGTTTGAATATGGCCACTTCATTCTGTATTGTTGAAATTGTGTATAAAGTGGCTCTGGTTGCTTTGATCTGTTATTTTTTTCTAATTAAACAACAGTAATTTGTGTCCTAGTTATATTTCTAAGATTTGAATTTATACTATTTTTTCCTCTCTTTCTCTAGAAGTTCATTCTTCTACCAGAATAAATCATCACGAACCGAAAGTTGTAGGATCAACAAATTTACCAGGTATATAGTAAATGCTCTATATTCTTTCAAACAAATTTGAAATTTTGGAGAGGTTTTCAGCATTCACATGCTGATATTTTGCCTTTAAATGAAATACACAATCCATGCCTCAGGAATGTTAATGCCATTCCTTTACTCTCTTCCATTACTTTCTATGATAAGTGAAACAGATAAAGAAAACACAGGTCATATTAAACAAACATCAACCAACTGGTTAATGGTTAAACTAAAGATGCCACTATATAAAATCCTGATTTATATACTTGGTTTCTTTTCCTGCATTTTGATCATGTGACCATAGGGATACTTCAATAATTGTAAGTGTGAAAAATGATAAGTCACTTTTTCCAGTGTTGTAACTTTAACAGTCACTAAATGAATGGTTGTAGGTTGGGGTCTACCTGTAATAAGAAACAGATTCCAAAAAAGAAAAGGAGCAGATGCACTGTATGTAGAAATTTTCAGATCTTTACAGATATACACAATACCAAGGATGAAAGACTTCTTGGTTGCATCTGGTGAATATTGCTATAGGGGTATACTAAACAGGCCACCCAACCAAGCAGAAAAATAGATGAATTTTTGGTTAACCAGTTAGCTGGTGTGTAGGAAATACACACGATAGTAGTGATGGACATTAATTGGAGACAAATTTTGCAGCAAGGGGGGGATCAAACAGGTTCCTGATGAGCTGACTTGACAATTTTATCATCCAAATATCAAAGGAAGAAATTGGAGGGTCAGTTACATTTAACTTAATTCTTACTAATAGGGATGAAATGATGAAGGGGTAGAAGTCATAGGAACTTTAGGAGCAGAGCAGTGCTGAAATGTATTTTTTTTCCCCACTGGTTCTGGGGCGTGGCTTGGTGGTGGTGGTCATGTGACTGGGTGGGAAAAGAAAAACTTCTTTTAAAGCAGTTTTTTCCTGCCTATTCGCCCAAACAGGCAGGAAAAAATGCTTTAAAAATGTGTGTGTGTGGGGGGGGAGAACTTCCAACAATTATGCAGATCAGCTGTTAGCCGCACGATCTTTGGAAGCTACCCCACCCCACCCCGCTTTTTAAAGCATTTTTTTCCTGCTGGTTTGGGTGAATAGGCAGGAAAATAATGCTTTAAAAAGTGAAAAAAAGAGTTTCCAATGATTGTACGACTCCTCGGCAGCTTTTTTTTTTACTACCGGTTCACAGAAGCAGGGACAATTATCCCTATCTGTTTGGCCAAACCAGAAGGATTTTACTCCTGGAGCAGAGTGACCATGTTATAGAATTCAGCATAATGCAGGGACTGTAGTTGAAAAATATCAAAGGAGTGTTTTAGATTTCAAGAGAGCTGACTTCAACAAATTAAGAGATTAGGAAGAATTCCATTGATGGAAATCTGTTCTGACCCCCCTCTTCATACACCAAAGCACACCGAGACAAAGATACTTCAAGGATTTATTAACACACAGACTAGACATTGGCAGTAATCCAGCACAGACTAGACCTTGGCAGCCATCCAGCCTGCTAAGATAGCCACGATAGCTTCTCCAGTTCTAGTAAATATGTTGATTCCTGCGACAAGCTTATGAAAAGCCATTCCTTTTATAGTCTTGAGAGGAGCCTAATTACCACCAGCTGAGTTCAATTATCTCCTGTAACTGTATAACTGTTCTTTACGCCTATTAGCCCTCCGTTGCTGGGCATCCAGGACCAACTCCCTTGTCTCCTCCCCACTGCTCCAATGCATGACATCAGGATCACACTCCCTTGTCTCCTCCCCACTGCTCCAAGGCTTGACTTCGGGAGCACTCTCCCTTTGGCTCCCACCGCTGCTCCAGCCTCAGGCGTCTCCTGGTGGCCAACCAGCCTCTGTGCCCTGCTCAGAGTCGGAACCCTGTCCAGGGTCCTCCACATCTTCCAGAGCCGACTCATAGGGCCCCTCACTGTCGGAGTCTGGTGGCAGCTCCAACGGCTCCTGCTAGGCCACAACAGAAATCCTAAAGAGAAAAGCTATTCAACATTAGAAAACATTGAAAAATAAGATTAAAAATGCCAAATCAAATGAAGTACCACAGAGAAAAAAAATCAAGAGACGAGATGAAACCAGTGTGGTTCAACAAGGAGTTCTCTGGCAAACTGAAGTACAAAACAAAGTATAGAAATAGAATGAGGAGCTCCTATTAAGAAAAGAATACCAATAAATAGGCTGAATTTCCAAGTATGGAGTCTCAAAATGAGGTAAGACTTGCAACAAATGCCAAAAATAACAAAAAAGTTTCTTTTAATATGTAAGGAATAAGAAAAAAGTCAAGGAAATAATTGATCCATTAATAGGAGAAAGATGGCAAGATGGTGACAGACAGCAGGGAGATTTTCGAACTGCTTAATTCCTTCTCTACATCAGTTTTCATGCAAAAAGAAAATAACTTGGCCCAACCAATCAAAAGCAGCACCATGGGAGACAGAACACGAAAGCAGAATAAAATAGGAAAAAGTTATTAAGAGACTATATTACCTATCCATTTTAGATGAGTTTAAATTGCTAGGACTAGATGGTTTACATCCAAGGATTCTGAAACAGCGAAAAACAATCCAACGCGCAAACAGTTACTTCCAGAACAGACTTCCGGTTTGCATGTTGGGCCATTTTTCTCCCTCTGGAGCCTTCAGGGAAGCATTCTGAAGCCTCCGGAGGACTTCCGGGAGGGCAGGGGAGGGCGTTTTTGCCCTCCTTAGGCTCCTAGAAAGCCTCTGGAGCTTGAGGAAGGTGAAAAACAGGTCCATCGCGTGCCAAAAGCGGGAGGAGGATGGGGGTTGCACGTATATGCGTGTGAGAGGTTCACATGGGGGGGGTCGCACATATAGTATGGGTATGGGCATACCTGCGCACGATCCCCCTGTGCTCCCCCTGCTTTTGCTTTCGATGTCACTGGCATAGGGGAACTGCCAGAGATTGGAAAGGAACTGACGTGCAATTTTCAAAAAGGAAAAAAGTGAAACCAGGAAACTACAGACAAATCAGCTTGACAATACCTGGCTTAATTCTGGAAAAGATAATCAAGCAATGCATCTGTAAACATCTATTAGTGACGTATTTGTAAGTACCTACAAATGAAAAAGATGATTACTAGAAGCAGTTCTGCATTTGTTAAAAACAGATATTGTTTTTTTGGTCGTCTTTGATAAAGTAATTAAATTAGTAGATCAAGGAATGGTATACTAGACTTCAATAAGGCATTTGACAAAGAGCACAGCTTACTTCTTTGTAAGATAAAAGCAATGTGGGATAGATCACAACCTACCTCTAGGTAAGATAAAACAATGTGGGGTAGACAAAACCACCACCAAATGGATTTGTGGTTGACCAACTGCATTTGGCATGTAGTTTTCAATTGAGTTACATTTAGTGTATATTATATGGAGGGAAGCGTGCAGAAGAATACATCACATTCTATTTTGGAGCCAGTGCTCTTCAATATCTTAAATGATTTAGAAGTGGCGATAGAAGGAGAGCTCATTAAATTTGCAGATGACACCAAAGGGGGGGGGGGAATTGCTACCACCATGGAAGAGAGACTCACAGTTTAGAAGGATCTTGACAGACTTGAGCATTGGGTCCTATCCAGTCCTTTCCAAGGATGCAGCTCAGTAATGGGAAAAGTATGGTTCCTCACTTAAGCAGGAAAAATCTGCACAGGTGCAGAATAGTAATTGGCTCTACAGGAATAACTGAGAGGGCTCTAAATGTCCTCATGAACAACCAGTTAAATATGAGCCAGCAGTATGCTGCAGCTACCAAAAAAGCTAAAACAATCTTAGACTGCATCAACAGAAGGGCAGTAATCAAAATCACAGTGCTGTTCTATATTGTAGTAAAACCATATTTGGAATACTGCATCCACTTCTGGTCTCCATGACACAAAAAAGCTGCTGAAACCCTACAAAAAGTGCGGAGAGGAATAACAGAAATGATAGGGGTTTGGAGTTAAATCATACAATAAATAGTTAAGGGAACTAGATATGCCTGGTCTAATGAAGAGGAAGATTAGGGGTGACATGATAGCTGACTTCCAATATTTGAGGGGCAATCAGAGAGAAGAGGGAGTTGACTTATTCTCCAAAGCACCTGAGGGCAGGACAAGAAATAAGGGGAGGAAACTAATCAAGGAGAGATCCAATCTGGAACTAAGAAATTTCCTGTCAGAAAAATTAAGGGAACAACTTGCCTCCCAGAGTTGGTGCTTCGTCGCTGGAGGTTTTCAAGAAAGAATTGGACAATCATTTGTTTGGGATGATATAAGGAGTCCTGCCCTGGTCTGAAAGACCTGGTCTGAAAGACCTCCAAGGTCCCTTCCAACCCTATGAGTCTATGTTTCTAAGCAATCTATTGCTAGAATCCTGGCTTGTCTATCAATCTTATAAAGAATGGAATGTGAGCAAAGGACAGTCTTTATTTTTTAATGTAACATTTAATTATTGAGATGCCATAAGAAAAGATATAACTTTGCTGGTTATAACAAAGGCATCCTATATCTGAAAGTCTAAACTTGTATTCTGTTATGTATACCAATTAAATATATTTCATGTAATCCTAAACTACTTACAAGCAATTTTCCTTGAAATTAATCAGATTTACTTCTGAGTAAATGCATAAATCTTGAAGATAGCATAGCTTTACTTGGATAATTGTTATTTTAAATGCATTTTAACAATGTACGTTCTTTTAACAAATATTAATTAAATTATATTTTCAGTCAAAGTTTATGTCAGACAGCATCATAACAGCCCACATATTCTATGTTTAACAAATCATCTGAGAAATTCAGAATTGATCGACCCAATATTTGAGTGGCATGGACCAAGTGGTGATTTGGTTACAGGTATTTTCCTCCAGTATTGCTTAATAATGTTTTCCTGTTTTTCATCTAAAACAAGAACAGAATGTCAATTTACATGTACTCTCTTGTATTAAACTAACTCTAAGGGGTTTAATTTAATTTTAGTTATAATTAAACACAGATAAACTAAACTAATTGTTTTTAACAATTATGGGTAGTTCTTGACTTACAAGCATTCATTTAGTGACCTTTCAAAGTAATGACAGTGCTGAATGAATGATGGTTACAACCAATTCTTGAATTCTGACCATCTGGACAACTTCATGGTCTTAGGATCATGGTCTGGGTGCTTGGCAATTGACCCCTACAATATTAGTTGTAACTCCCCTCAATCATGTGATCATCATTTGCAACCTTCCTTGTCAGCTTCCCAAGAAAATTAGTGAGGAAGTATTCCCCACCTGCACACCCTTCTTCCCCAGTCTCTGCATTTGTGCTGCACTCACAGGTCTGCAAAAAATTTTTTGGGGGGGTATGGGACGAATTGCTGAGCGAAGATTGGGGTATGAAATGGAATGCTTCCATTTAGAATTAAACCCTTTCACATCGCATGAACAAAATTACAATCATCACTATGGTTCTTTTGCTCTTACCATACCATAGGAATCCCATAATGGAAAGATTTTTTCTTACCCTGTTACCAATTTCGGAGGTCCTCAACACACCATTTGCACACTTTATGAGGAGCCCAAACTTTATCTTGATCTCCAATTTTTAGTCCAAAGTATGCAAAGTATACTTTTTTCACAAAGTCTGTAATATTCTGCTGTTGCTTCAACATTGTATATTCACCACAGATAAAACAGAAACTGTCTGGCAAATTAATACACTTTCGCGGAGCCATAACATAATGGTTGAAAAAGGATGAGCTAACATGAATTGTGATGAAAAAGTGTGAACAGCCTAGAATCAAGAACCTGATGATGATTCATGCACAAGTGTGGCATGCAGGAGAGAGCAGCTCTGTCTCTGTACACGAGATGTCACAGTGCTGGCCATGCCCCCTGCACTGACCGGAGATGCTGCTATTTGCCCTGTGTCCTCATCCCACTGGATTCTTCAGGAAAGATTAACCCCTTCTACCATTAGAAGCACAGACTTAAAACTTGCTTAGCTTATGTATATATGGCTGACCATCAGATTTACAGTGCTATATTTTTTACGGGGTTTTTTTTGGGCATTTTATATCTTAAATGCACTTATGTGAATTAATTAATAGTAATTTGGACTTTAAATTTGATTAAAAACCTATAATATAAAAAAATACCAAAAATTTTAAAAAATGATAAATTTGAAGATTATTCGTTGTTAAAATGAAATAACAAAATATTTCAGTAACATCACTTTTTCTATAAATGAACTACAGTTTTATCTACTCAAACATTTTGATGAGGATTGTGTGATCAGGGTTTCAGAATCATCAGTGATGATAGGAAATCACAGATGATAGATACTATAACATCCTAATTCCAATTCTGTAAGCAACTCACATTTCACTGCTTATCTTCAGTCTTCTGACCTATAGGATATTAAAACCAATATTCCATATTTATTCGTAGCAGTGGAACAAGGAATAATTTTGCTGATCCTGAAACTCCTAGGAGAAACAAATTAGCTGGATCCTTTCCAGGCTAGATTCAGTTCATACATAGATTGGAATGGAGGTACTTTGGTTTCCTAAAGAAGAATATAGTGGGAGAGAAATTGAGAATACAACTTGTTGATACTCTATACTCTGGTATTGCTTCATGTAGATCTAGAAAACCAGAGAATGCACATTGTGAGCAATATGTTTAATAGTTTAGCATATCAGCACCATAACTGGAACTAGGGAAATATTTTCATCCCCGCTGATACAGGGCTAAGGCACTTCTTCCAGGGTCACATCACATTTTGTTCAATTTCAACCAGACAAAGTTAGGCCAGTCAAATCCAGGTGGTTTAGTAGAGGAATCATTAATGGTCAGGCCACAAGAAGGTATCTTGGAACATTCCCATATCCAGATACTCTCTGGGTTAAACAGGATGCATGTTAAGTGAATAATTGCTTTCCAAGCTGATCTGTGGGGTTTCATTATTGTGATGGGCTGTACATTGTCCTGGTGAATAGGGAGGATCTTGTTCAGTATCGACCATAGTCGAATGAGAGCTTGTTGATATCTAATATGGAGTGATACAATATTACTAAGTACAAATAACTAGTGGATAGGAGTGGAATGCAATGTGCCAGAGATGATATGCATTGGTGGCAAACATTTTGGTGGCGCTATTACTATACATGCTGACATTCAATTGTGTAATAAATCAAAGCCAAGGAGCTTAGAAGGTTATCATCAGCACCCCAGGATGTTCCATCCAGTCTGTTCAGTAATAGTTGTGACTTCAATTTTGCAGATGTTTTTTCCAGGTGTTGCTGGAAGACTAGTGAACTTGCAAGTGTTACCTCCATATTTCAGGGTACTTCAGGGAGTTGTTAGATTGTAAAATACAGTTCCAGACTTCAGTGAAGACTGGTAATTTATATAGCAATTGCTAAGGTGGAATGTGGCTATTTTTGTTTTTGTTAGGCTCAGTTGGAGGCACCATTTTTAAAAGTAGTCAGCCAGGTTTTGGAGATGTTGAGAGAGAATGTCTTCTGCATCACTGACGTTAGTTCATTGGACTATGAGATTGATATTATTGGCATAAATAAATTTTCGAGGAACAGTTTCAGACGGGTTATGGTAAAAAGAGCAGAGGATAGCACTAATCCTTGTGAAAGTCCAACATATGATATCTGATTCTATTGAATTATGTGAAAACTTGAAATAATCTGTTACTCAACTTGCTGTCAGTCATGGCAATGGTGTTTACAACAAGGTACAATGGCAGCAGGTGGGCTCTGGGACATGGGGTACTATAGACTATAAATCCCAGGGATTTATAAGTGTGGGGGGGTCCTTGAAGAAAAAAAACTGCGGGAATGATTTATGAGAGCAAATTGTTACCTACTGACTTCTTGATTGACTTTTCTTCTGAGAAGCTGATAGGGAAGATTGTTAATGGTTATCATGTGACTGCAGTTTGCTGCATTGTAATTGTCAAATGGGTAGTGGGCCATGACCATGGTGATGCTACAGCAGCTGCAACTCGTAGACTGCTCACAAATTCCTCTTTTTCAGTTCTGTCATACTTTTGAATAAACTCTGAATGAATAATTGTAACTTAAGTTACCTGTAATAGTTTGGGCTTGCTTTATAGAACTAATATAGTTTTACCTTAGGACATTTTTCTCTTGGACATTTGTGAGGGATGATCGCCTGACAGAGTTGTGTTTGAAAATGTAATATACTGCTGAAGAAATGTTTACTCTCCTGTATATGGTGATAATGGAGACAATAAGCAAAAATATTACAGTAATTTTATTTCTATGCATTTCTGCAACATATGAAGATCCCTTTTTAATCCTGTCTCTCTTATCAGTCTGGTTATATTGAACTAATTAGTACTGGCTGGTTCTGTTGATCTTTTTAAAAATATTTTTGGGGAGTATTATAATTTTAAAAAGACACAAATGTACACACACACACACACACACAAGGTAATTGTGGTATGCTTTAGAATCAAGACTAAATAATTAAAACATGTAGTTACTATGGTTTGAAACTCCTTAAACAACAAAATTTGTTTTATCATTTCAATACAGGAAACGAATCTCTGACAATATCCCCATCAGGAACTCTTGTATTCCAACATTTCAAATCTTACATGAGTGGAGTTTACACATGTTCTCTAGTGTTTAAGCCTACTACTGAGCAAGAAGAAAAAAGCTATTTAATTAAATATGTTATTTACGGTAAGACAAATAACTGTCCTTTTTTGTTTTTCAGTGTTTCATTTTTTTGCCAAAATTATATAATGAAATTTACTACACAGTTAAACATGTTGCAGCAATTAATTTGTAACCAGCTAAATCAGAATTTAGAAGGTATTTACCCTTGGTACATAATACACGCATATAGATTTCTGCAGTTTTTTTCTTCTTTTAAAAAGGGAGCAAGAACTCTAAGTAGAAAACTCTTGAGAAAGTAGAAAAATAATATCTAACTAATAGTTCAACTATTGGGGATAAGTGGAATGTTCAACTTGAGGCCATGTTTAACTACTTGGAGTAAACTGAATTCCAGAATTTTAACTCAAATAAGGCATCCTGTGATCCAGAGTTTTCTCTCAAGTTTCGATCAAAGTGTGGTAATTTCTTCTGCATTTGCAAATATTTCAATATCCTTCCTTGAAGCCATGACCTTAAAACATGCATGATTTCAGTCTTTGCTGCCACTGGCTCCACCACCATTGGTTTTAGAAATTGAGCATATTTTAGATATTGAGAAATATTTTGGAGATAAAAATAACGCTGCCTCCCTGATAAAAGGGAGAAATTCTTTCTCCCCTTTCTTATACTGTAGTGAATTAAGGAGGTATCTCTGACCCACTTCTAAACATTATTTGGACATGGTAGACTTATCACTTGTTGGCTTGACAGCAGAGGTTACGTATCTCTGCCAAGGTCCCCTATAATATTTTCTACAGATTCTGTATTGGGATAAAAATGGAAATTGTAATTTAAATAAATGAATCAAATGGTGTATTGAAAGGTAACAAATAGGTTTCAACCAGGTCTAGGTCTTAAAATATTGTATCTTGGTCATGATATAATATGATTTATTTTTATTAAGATTTTTGTATGTATGCATGGGTTGAATTAATCGAACTGAATATTTCCTTTGTTTTAAGTTAAATGTTATTGAGCCGTAATTATTTTAAAATAATATATCAATGATTGTTAATTAGTAATGCAAAAGTATCTTAATTTCTCAGAAAAAAATAGTTATTTATACATTAGGACTAAGCTGATCTCAGAATATTTGCTGTTATAGCACTTTTTAAAAATTAAACATATGCTGTAGAACAAGCATGCCTGGCCAACGGCGCACTATTGTCCTTGAGCTCTTAGGAACTGAGCTACAGAAGTGGCAGGTGTGCAGGTGTTTGTATCCCCTTGTGTGAGTGGCAGCAAGCACACCAGTGCTCCATTTGCACAAGTGGTGGATGCACTTGCCTGCCATTTGTGCAAATGGAGCTGTGCATGCAAGCTTGCACGCCTCTTGCGGAACCATATCCTTCCTTCCCCAGCCCATCTGCAAAGCCAGAAAGGTTGAGGAACTCTGCTGTAGAGACCTTCTGTGTTATGTAAACTTGTTTCTTGAATTTGGGTCTTGCTTTGGGCAATTTGAGACAATGCAGTTGCAGAGTGGTTAAAATGCTGGCCTTGTTAGCTAGAAAAGCCAGCACCCCTTGTTTGAGACCAGAGTGCCATGAAACGGGGTGAGTCCCCTCCTTGCCAACCTAGCGAGTTTCAACCTAGTTTGAAAGCATAAAAATACGAGTAGATAAATAGGAACCACTTTGGTGGGAAGGAAACACCATTCTTAAAATTTTTTAAATGTTTAGATCTCAACTTCAAAAATGCATGAGTTATTTGTAATAAAAAATTCTTTACTGTTGTGATTCTTGAACAATGAACAAACAGTATTTTGACAGAAGTTGGATAAAATTTTATCAGCTGTTCAAAAGAAAAAGATCCCACAGGAGAATTCCAACTACTTGAGTATACATAAAGTAGCAGCTTAGTTCCTGAGTGTAATATTCTAGAGGATTGTATTTTTTCTCTTTTAATGCAATTCCTGTTTAAAAAATAAATTAAGTAGTTTTAAATCTTGGTATCTAGCTTTTGTTTTGAATCTAAACTTTTTTCCCCTGCAGCTTATTCTGATCCTAAATTTTACTATGAGTTTACAGCTCGGTATCATTCAGCTCCCTGCAATAGTATCTATAATAATTCTTTTGAAAAGAAGTTGCTTCAGATATTGGCCAAGCTTGTTACGGAGCTAGCCTGTGAGATTTCATTACAAAAGTCTGAATGTCATCATGTAAAAATGCAGAGAGCTGGAATGCAAAACGAGCTATTCTTCACTTTTAAAGGTAAGACTAGTTTGAAGTCTATTTAAGTCTAATAACAACACATAAGTCCTTGAAAAAAATATACTTGACCCATCCAGGAAATCCGATTTTGTGGGGTAATAAAACTGTGACAATGATGATAAATATGATTATTCACATAAGCAGTAAATATATTTTGTGGTCTTTATATAACTACACATTCTCTTCTTTCAGTCTAAAATTTACTCTTGTATCATATCAAGTCACATCATTCGACTGTTTAGACCAATACCATGTGCTACAACACATTTTGGACAACAAAACTCTCTTCTTTAAAAAGAGGTCTTGATATTCAACTTAAAAACGTTAACTTCTAATTTATGAATTCTATGTCAGAGGTCTAACTACATCACATACTCTAAAATATTGTTCATTGCATCATTTACATATACAGAGTATAAAAGTAAAATTTGGTGATATGTGTAAGAGGATTAAATTCATTAATCGATTATTTAAAAATTTACTGTTAAATAGATGCCATAGTGGCTGAGAACACCTGTGACCTTGACAGATCTCTAAAATTTTAAGTGGCATGGATCAAATTAGTATTTAGATGGGGGACTTACAGAAATCTAATACTGCAGAGTAATGTGAGATGTTGAAAAATACCTTTGAAAAATTGCATTGACATACTACTTACCAAATATTGCTAAGAAAACAATATGGATATCTAGTCCAGGAGTTAAAGTTCACTCACTAGTTCTTTTAGAAAACAAGACTTTTTATATTGTATAGCTTCCCTCATATAGCTGAACATTTTTACAGTTTCTTCTCTAGAAGCAGTAAAAGGCAAAAGTATGTGTTCGAGCGATGTATGTGGTGTATCAAGAAGATTACGAAAGGTAATATAAATCTTTCAGAAAAGAAATGAAATTCATAAGAATGCACTTGTTTCTTATTTATCTTTCAAAAAGTAAATTAATAGCTTTAATATTCTTTTTGTGTAAGTTGTAAAATAAATCTTGAGTAGTTTATTATCAAAGAATATGGGATGAAATAAGAGAGGTTCATGCAGCAAGTTCAAAGTTTTTGTCAAATTAAATCAATTAACAACAATACTAAAAAATTTAGCCTCATTTCAAAAACAGTGATCAGTATACAAAGTTGTAAAATTTTGGTCCAACTTGGTGATAGTTATGCATACATTGGTTTGTTCTGTGAAAATTGTGGGCATCCGTTAATAAAAGAATATAAAATTAGTATATTAACATCTTTCCATTGTTAACATAGAATACTTATCCTTGTAAGAAGGGGAAAGGGGAAAACAGAAGAAATGTAAATATTCTTCATTTTGGGCTTAACTGTAAACCCAAAAATATATGTTCATTCAGTTTCCCAATTACTACTGCATTTTTAATCTGCTGCCAAGAATACATTGTTTGCCTTCTTTAATAAAGGACTAAAGAAGTGGATCTGGAAAATGCTGTGAATATGGTATACTAAATGCTGTACATATGGTATACTTATGAATTACGGGGTCTAAGTCAGAGGTTTGGCTAAACCAGTAGTGGCATGGCGGCATGGGTCACTCGGACTGACAGCGACCCAGGCCTGTCACACCCCCGAACCGGGTGGCGCTGTTGGCACCATCATGTTTTTAAGTTCTGCGCATGCGCAGAACAATTTTAATTTAATTGCGCATGTGTGCGTAGTGGGCATACAATGCATGCACGAGTAAAATGGCAGTAAAGCTGACTGGAACCCACCCATGGTCTAAGTATATTATAAGTGTAAAGCATTTGATAACTTATTTCTTGGTAAAATGGAACAATATGAGATAGATAGTATCATCATCAGATAGTTTCACAAGGATCACCAACTACAATTACACATCTGGTCTTCAATGGAATTACATTTATGTGGTGGGAAGCAGTAGGATTCCTTAATTTTCTGTCTTGGATCCAGTGTTCTTTAATATCTTCATAAATGATGTAGATGAGGGGATGACAATAATCTGAGAGGAATTGCTAATACTTTAGAAGATAGACTGAAGATTCAGAAGGACCTTGACAGATTTTAGCAATAGGCCCTAAGATGCAGTTCAGTTTTGAGAAGAGTAAGATCCTGAAAAAACAAATGCTCAGGTATAGAATAGGCAGTGCTACAGCTGCCAAAAAAGCCAATGCAGTCTTAGGCTATACCAATAGAGGGATAGTACCAAGATCACAAAAAGTGATAATACTGCTCTGTGTTGCACTAATGAGGCCACACTTGGTATACTATTTCCAGTTCTTGTTGTCACAATAAAAAAAATATGATTATACCCTAAAAAGAATACAGAGAAAAGCATCAATCTTTTCTGGAGGTACTTCTTAACTGTATGATAAATAATTAAGGAAAATAAGTATGTCTAGTCCTATGATGGTGAATCTATGGCACACATGTCTCAGGTGGCACGCAGAGCCCGCTGTGGGCACACCAGCTTTTGCCACAGCCCAGCTCCACCATGCATGCTGACTAGCTGGTCTTTGGGTCTCTGCCGCACATACATGGGGGCGGGGCCTTCCCTGATCTCTGCAGTTCCCCTGTCCCCAGCATGCCCTACCTTTCTCCCTCCCCAGACGCCTTTGTTTTCTCCTGCATTACTACTGCCCATGCCTTTCCTGATCTCTGATGGTTCCACCCTCCGGAGGTGCCTCTCCATGACGGGAATGGAGGAGAAAACTAGGGCGCTACTTGGGGGAGAAACTGCAATGATCGAGGAAGGCACAGGTGGCAGGAATGCAGGAGGAAGTTAGGATGTGCTGGGGGGAGAAATTGCAAAATTGAATGTCTTCCTCATCCCGTTCTGGGCCCCAAAAACCTGCACCAACCTGGAAGCCAAAATGGAGTCCACGAGGGTGGGATGCATGCTCGGGGGAGGAATGCACAGGGAACATGTGGACATAGGTGGGGCGCATGCGCAGGGGGCATTTGCATTGCATTTTGGGGATTGAGGCACGTGCATGTGCATTTGCACACACACACTTTGGACACTCGGCACCAAAAGGTTAATATCACTGGTCTAGTCTAATGAAGAGGAGGATTGGTGTCAGACCTGCCCAAATCTAACTCTAAGAAAGAATGACCCCAGACTCCATTTGGTTGAAGTAATAGGTATTTTTACTATGATAGAATGATTGCAGGGCACGTAATGTGGGATTTGAAGAATTCTGCACAAAGCACCAGATTTTTCCTTCCCTCCTAGTCTGTCACCTTTGAGTCAGTCACCAGTGTCCAATAGCAAGTCATTTGGGTGTTTTGGGAACTGTTTGATGGTGGGCTGCTCATTTTCAGGCCAGTTGTCCTTGAAGTCTGGAGTAAACTGGCACAAGCACAAGTGGTTATACTCACCACTGTCAATTTCCCCCTCTCTCCTGCCTCCTTCCTTCTCTTTTCACCCCGGCTGTAACCCACATTCCAAATCCCCTTTTCCCCCTGTCCTTTGATATCAGAATTCAGGCAGAAGCATGGTCCGAGTTGCTGAAGATGGCAGACCTGACATTCTTTCCCCCTGAACAGGGATGTTAGTCCTGGAAAAGAAAAAGAGACAAAGGGAGGGGGGGAAAGAAAGGAATATAGGCATCAGCCTGGTTTGTCCAGGTATTTGGAGTGGAATTTTTTTAGCATTGGCATGGTGGGCACCTACACATTCAGTTTCACTCTTATGTGTGCAAGAGTCCAGAATGTCTTTAACCTCAAAAATATTGTTCACTTTCAATAAGAATAGGAGATGGAGGTAGTGGTTTAGTAGAACACAATGGAGAAGTGCTTGCAGGCTTAAGCAGGTTGCAATGAAACACCAGGTGAATTCACCTTAGCGATTTTGGCAATTCTTGTTGGATAGTAAATACATTTATCATGTATTCAGGATCCAGCTTTTTAGATGGCTGTGTTGATAGATACTTGGTGGGTAGGTAAACTAGATTTCCTATTTTAAATTATTTTGGTGGAGAGCATTTTTTGTCCACTTGGCTTTTTGTGTGTGCCTACTGCGCGTCAGCTAATGTTTATGAACCACAGGCCAGGGGTTTTGAAGTTGGGTCACCCATTCTGCCAGGGAGGTTATGTTAGGTGGAGGTTGAGGTAATTTGGGCATGGCTACAAGATCGTGGCCTGAAGCCACTTTGAAATGGCTCAAAGCTAATGCTGCTGTCAAAGGAATTGTTATAGGCTACTTCTGCAAAGGGAAGCAGATGACCCAATTGTCTTGTTGCTAATTGATATAGCACCTGAGGTATTTGTCTAATATAGAATTTGTGCATTCACAGGCTCCATTAGTTTCTGGATAATGACAGGAGCTAAGTCCCTGGGAGGTTTCCAAGAGTTTAAGGAACTCTTGCCAGAACCAAGAGGTAAATTAAATTCCCTGGTGTGAGATAATGTATTCAGCAACACCATGTAAGCAATAGATGTGCTGAATAAACAGTTTAACAAACACACACCTGAATGGATTTTGTGACTGGGCATAAAGTGCATTTGTTTAGAGAAAAGGTTGTTTGACTGTCAGGGTGTTTGACTGTAATGTCCATGGATATTTCTTTCCATGAGGCTTGGGGTTTAACTACTGGTTGGATGAGTCCTTGTTTTGTCTCCTGGCACCATTTTGCTGAGGCACACGTGGGGCAGCTTGTTATATAACGTTCAATTTTTTTTTTTCAAGATGGCCATCAGAATTGACATTTTATTAGGTTTAAAAATTTTACGAACCCAAAATGACTCACTGTTTTAGCATCATGGCACTTTTGAAACACTGTTATTTGTTGGCTTTGGAGGGCTGTATAGTTTTCACACAATCCATGTAATTCCACCAAGCATTGTGTATTCTGCTTCATGGTCCCTAAATCACGGGTTTGAGCTTAGAGCGTCTTTTAAGGAAGTGATCAAGTTTTTTGCCAGAAGAGAATTCCTGCTAGTTGTTTTTAGGGAATCACTGCTCTGACTCTTTCTTTTTTTTCACTATTGTACTGGGGCAGCATTTGCCAGGAGGTTTTTCCCTCTGGGGAGGTATCATAAGGTAAACTTTAATTGATTAAAGTATTGGGCTCACCAGACCTGTTTAAGTGATAGTCTCCTGGAGGTCTTTAATGCCTCTAGATTCTTATGATCAGTTCATACCTCAAATGGGAATTTGCTGCCTTCTAAGAAATGCCTCCAATAGAGCAGCACCCACCAGACTGTCTTTCTCCCATACTGACCACATGCACTCTCTTTCAGTAAGTTTTTTGGAGTATAGACACAAGGCTGGAGGATTCCTTGATCATTTTTCTGTAGCAGCACAGCCCCCATTGCCATGTCACTGGTGTCTGCCTAAATGACTAATGGGGAGTTGTGATTGGAATGCTTTAGCACAGGCTCAGCTGCAAACAAGTGTTTGAGGTTTACAAAAGTGGCTCAATATTCCATTGACCATTTAAGAGATTGATTGGATTTCTCTCCCCTATCTTTGTCATAGATAGGGCTGTTTGTATGAATGTGGGAATAAATTGGCGATAAAATTGGTAAACCTCAGGAAACTCTGACATTTGTTTCTAATGCAATGACAGGCCCAAAAACTGCTTGGACTTTTTCAGGGTCCATTTTGATCCTCTTGTGGGAGATGCAGTACCCTAGATAGTCAATTTTGCTGTGATGGAATTCACTTTTTGATAGGTTAGCATACAGTTTGGAAGCTTGCAGCTTTTTTAACATGGCTTGCACCAGCTTCACTTGCTTAACCATGGTTTCCGTGTAGATCAGAATGTTATCTAAGTACAGTAGGACTCCTTTGAATAAATGTTCATGCAGCACTTTGTTAATTAACTGCATAAATACAGTGGGTGCGCCTTGCAGGTCAAATGGAAGTATTTGGAATTGAAAACATCCAACTGGGTAGTTAAAAGCTATTTTTCATTCATCCCTTTCTTTGATTCTGACACAATAGTAAGTATCCTGGAGGTCCAGTTTAGTAAAAAAGAATTTCCCTTTGGCCAGATGAGCTAACATGTCCCACATAAGTGGCAAGGGTAAAAGTCTTCCACGCATACTTCATTTAACCCTCAACAGTCCACACAGAGATGAAGGGACCCATCCTTCTTGGAAAAGTACCGTATTTCCACCCATATAACCCGCCCACGCAAATAACCCGCCCACGCATATAACCCGCGGGTTTTCCGGATCGTGTAAAATATCTTCCGTATACCCCGCCCACGCATATAACCCGCCCACGCATATAACCCGCCCACGCATATAACCCGCCCACGCATATAACCCGCGACGAGTAAGAGAGAAGGGAAACAGCTGAGATGGGGGGGGAAGAAACGGAGAAACAAGCCTGCGCAAGCTGGGGAAGAGGAAAGGAACGGAGGAGAAGGAAACAGCTGAGATCGGGGTGGGGGAAGAAACGGAGAAACAAGCCTGCGCAAGCTGGGGAAGAGGAAAGGAACGGAGGAGAAGGAAACAGCTGAGATCGGGGTGGGGGAAGAAACGGAGAAAGAAGCCTGTGTACCGGTAAGCCTCCGATCGTGTAAAATATCTTCCGTATACCCCGCCCACGCATATAACCCGCAGGGGGGCGCTGTGCATGTAAAAACCGCATATAACCCGCGGGTTATATGGGTGAAAATACGGTACTAGTGCCACCACTCATGCTCTAGCTGTCTGTATAAAGCCTTGTTTTAAGTTTTTGTCAATAAAAGCCTGGAACTCATCAAGCTCCCTTGGAGTCTTTGAATATAATTTAGGCTTAGGTAATAGAGCATCTGGCAGTTTTTCTATAGAACAGTCTATGGGGTTGTGGTGATGGTAGTTTGCCTGAGCCCTTTTCACTAAATACAGCCCATAGGTGTCGATACTCCTTTGGGATTTGGGGCTCGACTTTGGGTCTCTCCTTCACTTCTGCCCCCACTTCCCCTCTGAGTTTCACTGTAGCTTCTCTCCTTCCGTGTTTGGGCATTCTTCCCATGGGATTTCCCTAGTGTTCCCACTGTCAGAACTTTAAGAGCCACCTCCTCCAGTTCACATAGGCTTTCCACTTTTGAAGCCATGTTAATCCAAGCCTTTCCGTGCAAGATGCAACAATAAAGCTTAAAATACCTGTGTGCTCCCCCATCCTTATTTCGATTGGATTGGTGACAAATATGGCTGAGGCATCCCCATCCACTGACCCATCCAGTTGTAGAATGCTACAGGCACTTTAAGTTGCATCAGGTGCAAGCCCATTTCTTCCACTAAGGCAGAGATGACTAGGTACCTGGTGCAGCCTGTGTCCAGAAGGGTCACCAGCTTCTCATGTGCCCTGATAAGGGAACCACTAGTTCTACTGGTACAGTCACTAGTAACACAGAGTGACTTATCAAGGGATCATCATCTGCTCTTGCTCATGCTTTTTGGATCCTTGTTTGGAGTTCCTGAACTCTCAGTGGGGGTGTGTGAACTTCACGGCCTCTGTCCATTTCAAAGCCATCTCTTGAATTTTGTAGCCAGTTTCCCTTGTTTCTTGGTAGGACTCATCATGAGCTTCTTGTTTGGGAACATGACATGTGGCAATCAGCAGCTTGGTACCCCTTATTTCCATACTTGAAACAACCAGTAGAACACCAACGGGCTTTGCTCGCTGTCCTGTGGCTTCAGGGTCTCCCTTCTTTTATCCATGACTGGCACAGCTTCAAGATTTGGCCAAATCAATATCTACCTCCTTTTTGAGGACATACCATGCCTGCAAGATATGAGGGGCCCCTCAAGAGATGCAGGCATTGTATACATCATCATTCAGATCAACCTGGAAACAATCAACATGTCACTCTGGCGGCCACTCTGTCAACCTGAAGACTAGGCTGCAGAACTCTTGTAGGCAGCCATAAATCTTTACTCTTGTTTAATGGTCTTCATACGAATTTTGGCCTTCTGGTCAGCAAGGGAATCTTCAAATCTCTTAAAAGGGCCACTATGAACTGATTGAAGTTGCGCAGCTCTGGAGTGTCTTTGTTACACAGGGCCACCATCCACGCTGCTGCAGCTCTTTCTAGGGACAAGGTAACAGACCATATTTCTTTACTTTACTTTACTTTTTGTCATTGCACATGGTACAACAAAATTATGTGCCGTCTTCAGTGTACATTACAATTATAAAAATAAAAACAAACATACATCCTTTACATTCTACATAATTGAAATTGAAAACCTGATATTGCACTATACCGTAGAATTCAATATGGTTATTGCTTTGGGATAGAAGCTGTTTTTCAGCCTGTTTGTCCTTGTTTTTTTTTTTTAATCCGGTACTGACAGCCAAGTGGTAATAGTTAAAAAAAAAAGTGCCCAAGATGAGATGGATCTTTGAGAATATTTTGAACTTTCTTAAGGCAGCGGGAGCTATAAAGCTCTTCCAAAGAGGGGAGAGGGCAACCAATGATCCTCTGGGCAATAATGTTGACCCTCTGGAATGCTGTCCTCTGTGAAGTTTCCAAAAGATGACCTAATTAATTTACAAGCCTCGAGACAAAGTTCAAAAGAAATCCATTCATTTGTTAGGATCAACATTTTGGCATGTTCTTCTGTGGAGCCGAAACTCCGCTTTACGGCATCTGAACTTTACCCCTGTATCCCCTCCCTTCTGTCTGTGTCATAAATCACATCCACCAACAAGGCGTTGCAGCAGGCTATGAATGTGCACATTTTACACGCTAGCTGTAGAAATATGAGACCTGACTCTAGCCAAAGGTATGCATTGCATTCTCCTCCCTTTTCTCTCTTTTTTTATGTCAACTTGATAATAGTCATGAAAATGCTTTACAAGTTGACATCCGGCTCCCCTCACTTCCCAGAAGCGACCTGTGTGAAACAAAAGCAATATGAGTACAGATATATAATTTAGGGATACATCCCTCCCCCAGGCTTGCTTGGATTTTCTGCATGGAATTTTGCTATAAGGGAACAGCCTGGATATTTCTACTTTTTACCCAAGATGCCTCTGATAAGGGGTAGCCCATCTCCTTTATTAAGTATTAGAGTTGTCTCCTGTGCTACCTCGAATCAAGGACTTGTTGAACTTCATAATGAGTTTGGCCTCCTATGACCACAGGGCCTGGGGGTGGTGGTGTCGCAGGGTAGTGGTCTCAGAGTGGATCTGACCATGGGTTTTAAGAGGCTACTATGGAATACTGGGTGTATCTTCCCTAGCAGTTGGGGCAGTTTCAATTGCACTGTGACTGGGTTGATGATCTTTACTATGGGGAATGGTCCCACAAACTTTGGTCCCAGTTTATTGCTAGGGAGTCGCAACCTTAAATATTTTGTGGAGAGGTAAACCTTCTCTCCCACCAAGAATGGTCATTGCAGAGCTTGGTGTTTATCTGCCTGTTTCTTATAGGTTTGTGCTGCTTTAGCCAGTGCTTTTTTGACATTCTCCCAGGTTCTTTTAGCATTGACATCCAGTCCGTCAAGCTGTCTGAGGAGGGGGGATCCCTTGGATACTCAGGCATTGGGACAAGTCCATGCTGCTCACTACTTTGAAGGGTGTTGATTTTGTGCTACTGTGAACAGCATTATTGTATGCAACCTCAGCAAAAGACGGAAGGTCTGCCCAATTGGACTGGTGATAGTTCACATAGCACCTCAGGTACTGCTCTACCATAGCATTCAGTTTCTCTGCCCCCCCCCCCATTGGTGCTCAGGTGAAAAGCCAAGCTAAAGCCTTGGGATGACCCAATGAACTGCAGGAACTGTCTCCAGAACATAGCGATGAACTGCACCACTCTGTCTGAAATAATTCTTTGAAGTACTACATGCAGTCGATAGATATGCTTCACAAACAATTTAGCCAGCTTGTGAGCCGAGGGTAGTCCGTTGCAGGGTATGAAGTGTGCCTGTTTGGAGAACAGGTCTATTACAGTCCAAATCACCATGTTTCCCCCACTTTTCAGCAACTCTACTATAAAGTCCATTGTGATCTCCTCCCACAGCCTCGTTAGCTCTGCTACTGTTTGCAGCAGTCCAGGAGGTTTTCCCGGTCGTCTCTTCATTGTATGCAGATGGTGCAACTTTTCACATACCTATCCACATCTTTCTTTATGACAGGCCACCAGAATTGACTCCGGCTAAGTGTAAAGTCTTTAGGAACCCAAAGTGGCCTGCCGGTTTGGTGTCGTGGCTCCTCTGGAGAATTAGGATACACAGGGATTCCGGGATGTAGAGTTTTGTCCCCTTCCATGTGAGGTCATCTTTTTTTGTCAAGATGTGTTGGTTGTTTCGGAACCAAAGGGCTGCTAGCAGTTCAGTTTTGAGTCTTATGATTAGATCGCTTGCAGGTTGGTCTTGGTGGTCATGGTGTTGCCACCTAGTGGTCACTTAGGCAGCTATTTGAGTAGAGGGAATAATGGCATCCACTACCTGCTCCCCTTCACATTTGTACTGGGGCATGCGGGAGAGGGTATCAGCTAGAAAGTTCCTCCCCCCTGGTATGCTTTAAAACAAAATCAAAATGATTGAAATATTGAGCCCATCGGACTTCTTTGGGTGATAGTTTCCGTGGGGTCCTAAATGCCTCCAGATTTTTGTGATCAGTCCAGACTTTGTATGGTTTCTGGCCCCCTTCCAACAGGGGTCTCCAGGTTAGCAATGCCCATCTCACCGCAAAAGCCTCCCTTTCCCATGCAGCCCATCGTCTCTCTGTGTCTGTGAACTTGCGGGAGGTATAGGTGCAAGTTTGTAAGTTTCCATGATTGTTTCTTTGGAGTAGCATCAATCCCACTGCCATGTCACTGGCATCTACCTGGACCACAAAAGATTGCTCGGGGTCAGGATGCTTCAGCACCGGTTCCTTTGCAAACATTTCTTTTAGTGTTTCAAACGCCTCTTGGCAGGTTAGGTGCCACTGTAGGGGTTGTTCCAGTCATTCCTGCGCTCCTTGTCTTCAGGAGGTCTGTCAGGGGTTTGGCAATCTTCACAAAGTAGGGGATGAATTGCCTGTAGAAGTTTGCAAACCCTAGGAAGCTTTGTAGCTGTCTGAGGGGGTTGCCAGCCTAGGACGGTTTGTACTTTGGCCGATCCATTTCTATTCCATCATTTGACACTCGGTAACCCAGATAGACTAACAGTGCATGGTAGAATTTGCATTTTGATACCTTGACGTACAGGTTGGCTGCCAGATGTGTTTCCGGTACTTGGCAGACCAGGGGTCTGTCATCGTCCCTGGTCTCAGTGTAGATGATGATGTCATCCAGGTAGGCGAGGACCCCCTTGTAGAAGTGCTCGTGCAGCATCTCATTTATTAATTGCATGAATACTGCTGGGGGGCCCTGCAGTCTGAAAGGCATCACTTTGAATTGTAAGCTCCCTAGGGGGCGGTTGAACACTGTTTTCCACTCATCACCCTCTCTGATACGTATTCAGTAGTATGCTTCTCTGAGGTCTAGTTTGATGAAGGCTTTTTCCTTGGCCAGATGAGATAGCATGTCCTTCATGAGGGGGAGAAGGTATAGCTTGCGTATGCATATGGCATTTATCCCTCTAAAGTCCACACACAATCTCATAGTGCCATCTTTTTTTTCTTTGAAGAGGACTGGTGCCGCGACCCGTGGCTTGGCTGGCTCGATGAATTCCCTTGCTAGGTTTTTGTCGGTGGGCAGGTCTACCCCATACTCCTGCATGTATGTCCATACTTGGGTCAGGAAGAAGGCCAGCTGCTTTGGATCACCGCCACACTTTACCCACAGGGCAGGGGGTTTCTGCCCCATCCTCCTTGGTGTGGCAGTCCATTGGGCTTGAGGCTGCTAAGCTGCTGGAGGCAGAGCAGCTGTGACTGAGGTGTTGGAGCTTGGGCTGCAACCACCAGAGGAGGTGCAGTCACAGAGGGGAGCACAGTTGCTTCATTGTCCATGTGGGCCGTCACTGGCTAGAGCGCCAAAGCACCCATCTGGGCCAGGGCCTTCTGCGCCTTGAGGTTGCAGAAGGCCTCTCTAAGGAAATTGAGTGCCTATTCGAATAGCACACTTTTGTGATTGAGCTCCTTAGGTGCCATGATCTCTTTTTTGGGTTCTCTGCTGCAGCTTCCATGACTGGCCATTTGGAAGTTGACCCCAGAAGGCTTCTACTCCCAGTCTTCTTTTATCCCGATGCCTAGGGACAACATGAGCTTTAGCTGTTTGTCACATGCTTTGAATTCCACAAGCTACTTAGGAGGATTTCTTCTATTTTGGGGTCTGGCTGCTGCTTCAGCCGAGGTTTCTCCTTCCTCCTGTTCACTGTTGTGAGCTGACATTGCGTGTATGGTTCCACGGTAGAGGGGGTCCAATTTTGCAGACCTCACCTAACGCCAGACCTGCCCCAAATCTAACGCTAGGAAAGAATGACCCGAAACTCCATTTGATCTAAATTATAGGTACTTTTACTACAGTAGAATGATTGCAAGACAAGTAATGTGTGATCTGAAGAATTCTGGCACAAATCATGAGATTTTTCCTTCCACCCTGGTCTACCTCCCTTGAGCTAGTCACCAGTGTCCAATAGCAAGGTGTTTGGATGTTGTGGGAACCATTTTATGATGGGCAGTCTATTCACTCATTTTTAGGCTGTCCTTGAATTCTGGAGCAAACTGATCATTCTCGTCCATGTCATTCTCACCTCTCACCTCTGCCTTCTTCCATCTATTCTCACCCTGGCTGTAACCCACATTCCACAGTCCCACCTCCTGTCCTTTGATGTCCGGATTCTGGCAGAAGCATGGTCTAAAGTGCTGAAGCTTGCAGACCAGACAATTGGGGTGACATAGGTATCTTCCAGTATTTGAGGGGCTTCACAAAGAAAAGTTGATCAATTTATTCTTCAGAGCATCTGAGGGCAGGACAAAGAACAATGGGTGGAAGCTTCTTAAAGAGACACTTTCAAGAAAAAAATGGATATTCATTAATCAAAGATGGTATAAAGAATTCTGCCTACAGATAAGAGTTTCGCAGCCTAGTGTTGGATTAGAAGATCTCCAAAGTCCTTTCCAGTCATATAATTCTATATAGATAAATAATCTTGCATGTCTCCCCCTAGACCAGGGGTCTTCAACCTCCAATCAATGAACTGGCACCAGGCCGAGGCATGCCAGAAACCAGGCTGCACAACCAAGTGACGTCGCATAAGCGGATTGCAGGCAGCATGCCCCTGCGGTTCACAGTAAAACCTCTCACCATGGAACTGGTTCCTGGTGCCCAAAAGGTTGGGGGCCTTTGCGCTAGTCATTTTAGGAGATTATCTTTTATGGAAACCAGGAGGGAGAAAAAATACTAAGGCAAGAAGAATGATTTGAGTATATTTTTTCCCATTTAGTTCTTACAAACATGTATCCACTCTCTGAAAGAAAGGAAATTGAAGGAGAAATTGGGAGAAATTTGATGGCATCAAGTGATTGGAAAGGTGTATTTAATTATCCTCACTTTTGATTATCTGTAGCTATTTGAGCGCGGTGGCTAAGATGCTGAGCTTGTGGATCAGAAAGGTCAGCAATTCAGTGGTTTGAATCCCTAGCGCCGCATAACGGAGTGAGCTCCTGTTACTTTTCTCAGCTTCTGCCAACCTAGCAATTCGAAAGCATGTAAAAATTCAAGTAGAAAAATAGGGACCACCTTTGGTGGGAAGATAACAGCATTCCGTGCGCCTTTGGCATTTAGTCATACCGGCAACATGACCACAGAGACATCTTTGGACAGCGCTGGCTCTTCGGCTTTGAAACGGAGATGAGCCCTGTGCCCTAGAGTTGGGAATGACTAGCACATGTGTGCGAGGGGAATCTTTAACTTTAGCTATTTGAATAATAGGCCAAACTAAGAATTTCAGTTCATCAGTTTTCATAATTGGAGCTAAGGTTAAGAATCTGTCTGAACCATCATAAACATTTATTATCTTGACATGAAGACTCCTGTAACAGAATCAAGAAGTTTGAATGGGCCACTTAGGTCATTCAGTCCAAACTGCTACTCATTGTAGGAACCTAAATTAAAACATCAGAAAACATGGCTGTTTAGCTTCTTCTTAAACACATCCAATGTGTCTACCACATGTTCGGGCATTTATTTTGTAAAAATGCTTTAGATAGAAAGTTTTTCTTATATTCTTTATTTAATACCCTGCAATTTATATTCAGTATTATATATATACTGCATTCTGGAATGAGAAAGGACAAATTTCTTTGATATCCTTTCAAGTGTTTAAAGAGTGCTTTTATATCTCTCCCTTCCAAACACACACAACAGTCATCTTTACTTAAGGGTGAACAAACATAACTCCTTCAATCGTTTTTCTTAAAATTTAGTTTTTAAAACACTGAACCAACATGTCATAGTCATTCGCTAGTTGTATAAGAATATTTATTCATTGTATATTGCAATAAGTACATTAGCCAAGAATAAACAGTTAATGTTATTGATACAGTTTGTATTTTTATATAAGTACTGGTAAGAAAAGAAATAAATAAGAAAATTGCTAATTTTTATCTTTATCAAGAGAATAATTTCTTTTTACTTCAGGCAAAAGACCTAATAGAGAAATTCTTTAGCCAACAAGTTGAAGTTCTTGGAAAAAGAACAGCACCACTACCTGAAATATACTACATTGAAGGCACTTTACAAATGGTGTGGATTAATCGCTGTTTTCCAGGTTATGGAATCAATTCTCTGCTACATCCAGATTGCCCTAATTGTTGTGGTAGGTTGGAAGCATAACAATTTCCAGGATTATAAATACAGACTAAAAATATATTTTAGAGGAATTATCTGCTTAACTTTTTATTACAACAGTTAGTATATTTATTGCTTGTGATAAATTTGGTTATTATTTCTTATGGTTTTTGTTGCATAGTTCATGGTGAATATCTTGAAAATGGAATACAGCTGCAAATGAGTTGGTTACTATGATAGACTAACTTGTTGGCATTGTTCGTTGTGCCTGAGATAAATGGATTTAGTCTTAGTATAAATCAAATTTAAATCAAACTATTGTGATTTACCATTATGATTAATATATTGGCTTGTGCCTATCTTTTCTAGAATAGATGATAATTACTCTAAAGAATTGGAGTTAAGAGTTCTTAGGGTGCCTTTTGTGAAAGCAAAGTTTAAAAGACTACTTGTGCTTTCTTGAGTCTGTAATGCACTTCTGATTTCAATAGGTAGACATTCTGCAATCACTCTATATTTGGGGATGTCTTCCTTGTACCAAATGCTACTGAATTAAAAGGGAGAAAGCTTAATACTATTGGATGAAAACTGTATGTGTCTAATGTTACATCTGTGAATCAGAAAATATAAGGTCCTCTTAGTTATGAGTTGAATCTTGTGGTGAAAACCTTATGCTTTTTCTTCTTTATCGATAAAATCAATAGAATACTGAAGCTTTTCATATCCAAATCACAATATTACAAAGCAGCGGATTAATATTGTTTGTTACTCTGTATGTTCTGCTCCTAATCCATGACAAATTCCAGTGCTTTGAGATTAGACACTTGACTCCAAACCACAGATTTTACAACCCACTCTTTCTACTATGCTTTTAAAAGCATAACTTTTTTTTTTTAAAAATGCTTTAAAAAAAATAGTTCCTTATTTAATTTATAAATTTCCTTGTTAAAAAACAAATATAACAAAGCATTATGAAAAGTGTCTATTAACTAGAGGTATTAGAGAAGAAATAACAGCCACTCACATAAACATCTTACCTGAATCAAATTAATTTATCCACAATAAATTAAAATATTAAATAGTAATCTTTGGTGCAACATATACAGAAGAAAAAAGTGTAACCGGCGAAAAATAAAACAGTTTGGCCATGGACCAAACTAAACTTAAATTTTGAAAAAAGGACAAAATATTAACTTGGAGAAGAATGGGGAAGATTTAGTGGCTGATAATTCAGCATAATTCAAATGCACTTAAGATAAATAAAGGGCTCTTTTACTTTAGCCGAAATCTTTCATTTGATAATTTTAAACTGTTTTTCTTCCCAAAGCCATGATACTTCTACGGTCAGCTTATTGTTGATCAATTCCATAAATTCGGGTTGCATTAGATTAAACAATTGCTATTTGAAAGGATGTCGTAGATTTCACAATATACTCTTAGTTTAGAATTGAAAACATACTGTTTCAGGGATATACAATAGATAATATTTTGTTCTGGAGCAAGAACAATTTTTTGCACTCTGGATGGACTACCAATGCAGTTAATCCCATTGCTTTTTTTTTTGTCAATTATTAATCCATTCCAGTTATTTAGAAAGAAGTCTGTTTTATTTTTATAGAATCAGGGACAGTTTCTTTCATGTCATATCTATTACAAAAGAAAGTTGAGTCCTTTTGATAATAACCTCTGGCTATTGTTTAGAATTCATTTTCTGTAGGAGAAGGAGTAGCACAACCAACCTGGGGTGGAGTTAAAAGAAGAATCAGCCACCATAGCCACAAGCAAACTGAGTTCTACCACTCTTGAATTTATCCTTATCTGTTGTGGCCCGGCAGGAGCTGTTGGAGCTGCCACCAGACTCCGACAGCGAGAGGTCATGAGTCAGCTCTGGAGGAGGTGGAGGACCCTGGACAGAGTTCTGACTCCGAGCAGGGCACGGAGAGACTGGTTGGCCACCAGGTGGCGCCTGAGCCCTGGATCAGTGGGGAGGAGACAAGAATGAGTGATCCAGACAATACCTGTGAGTTGTTCTGGGATGCATGCCGTCGAAGGGCTACTCGGGGTCAGGAACAACTGTGTAATCACCGGAGGTGATTATGCTCAGCTGATACTCATTAAGATCCTCTCCTGATTATAAAAGAGACTGTTTGTGCCACGCCTTTTTGCAGAAGTCAATGTTCACGATTTAGAGAAATCAACTTGGCAAGTTGGATTGCTGCCAGAGTTTGTTTTTGCATTTGCTGCCTAGGTTTGTAGGACTTGCTGCCAGAGTGCTTATCTCTTTGTTTATTTTGGGCTTGCAGCCAATGAGAGTCTGGACTGAGTAAAAGTATTCTTATTTACGTTTGTTTTTGGCTTTCGTTCCTGGACGGAGAAGTGGGGTCAGAACACTTATCTAATGGTTAGAATCTAGTTGGGGTAAGATAAGGATCTTTGGAATTCAAGGGAGGTTGGACATAGTTCACTTGTGGCTATGTAGGGATTTTAGATTCATCCCGTTTTTAACTCTGCCCCCAGGTTCTGCCTCTCCTATATTTTCTCCCTCCTATGAGAGTTGACTCCATCTCTTTTCATTTTCTTACGTATGAGATGAAAGTCTTTTGTCAAGTATGTTTGAAGTTTTGTTTTAGGTTTTTACCATGCCAAGAAAAATGGCCTCCAACTTACATGAAACTTTTGAGATCAATAATAAGTATTTGCTTTTAATTCTATTTGTCTCATTTGAATATAATACTTTGTTTGGCCTTCAATTTGAAGATGTTGCTTTTATGGCAGAATTAAGTGCTGATTTCCTGTATTATGAAATAATTTTAGAAATGGACAACAGTTATTATTCATTAGTCCTATGAGCTGGTGAATCATTCTTGCCCTGTCCTTGTGAGATATTCAAATAGTGCCTTTGTCAGCCTTATTTTTGACTAGTGTGTATTATTTCTTCAGTTTGTCAGCAGTCTTTATGCAATATTGTCTTCAATACTCTCCTAAACTACCTACTTCATGGTGAGATTATAGATTCATCTGTGTGAATCTTAGAAGTCTTAGAAATTAAAATGAGAAAGAACTGGGTCTTCATCTGAATTCTGAAAACCAGTCTCTCACCTGATTTGGATTGAAAGTTAGAATCTTGGATTCTGTCCACTGTGATGGTTATTGGATTGAGTATTGAGAGGAGACCTTCCTTTTTATATGACATGTTGTGGCGTGAACAGGGCTTATACAAAAAAACTCTCAAGCTCTGTAACATTTCAAATCTGAGCTGAAAACTCAGATGCCTCTGTGTGCATTCATAGAAAAGTACTAGAAGTCCACTAGTAAATAACCATGGACAGTGGGAATGTGCACAATAAGAGCTGCAATGGTGCAGTGGTTAGAATGCAGTATTGCAGGGCAGGCTATGTCTGCTGACCACTGGCTGCCAGCAGTTTGACAGTTAGGGTCTCACTGGCTCAAGGTTGATTCAGCCTTCCATCCTTCCAAGATTGGTAAAATGAGGACCCAGATTGTTGGGGGCAATATGCTGACTCTAAATTGCTTAGGCAGGGCTGTAAAGCACTGTGAAGCGATATATAAGTCTAAGTGCTATTGCTATTGCTAATAAAATGTACAAATTGTGACCATATGTATTAGGTAAGAGTGCAATTGAGCAGTTGCTCCATGGCTAAACCTTATTAAAACTACCTTAAATCTCAGATTTAAGCCTTCCTAAATTAGTTTAGCTATGTTTTTGCCTGTAAATAGAAGTAGAATATTTTGTGATGCTTATTCTGATGCTTGTGCCTGTAAATAGAAGTAGAATATTTTGTGATGCTTATTCTGATACTTATTCTTGTCAGGCTGAAATAGTGTCAATGAATATTAGTTACTGTAAGGCTATTGAGTTGTAATTATATAAAAATAATTTTTACTTTTTGGCATAGATCTCAAAAGTACCAGTTTACCTGCTCAAACATTTTTATACCTTGTTTTTTGCCTGGGAAACTAAAATAATACGATGCAATTAATTTGTTGGTTGCAGTTCTAAATTTTTATGGAGAATCCTACAAATATTTGCAATAACTGGTTAGGACCAGTTCACATTCAACAATGTTGTTGTAAGAAACCAAGAGTCATGAATTTGAGTATGAATACTCTGCTTACATTTTCTTTTCTTTGAAGATTAACCCATAGTTTTCTGGTATGGGGATAAATGGAAATTGTTAGCTAATAATTTCCATTTTTATAATTTCAGTTCAGGTATATGAGAGAACGTAGGCAGGGAACCAGTTGATAAAGAGTCTGATTTTTAATTTAATAAACCATAAATAAACTGAAAAGTCTGTATCTGAACAAACCTTTTTTTAAGTAGAAAAGACAGTTGAAGTAAACAGGAGTACGGATCAGTATATTATGATTAAAAATGATCCAAAATTGTTATTTCCATCCTTATCTTGGTTTGGTATTTTGTTTTAAACATTTCTTATTCCACTTTACATTTTCCATTTTTAATTTCTTTTAATTAAAGAGCTTTTGGCACTGTCATTGACTCCATGTCCCAAACATTCCTCCGGTGCTAGCTCTTCTCTATCCCTTGTCCCCTCTCTCACTGCCTCACATCAGGTGATTTACTGTGGGGGAAATTTCCCTCGTCCCTATCCTGCATGGGACAATTAGCCATACAAGATAATTTATCACACATCAGTGCAGGGAGAGTACCTGTGGCTGGGTGTTGCGCTGCCTCTCCCAGCTGAGAGGAGGCAATTTGCTTTGTGGAGGGAGGAAGGAAAAAATTCCTCCCTGGCTGAGTTTGCACCAGCTACTTCCCCATGTGTCTAACAACTCAGAGGCTGCCATGGGGAGACCGGGGGAGGAGGACCAGGACTGTGTGCTCCTTTATGTGTCACCTGATTCTCTCCCTCCCCTCCTGCCCTCCAACAAATGTGCTGGGATCTGCCCCCCTCTGTCCCCTAGGAGAGCCTTGGACCGTCTTCCACATAGCCTAATGTCAAAAGTCGCTTATCTTTTGATGATCTCACGTTGGGACTGATTTGCACCTCACTGGAAGCTCACACAAGCCTTCATATTCCCCATGCTACCCCACTTGCTCCTCTGCACAGTTTGGTAGACAACAGTTGGGCTGAGGAGGGGGGAAGATTACATGTTTGTGAGAAAGAGATACATGAGTGCCTGGTGAGGCAACGTTGAATTTTAATAGCAGTGATACAAGACCACTCAGTCCATCCAGTAAGGGACCCTAAATGTGCCAAGCGCGTGGGCAAGGAATCTTCCTCACTTCCTCACTTCCTCAGAGTTATGGGGTTCTTGAATTGTGCCTTAGTTCTGTTTTCATGTGTGTGCAGTTTTAAATTTTTAATTTGCATAGCGTTAATATTTTAAATTTTTTTTTGTCTTTTCATAATATGTAAGACCCCCCCCCCCCCGATGCAGATGGGTGGACTAAATTTAATAAAGAAATAAATATTTATGAATTGAAAATAAAACTATCTTTCAGAGCTCAAAGAATTAAAAGCACATTCAGAGAGTAGGTAGAGACATTCTTATAGAGCAAATGCATGAAGAGAATATTTTGCAGTTCAGTTTTCTAGCTTGGCCAACCATGCCTTTTTTATTAAATCAAAGCAGTCCTCCAACTTTTCCCAACAGTTGATTGGTGGTTCAGTGATAGAATTTTTGTCCGTCATGGGGAAGGCCTGGGTTCAATTCCTGGCTAACACAATGAGGCTTTGCTGCTGCTGCTGCTACTGCTTTTGCTGTAGATTTTGCCTCCATTCTCTTCAAGCAATTCCATACTTAAGTTCTTTCCTTTCTAGTTTAATTTATTCACTTGTACAATAAACATATTTTTTTTAATTGAATTGTTTCTGTGGGTCTAGTTGTAGGGAGAAAAGGCAGCTAGGCAAATAAAATCCCCTTTTCTGGATAAATATACAGTTTTATAGAAAAAATGCAGCATATATTTTTGTCTTATTTTTGTTCTTCTTACTCTTTGAGGATATGATTAAAGAAATCTACAAATGGAATGCGGGGCTGAACTTGGCCAAGAGGGGTGGCTGGTGTTCCCTTCACCAACATACCAGGGTGGGGAGAGCAGCCCAGTATGAGGCAGCGGGGGGGGGGGAGGGGATGAGGGGGGGAGGGCTAATGCTGGAGGGATGCCTGTAGTGCTGTGCTGGGAGCTTGGTGGCTATGGCAGTGCATTGGGGGCAACGGGGGGGGGGGTTGCAGTGAAGTGGCTGCAGCAATGTGGCTGTTGTCCCAGTTCAAGCTGGGAAGGTTGCAAGTGCTGATCATATGACCCAGGATGGCACAATCATAGTAAATTGCATTCTGGTTGCCAAGTGCCTGAATTTTGATCAAGTGGCTCTAGGAATGCTATGATGGTCATAAATGCGAGGACAAGTTGTAAGTCACTTTTTCCAATGCTGTTGTAACTTTGAATGATCGCTAAATGAACGGTTGTAAATTGAGGACTATTTGGACTCAAGCAGATCCTAATCTTGGAAGTAAATGAACAGTGCAGACCTCGACCCTGTCTTACTATATTTGCTAAAGTTCTTTAAAGTTCATTATAAATTGCTGGAGAGATCGCTGAAGGACCATGTTTCAATAGTTTTGTTCATAAGAAATGTTGGAATCACAGCTGCATAACAAACCAAAACAATCCAACCATAATGATCAATAGTAGAAGATCTATAACATTACAAGATTTATATTTTATTTTGGTACTAGCTGTGAAACATATGAGTTTTCATACAATACAATACCCCAGCAAATCCAATACCAGATGTTCTGTACCTGTATTCACATTGACTCCTATAATGGAAGATAAATCTTAGAATATGATGGGATGGGGCAGAGATGTTAGCTAATATACAATGTGTTGCAGATAACTGATGGAGTCTTCTCAAAGTTTTGTTCGCCTAAGATGGCTATCTTATACTTTTTACATTTATTTCTGCCTCCTGTTTCCTTATTTTTTCTTAAAACATCTTTGTGAATCTGATTCCTGAATTTAGGAAATAAAATCCCATGTAGACAAGACTTCTTGAAGCAATTGACTGGCTTTGAATTTGGAATCTTCATTTGATTGCAGAAAATTTTAATACATTTGATGACATTATTATTTTTGTTTGTTTTGTTTGCTTTCTTTTGTTATAGTGGTTTGCAGTCCAGGATCATTCAACCCTCATGAAGGAACTCATTGTCTTCCATGCAACAGAAGTCTGGCATATGGAGCCAAACATTGTTACTAGACTGTTAACATAATCCTTTCGCTATGTTTAGTAACTTTCCTGTACTTTACAACTTTACAATCCAAATAAAAGGATTTTTCAAAAAAAAGTTTATATATTTATATTACATTATTACATTTGTATGAGGAATACTATGTGGCAGAAAAGAATAAGGAGAAATTTCCTGACAGTGAGAACAATTAATTAGTGGATTGGCTTGCCTTCTATAGTTAAACGAGGGAGAAGGGTGATCAATCTTTAGGATCTTTGGGACAATTCCAAGCACAAGCTCGAAGACAGCCAATCAAACAATGAGGTAGAAAATGATGGGAAGAAGAACAACTTAGATATAAAATAGGAGAGATAAGAAGCATACCCAGGTTCAGCAATAAATGATTCAAATGCCTATACACAAATACTATTAGTTTAGGACACAGAATAAACTTGAAGAACTAGTACACAAAGGCAGATATGATATAATTGTCATTATGGACATTTGATGGGATGAAACTCATGCCTGGAATGTACTGATGGAAAGATACAAACTATTCAAAAGGAATAGACCTAACCAAAAAAGAGGTGGAGTTGCATTATATGTAAGAGATCATTACATGTCTACCAAAATCTACAAAACCAAGGATGAAAACCACCTAGAATGCATATGGGTAAATATAAAAGAAAAAATGACATTGCTATAGGCATATACTACATGCCATCCAACTGAGCAGAAGAAATAGATGAATTTTTTGCTAACCAAATGTAAGTAGAAAACACATTACAGTAGTAATGGTAGTAGTAGTACTACCCTGGTATTAACTAGGAGACAAACTCTGCATCAAGTGGAGATTGAATAGGTTCCTGATCAACCTAGCTGCTAACTTTGTCATCCAAAAAGTAGAGGAAGAGACTAGAGAAAATGCTATATTGAACCTAATTCTTACTAACAGAGAACTGATAGAAGTAGTTGAAGCTAATGGAACTTTGGGTAAGAGTGACCGCTTCATATTGGAATTCAATATAATGCAAACTCAAGCAATGGAAAATTAAAACAGCGTCTTAAATTTTAAAAGAGCTGATTTTAACAAACTCTAAGAAAGCTTGGGAAATATTCTATGGATGAAAATTTTAAATGTTAAAACAGTCCAAGAAGCTTGGGAAAATGAAAAATATATTATAAAAGCCCAGTCCAGCTCAATATCACTGAAAAAGAAAAAACAAGTAATCCAAGAAGAAACCAGCAGGGTTACACAAAGAACTTGCTAACTGAAAGACAAAAAGGGTAAGTATAAAAAATGGAAAGAGGGCACATAACTAAGGCAGTATATCAACAAATAGCCTTAATGTGCAAATATGAAATCAGAAAAGCTAAAACTCAGAATGAAGTAAGACTTGTAACAATGTCAAAAAAAAATTTTTAAAACGTTTCTTCCAAGATATAAAAAGCAGGAGAAAAGTCAAGGAAACAATCTGTCTACTAGTGAGAGATGATGGTAAGGTAGTAATTGGCAGTGGAGAGAAAGCTGTTTAATTCACTCTTTGCATTTGCCTTCATACAAAAAGAAACTATAGCCCAACCTACCAAAAACATAACCATAAAACCCAGAATAGAAATAAAAATTTAAGTAAGCCATAAAATGGTAAGAGAACATCTGTATGATCTAGATGAATTCAAATCACCGGGACTTGACAGATTACATCCCAGAGTTCTGTAGGAGCTTGCAAATGCTATCTCAGAAACATTGAACCATATCTTTCAAAAATCCTGGAGCTAAGAGGACCTGAGGACTGGAAAGAGCTGATATGGTTCCCGTCTTCAAAAAGGGAAAAAAAGAAAAATAGATCCAGGAAACTACAGGTCATTCAGCCTGACATCAATACCTGAAAAAGCAATCAACAGATTTGCAAACACCTAGAAGCAAGTAAAATTATAACCAGAAATCAACATAGGTTGGTCAAAAACAGATCAGGTCAAACAATTCTTACTTTACAAAGTCACTAAATTAATGTACCAGCGAAATGCTGTGGGCATAATACTTTTGGATTTTAGTAAGACATTTGACAAAGTAGACCACAACATATTTTTTGATAAAAATGCGAGTTAGACAGCATCATCAATAGATGGATTTATAACTGGCTGACAAATTGCACTTAATGAGTATTCCTTAATGGTACTACATCTAAATGGAGGGAAGTAGTGGGGTACCATAACTTTCCATCTTAGGCCCAGTCCTCTTCAATAAATGACTTAGATTAGGGAATAGAAGGGAAACTCGTCAGATTTGCAGACACTACTACAATGCCAGGAATATCCAATATGCCAGCAGGGCTTGGATGGTTTTACACTTTTTATCTTTCTTGCTCCCACTGCAGAATACCCAGATGGAAATCCAAATGTAGAGTGATTTTTACATGCATGTTGGATTTCTCCAGCTATACTGCCAAGCTCTCCTAAAATTTTCATGAAAAGGGATATAGATAGATGGTTGAAGTTATCCGGTGCTTTATTCATTGTTTTGAATGCCTGAAAAAAAATGCTAGTGTAGGAAGCCATCATTTAGGAGCTGTGTTGGGTTCTCACTATAAACTTTTTTTTACTTGTGGCGTTTGGTGACTGAATCTAACGAAAGTTTACATATTTTAATGTTGGGCCTGAATAGATTAGAAAGGAAAAAAAACTGGTTTGAAAACTTAAGTAGTATGAGTTGTCCCAATGATGTTTTATAAGCTTAATTAATAAATGAAAGTCAAGTTCATTTATAATAAAATTAATAAGATTGTAAGTCTAAGAATAAACTCATTTCTGATTCCAGAGGGTATTCATCTCAGAAATCTTAAAGCTGAAGTGGAAATTGTGGAACTAACAAAAATAAACAACTTTTTAAAGAAATCAGCATCTGATTTGGAAATGACCAATGTAACTTTCCTCTTTTAAAATGGATTAAAATTAAACAGGCTATTTAACAATATATGGGAACTAATGGAGAGACTGCCTATTAGGCACTTACTTCAAAATAGCCAATAATCTTAGAACTTCAATTCTTAATCAGCCTGAATCTTTCTTTTCTGGTTTTAATCTCCAATCATGCAGACATACCAAGAGCATTGCATGTTGTTTATGGCTCCAAAGTTCAGAACTGCCACATCCTTTTTTCTCTTGGTAAGACAAAGATATCCAGTTTCTGGTACAAATGATTCTTGACTCCATACATCTTATGCTTTCAGTTGAAATCAATTGTTTCCTAGAACTATTTGAAAACAAGTTCTTGGTGGTTATCTACTCTTGTGCTTCCTGAGGAAAATCTCCATACTTTTTATCAGCTTTGCTTGGGTCCAGTTCTGGTTGCCCAAAGAAGTCAGGTAGTGAATTCATATTCTTAACTTACAATATCAATCAATATTCTCCAGGCACCTTCCCCCAAACTAAAGTATACATCCTATGGATTTTCACCCCTCAATCTGACAGCCTTTAAATTGTTAACTTGATAAAATCCATGTACTACCAGGCAGACTGCTAACTATCAAATATTTAGGGTCTGTAATTTGCTATTTGCCTCAAACATTCTCTACACAATTGTATGTTGATTATAATTACAGTTACTTTCTGATTTTCTTGAACACATTATAGCTTTTAATTAATGTTTGACTTCAACCAAAGTAGTTCTGTGTGAGGTTCCAGTTTATAACTATTCTGTTATGCTGCATGAAACATAATAGAAGTTATGAATTGGGTGTTAATAGTATTTTCTAGATACTAACTAATATGAAGCTAAGTACTATTTTGAATTTTCAATATTTTTTTCCTTGGGGAGAATGTAATTATAAGTGGGTGGGTTAATTTCTCAGAATTAAGAAATAATATATCAATTAGCAAAATAGGTATGTGTCTGGAAACATTTGTTACAGTTTTTAAAAAGCATGCAAGAAGGAATTGGGAGGCTAATGAAAAAATTAAAAGGAATGTAATAGTTTAATAGAATATTTTAACTGCTGAAAGTATAATAAATATAATTAATATTGTACAGATTATATAAACGCTACTGAATATCATTTCAAAATAAGTTATGAAAAGCAATATAAACAATAATGAAGAAACTCATTTTAGAATCAACAAAAACTTTTTCATTCTATTTGTCTTCTGTTCCATAAAATCTGGAATTTTGATTAATAACAATTACCTGTATCTTTCAGCAAAGTTATTTCTTGGGAAAAGAACAGATGAGGAACAGAATAGGACAATTAAACACAGCTGCCTTAACACATCCACTTCATTTGGGCACTCTAGTATGACTGGCCCAAAACAGGCATTCTTACTCTGCCGACTCTCTCCCAGCTTTCCTCTCCCATCATTGGTCAATGTTCTTTCCCTGACCCTTCATCCACATGCCAAAGGGTCAGCAGGCACGGGGAGGCAATGTATCTGGTGGAAGGGGGAGTGGTCAAGAGCAGGGCCTTCCCCCTGGGCATAATGACAAGGTTAACAATCAGCTTATCTGCCTTTGCGGCATGGCTGAAAAATACTGCAAGGCCAATATTTATTTCCAAATATTAATGAGAAAGAGCAATGTTGAAATAATTGCTGATTCCCAGTTCCTTCAAACAGCAGACTTTTAAAGAGAGAATCTTGTTATCAAAGAGAGACAAGAGAAGGGCAAAAAAGAATAGCTAGTTTTGAGTGAAGAAGTTAGACCCTAATCTAAACTGGCTCTCTTAATATCTCTCGAGGTGATTTACACACACACACACACACACACACACACACACACGACACAGAAACACACACAAAGACTCTTAAGGCCTTCGTACCTCAAAAACTGCAGCGATGTGGAGGAAGAGTGAATATTTTTGTCTTATGGTCAAGAAGTGAGAAATTTAAATCTGGTCCTGCCACAGACTGGGCAAAAGGAGGGGAGCAAGGTCGTCCCAGAACTGAAAGAACACAGGGGACCCCCCCCCTTTCTCCCGTCCCCATTTGGTTTGCCATGATCTATTTTAACAAACGCATGCTGGCATTTAGTTATAACTTTGTTCCTAGATATTCGTAAATCTGTTTTTTTATTATCTTTTCCAGTATTTTTCCAGGTATTATCCTGATTTCCTAGGTCTTTTTATTCCTTTTTTTGGAAGTGGGAACCACAGCAGCTCTTTTCCAATCTTCAGGTAATTCACTGGTGTGCCAGGTTTTTTGAAAGATATAATACAATGGTTCTGAGATAACATCTGCCAACTCCTTCAGAACTCTGGGATGTAATCCATCAGGTCATAGTGATTTATATTTGTCCAGATCATTTTCTTGCTTATTTTAATTTTTATTTCTAGTCTGTTTTTACAGTTAGGTTTTTGGTAGGTTGGTTATAGTTCCCCCCCCCCCCCTTGAAGACAGATGCAAAGAATGAGTAAAGCAGTTCTGCTTTCCTTCTGCTGCCTATTACTTCCTTGTCATCTCTCTTTAACCGTCTGTTTCCTTGATTATTTTCTTGTTATTTATATGTTAAAAAAACTTTTTTATTATCTTTGACTTTTGTTGCAAATCTTTGTTCATTCTGAGCCTTTGCTTTCCTGACTTCCTCTTTGCTATCTGCTGATATTCAACCTTAGTTCTGTGTCCCACTTTCTAGTTTTTGTACTTGCCTTTTTGTCTTTCAGTTTATCAGAGAGATCTTTGTACAGCCATGCTGGTTTCTTCTTGGATTTCTTATATTTCTTTTTCAGTGGTATTCAGATAGGTTTTTATGACCATATTTTTCATATGATCCCATACTTCTTGAATTGTTTTCATCTTTAGGATGTTCATCCATGGATTGTTTCTTAGACTCTCTCTGTTAAAATCAGCTCTTTTGAAATTTAAGACACTGGCTGGATTATGTTCTAGTGCTTGTGTTTGCATTGTATTGAATTCCAATATGATGTGCACACTCTTGCTCAAAGTTCCAGCAACTTCACCCTCCTCTATCACTTCTCTGTTAATAAGTTTTAGGTTCAGTATAACTTTTCTAGTTCCTTTCTCTAACTTTTGGATGACAAAGTTGTCCGCTAGGTTGGTTAGGAATTTCATTGATCTTCCACTTATTGCAGTTTATCTCCCAGTTTATATCAGGGTAGTTAAAGTCTCCCATTACTACTGTGATATATTTCCTACATACATGTTAGTTGTTTAGCAAAAAGTTCATCTATTTTTTCTGCTTGATTTTCTGCTTGCCTGTAATAAACGCCTCTAGCAATGTCATACTTTTTTTCTTTTATATTGACCCATATGGATTCTAGTACGTGTATTTCTGTAGAGATGTAGTGATCTTGTATATATAATACAACCTCACCCCCTCCCTCACCACCTCTTTTGTTAGGTCTGTTTCTTTTGCATGGTTTGTATCCTTCCATCAGTACATTCCAGTCATGAGTTTCATCCCACCAGGTTTCAGTAATGGCAGCTATATCATATTTACTTGTACTAGCACTTTAAGTTCACCCTATTTATTCCCCCAAACTTTGAGCATTCATGTATAGGCATTTAAGTTCTTTATGGGTCTTGGGGTGTGTTTCTGGTTGAAGGGACCTATACTACTTTGGACAAATGGCTATCCAATCTCCTATCAAAAACTTCCAGTGTTAGGGCATCCACACCTCTGAAATCAAGCCATTACATTTGTTAATTATTTACACTTTCAGGAGTTCTGGGAGTTCTGAGTTCTCCTTTTGGTACCTTCTTTGGCTAATGATGTTGCCTTTTTGATAGTTTGTAATCCAGAGATGTATTAAAAAATGACAGATGAATAAAATTAGAAAAGGAAAAAAATGTTATCTTAGCTGAGGGTAAAAAATGAAATGTCAGCTTGTTAGTGTAATATATATATGTGTGTGTGTATGCATGCTCATATATTTTGCATGTGTGTGTGCGCGCGCACACACATTAAGGATTATATAAAGATAGTCTACAAAAATCCACCAAGATATTTAAAAAATTTAAAAAATTAAAAAATACTGTACAAATATTGTAGTCACTGATCATTTTTAATCCAAGAGGGTAGAGTAATAATTGCAGCCCAGAGCGAAAAAATTTACTATCAGGGCAATAAAGTTTACGATCTAGGCAGTAAAGGTTTAAAATCTTCCGGTGATAGTTGTAACAACGTTTTAAACTTTTTAAAATGATTACTCATTTTTTTCAGGAACATACAATATATACAAAATTCATATTCAATTAATTCATGATTATTTAATTAATAAAAACTAATCCTTATAAATCTTACAAATATACAGAGAAGAAGGGGAAAAAAACCTTCCAAAGAAGAAAAAGATTTTACTCCATAAAGATAAGCTGGAAGGAGTGACTTAAACTTAATGTGTGTTAACTGGAATTAGGATGGATTTTTCTGTAGTTAATATAGGCAACTGAAAGAAAGAAACTGAAATTTGAAAATGTAATTTATTACATATATATAATGCTTAAGTAATTCTTAAAGTAGGCAAAAGATATTGAAAATGTATTTGATAGTACCTTTATTAAGAGAAAGTTCAATTAGTTAAGTTAAAGAAAATTATGTACCAGTTTAAAGAAAAACTGTGTTAAAAAGGAGATTTATAAAAGAAAAAAAATCTATAAAGATACTGTAGTTTGGAAGAAGGGATCTAAACATAATACTGAGGTTTAAAACTTGTATGTTAAGAAGTCAAAGAAAAATATAAATTAGAAAGTTTTGATTTTTTTTTTTAAAGTTTAGTACTTTGAAGGAAAAAAGGGTGAAAAAAAAAGAGTTTCCCCCCCTTTTTTTCTATAAGGTCAAAAATTTGAAAGAATACAATGAATTTTGTAAATAAATATGGTGACAGTTCACAAAGATTATTAGGTGGAAATAAAAATACCCTTATTTTCCATAGCAAGAAGATAAAGCAGAAATTGTTAAATTGATTATTTTATTCAAAGAGAAAAATATAGTTTTATTTGTATATAATTTCTGGATTTTTTGCTTTTGAAGGAAAAAAACATTGACTTTGGTTTTGTTGACCAATGATTTGCTGTTATAGGAATGGCACAATATATATTAATATGTAAAAGAAAAAAGTTGAAGCTGGAATGTGCTTATCTTGTAATGTGCTAAGAAGAGTCAGAAGTCAATGCCTATTTTTTTCTTTCCCTTTGTATCTCACACCCTTTTCCCCACTTCCCTTAATTTCCTATTTTTTCTTCTCTTTGTATTTTATGTTAAGAAAATAAAACCTTAATAAACGGAAAAGGAGGTAGGTAATTTGTGGCCTATAACAGATCATAACACTGTTTTTGCAATCTTCTGAACCCTCCCAAGTATTTCAGGGCAAGCAAGGGAAATATGTTTGGCTCTTTTTGTTCCATTTTGAGTTTTGAAAAGATTTAATGAATAAAAAGGCACACAAGAGCCATGGTGGCACAGTGGTTAGAATGCAGTATTGCAGGTTACTGCTGACCACCAGCTGCCTGCAATTTGACAGCTCAGTTTTCACCGGCTCAAAGTTGACTCATCCTTCCATCCTTCTGGTCAGTAAAATAAGGCCCAGATTGTTGGGCTTAAATCTATTCTCTCATTTAAGAGACCATAACCATTTAAATATTAAATATATTTTCTTATTTGGAGGGATTAATATGGGACTTTAAAGCTTGTATAATATTTAAATCATCCATTTTGATTCTTAAGCTTTTAACAATTCCATCACAAAAGTTTGCAAAATATTGGTCTTACCTACATTAGCTAGATGTTCAGACTGGATTATTTTAAGTGCATGATCTTACATTTAGAAACAATGAATTGCAGTTTCCACATTTTTGAACAATTTTCCAGCAATGCCAAATTGTTATGATTACCCACAGGAATCTGTCCACTATGTCCTTTAGCATGCTAGTCCATGGTTGGATCTTCCTTCCTTTTGACTTCAGGAATCCTTTGAAAGAATTTATGTTTTCCTATCTTATTCAGGGTATTTGCAGAGATTGACCTAATACTACTTTCTGTCACTTCTAACAGCTCTGAAACTCTTAAGGAACTCTTTATTTCCTTTCTGAGATTTTTTATTTCTTGCCTTTGGCTTCTCTTCTCTTTCTGGCAAACAGTTGTTCCGATATCTAGTTTGCTTTCCTTTGGTTCCCTGCCAACCACTATTTTTCGCAGTATTTTCATATTCTTAATGATTTCTTTAAGTTTACTCCACTGATTCTTTTTTAATGAGGTTAAGGATCACAGCAATTCCTGATATTTTTCTTGACACTGCAGATTTATATGAAGGTATTAATAATGAAACTGCATTTAGTATCTACATTATGATGTTGTTTCATCTAAAAAGTTAACAGGGAAAAACAAATGTATGCTTAATATTGAGGTTCAGTCTATGGCAGGAACATATTATATGGCAGGACAGCTCCAATTTTCCTTGACTATTAATGGTGATGAGCTTCTGGACTAAGAGGCTTCTGAACCATCATGAAGTGATCTATAAAGCCAACCACTTTCACCTTTGAAGATGCCAGTCATAGTTGCTGGTGAAACTTTAGGATATCTAATAAGCTCAGACTATGGCTCTTAGCCTGGAAGCTCATAACCGTGAAAGCCTCCACCAACATACAGTACAGTATGCTTTTCCGAAATCTTTATCCTGGGCACAAAAGGATTACTGTCAGACAGATTGCAATGTAATTATCTTAGAGAACATTCATTTTATAAGATCTCTAATAAACAAACCTCCCATTCACTCATAGACAAGACACAGCAGCCTTTCCTCTCCAACATTGAACCAGAGAGCCTATACTTATTCCAGATCTGAGCAATGGGCAGGAAACTACGTATTAACTACTAAACACCTTGAGATGAGGGAATGGCAAGAAGAAATTTGCTTGGCATACCCAGCAGGTTCTTTGCAGCCCCACTGTCCTCATGGGGGAGGGGGGGAGACTCATTTGTCTGGAGCGAAAAAGAGAGAAAAGAAAAGTTATATATGAAAGGAAGCATCACCTAAATAATTAATCTAGAGGACAAAAGAATACACCTAAAAGAGAAAGAAAGATATGCTGTTGAAAGGTGTAAGCAAAATGGGAACTAATATCAACCAAATGGTTTTGTTAAGCTAGTTTTCAGAAGCAGAAAGCTTGTGCAGGAGAACTATGGTAGAAGCAAAGTTGGAACCAGAGGTGAGGGAAGGTATAACTTGAAGTCAAGAAAGCATTCAAAGAGCAGAGCAAAATGTCTGCTTGGGTAAGAAGAACATCTGTAGATAATGTGTGAAAAGAGCTCAACTAAGTGTTCCCAGGCTCCTGGTTAGAGAAAGTGCCAAACAGACTGGAATTCATAGGAATCGGAGATTACTCAGGGTATACTAGCACAGAAGTGAGCTGAGAAAGTCCCTCTAAAAAATAGAAGTTCTAGATCAAGATGTCAATTTTGCTAGATTTTAGCAGAGGTTTTTAAAAAAAATGGATGAATATTAAAATGGCTTTTGTCCATACCTGCAGCAGTAATGCAGTTGACTGGGCAATGCTTAGTTTATCACAGGTTCTTACTAATAACTTGTCTTTATTAGGGGAGTGAAAAATCAAAACAGAAGAGTGAACAGTGCCTCATTTTCTTCTGTTTTGCAAGTTGTCATTTAAGAAGTTTATTTAAAAGATAAACAGAATTTACCTACCTACCTCCCTCCCTCCCTCCCTCCCTCCCTCCATCCATCCATCCATCCATCCATCCATCCATGTATCTGTCTATATCTTTGGAACTCAAATTTACAGATTATACTTAACTGGCAGGAATAGCCAATACCCCAGAATATAGTCTCAAGATCCATCTGGATCTCAGCAGACTTGAACGTTGGGCCTGATCTAACAAAATAAGATTCAATGTAGAAAGACCCCCCCCTCCCCAATGTATAGGCACAGATTAGGTGAAACCTAGCTCAATAGCGGTAACTCTGACAGGGATCTTGGGAGTCCTAATGGGCAATCACATAAATACGAGCAAGCAGTGTGTGGCAGCAGTCAAAAAAGCCAATGCAATCATAGGGTTGCATTAATAGAGCGATATAATCAAAATCACATGAAATATTAGTGCCACTTTATAAAGCCCTTATAAAGCCAATGTTGGTTTTTACACTTAGAATACTGCATTCAATATTGGTCATCATATTATAAAAATATGTTGACACTCTGGAAAGAGTGTAGGGATGAGCAACCAAGATGATTAGGAGGATGGAAGCTACAATATAGAAACAATGATTTCAAGAATTGGGTGTGTCTAGTGAAAAGAAGGGCTAGGGATAACATGAAAGCAATGTTCTAATATTTGAGGGGCTGCCGCAAAGAAGAGAGGTTCAACCTATTTTCTAAAGCACCAGAAGGAAAGACAATAAACGATGGATGGAAACTAATCGAGAAGCAACCTAAAACTAAGGAGAAATTTCCTAACGGAACAATTAACCAATAAAATGGATTTGCTTCAGAATTTGTGGGTGCTCCTTAACTGGAGGCTTTTAAGAAGAGACTGGACAACCATGTGTCTGGAATGATATAGGGTCTCTGCTTGAGCAGGAGGTTGGACTAGAAGACTTCAATTTCCTAATACAATAATGGAATAATAGAGTTAGAAGTCAGGTCCCTTCCAGCTCTGTTATTCTGTTATTATTTTAGGAAATTTACACATTTTATCAATATTGTATTAGAGGTGTCTTCTAGTGACCTGTGTTTTCTATTGGAAAATGACCAAATCCTGTTTTAAACATGCTAATAATCTTATATTTACTTAAGATGAAGAAAATGTTAAATTTAAGACGATTCTCCCCCTCAGGAAGATGATACAAAAATTACCTGTTGGTTATTATTTGCATTCTTTTAACATAATCTTTGAATTTGTAAGGTAAATTGTTTGGAAAAGTTGTATCATTGTTTTATCATGAAAATACAATAAATAAGAAACACATTAGAATTTTCAAAAATATTCAAAATACTGAATGCAAATTTATTTATGAAACAAACAGTCATGAGTAAGCTAATTGATAAGCAAATTAAAAAAAACACAAATATTTTCCACTTCTTTGTTAAGAGCTGAGGTATATTTGAAAAATGCTATTTCTCACTGGAATTATATTAATTTTTTAGCCTTGAAATTGAAAAGAAATACTAGTTCTACTGGTTTAACTGTTTTAATAACAGTAAATTATTTTGAGATATTTGGGAAAGATGCCTAAATTAATTAAATGCTTAAAAATTCTTCTTAATTGAGTTTCATTTAATAATGCCATTTTTATAGAGCAAGTGTTGCCAGGATTTCACAGAATTTAGTAATTTTCTAACATAAGAACTGTAATATTTTTCATTCTGTTTTGAATTTTTGAAAATGATGTCATGGGATCACTTGGCTTGAAAACTGGCAATCTGCCTTTTCACAAATAATTTATATGTTAGTGGGAATGTACTTTGTAGCTGAAACAGGATATTTTTTGTCAGATGTTATTTGCCTATTAGGAAAAGTAATTTCAACTAGGTTAAAATAGGGAAAAAAACATAAATTATGTGATTTATTCATATGCATTAAATGCCTAACCACAGAAAATACATGACTTATATTTCCAGACTACTGATGGGAGACTAAATTTCTTATAACAGAAGATAAAAAATATCCAGCAGATTATGAAGTAGTCCAGTTGCTCTCAGATTACTGTATATTCATGCCAGCATATGTGAATAATAAAGAAATATAGGCACATATTGTGTGCATATTTCTGTGCAGATAAAAATTACTAAACTCAATAACAAATGTCTTGTTGCATTAAATAGATAAGCACCTCACTCCTTGCAAATGTAAGTGGTTATAATAATATCTATATTTTTTACCTTTTCTATGCCTATTGTTGTTTCTTCATAAAAATAATCTATATAATATAACAAACATTATTTATTTTATGCATGGTCAGATGTTCAAGAAGACAGTCAACCATTTATGTTACTGTAATTAGTATCATCTATATAAAACATTAAACTAATGGCACTGTAGAAATAATATAATCTGTGAGTCTATTGTAAAGTACTCACTTGGAAATATAACACTTACAATGACATAAATATTTTAAGTGCAAATGTTGACATATATATTTCTCCCTGTCAAAAACAAAATATTTGATGCCTACTTAATCTTCAACAAAATTATCCTTTGTAGTTGACTCTTGTTTTGCACCAAATCATCTGGTGGATTTAAATATTTTATAAAAATATCCTGATTCCCTAGATTAGTAGATCTAAATTTGCTTGCATTCATGTCTGGTACACATAGCTTGTCGTTCAATTCTCCAAGTAATTTCTTCGTAAGTACAGTGGCATATAGTACATTCATCTGTCTTCACTTCTCGACCTGCTGGAATAACCATGGTCTCAGCAAAGCAATTGGGCCCTAAAACAAAAGAAAAAGAAGTGTTTCATATGACCCTGATTCCATGAGATTGGCTGGCATATATAGATAGGTGAATTGAAATCCCTTCCATGTCCAAAACCTCACTGTGTACCCTTAAGTAGATCATTTTTTTCTGCTTGACCTAGTATGTCAGAAAGTTGTAAGGATGAATATGATGTATACTAAAATACTAATGGAATTATTTCTACATATGATTCAGGATGAGGTGTCTCCAAATGTATATTAGTTTTCCATATATTTCTTTGTTGAAAAGATGCAAGCAACAATATGCTAGCTTGCAAGATCATCTCTAGTTTATAAATTCTAACTTGAGTACAATAGTGCGAGAAATAGGCTTTCATTGACATATTGGTCTAAATATTCACTCAACTGACATACTGATCTAAACACTGACTCAATTGATAACCCAGACTATTCTTTATTAAAAGTATCATTTGAAAGCTTAACTAACCACAGCAACATCAATGATCATTATCCATGTCCTTGCTTCTTGATGATCAGAGCATATGAAATACTATGAATGTATAAGAGAAGTAAATGGTGTATGAATTAATAAACAGAAAGACATTTTTGAAATTAAGCAATAGGGAAATGATATAAGAAATCTAAAGATAGTTATGTTTTATGAATTAATGCGTTCCAGGAAATAGTGATAAATGAAAAACTAAAAATGAGTTTTGAAGAAAATTGGGCAAATTTATGTAGACATTTTTACCCAAGAAAAATATGAAAAAGTACAGAAAATGAGATTAAGAAAGAAAGAAAAGAGAGAAACAGCAGAAAAATTTAAAAAGAGAAGGAAAGCTATTTTAAAAATGCTTTTGGATCTTTAGCACAGTTACAAATGAAATTAGTATCATTCCATCCTCTAGGATTACATTACGGCTTCTTCCCATAGTTAATCCTTTTCAATAGGCAAATCCAAAAATCATCATATCATTTCTGTTCACTTTCAGCAAAAAAAGTACACAAAAGGTTTCTGATATTTTATAAAAGACATACAGTATTATTTCTGATCAAAATTCTTTTATCTTATTATGATACCCTTAGCTTAATGTTAAGATGTATCCTTAGAAACTGGTTCCTTGTTTTCTTCCTGATAAAAGTCCAGTGTATTTCTTAGTACAGGTCTTAATGTTTCATTCTTTTGTGATAATTCTGTGTAATTTGTTTAATTCTACATTTAGGGCTTCAGCAACACTACCCTTTCTATCTTCACTAGATTTCCATCAATGATACTACAGCTGCCACAATAATATTGTGTTCGGTAAAATGCGCAATTATATAAATTTTATTGGCAAATATTATTCTCAGATTTGTGCATCGTTTGTCACAGTTTCTGGAAAAATTCAGATTTGCTAAGTTGACAGTCCTTTCCTTCTTTTATTTCTTCCCAATATTAACCATTTCTCTCCTTAAACTTCAAAAAGTTAAAGCAAGAAAATGTGAACTTTTTTCTTAACTCTTTATATCCATCCAACTCTCCATCATTCTATTGTCACATTTCACTCATCTTTTTAAGAAAATCCACCAATTAGCTCTCTTAAGAAAGTTAAACAGTCTACTTTCCCAAGAAAATATTTGTTTAATTAAAATCAGGTACTTTGAAATAACTAATATTCCAAATATTCCTTAACCAAATTTTAAATGTTATATTTAGACTTTCAACAAGTTTTTTTAAAAATTTCGCCAGTAGTTCGGCAGTTTGAATCTCACTGGCTCAAGGTTGACTTAGCTTTCCATCCTTTCAAGGTCAGTAAAATGTGGTCCCAGATTGTTGGGGAAGATAAACTGACTCTGTAAATCACTCAGAGAGGGCTGTAAAGCACTGGTACATATAAGTCCAAGTGCTATTGCTAAGTGCTTTCTCTGTTGGATTTTCAGAAAACGGAATCGGAAGGGACATTGCAGTTCTTCTACTCCAATTACCTTCTCAAGCAGGAGATGCTATACCATTCCAGACAAATGACTGTATAATATCTTTAAGAAGACATTGGACTTCTAGAGACAAGCCATTCCACTGGTTAATTTTCTCACTGTCAGGAAATTTCTCTTTACTTTTATATTGGTTCTCTCCCTGATAAGTTTCCATCTGTTACTTCATGTCTTGCCCTCAGGTGCTTTGGAAAATAGGTTGATATCCTCTTCTCTGTGACAGCTACTCAAATATTGGAAGACTGTTATGATGTCACCCTTAATCCTCTTCATTAAACTAGAAGTACCAAATTATTTTAACTGTCAAATATTTCAATTTCCGGTCTCCTACTCATTATTGTTGCTTTTCTCTACACATTTTTGCTTCAACTTTTTGTGTGTATCATGATGACTAAAACTGGATACAGTATTCCAAATGTGGTCTTACCAAAGCAGTATAAAGAGGTAGTAACACTTCACCTGATCTTGATACTATCCCTGCTGATGCAGGTTAAGATTGCATGGCTTTTTTGGCAGCAGTGGTTCACTGTTGGCTCATACTTAAGTTGCTGTCCACTGGAATTCCCAGATCCCTGTCACAGTTACTGCTGTTGAGCTTATAATAAAGCAAGGAAATATTAAGACTAACTCTTTATCATCACAAGGTTTTTAAAATAAATATAATAAAATCGTAAGTTTTCCTTTTAGAACTGTTAAGAAAGAAAGAAAATTTGTAACATTATTTATGTAGACAGTGTTGATAATCCTGTATGCACAAAAATAGAAGGACACATCAATTCCCACAAAGGAAGAATGAATGGAAAATGACGTAGGTGGCAAAGATGGCAAAATTGACTGTCTTAATTAAAGAACTTAGTTTTGTTTGTACTTGAAAACCACTTCTGGGACTTTATGCTCGAAACAAAAAAAAAATGAAACTTTGATTTTAGGCTTTGACAATTAGATTAACTTTGTTATTACAGAAATTACTTGTATCTAGAAGAATTGTAAGAATTGTAAAGCAAAAATTTGAGGCTGTAATTTTATTTTGTACTCAACTGCACTAAAAAGGCCATGACACTGATTTTTTTTCTTTTACACCTTAATTCTCTCACCCACCTTTGTTCTTTCCTTTCGAATATTATATTATAATAAATTTCAATTAAAAAAGGGCTGGAGATAGATTCTGTCTGAGACTGGGGGCTCAAAGTTTCTTTCTCAGCTTGCCATAGTATACTTGAGGTTTGGCCATAGATTTTCTAGAATCTGCTGGTTTCCTTGTCAGAAGCAGCACACGCGCAATCTTTTGGCTTCTCCCTGTATGGAGTCACACTTTCATCAGTCTCTCCTTCAGATTTTTCTCCATTCTTTGAAGATCTGTTAGCTCACAAATTTCCTCAATATAACTCTTAAGGTCAGATGCAACACACAAGAGTTTCTTACAAAGCCAGTTACAGGTGCAAAATGATGAAACGGATGCAACCTGGCCACTCTGTCTTTCAAGTTTTATAACAGTGGCATGATGAAATGTATAAACTATTCAAATGTTCATCCCTGTTGCTTTATGGAGATGATGCTGTAGTACCAGAGGCAGGGTATTGGACTAGAAAACTATCAAAAGTCCCTTCCAATCCTATGATTCTGTGGTTCTTCCCAGAACACCAATAGGCCTTAAAAAAAATCAGATGCTGCAGCAATGACAATCTCCCAATACACTATAAAAAAAACCATGAAATTTGCCAAGAGGATGATGCTCTGTTCATAGAGTGTTAATGGTCACAAGGCAGTATAGTATAGTATAAATCTTTATTACAGTCAAAGACCAGCAATACACATTTTTACCATATGTTAAAAGTGCTAACATTAAAATATAATGAAAAAGTATTGATGTTAAAAATGGGTAATAACATATATGTTCTAAAATTGTTCGGGACACTCCCTGGTTTACCTGGGTGCAGATTTCAAGTATTAGGAATATGCATGCCACTAGTTCAAGGAAAGCTCATTACAGACATGCCATTGTCACTGGACAAAATCTCCCAATGCTATTACGTTTTTCACTTCAAGAGAGCATATGGCATCCCAGCCATGTGTAAGACTTTCAGGCTAAGACATTAGCCTCACTCTTCTTTTGGCCCTCCAGCTTCTTTTACTGCCTGCTGTGTTGCAAATGCTTATTTGTGACCGAAAACAGGCTTGACAAAAGTTGAGGCAGGAGTGTGCATTGCTTCCATAAATTTTTGGCAAAGCTTAACTTTTACCTTCAAGCACCATTGATTCTCCAGGACAACTTTCAACTATCTGGATTAAGGCTATTTAAACTCCTACATCTAGGTTTCTTGATACCTTTGGTTCTCAAGAATGGAATGATCAGGTGAAACAAATCCTGAAGCAGAGTATCAAGGATATTGGCATTAGGAACACCTAGGGAAGGCCTCAACCTTCCTATCATCCGCAAACAATAGATAATCCTCATTTAGCAACTGCCTCATTAAGCAACTGTTCATAAATATGACAATAAATAATAGTAACAAAATAATAGTTTTTCAACTAACATGTGCACTTACATAAAATTTTCTGCACCTGACAACATAAGCCATGAGAGTGAAAGTAATGTTGGCATTACTGCACAAAAGAATCTAGTATCTTCACAGTCTCTCATTCACATGGTTTACTTAATGACCATGTTGCTTGGTGACTGTTTTGCCTGAATTAGTTGCAGTTGCTAAACCAGAACTACCTGTATTCATTGTTGTTGGCTATTTCACAAAGCTAGAAACAACTAGTCATCAAAAAGCTTTGCCTCTAATCCAGTGCCATGTTCTTTCCTTTGAATGGCAAATAGAGAAAAGGAGCATTGGACACACTATCCTTTTGATTCTGGAGACATGGAAATCACAAAACATACTCTTCTTTCATAAAGACATTTGAACCAGATTCATCCTTCCTTTGATTAACAGATATCCTGATTGTTCAGATGTTGATTACAGATGAAGTACCATTTGTTGCAGCACATTTAGCTAGATTTGTGTAGCAGCATATAAGATCTAATTGCTCTTGAAAGGCTAAGCTCTACTACATAGATGTATTTTATGTAATTTGATATATTATCAACTTTTATTTAATTTTAGATACCACTTTACATAAATTTTAGATAACATATTTTTATAATTGTAGATGTTATTATTTTAAGTAATTTTAGATACTACCTCACTTATAACCTAGACAGATAATATCTTTTGGACTTTACTCACATTATTTTATAGGTATATATATTAATTTGGTTTACTGATTTCTTAGGATAAATTTATAAGAGCTCACAAATCACTCAGAAACATTTCTTGTACTGGTCTAAAATTAACAAACCAGTTAACATGTTACACCAAAAGTACAGGTGTTAAATATTTGGCTGACACCTAAGAATTAATTTGGAGAGATTGTTAAAGATAATGATTAGGTAAAGAAAAGAAATAAGTACATAGATGTTTCTTTTCAGTAATCTATGAAGAGAAAAAAGTAGGTTTAGTAAATGCCTTTAGTGTTTCTCAACCTTGGCAGCTTGAAAAATGTGTGTGCGAATGCTGGCTGGGGAATTCTGGGAGTTAAAGTCAGGACATCTTCAAGTTGTCAAGGTTGAGAAACACTGCTTTAGATTGATGTAGAGGCCTCTTTAATAAAATCTGGACCTAATTCAAATTTCAAGAAGGAAGTTTGAATTTTCCATTTAATGTAGTTGAAAATTAACAAGCAACTATTGAAATGAAATTATCTATTTCTAAAATATGTTATGTTGTTATATTATTGTCTGACCAAACTTTTTTTAAAAAGAGGATTACTAGTAAATATAAAGTTTATAAAGAAGCTTGATCCTATTGTCTGCTCTTTTCAATTGCTTTCTCAATTGTCCTTAACGCACTGGCTGCCTTTTTGTTGGCAGCTGTTTTCAGACAACTCAACGCAAGACATCTAAGCCATCTTCTTAGCATTCCTAGCCCACTTAGATTCCACAGCAGCATAAGTACAGGTGAGGTCTATTTTTTTCAGTCTGATTTGGAGTGAATTTCATTAGCTGATACTTACTTTTATGTGGTTAAAGAAACCAACAGAATATTGTTGTTTGAAGAGTTGGGAAGTGGGTATCTGAATCTGTGAAATCAGTTAAAATTGAGCTGGTTGAATTTGAAGGGAGAATGGAAAAAGGTTTGTAAAGAGGAAAGAGAAGATGAAAGAAGTTAATTAATGATAAAGTGAATATTTTAGGAAGCTAAGAAAATAACAGAATATAAAATAATAGATTTGGTAGAGACCTTAAGGTCTTCTAGTCTAATCACATGATCGAGCAGGAGAGCCTATACCACTTCAGACAAATGTCCAGTCTCTTCTTTAAAACTCCAGTGATGGAGCATCCACAACTTTCGATAGCAACCTGTTCCCTAATTAATTGTTCTAACTATTGGGCAACTGTTCCTTATTTCTAGGTTGGTTCTCTCCTTGATTGGTTTCCATCCATTCTTTCTTGTCCTGCCTTCAGATGGTTTAGAGAATAGGTTATCCCTTTCTTCTGTGTGGCAAGCCTCTCAAATATTGGAAGACAATTATGTCACCCCTAGTACTTTTCTTTGTTAGACTAGACATACCCAGTTCTTCTCTGCATTGTAGTGTCTCAACAACTTTTTGTAGTATGATGATCAGAATTGGATGCAATATTACAAGTGTAGTCTAAGATACTATACTGCAGTACTAATACTTCATATAGATACTATTCCTCTTTTCATGCAGCCTACGACTACATTGGCTTTTTTTGGCAGCTGTAACACACTGCTGGCTCATATTTAAGTGGTTGTTCTCCATGACACTTAGATCCCGCTCACAAGTATTACTGTTGAGCCAGATACCACCTACTCTATACTTCTGGATTTGGTTTTTCTTGCCTAGATTTAAAATCTATTTTTCTCATCACTGGATTGCATTGTGTTGCTTAGAGCTCAGCGTTCAAGTCTGTCAAGATCTTTCTAGATCTTGGGCTTATATTTTAAGGTGTTGGCTATTTCTCCAAGCTTGGCGCCATCAGCAAATTTGATAAATCCCTCTTCCATCCATTCATCTAAATCATTTATGTAGATTTTGAAGAATACTATGCTTAAGACAGAACCTTGAGATACCCAATTGCATACTTCTTTGCATGTAGATGTAGTTCCATTGAAGATTACATATTAAGTATGGCTTGTCAACCAGTTACAAATACATCTGGTGGAGATACTGATACCACATTATTATATCTTAAGAAGAAGTAGGTTATGGTCTACTTTGTCATATACCTTATTGAAATCCAAGTATACTAGGTCCATTTTGCTGGTCCTAATTTAGTTACTTTATCAAAGAATAAAATAAGATTTGATTGGCATGGTCTGATTTGAAAAACCCATATTGGCTTCTAGTATTAGCTTTGCTTGTTTCTAGGTGTTCACAGACCCATTACTTATTTTTTCCAGGTTCTTCCAGATACTGATGTCAGGCTGATGTAGTTTCTTGGATCCTTCCCCCAAACCCTTTTGAAGATGAGAACCACATCAGTTCTTTTCCAAACCGCTGGTAGTTGCCTGGTGCTCCAGGATCTTTCAAAGATATGGCCCAGTGACTCTGAGATCACATTTGCCAGCTCCTACAGAATTCTGGGATGTAATCAGAGGTGGTATTCAGCAGGTTCTGACCAGTTCTGGAGAATTGGTAGCAGAAATTTTGAGTAGTTCGGAGAACCAGTAAATACCATCTCTGACTGGCCCCACCCCATCTATTTGCTGCCTCCCAATCCCAGCTGATCGGGAAGAAATGGGGATTTTGGAGTAGGGAGGGATTGGAGATTTTACAGTATTCTTCCCATGCCATGGCCACCAAGCCACACCCACAGAACTGGTAGTAAAAAACTTATAAATCCCACCACTGGATGTAATCCATCTAGTCCTGGTGATTCATGGAAGAGCTGTGGATTTTAAAAAGGATTAAAAGAACCCACTGCAGAAAAATGAAGGTTGACTCCAAATGGACATGATTTAGGGGAGCTATTAAGGCCTACCTTGTGGTGATGAGAGTGAAGAAAAGACATTTCTCTGCCTTTATTGCATCTCATCCATGAATCCTGGACCAGATCACCTAACCCCTCCTGGACCAGGGAGACAGACAATCCTTGTGCAGAGGAACTTGCTAATGAATAAAGTCACTTGAATTCGTTCCAGGTTGCAACCTAAGGTTGATGTAGGTCCTCATGAGATGCCTTGGGAAAGGCCTTGCTTGATGATCTGGGAATGGCTTGATCCTGTTGGACTTAAGGAAGTGGGTAGTGTCCTTGGTCTTGTCAGTGCAACCATCTGTCAATTAGACCCTTGTCCCTCCTGGTTGGTGAAAGCCCCCAGGATAGTGGGTTAATGCAGTGATAAATTCCTCCCTGCAAAAGGAGACATTCCCAGAGCCTTTTAAAGAAGCCATGATTTTCTCTCCTTAAGACACCATTGCTTGATTCTACCTGGCTGGACATCTGTTATCCTGTTTCCCATCTTTCCTTTTTAGAAAAGCTGGTTTCTTGGCAACTTCAGAGGGTCCTGGATGAAAAAAAATTTCTTGATTCTTTCCAATCAGGTTTGAGCTGCTATGAGACAGAGACAGCATTGGCCACACTTGTGGATGTGACTTTCTGGCGATGACGGTGATGCAACCATCCTCGCCCTCGTTAACTTCTCAACAGCATTTGATACAATCAACTATGGTATACTTTTGAATCAGCTGAAAGGTTAGGGGAGAGCCAGCACAGGTCTGCATTGGTTTGGCTCCTTTCTCCAAGATTGGTCCAATTAGCATTGATACGGAATGAGAGATCCACTCCCTTCTCCCTGAGTTGCTTTCATGTAGTTGTTGCAGGGCTCGGTCACTCTCTCTGCTCCTGTTTAACATCTATATGAAGCTGCTGGTGAGATCTCATTACCATGGGTAGAAGTATCATTAGTATGCTAATGTTACTCATCTTTATATTTCTAGGCAAAGATAGAAAACTTAAGTTGATTTAAGTACATTATCTTTAAACTGAATTGAAATTTAATTAGCCACATTCAATTACAATTATCAGAAATAAATGTAATTTTCTCCTTTCCTATGTATTAAAAATACAAACAGGAGCTCTAAGGCTGGTATTGGAGGTTCTGGAAGACTGCATGTGAACCTTATCTAACAAATTGTGTTGCATTGAAAAATGTATGCACTTCTTTTAAAGTTTCATTTTTAGCTAAATTCCATCATGTTTAGAGCAGTTTTTAAAAATATATTAGCAATAAAATAAAGCAATTTTTCTGCCAATCAGTCATTTTATTTCAATCATTGACTGGCAAAACAAGAGTCACAATTGATTACATTAAGTCAAGCTATAAAATCATAAAACAATAAAAATGAAATTGTAGGTTAAAGTTTAAGAATTTGAGATGTAAAAATGAGAGTAGTAAAATATGATATACAAGGTAACTAAATAATTGTTTAGAATAACAGAATAGTAAATTTACCAGTCTGGAATATAGGCTCATTATAATGCTAAAAGTTATGGGAAAGTTGTAGTTAATATTACAGGTAAAGAAAATGTAATAATATAATATATAAGGAAGGATAATACATAAGGCATGATTATGGTTTCAAAACCAAAAGAAACCAATTATAATAACTATTTATCTGTATAGTTAAAATGACTCTGAAATTAAGTCAAAAATAAGATTTAGTTGACAATAAGGAAATAAAAGCATTGATAAAAATTAAAAACTAAATGTCAGCTGCATTTGAAATATCTCCAGATGAAAAATATCTATGAGATATTTGAAAATAAATTATGGCATATTTTAACTACTAAAATGTCAATATCCAGATGGTAAGTAGTCAAGTGTTCTTTGACTCTGAAAGATTATAGAAACTAGGTTATATTAAAAACTGCTAATCAAACTTAAATAAACATCTTAATATTTAAAATTTTAAAATTTTGCACATTTTTGGAAGTCTGGCATTTTTCCTAAGGAATGGTGCTATAAAATAAACAACTTTATGATACATCTATAATTCCATAATACTTTAAAAAACTAATTATGCCCTATTTATTCATAGTAAATAAAGTTTCGTTGACACGTTGTGATTGGACACATATACCAACTATCAAAAAAGAAGCAAACCCTTAAAATAGAATGAAATGTTGGTCTGGTGCAATACAACATAATTCTATCTTTTCTAGACAACAGTAATATTTACGATGCAAAGTCCTTCTAATAATGTGCAACTTCCAGGGTCCTGGGAATTCCCTAACTAGCCCTCTGGAAGCACTTACCCAGCTGACCTCCATATCCATCCATCTTCCAATTTTCAGTTTCTTGATGGAAAAGAAAGGGGAAACCTTTCGTTGGATCCTTTTCTCTCCAGCAAAATAAATGAAAACTGCTGTGTATCCATCACACTGGTAATAAACTTGAAGCAACTTTAAGCATTCATACTGACAAAAATATCTCACATTTGGTAATTTTGATCAGAAATGTGAGATTTTTACCTTTTAATAGGGTACAGATGTCCAAACCAGTGGTATTTTGGCAGGCAAAAATCAATCTGGGAATTTGAGAGTCTGAAAATTCCTTTAGTGGGTGAAACAAGAGTTCAAACAGTGAAAAAGTTCATCCTCCAATCATTGTAGTCCTCACTCTGTCTCTAAACTTAGAATTGTATGCCAATACTAACAAATGTACAAACAAATGTTTCCCCATACATAAGACAGCTCTAAGCACCTCTGCATTATTAAAATAAGGGTAATTTTGATGTTTAGAAAACTGATTAGATTTTAAACATGATTTTTTTTAAAAATGGTGTGCTCTCCAAACCTCAGAGATAATTAGCATTATTTGCAATTTGCCGAGACAATGAGATTTCCACATGAGTAAACTGTTTCTGCTTTATTTTTTATATTTACAGAATAAAAAAATGCAAGCTAAATCCTGTTTCCTTGCATGTGGTTATATTTGAAAAACAAATCATACTAATAAATGTATGTGACATCTATTGGTAGTTTTGATACAGTTTTAAAGTCTTTAAAATGAGGAATTCTCATGGGAATCCATAGCAACGTTTTAAAAAATCCACTATGATTTTGTAGCTAAAGGCAAGCAAACTCCATTATATTTCACTATTTTGAATAGTAAAATTAACATTTTTTATCAAACATAAGCCAGAAGTTCCATAATTTGGGAAAAAACCTAATGGAACAGTCAAAATCTATTTAATTTACTGCAAAAACATTTTTTTTAACATTTTAAAGAGTAGATTCTAGATTTGTAAGAAAAATGGAAAAATAAGGCATCCTATGTATTATGTATTGAAACAACAAATAAACCATGATTTAATGTTATAGGTTGAGGTATCCTTTCAATGGTGTCTTTGGTGCCATATATGTGCTGCATATATCCATCCCTTTCTAAATCACAAGCAAACTTAAAAATTTAACCTTGGAAAATGGCTTCATTAAAGTCATTTTTGTCATAGTGAAAATAACCAGAGTGTAGAGGATATTTTCAGAAGGTCTATGTAAAAGTATGTATAATTTCACTTTCTGTAAAAAAAAAAACCTTCTCTCCCATTTTTTCTACCATATTCTCAGCTAATGTAGTTTTCAGAAAATGGATTGTTATCTTTCTAACTCTCAGCTGATAAAAGCACAGTGATGATTATTCGTGATGCCTATGACAAAGAACAAACAGAAATAACATAAGCACAATTATACTTAAGGAGGAAAAACTCAAGAAATCATAAAATATCAAAGAGAAGAGAATGTGAAGAACAATATGTAGCTATTTAATCTTGTTTCCCTAGTCACCTTGGCTCAATGTACATATATTGAATAATTTCTTCATTACCAAAAGTCAGTTACACAGTGACCAGGGCTGTTTTTTTGTGAGATTTTAACTTATTTCAGAAATATTCTCCAAATCTTAATCTTGCTAAAGATTAGCTTTAATAGATTCCTAATATGAATGACAATCAAGAACGATTCACATGTTGTGAACAATTTTATTACATATAGCCTGTAATGCTTTAAATCCTGAAATAATGAAAAAGTAATAAGTACAATTGTTTAACATCTTTTTGGTTTTAGAGAAATTGCTGGTTTTATGAAGCCATGATTCAGAAATCTGCTGAATTTCTTTTTATTTTATTTATTTGGTCAAGTTTTAATAATAAATGTTTATAAGTGTTTGTGTGTGTGTGTATGTGTGTGTGTGTGTTCATTCATTCATTCACGCACATGCACACTTATACATGAATAATTTTTCAAAATGACATTTATAGATTTTGTTCAGTTTATGAATACTGCAAAATATGTTAACATTTATACTAATTTCTTTTCATGCTATTGTGATATAATAGTAATATTCCATAAGAAGAATTTTTATATTCATTATTCCTTTCTAGAATTTTAAATGAACGGTATTCATCTGCCCTTTTGAACAGACCCTTCACATTGCATAGATTGTCAGTGCCAAATATTATGACTGTATCTAGAACTATTCTCCACATCACTAATTCAAAAAACAATACTCGATTAAAATATCGGAGAAAATTATTGATCACCTTAACATATGGATACAAAGCTTCATATGTGTACTGCCCACTTACCCCCCAAAACAGTTGCTGTCTTACAAATCCATTTTAAACAAGTTCATTATTTCTGACAGAATTAAATTAAGCAATCCTTGGCAGAATTAAAACATAACACCTCTTTCAAAGCTCAAGAATGTTTTTAAAGTGGATATTCCTGGAATATCTTAAACTTTTACTGGAATCTCCAATAAAGACCTTAAAACAACCTCAAAATATTAAATGATATCAGCAAATCTGCAATTAAGCTGACAAATAAAATATATTTAGGGTGTACTAGACTTCCTGGATATGTATGGCAAAGGTTAAACATCAGATTTTATTTCCTTGAGGTGTAAACTGTTGAGAATTCATTGATTCTTATGATATGGTCATATTGTTATTTTCTTTCTTTTGAGGATAATAACAACAGCAATAGTACTTATACTATATACTGTTTCACAGTGCTTTACAGACCTTTCTAAGCAGTTTAAAGAGTCAGCTTATTGCCTCCAACAATCTGGGTCCTCATTTTATCGACCTTGGAAGGATGGAATGATGAGTCAACCTTGACCTGGTGAGAATTGAGCTGTCAAAATCAAACTCCTGACAGTCAGCAGAATTAACCTGCAGTACTGCATTCTAACCACCGTGCCACCAATATATTAATGAATAAAGCAGATATATGGGAAAATCTTTGAATATTAAAGATCTTAACATTACATATTAAAACTCTGTTAATTAAGAATTATTGTTATGTCAAGTATGGCAGGAAATGGTTAGAAGAATTGCATTGAAACATTGGAAATCTGATATGCTAGATGTAGTTGTTGGACATGTGTGATAATATTTTGGAAAGGGCAGTATTTTCTAAAGGAAGCCATCATATATGTTAGAATGGCAGATTTTGTAATATTTTATATTAATATATTATACTATTCATATAATTATGATGTATTCATCATTAAAAGTGTGAATATTGGATGTATAAAATATAATGTAAATTTTTCCTTCTTTGCATTTTTTTTTTAATTTAAAGGTTGTTTTGTTAATTGTGTATTCATTAAATAAATAGTCCTGTAAATATAAATATTTTGGTCTGGAGAAAAGAACATAGGGAGGATATTTTAGTACTCAAAAATCTGAAAGGACATCATGTGAAAGAAGATTAAGTTATATATTTACTCTTTAATGAGAATGATAAGCTAGCTAACACATCTCTGAATAAGTGAAGATAATGATGTGGGATCTCAGCGAGGAGATCATTCCCATGGAATATCTCCTGATAAGAAGAAAATGGAAGATTGTCTACTTGTTGCTGATTGCTCCTTCCAAAGAGACTGCAGGATAGTGATTTCTAATAGACACGTTCAAAAAGACAAATTTGCAACTCAAAGTGCAAATTTGTGACTTTAGTGACTTTACCTTCATTCTAAAACAAAGGAAAATTTAATAAGTTTAAGAATTGAAAAACTCTAAAATAAATGACAAAATCTAAATGCTTAATTCAAGAAAAGTATGAACAAATTAAGGGACCAGATGAATTTGGAATATTAAGAATTTTGCCATAAAATTTTAGAAATAATAAATAGCTCCTCTGTGGGAACTAAATTGCTTTGTCTACCCTTTGTCTATGAAATAAGTCATAAGAGAAAATCAAGACTTTATGATTCCAGAAATTGGATACCAGAGGGGACTAAGGTACCAGAGGCATAAAACAAAAGAAAAAGAGAGACAGGCTTGCCTTTTGCCTTTGGTCAGCACTGCGACAAAATGACAGAAACGATATGACAGCTGAAATGCTCCAGGAGATAAATGAAGAATGGGGATAGGAAATAGCAGCTGCAATGTCAGCAATGTTCTCTGCTTCTATGGATAGACTATGCCCAAAAGATATTTTTAAAATGACTGATGTGCAAAAAGAATATCTTAGAGGATCTACGGGATCAACAACTGAATGTTTCCCAGGTAAGCAAATTTGACCAGATGAGCTAATTCTAGATACACTAATATAATCTTACAAGTCTGATAATACAAATCTCCTGCTGTTTCTTCTACAACCTAAAAAGTTAAGGTTTCTTTGCCCATTGTGCAGCTGTAGGTTATGCCCTTTCTTATCTAATCATTCCTTGGGTAGTGTTCCTTGTATGCCAAGGTCATATCCACATACCATTACATTGAAACAAGCCTTATTTGATGCTGAAAAACTAGAACGTAAAGATGAAATATTGAAAAATGAAAAAAAAATTATAAGTCAGATGACAGCTAAAATAGAAATAAAAATGATAAGTCAAAGCAGTGACCTTGGCAATGACTCCGTACTGGACTTACGAAAAAGGTTTGTTAAAGCCTCAAAAAACCTTTGGGGCAGAAAAATAAAATCTGATCTAATTTGAGTGCTTAGCTAGCGGCATGCATTTAATGATGGTTGCAATGCTTGGGGTCTTGTCAGTGGGGAAGCCTGATTCACTTAACAGCTACATTGTTAACTTACTAACTGAAATGAACCACTTAACTGTGCCCCCTCCCCCCAAAAAAACATTTTAAAATGAGGCAAAATTCACTTAACAACTGTCTTTGCTTAGCAATAGAAATTTTGGGCTCAGTTATGATTGTAAATTGAGGGGTACCTGTAATTAAAAAAAGTAGTTATTATGAAATACAGATTAACGTATTAGCAAAAATAAAATAGATAAAATATGACTGAAAATATTGGAATATAATAATATGACAGGGAAACTTAAATGAATTGTATAAATTAGCACAGATAACATATCCAGGTTTTATACTGAACCTGAATATTTATTCAACTGAACAATTAAACCAGAAAAATATGCAATATATGCTTAAACAATCTATTACATCAATAATCTATTATTAGATACTTCAAACATAACACATGAATTGAAAGCCAAATCAGACCTGCCACAAAATTTATATTCTCTGTTCTAGACAGACATGTTTTCTTTTCTTTTTCCATCCTTAAGTTTCCCTGGGTCATTCTGAAGCAATTCTTTCTTTAGACATTTAGAACATTGCCATAAGAATATGGCAATTAGGCTACATTTGCTCAGCTTTATACTTCTGGATCATGTGCAGACAAATATGTTTTTGAAATGTAATTATTTAGCTAATGACTGCATGTAACAATGGGGTTGGGGTTTTGTTGGGGGAAGGCTGAAGCACTTAAGCACAAAAATTTGCATCTGTTACCTACCATTTTTGCAGATGGGGCAACACTGATCTGGTTCATATACAGGATCCACACAATCAGTCTGAGGACAAGCAGACACAGTGCACACTACTTCACCATTGGCTTCACATCGACATTTCTCACAAGATGAAACCTAAAAATAAATCAAAGCATATTAAAGTTAAGGTGCTGAAAATTCTTGATTTAATTCTCAACCTTTATTTTTCCTGCTGGATCTTTGAGGTCCACCAAACAGAGAGAGATAGAAAATATAGTTGCAGAATGGTGACTCAAGGATACAGATAGTCCTCAACTTATAACCACAATCAAGCCCAAAATTTATGTTGCTAAGTGAGAAATTTATTGTGAGTTTTGCCATGACTTCTCACTACATTGGTTAAGTGAATCCCTGCAGCTGTTAAATTAATATCAGTTGTAAAGTGAATCTGGCTTCCCTGTTGACTTTGCTTGTCAAAAGGTTGCCGAAAGATGATCACATGACCCCAAGATACTGCAACCTTCATAAATATGAGTCAGTTGTCAAGCATCCAAATGTAAATCACATGACTATGGGAATGCTGTAATGGTCATAAGTATGAAAAATGTCCATAAGTCACTTTTTTCAGTGCCATTGTAACCGAACAGTCACTAAGTAAACAGTTGTAAGTGAAGGACTACCTGTAGTACATTGTATGTATATGTATGTATATTTGGATTTATATTCTGGAAAGAATTATGAACATACAAATTAAAAAAGGTAAAAGGAGAAGGAGAATACTTTCCATGTAATTACATGTGATCCTTATTTAATAATCACTCATTCAGGGATCATTTGAACTAACAACAGAGCTGAATGTATGGTACTTATTACTGTTCTTCATACTTTACAATGGTTGCAGCAACACCGCAATCGTGATTGTAATCCAGGTGCCTAGCACCCGGCTCAGAACAATGATTTGCAGTTTATTTGTCAGAATCATTACAATTAAAATAATATTAGCTGACATAAAATTTAAAGAAACAAGATTAAAATATGTACAAATTAAACAGATCTTGTCTAGAAACTAACAACATTAATTGCATTCTGTCATGCTGCCATGAGGGCCGCAAGTGTACACTGATCAGAGCACAAAGGACAGGTATAGATATGTGTTTTTGTCTGCCATGTCATCACAATTGCAAAGAGCAGTAGCAACTGGATAGCCCCATTTGTTCAGAGTATCTCTGGATCTTGTACCCATGGGCAATCTATTCAACATTTTCCATACTTCCCAGCTTTAATGGGCCAACTGCCAGCTCCTCCATTGGTTCCATGTAGTGTTGGTTCTTTGAAGGTTTCCATAGAACCATTCTGCTTTCAAAGTCTTCTGTTGCCGTAAGGAAGCCTTTCCTGGATTTCAGTCTCTGCTAAGCTGGCTGTGGCACTGTTTAGATCTTGATGATTTGAATGCCTTTCTGTATGCTGCTTCTTCTCTGAACAGCAGGCAGGGCAATGCCAGCTAGGTGATAGATAGATACCTAGAGGGGTAGGTTTAAAGCATCTGGTAATAATTCTGCTAGGCTCATTCATAACAATATCTACTTCCCCAGCATGTGCTGATTTATACCAGAGTAGGCAGGCATATTCACCTGCTAAGTAGCAAAGAGCTAGAGCTATTGTCTTAAGGACCCTTCGTTTGGCACCCCAGATAGAGCTCATTAATTTCCTGAGCATGTTATTTCATCCACTGACCTTCAGTTTAATGTTGATTTAGTGCTGCTTATATGTTAGGGCCTTATATAGAGTTTAGGTTGTGGCAATGTTACAATAACATCCCTTTCCATATAATATGCAGCTTCATAACAGCCTTTTAAAAAAAATGGAAGGTGCATACCTGAAATTTTGCTGCATTTGGTCTTAACTGATTATTGTAATATTGATCCAGCTCTACTAGGGCTTCAGTTAAACATTGTTCAACCTCATGAATGAAGGTAAATATATGTATCCCAAGGTAATGTTGCAGGATTTAATCTGGGTCAGTCAATCTGGGTTCAACCTTTTCAAATATTTTTGTCTATACTACCATTGCTTGATCATCAACATACATATAATTGTTGCTATCTTCAAGGAGTGGATGATAATTGGTGTAGATATTTTTAAAAAGTTGGAGCCAATACACTACCCTATTGTAAGCCATTCCTTTGGTTCCTCTATGTACTTCGCCTTCTCTGGAATGCCACAAAGAAACATGGTTCTGAAGCAGATTCCTGATGATATATAAGTTTAAAATCTTTAATCATATCATAAACTTCTAATGTTGCAGTGTCCCACAGTCACATGATCACCATTTACAAACTTCCTTGCCAGCTTCAAACAAGCAAAGTCATCTAGGTCATGATTGTCCCAAACTGCTTTTTCAGAAGGCAACTGGACTTTTTTGTTTTTTCTTTGAAAACATTTCGCTTTTCATCCAAGAAGCTTCTTCAGCTCTGATTTGGTGGTGGATAATGGAAAGATTTATATTCCTTGCAGACAGCTGGTCATTTGCATTCTTTTAGAATCATTAAGGTCCTTTGGAGGTTTATCTGTGTCTTCAGGGTCACCTGAGTAGTGCAAATGGGTGTGGAGCCTTCTTGGTTGCAGGATGTTTTCTGCCCTATATCCCTTCAATGTTGAAGACAGACACATGAGTCTGTGTTGTTTGCATCTCAAACTGAAGTTCAAATGGTTCCTGTAGTCTGCAGTTTTTCTGGAAATCTGTTCATATGCCCATACCATTCGAAGGGTGTTCATCCCAAAGGGCATAGCTAAAAGTGTATTAAGTGTATTAAGTCATTAAGATTGTAGCTGTCCCAAAAGTGCTTTTTCAGGAGGCAAGTGGACTTTTTTTTTGGGAAGACATTTTGCTTCTCAGTCAAGAAGCTTCTTCAGCTCTGACTGGAAGGTGGGGAATGGAAGGATTTATATTCCTTGCAGACAGCTGGTCATTTGCATTCTTTTATAGAGTCATTAAGTCAGAGCTGAAAAAGCTTCTTGGATGAGAAAGAAAAGAAAAAACAAGGAAGTTCACTTTATAAAGCTTAGTAAGGCCACACCTGGAACACTGCATCCAGTATTGGTAACCATATCACAAAAAAGATGTTGAGACTTTGGAAAAAATGCAAAGATCAGCTAAGATTAAAGGCCTGGGGACTAAAACATATGAAGAGAAGTTGCAGGATTTGGCTAACCTTGAGCAAAGAAGAACTAAGGGGCACACAATAGCAGTATTCCAGTATTTGAGAGATTGCCACAAAGAGGAGGGAGTCAATTTATTTTCCAAAGCACTACAGAGCAGGACAAGAAACAATGGATGGAAACTAATCAAAGAGAGAAGCAACCTGGAACTAAGGAGAAACTTCCTAACAGCCAGGACAATTAACCAGTGGAACAGCTTGACACCAGAAGTTGTGGATGCTTCATTACTGGAGGTTTTAAAGAAGAGACTGGATAGTCACTTGTTTGAAATGGTATACGGGCTTCTGCTTGAGCAGCGGGTTGAACTAGAAGACCTCTAAGGTCCAATGTCATTGTATTTAAGTACAATGACAATGAAGATTATACTATACTATACCTTCCAGCTCTATTCTGATTGAACCTTTATAAAAGAAGAGATATCTGATTTGGGGGCTGTTCTGTAATCCATGAATTCTCTATGCTCATAAATGGCATCAGTGACAAGAAGGCCCTCTGTCCAATTTTGGTTAACATAGGATAGTCTGGCCAATTATCCCTGGTGATATCCAATCAGCACTTACCCATTCAATTAATAACATAATTGAATTATTAATGTGCACTCTAGCTGGAACTTCATTTAAAGATGCTCCAGGATCTCCTGCTGGATGCAGATACCTGATTAATTAAATGCCTAATTACTTAAAGGGACTACATAATACTGAAATTTAAAGCATAACTATCAAGCCTAATACAAAATAACAGATTTGGAAGGAACCTTGAAGGTCTTCTAATCCAACCTAGTCAAACAGGAAAACATACAATTTCAAACAAATGGTTGTCCAATTCAAGACGGTGCCTTTTATCTTCAAATCTTACATAGGTTAGCATTCACAATTTTTTTAAAAATTAACTGTGTCAAAAGATCAGCTGAAGAAGTCTTGCTATTTATGACAAGATTTCCAGATTCAGTTGTTGTAAGTCGTGGACGATCTGTATTTTTAAGGTATCATTCTGGCCCTTCTCCCCTTATGAGTTATGTAAGTCTAATCTACATGGTTGCTTTCAGGAAGCAGGTGAGTTAGTGGAGTCAATTGCGATGTTGGGACAATTGAGTATGAGAAGGTAATCAGAGATTGGTATCATCAGTAAAAAAAAGGGGGGGGGAGGTAGAGGAACAGTCCGCAGCTTTAGTGTAACTATGAGAGCATTCCTACCCTAAATCTATTGTGTTATGAGTATGGAAGTGGATGACGGCAGTTATAGCATTGGGATTCAGAAAGTGCCATCATGAATGGTTAACCAAATTGTTGGCAGTAGTTTGGCTGTTCGGATGTGGAAGAAGATAAGATAACCATGGATTATCTTCAATGGATAAGATAACCTTTATTGTCACTTTATACTGTGAACACATAGCATACATTAAAAAATGAAATTCTGATGCCTGAATTCTGAAAAGAAAATATATCTATATTGCTATACATATACTTTCAGACATACATAATATACATTACACACAAACACACAAATTGATCACAGTCCATTTTGAATAAATAGAGGAAAAAAGTCTTGAGAGTTAACAAGGTTGATACTATATGGATATGCTGAATATTGAAATATCTGAATGGAGTAGTTGCCACATGTATCCCACTTATCCCAGGGTGAAGAAGACACGGGAGGGATCAGTTTGCCATGACAAGTAAGTGAGTTCAACAATCTAGCACTAATCTTCATTCCATCTTCAGTTGTTTCTTACCTGGGTCACCATGATTGATCACTGATGATCCCAGCTTCAAGCTGTGTTGATAAACACGACATTGTAAAATATGAACCTGTTAATACACAACCTGATAATGTATGAATCTGCAGACCTGGTGGATGAGGGTAATTTTTGTGGATGAGGGTAACACTGCTCTTTTAGAATTGTTCTTTAGGTATTCAGGTATTTGAATACTAGGGATGTGTGGCAGTGACCTTGAGAGAAAACTTCCTTATAACCAGGATCTCTGCTTCTGAGGTTGCAGTGAAAGAGTACATATGCCTGAATGTTAAATACAAATATGTTAAATTAAGCAGCAAAGACAAGTTGAAAAATTTGCTGCTGCTCAGTGGACTTCTTGCCTATATACCTGTTCAACATTATCTCTTAGCCAATGTCAAAGCACCATTTTTGAAGCTGAATCACTTCAACATCCATGCCCTGCAGGAAGAGAAGAGTGCAGATTTCATGATATTAATTATATTAGACAACAAAGATTTTGCTTCCTGAACATTTTTGGGTGTATAGGTTTTGGCTGCTAATCACAAACATAACCTGTAATTTAACTGATCAAATACCATGTATAAAGTATTCTGTTTTTATACAATGGCAGCATACATCCTTCAGTGCCTGTTAGCTATGTTGAAGTATATTTAATATGCCAAGTACAACTAGAATATCTGTGGAGATCTAAAGGTAGTGGCTCTATTGCTTGGAATGCCGCTGAGATATACCATGTACTATTGCTATTTGTGCAAATGGACAGCAATACAAGAGAGTCACATTGCATTAAAAAGAAATGACCACTCGGAAGGAATTTGGTTCCAGGACAGAAAAATGTAGCGCATGAAGCATTTGTTGACCTGACAAAAATGTTTTTTCCTTTTCTACCTGAAATTCAGACTGATGAAGTTTTGTTTACAAGGGCAGTAAAGGTTTTCATTATTTGAGCCAAGGTTTCAAAGAGTAACTGATGCCCGGATTAAGGAAGGTATTTTGTTGGTCCACAAATTAGATATGTCATCAATGACAAATGATCCGAAAATCTGTTACTGGGCCCAGTGAAAATTTTCTGGAAAGCATTCAAGGATGTTGCTAAGAATTTTCTGGGCAACTACAGAACACAAAATCATTCAGCTGGTTGACAAACATCTTATAGTATAGAAGACCAAGAAATGCAACATGTTCCTGAAAATTTAGTTTCAGTCGAAGATAAACATAGTGAAAGATTTCACCAGGACATTGTCACAATGGAAAAACAGTTGAGGCTACTAGAATCTATCAATGCTAGCTGACTATTGTTGGAGTTTGCAATAAGATGTATCAGACACTGAATACAAATGAAAATGAGCAGCAAAACACTTTGCCATATTGAATTCATGCAGCATGTCAGCAACAGTGTGTAACTAAAAACATTATAGTTATTAAAACTTAATTTTGTAGTTCTCAAGATTCCTACATAATAGAGTTATTCTAAAATTATATTTGCACTTTGAAGGGTCTATCATAATTATGAAAGTTTTTTTCAGGAAATGAAATAATTTGTTGTTTGGTGTTGTGACTATGGGTCTATCCCAAATAATTTTGGCCCAAATATATAAGCAGCCACATAAATGACCATATGTTTGTCTCAGAGAAGTTATGTAATTCAACATTATGCAAGCTTAAGCAACAGAACAAAGGCAAACTAGAGTTTTGGACATTAAGAGAGCTAATTTCAGTAAACTTAGAGACAGCTTGGGAAGGATTCCATGGATGAGAATCCTCAAGGGGAAAACAACCCAAAAAGTTTGGGAAACTTCAAAAATTGAGATTATAAAAGCCTAGTCTAGCATAATACCAATGAGGAAGAAAAATAACAGTCTCAAAAAATCCCGGCATGGCTGCATAAAGAACTCTCTGATAAATTGAAAGACAAAAAGAACAAGTAGAAAAAGGGGCACATAACTAAGGCATAATATCAGCAAATAAGTTGATCCTGCAAAGATGGTGAAGAAAACAAAGGCTCAAAATGAACTAAGGCTTGTGACAAAAGTCAAAAATAAGAAAAAAAAAGGTTCTTTCAACATGTAAAAAACAAGAAGAAAGACAAACGATTGATCCATTAATGGGACAAAATGGCAAGAAGGTGACAAACAACAGGGAGAAAGCAGAACTGCTCAACTTGTTTTTTGCATCGGTCTTTACGCAAAAGGAAAAAAATATTCCAATCTATCAAAAACAGTACTGTAAAAAACAGATCAGGAATACAAATTAAAATAGGCAAGTAAATGGTAAGTAAACACCTATCCACCCTAGACAAATTCAAATCACCAGGACCAGATGGATTACACCCCAAGGTTTGAAAGATGTGATCTTAGAATCACTGAACTACATGTTTCAAAGATTCTGGAGCATCAGTGAACTAACAGAGGACTGGAAAAGAGCTGATGTAGTTCCCATCTTCAAAAAAGGAAAAAGAAATAGATTCAGAAACAACAGATCTATCAGCCTGACTTCAATACCTGGGAAGATTCTGGAAATATAATGTCAAGCCCCAACCGTCTTGTCAAACCTGGGGTGAGCAGACTGCTGTGGAAGTCGAGGCAATCATAATTCCATTGTAACTGGATTTATCACCTGTACAATGAGGAAAGGGCCAAGGAACCCATTCTATTCATAAGCAATGAATCAGCGAACATCTAGAGGCAAACAAAGTCATAACCAAAAGCCAAAATGAGTTTGTCAAAAACAGATCATGCCAGACAAATCTCATTGCATTCTTTGAAAAATGACAAAATGAGTGGACCAGAGGAATGCTGTGGATGTAATTTACTTGGACTTCAGTAAGAAGTGCTTTTGGCATGCAATGACAAAAAAGTTAGCCATCACTACTATAGTCTGACAGCTCTATCAAGATGACCAATTCCTTGCTTGGGAGAGAGCACATGCAGATATCTACTAAGTAGCCACTCTGATCAGTCTATACAGCACATCATTGATAAAACTGCTCACATTTGCCAATCTCTTGATTCTTAATGATTCGAGTTCAAAATGGTGACAGGAGCAGCATCTTGCTATGCTAAGATTCAGGATGGCCTATACATTAGCGAAGTTAATGGCTCTCTGGTAGATCTGTGACAAGGGGTTTTTTTCTTGAGTTTGTTGCTACTACCTCCTGGGTAAATGGAGGCCATGGCCAATAGGGAGGCGATGGAGGGAACAAGGAGGAAAAGGCCTTGCTCACCTCTGAAGCACCAGTTCCAAGTCCTATCTGAAGTGGACTTTGTAATGTTAACTTATTAACTAGTTTATGAATGACAGCCTAAAAATTTGCAAGTAGATTTAGTAGTTTAACAGTTTGAAATTATTTTGGCCTGTTATGCAAGGGGAAGCCAACATTGCTGTATTATACTAATCAGCATTCAACTAGGGAGAAAGTTATGGGTGTATTTTGGTTTCTTTAAGACACTTTTTTGTTAATGTCTTTTTTGTTGTATTTTCTCTTTTGTTGTTTTTAGTTAAAATATTTTGTTGTTTTGTATTTTAACCTTTTTTAATAAATTAACATTTTCTCCATTGAGGTGGAGATAGCATCCAGGTATGGATTGGCTTCAACTGCTCGCTGTTTGGACTGGGTCTATCAAAGCTGTTAAGACACGCCCTTGTTGCTAGGGATCCCCAACTTTCGACTCAGTCCATCAGCAAGGATAGACATGTCATTCTCTTGTTCCTGACAACCTTTTGGACTTTCTTATAATAATTAGAAATTTATTTCATCATAATCTGGACTTTGTGAGTACTCCCCTTACTATAGGTAGAAGGTGCAGCTGGCTTAGTGGCTAGAGCCTAGGCTCAAGCCACTGACTGTATGACAGCTTGAGCCGTGCACAAAGGTGACTGCATTGAGGGATTAGGCAGGCCCAGCAGGCTGAAGGCTGTGTGAAGGGTGGCATACCTCTCACAAAGCCGATTAATCGCACCACCTTTGCAGAGCTTCACACTCTTTACAGTGTATTTTTGAATTGGCAGGGGTTTTTTTTGGTTGCAGAGCTTCGCACTCTTTAGAGAAAGGCTGGAGTAAAGCTCTGGGCACACAGTTTAATGTTTTGAAGAGCTTTACACTCTCAAATTGGCTGTGAGATCCCTCTGGACCATAGGCTTCACCCTGTTGGCAGAAGTTTGCACCCCTCACAGTGATAACTTAGGCAGTCACTAAGCAGAGTGGGAGCGCGATCTAATTGTCAGAAGCTTTGGCACGTTTCACCTTTGCAGCAGTGGACGATATTAGCGCAGTCAAAGACCTCAACTCTCAAGTGCTGTTAGAAGCGATCATAGGGCTCAAATAGTCTGGTTGAACACGAGTTTCTTTCAATCTTTGCCTGTCTGCGTTTTGCTTTAATTAAAGGTGCAAAACTTGCCTGTTAGTAGCTCACCTCAGTAAAAGGGCGCAAAACAGTCTTTTGACAACAGGGCGTTCCTCTCCCTGTCAGAAATCCAAAATGCAGCAGCACCCAATGTCATTTAGGGGGGCTCAGACTGGACAATCAAGAGCTAAAGGCACTTTCCCCTGCATCTCCAGTATTACCCTCCTCATTTGCAGCAGAAGTGCAATTCTAAGGTTGCCTCTAAGCTAGGGAAATCCAGGAAGGGCTCTAAGACATTTCCAAATTTGAGAAATGGAAGGAGAAGACATTGGAACATCTGTGCTCCAAGGCTAGGAGCCAGAGGACTCAAAGCTCCCATGTCACAGTCAGGACATTCGCACTCCAGACATACACTTCCTATGTCACCAGGGGGAGCTGAAGAGCTAAATTGTCCTCCAAACCCTTTCCCTATTAATACCTGTGGTCTATGGGGATTAGTGTCAGACTTGCATAGCACAGCTGCCATGGTGGATCAGCTCCATCCTTCAGTTAGGGTGGAGCCAGAAGCCACACTTACTTCAACAGCTGCAGGTCTTCACACAGAATTGCAGTCTGATCCAATGGCCCAACCAAATTTGCAGGATATTATCGCTAATGCAATCAGGCAAGGCATTGCAGCTGGGCTGCAACACCAGTCTTTCTCAGCAGCCCCCCAGTTACTCTGAGACCATACAGTACAGACACCTTACTAGGCTTAATACACACTCACCCGCCCATTCGTTGCACAGCCAATCTCCCCTTTCTGAAGAGGGAGAGATAAGGGATGCAGATTTGTCAGAGGATCCTTAACAGCCTGCCTTCTCCGATTGTTTCAGCTGGCCCACTTCAAATCTCTGCTCTTCAAGGCTAAGACTTCAGCAAACCTTGTGGCCAATGTGGCTATGACAACAACAGACACTGGTTGCATCTGCTGATCCACTTTTCTCAGAACAGACCAGAGAAGCAGAGACAATTCCACCCACTAGAGTTTTTGTGGATGTATAGTTCAAAGAGAATGGGCCTCTTCTACCTCCGGTCCTATAATATCATCCACTGACAGGTGTTCTTACAATGTAGTGCCTGAACTGGCTAGGTCATTCCAATTACCTACCGTGGACATGCAGGTTGCAGCACTCTACACTTCCTCCAATATGCCGGGGGCACCTGAGGAGATATTGAAACCAGAGGACAGGCTGGCAGACCTAACTCTGCAGAAAAGCCATCAAGCAGCAGCTTGGGTGATCAGTGCATCCACGACTGTCTCCTTTTTCAATAGGGCATCATTGCTTTGGCTACGCCAGCTGCAAGAGAAGATTCTGGTGACCAATTCCAGGGCGCACCAAGATGTTAACAAGCTGGTAGCAGCGACCCAGTTCTCAGCAGATGCCATTCTCAATGCTGCTACTGTGTTTCCCCGAAAATATGACATGTCCTGATAATAAGGCCATGCCACCCTTTTTGGTGGGCAAAAATATAAGCCCTCCCCCGCAAATAAGCCAGGCAGAGCACCACTCTCCAACCTAGCCCCCTGGTCACAGCTGACAACTGGATCCACAGCTGACTTTTGACCACCAGTTGTCAGCTGTGACCAGGGGGGCATTTGCCCAGGTTCGCCTGGTCCGCCAGTTGCGGCCCTACCTAAACCGGGAGGCTCTCGCAACAGTCACTCGAGCCCTTGTGATCTCTAGGCTGGAATACTGCAATGGGCTCTACATGGGGTTGCCCTTGAAGTGCATCCGGCGACTGCAGTTAGTCCAGAATGCAGCCGCGCGAGTGATAGTGGGCGCACCGCGGTTCGCCCACGTTACACCCATCCTCCGCGAGCTGCACTGGCTACCTGTCGGTCTCCGGGTGCACTTCAGGGTATTGATGACCACCTTTAAAGCACTCCATGGTAGTGGATCTGGGTACTTGAGAGACCGCCTTCTGCCAATTACCTCCCTTCGACCGATTAGATCGCACAGACTGGGCCTCCTCCGAATCCCATCCGCCAGTCAATGTCGACTGGCGACTACACGGAGGAAAGCCTTTTCTGTTGCAGCTCCGACCCTGTGGAACGATCTCCCCGTCGAGATCCGTACCCTCACCACCATCCAGACCTTCCGCGCAGCCCTCAAGACCTGGCTCTCCCAACAGGCCTGGGGATAGGTTCCCAATTTACCCGCCCGAGTGTTGATTGTTGAATGAAAGTTGTGTTTTATTATTTTTCTTTTGTTCACATTTTGTTTTGTCTTTTGATACTGCACCCCCTCCCCTGTGATTGTAAGCCGCCCTGAGTCCCCTCAGGGAAAAGGGCGGCCTATAAATCTTAATAAAATGCTAAAAAATGCTAAAATGCTAGCGGTATTCCAAAGGTGCCAAGCCATGGGAACCAGGGTGGCAAAGGTGATTGCATTGCTTGGCACATTCAGGATACCGCTAGGTTGGTGAGCGGCGCTATGCCCAGCTGAAGAGGGGGGTTGCTGGGCGGCTGATCTCTTGCGAGTGGGCTCCCAAAGAGCCGGTCACAGCCTCAGGGGAATGGCTGGGTTGCGCTGTCGCAGCAGCGCAACACAGCAGCCATGAAGCGACCACTCTCATGAGCAGCCACCCAGCAAACCCACTTTCTAGCCGGGCATAGCGCCATTCACTGACCTAGGGGTATCATGAAGGCACCAAGCAATGCAATCACCTTCCCCACCCCCCGGTTGGCAGTCAGTCCACAACCATAGAGCGTACGCCCAGAGCGACCACTGCCGGAAGTCTCAGTTTGGAAGCCGCCAAAAAACCCATGCTGAGATGGCGGCGGCGGCAGCAGAGGTGCCCTGGCTCTGCAGGGAGAGCTGGACCAGGGCATCGTGAGGCTGGGAGGCGTGCAAGCAGAAGTGGAACAGCCGCTTGTGCAAACCCCCCCCCTCTCCAGCCGTACAGAGTGCCATTCACTGGCATTTCGAAGGTGCCAAGCTGTGGGAGTCGGGCAGCAGTGAACAGGCGCTTAGGTGGCTTGGCGATACCCCTAGGTCAGTGAATGGTGCTGTGCCCGTCTGGAAAGGCGGTTTGCCAGGTGGCTGCTCATGAGCGTGGTTGCTTCATGGCTGCTGTGTTGCGCTGCTGCGACAGCACAACCAAGCCATTTGCCCCTGAGGATGTGCCTGGCTCTTTGGGAGCCTGCTCGCAAGAGAGCAGGCCCCCTGGAACTCCAAAACAATAAGCCCTCCCCTGATAATAAGGCGCAAGCCATATTTTGTGGGTCAAAAGAAAATAAGACCCTGTCTTATTTTGGGGGGAACATTGTAGATTTGCATCCAAGTCCATGACTTCATCAGTGGGGGCGCACCATTTAATCTGGTTGCACCAGTAGCAGGCGGATGTGCTCCTAGCATCTGCTCCCTTCAAAGGAGGAGCTTGTTTGGAGAATTCTTAGATTCCATTCTGGTGGAGACCAGAGACAAAAGAAAAATGTTGCCGTCTGCCAACAGAAAGGGCTTTTCCCAGCCAGCATCTTACATCAGACTTCCTACCTTTCAGGCCCCAGATTATAGTGTGACAAATTTCAGGCCACAGGGGGTTATGTCCTTAGGCAATGGCAGCAGGCAGACCATCTGCCTAGAGGTAGACAGTCTAAGCAGCCCTTTCGTGGTCAAGAGCAGCGGTTCGCTTATTGATACGGTGCCGTGCAGGGTTTACTTGTCCCAGGACAGACAGACCAACCTCAGGGACCTAGCAGGGCAGGTCAAAAGAGAGCGGACTGTATCCTTGGCCAAGCTCTCACAGCTCCTGGGCAAAATGGTGTCCAGCATTTCCATCATCCCCTGGGTACGACTGCACACCAGAGATGTTTAATGGTTCCTTTTACCATTTCAGAAAAAAGGCGGAAGCAGCTCTCTAGCCAAGATTGCCGGAACTTCAGAGGTCATCCGGTCCCTGCACTGGTGAAGGTCCCCAGCCATTTTCAGGGGCTGCTCCTTCAAAGACCCAGAGCGACTGATGATGACAACGGACGCCAGCCTCTTCAGATTGGGGGGACAGCCTTCAGTCACAAATGGCCGAGGGACAGTAGGACCAGAGGGACTGGACTCACACTATCAATTGGTTGAAGCTAAGAGCGGTCCATCTGACGCTCCGTCACTTTCAACAGACCGTCTCCGGCAAGCATGTGCTGATTCTGATGGATGTGGCCGCCAAAGCCCACGTAAACGTCAGGGCTCCAGCTGACCGCCTAGTGCTTGAGTGGAGCATTCTGAGGGAGGACATATTTTCCTCCAGTGTCATTAAGACCATCCAGGCCTCCAGGAGGCCCTCCACGGACAACATATATAACTCTACCTGTGGATCTTTTGTACCTAGTGCTCTAGCAAGGGCATTCCCTCCATAGATGGAACAGTGCCCCAGATCTTGGATTTCCTCCAGGATGAATTAGACAGTGATTTGTCTCCAAACACCATCAGGAGACTGGTAGCAGTGTTGTTTCCGGTGCTGATATATGGGACACTGCAATCTCTAACACAGCACCACATGGTGCGCCAATTCTTGAAGGGGACATCCAACCTGACCTGGAACCTGTCTAAGGTTTTAAACTTGCTCACTGGATCTCCCTTCATGCCCTTGTGGACAGCCACCCTATGTTTTCTTATCCTAAAGGTGGCATTCCTCATAGCAATCATCTCAGCTAGGAGGATTTCAGAACTGCAGGCCCTCTCTGTAAGGGAGGTCCTCTGTATTTTCCACAACAGAGTAGTGCTACATCTTGATCCCTCCTTCATCCCCAAGATGTGCACCTGGTTCCACAGGGCCCAGGAATTGATCCTACCTAGCTTCTGCCCAGCTCCTCACCTCCCAGAGAAGAAGTGGCACACCTTGGATGTCAAGAGGGCTCTCAAGGTATACATAAAAAGGACTTCCCCCTTTAGAAAGTCGGAGTCCCTTTTCCTGTCCTTCTAGCCTTCTTCCCTGGGCAGGAAAGTAACTTCATCAACTATAGGTAGATGGTTAAGGACATGCATTACTAAAGCATACAATCTGCAGTCCACCCCATTAGGTTTGGTTTTATTAGAATTTGTAGGCCGCCCTTTTCCCTGAGGGGACTCAGGGCGGCTCACATAAAACTGGGAAGGGGGGGATACAAACATCAAGATAGAGACATATAATAAAATGGTAGGCAACATACATTCATCATTCGGGAGGGGTAACTATCCTTATCCCCAGGCCTGACGGGCGAGCCAGTTCTTCAAGGCTATGCGGAAGGCTTGGACGGTGGAGAGGGTACGAATCTCCACAGGGAGCTCGTTCCAAAGGGCCGGGGCTACTGCTGAGAAGGCCCTCCTCCTTGTGGTTGCCAGCCGACACTGGCTGGCCGATGGAATACGGAGGAGGCCTAGTCTATGGGATCTTATTGGTCGCAGGGATGTAATTGGCAGAAGGCGGTCTCTCAAATATCCAGATCCACTGCCATGTAGGGCTTTATGGGTGATTAATAGCACCTTGAAGCGCATCCGGAGATCGACAGGTAGCCAGCGCAGCTCGCGGAGGATAGATGTTATGCGGGTGAATCGAGGTGCACCCGCGATCACTCGCGCGGCTGCGTTCTGCACTAGCTGAAGTCGCCGGATGCTCTTCAAGGGCAGCCCCATGTAGAGCACATTGCAGTATTCCAGCCTGGAGATCACAAGGGCCCGAGTGACTGTTGTGAGAGCCTCCCGATTCAGGTAGGGTCGCAACTGGCGCACCAGGTGAACCTGGGCGAATGCCCCCCTGGTCACAGCTGTTAGGTGGTGGTCAAATGACAGCTGCGGATCCAGGAGGACTCCCAAGTTGCGAGCCCTCTCTGAGGGGTGTAAAATTTGACCCCCCAGCCTGAGTGATGGAATATTAGTCAAATCTTTGGGAGGAAAACACAACAGCCACTCGGTCTTTTCTGGGTTGAGCACAAGCTTGTTAATCCTCATCCAGTCCATAACGGCCTCAAGACCCCGGCTCATCACATCTACCGCTTCATTGAGTTGGCACGGGGCGGACAGATACAATTGAGTATCGTCCGCATATTGATGGTATCTAATCCCGTGCCTGCGGATGATCTCTCCCAGCGGTTTCATGTAGATGTTGAATAGTAGGGGGGATAAGACCGAGCCCTGAGGCACCCCATAATTTAGGGGCCTAGGGGACGATCTCTGCCCCCCCACTAACACCGACTGCGACCTGTCCGAGAGGTAGGAGGAGAACCACCGTAGCACGGTGCCTCCCACTCCCACCTCCCGCAGTCGTCGCAGAAGGATACCATGGTCGATGGTATCGAAAGCCGCTGAGAGGTCGAGGAGGACCAGGATGGAGGGATGTCCTTCATCTCTGGCTCTCCAAAGATCATCCATCAATGCGACCAAAGCGGTTTCTGTGCTGTAACCGGGTCTGAAGCCTGACTGGAAGGGGTCTAGGTAGTTTGCTTCCTCCAAGGACCGTTGGAGCTGGAAGGCCACCACCTTCTCAACAACCTTCCCCAAGAAGGGAAGGTTGGAGACAGGACGATAGCTATTAAGGACAGCTGGATCCAAGGATGGTTTCTTCAGGAGGGGTCTCACCACCGCCGCTTTCAGTGCGGCGGGGAAGTTCCCCTCCTGAAGGGAGGCGGTCACGACCGCCTGGATCCAGCCTCGTGTCACCTCACTGCAGTTCGTGACCAGCCATGAGGGACACGGATCCAGAACACAGGTGGAGGTACTTACAGCTCTCATGGCCTTGTCCACATCCCCGGGGGTAACGTCCTGAAACTCAACCCAGAGCTGTTCTACTTGGTCCCCCTGTGTCTCGGCTGGAACTGCGGGGGTGGAGTCCAAGTCCGACCGAAACCGAGCAATTTTGTCCGCTAAGAATTGGGCATACTCTTCAGCTCTGCCCTGCAAGGGTTCCCCCGCCTCCCTTTTGTTCAATAGGGAGCGGGTTATCCTAAACAGGGCGGCTGGACGGGACTCAGCGGATGCGACCAGGGTGGCTATGTGAGATCTTTTTGCTGCCCTGAGTGCCCTGGTGTATTCCCTGGTGTAGGTGGTTACCATTGCTCGGTTCGATTCGGACTTATCGGACCTCCAACGGTGCTCTAGGCATCTCCTCCGGCGCTTCATCTCCTGGAGTTCCTCGGTGAACCAAGGGGGTCTCCGGGATCCGCTGCCGCGGAGGAGCCGCAGTGGCGCAATCCGGTCGAGGGCCTCCGACGCTGCCGAGTGCCACGCAGCAGCCAGAGTCTCCACCGGACTGTGGGCGAGAGTGTCAGGAATAACCCCAAGCTCTGTCTGGAACCTTGACGGCTCCATAAGGCGCCTGGGGCGGAACCACCTGGTCGGTTCCTCCTCCCTACAGTGGGGGTTTGGCCTCCGGAAGTCGAGCCTCAGTAGGCAGTGGTCTGACCACGACAGGGGTATGATGTCGCTCCCCCTCAGACCAAGATCACAAATCCACTGCTCCGAGAGAAATACAAGGTCAAGCATGTGTCCCGCTGAATGGGTTGGGCCTCGAATTACTTGGGTCAAGCCCATGGCTGTCATGGAGGCCATGAACTCCTGCGCCCCATCAGAGTTTTCACCGAGCGACGGCAAATTGAAGTCCCCCAGGACCATCAACCTAGGGAACTCAACTGCCAGCTCGGCTACCGACTCGAGGAGCGAGGGGAGGGCTGCTGCAACGCTGTTGGGAGGCAGGTACGTTAGCAGCAGACCCACTTGACCCTTGAGGTCCAACTTTAACAGCAAAGACTCACACCCGACAATCTCCGGAGCAGGGACCCTACGAGGAACTAACGACTCCCGGATAACGGCGGCCACACCCCCACCCCTTCCCTGGGCTCTCGGCTGATGCAGCACCTGAAATCCTTCTGGGCACAGCTCTACAAGGGGGACTCCTCCCTCTGGGCCCAGCCAGGTTTCAGTAATACATGCCAGGTCTGCCCTCTCGTCTAAAATTAAGTCCCGGACGAGAGCAGCTTTATGAACAACAGACCTGGCATTTAGCGACAACAGCCTGAGACCAGGGTCCTGACTACTTACGCCATCTGGTCTTGGAGTGGGACTCCTAGGGCCGGAAGGAGGGATCTCTGCAATGTAGCGAACCCTCCTTCCCCGGTAATGGCCTGCCCTAAAGTCCCCGCCGTATCTGCCCCTCCCTGTTACGACCGCAATACCCCGACCCTCTCCTGTGCCTCTGGTCCTCTCAACCACCCCCATAGCCCCCGCCACTCCCGGCAGGTCCTCCGAATCATACATACTCAAACATTCCCCCAAACAGTCCCCACGTAATAGTTAAAAAACACAGAAAATACAACAATAATGGTAATAAAAGTGGGATCATTCATTCAATTACATACATACCCCTAGCATATCCCATACAAAGTAAGAAGAGAGAAGGTAGAGAAAAGGAAGAAAAAGATAGATTGCGCAGCTGTTAGGGTGCGAGTCCAGGCGGAGCCAGGTGGCTCTCAGTAATCGAGATGGTTAGAATAATTACAATAATTAGCATCCAGTTATGGTCCAGAGAAGGTATACAGGGGCGTAACTCGTGTCCCCCTCTTCTACAGGTCTGAATAGGTCCAAAGAGTCCGGAACAATTGAAGGAAGCAGGGGGCCTTCTTCCACAAGCGCTGTCCCAGATAGAGTCCCAGGGATAATGGCAGGTGGTAGTGTTGATAATGTTCAAAGCCAGATGGGGCTGAGCTAGCGGGTCTGAAAGTCCAAAATCCGCAACCAGAGGTGGCCAGAAGTTAAAATGCCACAGTAGGGGGGCGCCAGATGGCAGGTGGAAAACACAGGGAAAAGCCTCACCGCAACAAGGGGGGGCAAAGAGTAGAATGCGTCCAGAGGGCCACTTGACCGAGCAGGGGCGTAGGAGGAAGGAGGCAATGCTGAGAGAGAAGTGAGGCTGAATAGTAAAGGGAGCCATCCGGAGGGGCCGATGCAGCGTCAGGAAAAACCGCCCATCCAATCTGCTCAGTCCCCACACTGATTCAGTTCGTCCTCTCTCCCTCCGGAGCAATAATGGTCTTACGAAGCCCCAATAAGACAGCTCAATAAGCAAGGTGAAATCGCCTAGGTCGCCGAAAAACGCCACCGTTGCAGCAAACGTGGCGCCGCCCCCCCCACCAAGTAATGCAGGCAGCTCGCGGCACACAGACCACCAAAGTTGTGCAGTCCGGGGTCGCCCAGAAGCGGCGACCCCCGCAAAGGTCTGGGCTGATTCAGTTGGTTCTCTCTCCCTTTCAAGCCAGATGAAATTGCCTAGGTCGTTGAAAGACGCCGGCATAACGCCGCCGCCCCCCACCGCCGGATAACACAGGCAGCTCACAGCACACAGAACAGACCTCCGAAGTTGTGCAGTCCGGGGTCGCCCAGAAGCGGCGACCCCCGCAAAGGTCTGGGCTCCTCGGGTCCCCTGAATTCCTCATTACCAGGACAAATCACCGCTCACTCAACCAGAAGCGCAGGCACTACTGCAGTGTGGGAGACACAGGTTGCATTAGAAGAGGTCTGCAGAGCAGCCATGTAGTCCTTTCCTTCCCCGTTCATACAGAACTATAAGCTGGACAGCTTTGCATCAGCTGAGGCAGCGTTTGGCTGATGGGTACTACAAACCATTTGGACCAGATGACGCCCCACCCGTAGGGACAAGCCAGCTTTGGTATGTCCAATGCCTGGATGCTATCTCCATATTAAAGGAGAAAGGCCATTGGTCTTAGCTGATACGCCTCATAAGGTGGAGATAGTATCCAGCCCCATCCTGTAGGATGCTGGTCCTCACTTCAACTGAACAAGACATTACCAGAAGACACGTCGAGTCTGTCACTTCAACTACACTGAAAGCTGGGGTCCCTAGCAACAAGGGTGTATCTTAACAGCTTTGATAGACTCAGTCCAATCAGTGAGCAGACAAAGTCAACCAATGCCTGGATTCTGTCTCCACCATTTGAAAAGAAGCCTATCAGATAAGACCAACGCCCATTCTACAAAAAAAAATAATCTGATTTTAACTTGACAGATTCTTAAATCACAACTTTCGCAGCTTTCAGCAGAGGTAAAAACATGTAGCCAAAAAAGAAAAAAAACACACCTCCCAAATTAAATATATGTATCAAGGAAATGACAGGTTCAAAATAGTGCTCAATTTCTCTTCCAGGAACCAATTGATCTGTTTGAGAACTTAACAATCTTTCAAATTCAGTGTAAAATCTATGATAAGACAAACTAATATTATGCATCACTTTACAAAGCTTTGATTTGCAAAGCTGTAGCCATAGGATCTATAGGATTTCTAGGAAAATTTATTTTACATATTTGTATTCTGCCTTTATCATTTTTAGAAATAACTCAACGAACATATATTTGAAAATTTAAAAAGATTAAGAAAGCATTTAATGACTTTTGCAATGTATTGTTTAATTTCAAATACCCACAAGTTAATTTCTAAACACAAATGTTTCTCAAGATGAACACAATTTATATTTTTAAGAATTAAAACTCTTGTTTCAATAGTGATTTAACACTTCATTCTGTCCAAAAACTGCACAATTTTGTACTAATTTTTCTGAATATATCATTTAAAAAACTACATTTTTTCTGTTAATCTCCTCCTCCTAGTCCAGCTCCCTCACAATGATTTGATTCTGTGAATTCTGTAGGATTCTACTGGCGAGACCTTTTTTCCTTCATAACCTAAAAGATGTTTACAGATTTCTTGATTCACACAGCAAAATTGCACCAATATTTGGTAATGTTATTAACAGCAGGCAGAAAACCTAGACCACTTGTAATCACTGATTCATCAATATTGGATCCAAAAGATTTTTAAAAATCTCCCAATCTGTAAAGATTTTATTGGGAAAACAATTCCTTCAAATATACAGCATCTGCTGGAAATTTTGATTGAAATCACTCTCACAAGAGGGGCCAAAAAACAATTTTTATTTTACTTCAGTCCTTTTCATTTTAAAAAGATTCTCCCTCACAAAAAGAAACTTATCTGTGTTTTCTGTGCTAGTCAATGGGAATCTTGACACGTGTATAATAAATCAAAGCAATCAGTCTCTACTTATACCTAATCTAAAGTTTTGTTTTCCCTCTTCCCCTCCCCCCAAGAAATATAACTCTCAATCTAAATCCTTTTGTCAGTGCTTGTTCCTATTTTTCATTAAAATTCAAATAATCAAACTCCTTCAAATGAAATAAAGTATGGATTTTGAAGGAATGATATAATATTTATCACATTACCTAGGTACATTTTTATGGCTAGGAATATTGATTGTTTCTCAGCTTGCAAAATTTTTTAGAACTAAAAATAATAACACAAATTCATTCTTTCTATAGCTCCATCATATTTGAAGTTGTATTTAATTATATTTTTAAAATCCCACTCATTATTTTTATAGATAACTCAAAATGATGAACATGCCTAATACTCCTTCCTCCTCTTATTTCCCCACAATAATCCTATATAAGTGAGTTCAGCTGAGAAAAATGACAGGCCCAAAGTCACCTAATTGGTTTTCATACCTAAGGTGGAACTAGAACTGTGTCCTGATTTCTAGGCTGGTGCTTTAACCACTAGGCCAAACTGGCACTCATTGAAGCAAAATATATTGCATTGTCCTATCTCAATATTGACTAACTACGTAGTACTTCCTGATCACATTCCAAGTGTTACTTGCAGAAAGTAAGTAATGCTTGGAAAGTTTTTAAAAAAATGTTTTATAGGATTAAATTTTTTCCAGTCATTTCTTTATATATACTCATAATCCTAGGGAACAGCTTGGCCATCTCTAAAATTTTTGGAATCTTACTGCTAATGTTAGATTATCCAAAGAGTCACATATTTATGTAGTTTTATTGTACAAATAAGACAGATACTTCACATCTAATTACGTATCAATCCAAGTTATTTCTTTATTTAGATTCTTCTTATATATCCTAAGAAATTCCATTGCTCGTAAACACAGCTAGAGATGATGGAGCCAGTTTAATAGAGAGTCCACTTTACACTATATAGTATAGAGGCACCCTTATAATTTCTATGCATGTTAATCTTCTTTATTAAAGCAGATTTTCCACAAAGTTAGGAATTATAGCAGACAATGAATATGGAAAGAGTAGCATGCAGTCAGTACTAGTTCATACTAGCACTAGGACACAGGTGATCAAAGTAAAAATCCTAAAAAATAGTTTGGGAAGTTACACAAGTAGTCCTTGACTTACATCCATTCGTTTGGTAATCAATTAAAGTTACAACAGCATTGAAAAAAGTGACTAATGGCTAGTTTTCATTTCAACTGTGGTAGCATCCTATGATTGAGTCATTAAAATTCTGGAACTTGGCAACTTTGTATTTATGATGTTTGCAACATCTTGGGTTAATCTGATTACCAGTTGTAATTTCTCCAATTGGCTTCTGACAAGCAAAGTTAGTGGGAAAAGCCAGATTTACTTAGCAGTTGCATGATTCACTTAGCAACTGTAGTGATTTGCTTAACAACTATGGCAAAATAGTTTTTAAAAGGATGCAACTCACTTAACAACTGCTTGCTTAGCAACAGAAATTTTGGGCTCAATTGTGGTCATAAGTGGAGGACTATCTATACTACTAGCAACACAAAGGATTGATAGGAACAGCATCACATAAAATCTTTTAAATCTAAACCACTTATTGTGGCACGCAAAATGCAAAGTTTATCCGCATACTAAAAATCTTGATAAAAATCAATCCATTATATTTTTAATCCATACTCAGTAATATAATTTATATTTCACAAAAATGAATTACAGGCTATAGGATAACAACAACAGCACTAGAAATAGCACTTACTTATATACCGCTTCAGAGTGCTCTAGAGCTCTCTCTAAGCGGTTCAGAGTCAACATATTGCCCCCAACAATCTGGGTCCTCATTTTACCAACCCTGGAAGGATGGAAGGTTGAGTCAATTTTGAGCCGCTCAGAATTGAACTCCTGGAGTGAGCAGTGAGTTAGCCCTTGCAGTGCTGCATTTTAACCACTGCGCCACCACAGCTTATTTAAAAATATGGAACACTTCACGAATTTGCGTATCATTCTTGCACAGGGGCTCCAATTGTGTTGCTCCAATTTCAGTAAAGTTGGAAGGAACCTGCCAAATGGAGCTTCCCACATGGCACAAACACCCAACGTTTTCATGGCCCGGTTCTGAACTGACGTGTTGGTTATTCCTGCCAGCTTGGTGTCATCTGCAAATTTGATGAGTTCCCCTTTTGTTCCCTCATCTAAGTCATTTATGAAGATATTGAAGACTACTGGGCCTAAAACTTAGGCTGGTATCCCACTTGTAACTTCCCTCCATGTAGATGTAGAACCATTAAGGACTATTTACTGGGTGTGATTTGTCAGCCAGTTACAGAACCATCTGGTGGTGATGCTCAGTGGTAAGATTCAGCCAGTTCGCAGCGGTTCCCCTGGCTGACACCACCCCACCCTGCCCATCAGGATTGCCATTCAGGGTGAAGAGGCTGCAGGGTCATCACTGGGAGCTGGCTGATCAGCTGGGAGGCGGCAATGGATCGGCTATGACAATCTGCTGGGAGGTTGATCAGTTAGACCTTCCAACTTCTCGAGATCTTTTTTTCCTTGAGAAGTTGGAAGGTCTGACTGAACATTTTTTAAACTGGTAGTCACATGGTGGTCTTCAGTGGCCCTGCACACAAGAGAACGGAGCTGGAAAGCAGGTTAGTGAGGGAATTGTGGTTGTTCTGGAATGGAGTGGAACTGAAGATATACATTATCATTTTTTGGGGTGAATGGGACGAAAGCGAGGATTTTGCATAATCTTTGCTCTGGGATTGGGTGGAAGTGAGGATTTTGCATTGATTGCTTATAAGTAAGTAAGAACCAGTAAAAAAGGAATCTGTAGATCAGCATTTTTCAGTCTTGGCAAGTTTAAGGATGAATTTCATGCTGCCTTGGGAATTCTGCAAATTGAAGTCCATGCACCTTAAAGATGCCAAAGTTGAGAAGCATGGGTCTACAATACAGTTTAGGATTTTCCATTCCTGCTTTATTTAGAGTTTGGTGCAATTAAATAAATCAGTTGTCATTTCCTTAATAAATAGTGATTAAAGCGAAATGAACCATTATTGGACTTTTTGTGAGAAACTGAAATTAAAAGTTGATCTGCCTTTGATGATTAGATATGGGATTATGGAAATAATGTAGACAAATGTTAATCTTAGAGTAAGAGTTTGATATATTTTTTACCTATATCTGTACCATTGAAAGTTGAAAGTCACTCTTTTTCAGTTTTATTTCTTTTCCTCTTTCTTACACTTTCACTCTTTTTATTTCCTGAGCCTTTTCTTTTTTTCAAATTTGTGTATTATTTGTTTATCTCTTAGCTTTATATTTTTTTGGTGTATGAAGGATCAAATACTCAGCCTTCATAATTCTACATTCCTTACTTACAGAAATCATATCAAAATTTAGAATGAAATCCACTGGGAGCCATCTCATATAAGGCAGGCTCTGAGCCCTCTAACCCAAAAGTGTTTATCGATAGAAGAGAATATTCGAAACTGAGGCTTGAACTGTAGGGTCCTTGGTGCTCTCTGAGCTTGATAGGTTCCTTGCAGATGTCTCATTACCAAAGTAGGTAATATCATCAGTACTAGAAGGGAGTGGAGCTTGCTCTAATTTTCATATACTAGTGGCTTACCCTGTCAGTGTTGATCAATTGCTTCACACACAGTGTTTTGATTGGTGCTAGGTTTCTACAGCCTCAGACAGAGAAGGGCTATTCTACACACCTCCCTCAAATGTTTTTTAAAATACAGTTTCCTAGCATTCCTTTAGGAACTACCAACATGCAAACTGTGGTTACTCATCCTAAAATGAATCCTAAAACGGAGCTTCAAAATTTGCTGTTTGCTGGGAAGATGTATAGCTAAAAGTCAGTCTGTATTTAGTGTACATCTGACTTTGGGGATATTTCTTCAAAACCAAACAAAAGTTTATTTTCTGTACAGTTCACACTCCTTGCTCGCTGGATTTAGATGTCACAAAACAAACTGCACATTTTGTGATTAATCCCCATGCCCCATTTTGACTGGCAGAGTACTGTAGGAGGCTGGGTGCTGTCATGCCCCTTGGCCACTCCCACCCACCCAGCCATGAGCACCCAGCCCATCATTAGGGCAGAGAACCGATTGTTAAATTATTTGAATCCCACCACTGGTGATGCTGTCTATCCTTCAATTTTCTAGTTTACCAAGAAGAAAACAAACATTGGTACCTACCTCAACATCGTTTCTCAGGGCTTCGCGGGAGGGATCACAGCTGGGTTATTATCACAGCCTGATTGATTGAGACTGAATGTCCATCTTGAGGCCACACCTCTTCCTCTGTAGCTCCAGTTTGAGGGGAGGTCATGTAAAAGGTCTATCTATAATGATAAGAAAGGGAAATATACCTAGGCTACCCCCGACACTGACTCACTAGCCTGTAATTAGGGTGAGATGTGACCCCTCCCACAAAGCTCTGAGAAGCGATGTTCAGGTAGGGACCAACGTTCGTTCTCCAGGACATTGCGGAAGGGGTCACAGCTGGGACGTATCCAAGCTACAGTCCTAAAGGTGGGGTATCTTCTGTGTCTAATGATGTTGGGGTGGCCAGAACCTGTTGGAGTACTCTGTGCCCGAATGACACCTCCGCAGATGCAAAAACATCCAGGCAGTAATGGCAAATAAAGGATGATGGCGATGCCCAAGTGGATCCCCTGCAGATGTTCTCAAAGGGAGCCCTAGTTGTCCAAGCTGCCATGGTGGCAGTGCTGCATGTGGAGTGGGCCGTGATCCCATGAGGTGGCGACCAATCCCTAGCCTCGTATGCCTTAATGATTGCAGCCCTCAGCCAGCGACTGATGGTGGAAGAGGTGACCTTCACCCTCAGGGTTGCTGACTGGAAAGAAACTAGTAGAGGCTCAGACTTTCTTACGGTTGGCATGCATTGCAGATAAATGTGTAGTACGTGACGCCAAAGGTGTTCTCTGTCTCTGGAGGGAGCTGGACAAAAATCCAGCAGAATGACATCTAGTGCTCTGTGGAACATGGTGTTAACGTTTGGAATGAAGGTAGGTCTGAGAACCACTCTGTCAGAATAGAGTACACACAGGTCCTCTCTAGAGGACAGGCCCCTCAGCTCAGAGATGCATCTGAACGATATTATGACAATCAGAAACGCAACCTTGAGCGCTAGAAATTGTAGACTGACTGTGCGCAAGGGTTCAAAAAGTGGTCCTGTCAGGGCGTGGAGGACCAGGGGCAAATCCATGTGGGGAAATGGTAGGTGGCAGGCAGATGCAGGTTCAGTGCTCCCCTTGAGAAACTTCCTAATGATTGGTAATCTAGATGGGGTAATAGACGCTTACCCACTAGGATAGTGGAGACTGCCTCTACTTGACGGCGGACTGTATTATGAGAAAGGCCCTTGTCCAAGGCATCCTGTACGTAGGAAGTCCAGGATCTGCGGAAGAGAAGAGCTATAAATCTGCATGGTTGACGGTCAACGGCCGGCACTATGGTTGTAATCACCCACGAGGAATAGTTGGCCCTCAGGAGGCTCAGTTCATGTGCCAGGCGGTCAAGTGTTGCCACTGGGGCCCCGGAGGGATCAGGATCCCTGGCACAGACTAATTTCCTCCTGTGAAATCCTCCATTGGGGGGGATACGGGCAGTAAGACTAGGTCCGCATACCATGGCCTCCGAGGCCAATGTGGCACTATGAGGATGATTTCCGCCCTCTCTAATTCTACCTTCCTCAGGGTTCCCAGGATGAGGGGAGGGGGAGGGAAGGCATACAGAAGACTGCTCGGCCAGTTGCTGTGAAGAGCGTCCGTCCACTCTGCGCCTCGGCTCAGGAAGCGGAAGAAAAACCGGGAAAGTTGGGCATTCACTGGAATAGCAAAGAGGTTCATTGCTGGGGTGCCGAAACATTGGCAGATTCGCTGGAACAAGTTTGGGTATAACTGCCATTCTCCATGATCCATGGTGGCTCAGCTGAGCCAATCGGCCTGGTGATTGGCCACCCCGGAGATGTGATCTGCCACTATGAAGGCAAGGTGTCTCTCTGCCCAATGTCTGAGTCTCTGTGCCTCGCTCTATAGGGCCCTGGAGTGAGTGCTCCCCTGACTGTTGATATGTGCCTTCGTGGCAATGTTGTCTGTCAATAGGAGAACATGGCGGCCCTCGACAGACCTCTGGAAGTGGAGCCTTCAGTTCGAGCCAGTTTATATTGTGGTGCAGACCACCTCCGTCCATCGACCCTGCACCATCTGAGATTCCATCAGAGTCCCTAGCCAAACAGGCTCGCATCTGTCATGATGGTCATCCTCTCTGGTTCCCTGAACTCGAACCTTTTGGACAATGCAGGAGAGATCCACCATTGAAGGGACAGGCACATCGGAGGAGTTGCTCATTTTGTGCCACTGGTAAGGGAATGAGTGCCCACTGAAGGGTTCTTGCCTGCATGCGAGAACAATCGTGATACATGATATCATTTGTCCAAGCAAATGGGAAAATTCTACTACGGGAACGGTTCTTTTGAAGCGCACCTGCCGAACTGAGGTTTTCAGCTTGTTCTAGCGATCCTGAGGGAGGAACACCATCCCTGTCACAGAACTGATTTCCGCACCTAGATGCAGAAGTCTTGTGGGTGCTGTAAGATGCGTCTTCACAAAGTTTACTGAGAATCCCAGATGTTGGAGCGTCTGGATTGTTAGTTGAACATAGCAGGACGCCTGCACAGATGATTGTGCCTGGACCAGGATGTTGTCTAAGTAGCATTGACTCCTCACCGTGATGGAATGTACGTAAGCTGCCAACGCTGCTAGGACTTTTGTGAACGACTTGGGAACGGATGTAAGCCGAAAGGAAGGGCCTGATACTGGTAATGGGACCCTGCCTCAGAAAATCTGAGAAACCTGTGATGGGCTGGGTGGATTGAGATGTGCAGGTATGTCTCTGTGAAGTCTATGGAGGCTAGGTGGTTCCTCCCCCCCCCCACCTGATCACCTCTCGATCTACCCAAACCCTCACGGGCTAGATAAGATTTTGTTTGGTGGAAATAAAAAAATGTTATCAAAGATTTATCAGTTTTTGACCTGTCAAGATGCTAAAGAAGAGATGGATAAAAGCCTTCTAATAACATGGGAGATAAACTTTGGCTATGAGATTGAAATGGGCAAATGGTGGGATCTATGGAGTAAGACTATTAAACTTACAATATCTACAGCATTTAAAGAAAACATATACAAGATGGATGGCACCTCCCCCCAAGGAGGTTAGCCAAAATGTTTCCTGGATTATCTCCACTGTGTTGGAAATGTGGAAGAAGGGATGGCACATTCTACCATATTTGGTGGTCTTGTACTGAGGTCACGAAATACTGGAGAAGGATTCAAAAATGGCTAAAAGAGGTTACCGGGGCAAGCATGGAATGGAAACCCGAGAATTTTTTACTAATCATAAAACCAGAAAACATGAGTAAATCTATATGGCATTTGAGCCTACATATAATTGTGGCTGCAAGAATAACCTATGAACAATTTTGGAAATCTACTACCATACCGTTGGAAGATGCCATAATTAAAAAGATCTATGAATATGCAGAAATGGACAGAATGACGGGTTGGCTGAGGGACAAAGGAGAAACAGAACATTATCTTAGCTGGAACCTATGGTATATGTGGGCGACAAGGAGAACAGCAGGGACTTAAAACGGGGAAAGTTAAATAGCAGTTGTTAACAATGGGAACTAAAAGTGAACGTGGGTATTGTAATAGATCCCTGAACTTTGTAATGAGAAGGTGTTGCTTAGAGACTAAACAATGAGGAAGGAAAACAAAGTTGGGCTGTGAATGACTGTCACAGTGCGGGGGTGGGTGGGTTGTATGTTTAAAACTGTATTTGTATTTGTATGTTTTATCCTTAAAAAAATGTATAACCAATAAAGATTATTATTTAAAAAAAAGGATGCTGCAGCCACAGACTTAATAGCCCACACCGACACTTGGAACGTCTTGCATAGGGTAAGTTCGGCCCTCTTATCGTCAGTCTTAAGCTTGTCTGCAACATACCCCAAAACTAGGGCTGAAGAGGTGGCTAGGGCCACGACTAGCGCATCTACTGTGGGAATCTGAAGGACATCGGAAAATTCCTTGTCCATATTGTAAAACCGGTGATCATTGCTGCCAGGATTCGGAAGTATCCCTGGGCGGGCCCATTGGTTCTTGACAACCTCCAGAAAAAGGGGTGGAGCAGGCACCTTCTCCTTTTCTGTTGATGTCTTAGAAAACATGATCTTGCCAGGTTCATCCTGAGTTGTGGCAGTGGCCAGAACAGCGGCTCCAGCGCCCAATTTGGTAGTGGAGCGAGCCTTGTTTAAAAGTGACTTAAAAAGGGCAGGGGGAAAAAAGCCCTGAAAATGCATGGGTATCTGGGTCATGTGTCCCCTCGTCATCTGAGAGCTCAAGGTATTTGTGAACCTCCTCTCCCACCAGTGTTATCTTGGTAGCGAGGGAGGCTGGTCTCTGGCCCTCCCGAGGGACCGTTGTTTGGCCCAAAGACTGGGCCCTGGTGCCCTCCTTTGCCGTTCTGGAAACCTGGGTTGGCTGTTTATGCTGCCTCATGCCTGAGGCAATGTGCAAGGAAATGGCTGAAATCACAATCTTTTGCAGGCTCTCTGGTAGATTATCCAGATCAGCCAGATCCTCATAAGGGTTTGCAGCCTCCTCCTCCACCTCTCTCTGTGGAGCTAGGGTAGGCCTGGATATCAGGTGCCCTCCAGGAGGTCCCCATCAAACCCCTGATGGCACTGGGGGAAACAGGTGATGAGGGGGAAACCTCCAGCCTACTATGTCTCCTAGGCCTGACAGGAGATAGTGGAGGCGAAGATGAAAGGCTGGTTGGTCTGACCAGTGATCTGGACCTGGGAGAGGGGCTGGACCTGTGTGCCTGCACCTCTCTTTGTTGCTCGGCCCGAGCCACCCTCTTTTCCAGCCCACGTTGCCTGCGCTGCTCCTCCCTAAGAGTAACCTGTGTTCGGCACTGAGAGGCCAAAGCTTTGGCTCTAGTGGCCCTAGTAGGGGGCCTAGGGGAAGAATCAGCTATCTCAGGGGAAACCTCTTGGTCTGGGGCCTTGTTGGATTCAGGGCTGGGGTCTGCCATCTTCTCTCCCTCGGGAGATACTCACGCCAGCTCTCTCTAGCAAAGGCTACGAATGGTGGCTTGTCTGCAGCCTCTTAGCATGGCGTGGCTGTCGCTTATCTAGTCGCAACGGCGATGCTCCACATGGCCATCTTCCAGTGCTGTCCGGCACCCACGGCATCTTCAAACAGCCGTCCGACACATGCAGCAGCTTCAAAATGGCTGCCCAACACACGTGGCCACTCCAAAATGACTGCTTGGCCCGCACAGATGCTCATAAAGTCTCTGGAGTCCCGCGGCGAAATGAAGAGCACCCATACTGACTGAAAGCTGTTGTGGCATCCGGACTGCCGAACAAGAGTAGGCTGCCCGGGAATCAGCTGCTCAAAACCAGTAACTCCCAGTGCCAGGAATCGCCCAGGCTTTGCATGGCCAACAGGCCCAGAGCAGAAAGCTGAATCAGCGCTCCAGTGCCCCAAACAGCTGGCAAGGCCAGCAGCTCTCTTTTTAGAATTTTGAAAAAGCCAATTAAGTCAAATCAGAAAAATTTGCTCAGGAGCTAAATTTAATCACAGTCACCTTGACTAGACTGAGTGATAAACTGGAGCTACAGAGGAAGAGGCGTGGCTTCAAGTTTGACGCTCAGCCTAGACCAATCAGGCTGTGATAATAACACCATTGTGACCCTTCCAGCAATGCCCTGGAGAATAATATAAAGTAATCTAAAGAATCTGAGCATATGCAATTAAAATAAAATTAAAACTAACAGTAAAGAAACACTTTGGCTCTTTATCAGTTATGTTAACTATTTTCCCAAATGAACAAGCCAAGAATCCCCACTTATTCTCTCAAATGTCCTTTATTTTCTCAGATATTCTACATACAGCATTTTTCCCACACACCAAATTACTCTTTCTCTCTCAAACCCAAAGACAATGGGATATTGTCCTCAACTTCTGCCCCAGTGAATCTGTTAGTAGTGGAAAAGAAGCTCTGAAGAGTAATTGCAAATAATGATAATATTGGACACTAAAATTATTTTCTTTTACTAGATATATAGTAAATGTAACAATACATATATATATGTAACAAAGGCAACAGTAAAAATATTGGGTTTCTGTCTGGATGGCCTCTTGTGACGAGCCGATAGACAGAGAATGGAAGCAGTAAGCGTCCTCCCATATTTGGGCATACCAGGGGTTGTGACACTAATTACATACCTATTTCCCTGGCTCAGCTGATAAAGGAGGAGAACCTGTGGCTTAGTGGTTAACACATCTGCCTAATATGTAATACAGCCCAGGTTCGAATCCCAGTAAGGGTATGACTAGCTGATGAGAGCTAAATAGCTTGAAATAGATCTATATTAGTCTCCCTTTATTTATTTATCAGCACAAATACAACATACACACACCAAACAATTAAGTATTGCAGAAGGTTATCTACAGCTGAACATTTATTTTAAAAAAAAGTCCCATGTGCTAAGGTTCATCTACTGATTAGATGTATAGAACAATTGTGACATCTATTAGGTAGTTTGAGTTCTCCTAGAACTTGAAAATCTCAAAATATTCAAAGTTAACATGGTAAAGGGAGTTGAACAAATTATGAGCTTTCTAGATAATTATTGAACTTTCTCTTTTTGTTGATTTGAGTTTATCCCTTGTTTACATTCTTAATGAAAATCTCAGCTAAACTGACAAATTATCATATATATTACCTCCTCCTTGATGTATGAGTCCAATTTAGAAAATCCTGAGTAAATGACTGTCCAACTTCCACTTGAACATATTCAGTGAAATGGAGCTCACCATATCCCTCAGTAATTAGTTCCATTGTCAAATTGATCTCAACTGGAATCTGCCTTCCTGTAACTTGACCACTGTTCTCTGTCCTGCACTTTGGGAAAACAGAGAACAGGTTATGGCCATTTTTTATACTCTTCAACTACTTTGAATGCTTTCATACCAACTAACTTTGTCATCTTTTCTCTAGAGAAACAAAGCAGCCAGTTTCATCCATCTCTCTTTCTAGGATCTAGTTTAGTCCTCAGAATGAAGATCAATTTTTAAAAGATTTTTATCCTACTTAATTCAAGGCAGAAAACACACCACTACTCATTCCTCCTATTTTCCCCAGAACAATAACCCTGTGAGGTAATTTGGACTGAGAGACTGAGTAGCCCATAGTCACCCAACTGGTTTCAACAGTGGGAAAACAATTTAGCCACTACACTAAACTGGCTTTTTTAATAAAAAAAATAGATACTTGCTTATATTCCATGCATTGAAGCCACAATGAATGTTGAACTATTAAACTATTCACTGAAAAATTAAGAAGAGCATTAATGGATTCTAATAGCATTACTCTTTTTTACTTCTTCAACATCACAAGGTTTTGCTTTATTTTTCTTTAACTCCCAACAGCATTCAATTTTAAAACTTTCTATCAAGTTTGCCATGCTCCTACTGAACATATTCTTCTCACTTCCTATGGAGTGTAATTCATAGTATGCCTATTTAGAAATTTAGCAATCTAATTTCTAAATTAGATAATGCAATCTATAATTCACAAATATGAAAAATGGATGTAAAGTGGGTCTCTACTTCCTTCATACTGTCCCAGAAAACTCACACATTTCTTGTTTGCACCTTTGACATTTCATCTGAAAAAAATGTTTGGTTATATTGGATGAATCTAATCTTCACAATAAAGGTATCAGCTGGTTCTTCAGCAATATGTAATTTTGATCTCTTTTAAGGTGAAATACATTGCTGAGGAAAATAGGTTTAAGGTGGTGGTTCAATCTAAGTATCAATTACCAAGCTAGATACACATTTCCACATAAAATAGACTCAATAAAAACAAGATACGTTGATAACCATTTTACTCAAGATTAGTTCAAGATCACCCAAATAGAATTTTTTTAATCTTCCATTAAGAATTTGTAAACAAAGTATGATAAGTTCTTTTTCTCATTCACTACTATTTCCAAGAATTGTCCAATACAAATACTACTTTTTTGGAATCATCTTTCAAGTTTTTCTTGTCTTTCTTTCTCAGGATTTCTCAGAATTGCTACTCTCTCCCAAGCCTATAGCTTTCACACATAATACAATGATTAACACCATCCCTTTACATAGACATCAGCTTGCATTCTATTTCCCTATCACACATATGACTTTCCCCATTCCTCCTCCCTCTATTCCAGAATCTCTCTCCTGCATTCCCTATAGTGTTTTATGCAATCCATCTATTACATGTCTTCCATTCCTTGGTTCCATTTCTAACTCTCGTGCTTTCATAATTGCTCCTTTGCTCAGCAGCCCCCCTCCCCCTTGCTGCAATGTACCTAAGACTGATGATTCCATTATTGTTCTTGGTTAAAAAATAGAGTTACTGCATAGTGTGTGTGTGTGAGGGAGGGAGGGAGGGGGAGAGGGAGAGGGAGAGAGAGAGGGAGAGAGAGAGAGATCTTAGATGCATGCCCTTTAAGCAACCTATATACAATGCAATTTTCTACAAACAAATAATACTAAGTAATTACCTAAGAACACAGTTTGACCTAAAATACGTTTCTGATTGAGCCTCAAATCAATCAGTATGCCTGCAAGTATAAATTATATTTTTAGGATAATTAAAATACTGTCTCTCTAGAATGTTTTATCAGCTATAAATGCTGAGTTTGATTATATTTCCCATATTCACTCAGTTTAATATTAGTATTTTACTACAAATCTCATAGTAAGTATGATACATATTATAAAAGTCTGCCACCCATTTATGAGGAAAATGATAAAATAAATCAATATAATGTGTTACCTAAATACATTTTTCCCACAACTCTATTGTGGAAAATAGTTGTGGATTACCTGTAAAATTTCTAGAATAAGTAAAAAATTCTCCTCCCAGAGCAATATGTTTTAATACTTTTAAAACATATTCTGGTAACATAAGGCACTGATACTACTATGAATGACACATCTAGAATTATGTGACTTCGATAGTTGGTACTGTATAAAATCAAACAAATGAAACTGATCACAGTCTTCCTTGTTAAATATATTTCAATTAACATTGTAGATTGTTTTTGTAGTACTTAAAATGCAAAAATAGAAAGATGTGATAATAACTCATAACTGAGAATACACAAGTCAACAGGAAGAACTGATCAACAATGAATGAATAACCTCTAATTCATCACAATCAGTGTTGCCTTACCATGAATTCTTCCAGTGTCTGGTAGATTTTCCCACGGAAATCACAATAATTTTTACGTTCTTTGCATTGTGGACAGCACTGAGTAGTGTCAACATGAATACAGCGAGGGTGGAGTCTAGGACATTCTGGCTGAATGCACAGTGGGCCTTCTTCAGTACAAAGACAAGGGCATGCAGAGGGTCCTGGAGTAAACTTCTCCCCAATTGCATAAACAAAGCCACTCTCATCCACACAGCCTTTTCCACGGTAGTCTGGATAAACATATTCCTCTGGGGGTTCAGATGTAGTACCAGCAATAATATCTAAGACAGAGAAATCTTCAGCAGCAGGAAGTTCCTCTTCAATATCTTTGATCTGATTATGAGCTTCAAGGTTCCCAAACTTATTATTACTTGTTGCCTGAATACTCAAAATCTGTTTTTGCTTTGTCCAAGATTCTTTATTAGAGTAATTTCTGTTACCTTTGTTTTTCCAGTCCCTGGTGCCTTCTTCTCTTCCATTCATAGTCATTTCATTCATTTTTCCTGGTCCATGATTCTGTCTTTCCTGGACTGATGATTGATATATTTTTTCCTCACTTGTTTTTATCTCCTGCTTGCCTTGAGACTTGGATAGTTTTTGCAATGGTGTAGTAGAATTACACAGAGCAACCATCAGGCAGCATGTCACAAGAAGGGAACTAGAAAGAGCCCCAATTGCCATTGCAGTATTACTGGGCATCATCTAAGGCATCCCAGACATATTTCATTCAAATCAAAGGATGTCGGCCAGTCAATACACAGTCCCTGGGAAGAGATGAGTTGAAACTTCAAATAATTCTGCATTTTTATATAGAAAGCAATATATATAGTTTTTATCCAGTATGTATAAAATGAAAAGCAGGATAAGAAAAATACTGAGTCTTAGAGATTTAGTTTCAAATTATAGCCTAACTATGGACATGTTGGTCATTCCTGAACCGACTGATGATTTTCAACTTGTTCCCCACATCTGAGAGGAGAATAAGGATCTATATCATTTAAATAGCTAAATAACTTTTTAAAAAAGAAGCAGGGTGAGAAATTTGCCCTCTTAGTAATTATATATCAATGGGGAAGAAAATCACTAAAATGCCTAAATGTCAATACAAAAAAATTAAAAAGTACATTAACTGAGGGAAGAAGTTGGGAAGAGGAAGTGATACAATTGTTTCATAATAGTAATAAATTCTAAGAAAGATAATGAATTTACCTTTAAAATATTGGTATGTGTGGCTGTGTTTCAGAAAGACAGAGAGAGAAGTAATCATTTGTCAAGATTATCCAAAATAAGAAAAATTTAGAACATGCACTATAAATGCACCAATATTTTACATTTCTGCTTGTGCAATGATTTTTGTAAACTCCAAAACATAGATATGAAATGTCATCCTTCTCTCTCTCTCGCCTTCTCTCTCTCTTGGTATTCAATCAATGAGCAAAATAAATGTTCCTTAGTTCATAAAACATGAAGACTTTTTCTTGTAATAACCAATTATCTCAATGGATACTATATATATATATATATATAGATAGATAGATAGATAGATAGATAGATAGATAGATAGATAGATAGATATAGATAGATATATAGATATAGATATAGATATATAGATAGATATATAGATAGATAGATAGATATCTGTGTGTGTGTGTGTGTCTGTGTCTGTGTGTGTATGTACACATACATACATATACCTATACACATATACATACATACATACACACACACACACACATATATAAGCACACACACACACACACATATATAAGCTCACACACACACACACACACACACACACATATATATATATACATACACATATACACAAACATAATCATTTTAATCAACATTTTCTATAATATATTGATGAACATGCTATAGATTCTCAATGGACATCTAAATTAATAAAAAATTAATCCATAAATTAATCAATTTCTTTTAGTACAGAAAAATCCTATTGTCTAATGTTCAAAAAAAGGAAGCAAACGTTATTACATATAAACAGACGTTGAGAAAAGGCAGGGGATCATTTTAAATGATCAAATAAATAGTACTACATTTAAGAATGTTATCTTCAATTTATAGATTTCAGCATTATGTAGTATCATGTACTCAGAAATTAATCCTGTTATTCCATAAGCTTATATCTATGCAACTGCATGCAGAAACAAAACCTTAAAAGCAAAAAAATATATATTTACTGCAGTGTGAAAACAGTTCCCTATCCTGATGAAGGAAGTTCTAAAGAGTCTTTCTTTTCAACAAGTCTTTCAAACTGAGGTACTCAAGGGTGTTGAGGAGATATATCTTAGGAAAATTAGAGGAACATTCATGGATTTGACTGTAAAATACTTTCCAGAATGTGTTATTCATCCTAAATTTTACACCTAAACACTGGAATAATCCATCAGACTTGTTAGGATCATGAAATATTGCAACAATATACATATACAAGAGCACCCAAGATCATAAAGGCAACCACTTTACTGAAATTATTTATTTATTTAACGTATGGAATAGCATACATGGTCGGCCTAGCAAAATATATTAATATTTCACTTAGATCAGTATAACACTATATATATATATGTTCAAATGCCAATGTCTAGGCCGTTTGTTGAAGTTGGATTTTGCAAGTGCCTGAGGAAATGAGATGTTTTTTTCAAAAGCTTATAGCTTGTAGTAAAATGTTTTGTTCTGGAAAGGCTCTACCAGACTTCTCCTGTTTTTTATCTGAGAACTAGGTACTATATGTTGAATTTCATTATGATAGAAACAGGACAGAAAATCCAACAAATAATATAAATCAAAAGCTCATATGTCTTACTCTCTGTGAAGATTCCCCCCTCCATTTTGTATTCATCTTCATTATAAAGCACAATCGACATGGCATTTTATTTTATTTTATTTTAAAATAATACCACCAAATACTCATTTCAAGGAAACTTGGGTGTGAGCAAACAGATAGATCCAAGGATAGGATGGAAAACAACATATATCAGTACAGTTACACGGATTGTAGCTCAACGTAAAACAATTAAAGGAAATAACTGTCTATGATAGCCTTGCAGCAAGAAGGTCCTTCTTGGTTAAGCTTAATGCTTTGCCTCCATCGCTATACACATACACTGCAACTTTCCCGTCCCCCTCCTCGTCCCCAGTGCAAAAGTTCCCGCTATCACTGGCGCCCCAAAGGACCGGAAGAGCTCTTCCTCTCTTTACCTTCCACTGCATAGCCTTCATTAGGCAGATCCTTTCCTTCGCCTCGTTCCAGACTAGTCAGCCGGTTGCTCCTCGGCTCGGGAAAGCAAGTAACTCGTCTTTTGTCGCCCATCCTTCGTCTGGAAGGGAGAAGACCCGACCGGCGACTGAAGATGCCACTCCCGCCCGTTGCCCGCTTCTCTTCGTTTAAGAAGCGAAGCCTCAACCTCAGTTACCCGGGCGCAAAGACGGCTCCTCCCTGACGTTTTCACAGTGCGATCTCCTCGCAGCCACGCTTGCCGCCTCCTTCCTCTATCCGCATAAAAAGGGTAGCCTGAAGCGCGCTTCCCTCCGCTTTGAATGGCTCCGTCCCTCTCTCGGCTACTTGCCCGATGTCCGGAATTTCTGCCTGCTGCGGAAACGCCATTTGTTGCCCCATGAAAGAATGACCGGCCGGGTTTGCCAGGGGTGAGAGAGCGCTTGCAAAAATGATGCCCGCAAGCAGGCTTCGAACTGCAGTAGTTGTGGGGTTGCCTCCTTGTCGCCTGCTCTGGTTCCCGCTTTTATGAAGTGGCGGGAGGAGGCTTATTTCTGGCCGGGGACTGATGACGATGATGAAATCGTCGTCTAATTTATACAGCGCTTTGCACATTAGACAAGACGACCCGAAGGAAATGTGAGAAAGACGGCAGCGCGGACAATGGCGTTTCTACTGCTTTTTCAAGAAGGAACATTGTGTTGGAAACAAGAGACATCAGTATGAGAAACACGCGTGCCACCTAACCTGCATGTACTGTAACAATTCAGATAGTATTGTAGGTAAATGCTGCTCCCAGTTCATTCATTTTAAATTATGCTTTCTCTAACCCAATCTACCTGATCTCCATATTTTGCCTTTAGTAAAAAGTAGCCAACTACCTCTCCCCCCCCCTCCCTGCAACGAGGAGTGTTGGGTAGGAAAGTATGTAATGTAATTTTCGTACTTTAACCCCTTCCAATGCACTATGGGAAGAATATGCAAGTACAGGTAGTCCTCAACTTACGCCCACAACTAACCCAAAATTTATGTTGAGAGATTTATTATGTAAGTTTGGTCTCATTTTACAGCCTTTTTTGCTTCAGTTATTAACTGCAGCTGATGTTAGTAACTTGGTTGTTAAGTGAATTTGGCTTCCCCATTGACTTTGCTTGTCAGAAAATTGCAAAAGGGGATCACATGACCTTGAGACACAGCAATATAAATATGAATCAGTTGTCAAGCATAGGAATTTTGATCACATGATCATGGGGATGCTGCAAAATAACTGTGAAAAATGGTCATGTCACTCTTCAGTGATGTAACTTTGAATGGGCACTAAATGAACTGTTGTAAGTTGAAGACTACCTATCCCAGGAATGTCAAATTGGTGCCCACGGGCTGGATGCATCACGTGCAGACCACACATACCCCACAAAGGCAAAAAACATTGTGATAATTCACGTGACATGATCAAGTTTGACACCCATCCTTTCCTTTCACAACCCAATTCTAAGAATTCTAAGGTATACTTTTCAGGAAATGTTAATGTTGGACCAAAATAGTTAAAATATTACCAAATTTTGCTTAAGTGATCTTACCCTGTTTATATCTACAGCACAAACACTTTCTGGAAATACTATGATGTTGCCTTCATATTTTCATCACTGGTATGAAAGTATCCCAATTGCAAAGGCAGCTTTAAAATGTAAAAATATGTTAGAGTTTAATGCCTACTACCTTGAAATAAGTGACTCCAATGACTAGAAACAGGCAAAGAAAGCAGGGTAGAATAAACAATAGGGATGTCAGGTGTCATCTGATGGGTTCCTTTTAGCTCTAGGATGGAAAGATGGAAGCATTCAGCAATGGAAAAAGTCTTAAGTGAGGATTCTGCCTCAAGTCACTCTGTGTAGGTTAATTGAATTTAACATTGTTTTGGGCTAAATTTCAGTTATTCAGTATATAAATGTTTTAACACAAAATTGTGTTTATTAGAGTAGCAATACTTGCCACTTAAGGAATTTCATATGAGACAAATCTATCAGATTTGCAACCTAAATAATTTCCATAACAATCATGAAAAAAGAGACATCTACTTCTTGGAAGAAAGACCATTACAGTTCTAAACAAAACATTAAAGTTTAGAGTCATCATATTGTTCACAAAGGTATACTATCAAGGTCATAGTCTGAATTATAAAGTATATCTCCAAAGGTTGATCATTATAAATGCTAAATGAAAAAAGATTGATGCCTTTGAATTGTAGTGCTGGAGAAAATTGTTGAGAGTACCTTGGAACAGCATGAAGTTCAAATCATTCAATCATTCAAGTAAAACTAGAAACTGACTTGAAACACTAATAATGACACTATGGCTTCAATATTGGGATACCTAATGCAGAATCAAGAGACTAAAGAAGGTGACGATGCTTGGAAAAATTATAACTTCTCATCCAATTTGCCATTCATTTTTAGTATATATTGTAACTAATCCATTATAGTATCACTTTTATTCAACCAAGAATATTCTAATATATGAGAAGAAATTTTGATGAGGAAAACAGTTTTTTTTCCCATTTTCCTTATTTATACCATCTTGAACTGACAAAATACAGTTGAATAGATAAAAGATGGGATTGAAGTATGATCATCATCAAAATCTTGAATACTTATTTTTCTGAAGAAAGGATGATAGGGTTCAAATCTTCTCTGAAAATACCAATATACAATTTGTAATCTCTTTCCAAGTAAATAGAGCCACCATATATGGGCAGCAAAACTGCTAGGCTCTACTTCTTTATGGTCATCTATTGTAGTCAGAATATGAGAGAGCTAATCATAATAGGAGGAAATATGTGTTTACCAGTTTTGAAGCAACCATTATACAGATTGCTTTAAACCTTGAATCTCTCTTAATTACTAGCTTTGCAAATTTCCCTTTTTGTCCTACTTCTGTGTTCACATATACATTTCTGTGAGCAAATGTATTTTCTGCTGACACAAAATGCATTAACTACCCTATATTTTGTTTGCTGCTTTGAGAGTAATTTTTCAAAAAATAATATACAAATATGAAGAGCTCTTTAATTATGCAAACAGTTTTATCCCCTTGGATGAACACACATTATATGACTGAAATTAATGTTAGGCACTCTAGTGAAAAAACTAGAATTCATTAAAAAAATATCATTTGCAATCGCATCTTCATGTGTTAAATGAAAATGTCAGATATGTAAGTTTAAGAAAACTGACATTCAGTGAAAACTGGTATCTGGAAACATTTTAGCTTATATGACTGACCAATAGAGGCCAGTATGTACTGTGAAATCTGAATGAAAAGGGATCTTATATTATAAACACCAAAGACATAAAAAAATTAAGATGTGGATTGATTACCTAAGTTAGGAAATAAAATTTTGTGTGATCCAAACTTACTTTGTCCCAGATACAATGGAACTTATCTATACAAATTTGGAAGGTTTTAGATTGCTCAATGCTACCGGGTTTGAGTTGCAAAAATCCAGATAGCCATTACGTGGCAGCAAGAAAACAATCTTAGTGTTCCACTTTGCTTGTTCCTCAGATTCTTGCAGCTCCGTTTTGATAGTTTTAGTTTTAGTTAGTCAATATATAAATTCTCCATGTTACAGTTGCAAACTTGCAAACACGAAGAGGCAATCTACCTATTTTCCAAAGCACCAGAAGGCAAGACAAGAAACAATGAATGAAAACTAAACAAGGAGAGAAGCAACCTAGAACTAAGGAAAAATTTCCTAACCAGTGAAATGTCTTGCCTTTAGAAGTTTGGATACTTCATCACTGGAGGTTTTTTAAGAAGAGATTGGAGAGACACTTGCCTGGAATGGTATAGGATTTCCTCTGCAGAGGGTTGGACTAAAAAACTTCCAAGGTCCTTCCAACTCTATTATTCTGGGGTTTTTTTCCTGGCTTCTATTGATGCTGGACAACGGGGGCCCACAGCCTGGTAACTTTCTGCACTCTTTTGGGAACTCCATCTAAATGCCCTACTTCCATTTCTAGATGCATGCTTTAGACTTTTGCAGATAGAAACAGAAAAAAGCTGTTGTGTAATAAGCATATTATTTCAAGATAGAAACTGGAAGTAACAGGCATTTATTTATAATCCTAAAGATGATAATTGGACACCTGGTGTCCAACCCCCCCCTTCCCCCCATTTAGTTTTTGGGGGAGGAACAGTCGAGGTCAGCAGATGCTGCCACCTGCTGTGACACATTTATAGCAGACAGTTGTTCATTGAATAAAATATAACTTTAAACCATACTAAAATTTGATTTTCATCTAAGAAACATTTTTCTTCTGAACATCTGCCATCAATTAATTTCTTGCCACTACTATGGTTTTTTAAATGTGTTTGTATGTGTGTAATATTATTATAAAAGGTATATACTTGTTATTTACATGTATAGTAAATATAATTATTAATAACTAATAGTAATTATTAATACAAATAAGTATGTATACTTATATACACTATGTATAATATACTATTACCATCATAGCTGCAAAACTCCTCTGTGTACTTCAAAAAGGGACCTTGAAAATACAAATATTGGACAACCCTGTTATATTTTTTGGTACCTGCAAAGTTGTTACTCGGGGGTTTGGGATCTGTCCTTTACCATCCCAGAATATACAAAATGTAGAGTAACAAAGTTGGAAGGGAATTAGGAGGTCTTCTAGTCCAGCTCCTTGCCCAAGCAGGAGTCTCTATACTATTCCAGGCAAGTGCTATCCAATCTTTTTCCCGAAGCCTCAAGTGATGGAACACCCATAACTATTATGGTAAGCCATTCCACTGGTTAATTGTTCTCATTGGCAGGAAATTTTTCCTTAATTCCAGATTGGATCTCTCTTTGTAAGTTTCCATCTGTTACTTCTTATCTTGCCCTCAACTGCTGTGGAGAATAGATTGTCCCCCTCTTCACTGTGATATTCAAATATTGGAAGATAGCTATCATTTCATCTTCACCTTGTGGAAGTTAAAGAGGAAGCAGCTCTGGGAGAAGTAGATCACGAATATGAGTTGCTGGAGCAAGCCATAGAGTTTCTGAGAGGGGTCTTCAGGAACCTCAAGGCATATTGAATGGTAATACCAGTAGCTTAACCAATGCAGGTCCCAGCGGGGGATGGTACAGCTGTGCCTGCTGCTCAATTGCAGCGGCACCTACTTCTGTGGCACCAGCACCATCTCCAGCATCATAGCCAGCAGCTTCTCCAGCCATCCAACCAGCACCACCTGTCTGGGCTCCCACAACCAGGAGAAGAAACTGCAGACCACCAGCCTGAGTTCAGTGATCCTAAACAATTAGGGTTTTTCTTAGCCCAAGTTGGACCTGTATGTAAGAATACAAGCCAGATCTGCCCACCAAAGGGGCCAAAGGATGGTGTGGAACCATAGCATTGGCGGGACTGCCACAAAGTGGAGGGTCACCTTCCGATAATGACCCGGAATCGCAAAACTTCAATTGATTTGTGACAGTGCTCTGAAGGTGCTTTGAAGATCCCTTGGCCAACACAAAGTCAGGACAAGGATCAGTACATAAGCCAGGGTCACCTACACCTAAGAGTTCTGAGACCTGACCTGCAGGCTAACTGACTCACCACAAGACATGCTAATGGAATGCTTCCAAGTTGGGCTGAATGATATCTATAACACCTGCATCTCCAGAATCACACCCTCCATGGCTGGTATGTACTAGCCAAAGAGGTCAAGATCAATCTAGGCTGTTCCTGTAACTGACCTACTCTGGATGGTGGTGGTCCTTTCTGAGAAAAAAAGAAGCCCCCAAACCACTGGTCCGCAAGGAGAGCACCAATATTTCACTGACTATTTTAAGTGCGGAAAAGAAGGGCACCAAGCCAACAACTGCCAAGTCAAAATAACACATAGAAGAATCTACAAATCATTGGTATCAAAGAAAGGTCAAACAAAACACGTCTTTCAGTACCTTTTTATAACCTTTCTCGACTCTCCTCTTTTCATTTTGCTTGTGAAAAAGGACTTTAAAAAACTGGTAACTTTGCTAGAGTGAGTTTCAGTTTAAAGCTTAAACTGGGCACAATTCCCTAGAAGTTTTTTTAAATTTCTTCATATCCTTGCCCAACTTCTTGCTTAAGATTCATAATTTAAGTAAGTTATTAAGTTAGTACTTAAATGCTAAAAATGTAATAGTCAGTAAATGAGTGTGATTTCCAAATAGAGATAATTATTTTTAAAAACCCAATAAAAGCAGAATTGTGCCATCTGCTAATAATGGCTTGTTTCCAGCTAGAATTTCAGCAGAGATTCCAAATTATTTTTATGAGCTGTTCGGAACCAGACTGCAGAGGTGAGGGACGAATGTCTCTGTGTCTGTGTGTGCATATCCCCACTTGTGCCCACTGCTTCTGAAATGGAGCTGCATGCATATGTGCTTTACAGCCACTCACAGAGACCCATCCCCCCTTCCATTCTCCTGTAAATTTGCAAAGCAGGAAATATAAGGGGACTCTGCTCCAGATTGCTCCTCATCTGTTTATCAGAATCTAGGAAAATGGTATATAGCACTTACTTTCCAGCCTTGGTCCAAGAATTTGTGCCTCATTCTAAAGGGATTCTCTAGGAGAGAGGGAAGAGTTGGCATTGTCTGTTTGTGTCTTTTGATTTTTTTTAAAAAAAGGTATCCCTCCCTCAGAAATGTGATTCTCTGTTTGAGACAAGGAAACATGTATTCTGTGCCTGTGTTTAGACTATGAATGATAGAGTTTGCAACCTGTTATTAGCAACAAGACTGTTAGTATAAATTGCCAGAACCTCTATTGCCCATTTAACTGTCCCCAAAACCTATATTGTTTGAGTTAATTCTAGAAATAAATGATAAGTTGATAAGTGAGATTCAGAACTGATATGCAATATTAACATTAATTTACATAATAGTAATGAAATAAATCCATTAGCCTTAGTCTTTGATACACAACAAATGTTCTTCTCTAATGATGATGTTTTGGAAATTTCCAAAACACTTACTAGCATAGTGCTTGAATTAAGGATGATGAGTCCAATCCTTATTACCTGTTTGGACTTGAGCAGGAAGTATCCTGGTTTAGAAAATTGATATTTTGATAAGAACAAAATGTTTCCTTCTAAACAGGAATGTACATCAGCTACATAGAGCAACAGGAATTATGTGGTAAAACCTTTGTCAAGTTTGAAGATTTATTACCAGCTGCTCTGCAATAAACAAAGCTGAGAGTCAGAGAAGAATAGAATACTCAGCTATATAGAGACCTGCCACTGTTTCCAACAGAATGTGACTTAATGCAGAAGAGTCTAAATTTGATGAATGGTTTGGGATAAGATATTAAATAAAATGCAACGGGACTTGAAGAGCCCATGTTTTTCTTTTTTTAAAAAAAAACCTACAGATCGAAGTGCTATATAAATACAACATAAATATTTATCGGTGAAACATTTCAGAAAATTGCAATTTTGGATGTTGGGAATGTTCCATTTTAAAATAATCTCTTGATTTTTCTTTGAAAGGGACAATTTTATGATTCCTTTATGGGATGGGATGATGAGTTGATGACTTCCTCTCAGGTACTGTTGCACTGTAGTGTGTGGGAGAGAGCGTCCACCAAGAAGTCCTCCCCCCCCCCATATGTAATGGAGGGTAAAGTTGAAGTGGTTGAAACATTGAGCCCATGTACTTGTTCAGGAGACAGCTTCTGTGGAGTCTTCAATGCTTTTAGATTTTTGTCATCTGTCATACTTCGAATGGGATTTTACTGCCTTCTAGGAACTGCCTCCAGGTTAGGAGAGATCAAGGGGTGCTTGACTCTTGATGCTTTCTATATTTTATGTTCTACCTGGGAGAACACAGTCAGACAAATGGAGGCGAGCCAGGACTTCAAGTCAGCTAACAGTTTATTTCTAACAGATTGCCAAACGCGGCACTTCACATTTCGCGCGTATTAGCTAACTGGCAACAGCTGAGCCCTGTTTGACAGCTCTTTATATACCCCAGCTGTCAAACAGGTAACCAATCAGAAACAAGGACACGCCCCCCCTAGCCAAAAGGACCAGAGAGGAAACTGTAGTACACAACACTCCTTCACACTTAGAATGTGCATGCGTAGTCTTTTAGGTGGCTTGGCTGCCTCTGGACCCGCCTAGACTTTCTCAGGGCACCTTCCGCTGGTGGGACTGGAATAGTGCTGGCCCTGGCTGGAGACATGGCCCTCTCAGAGTCCGGCGCTGCTGGAGCATCACAGGGAACCACTGGTAAGTCTTTTGATTGACTTTTTATTAATTTCTCTAGCTCCTCTAGGGAGATAGACCAGGGCCTTGTGGCCTGTTCCTGACTCTCGACTTCCTGCATGTCGGATAAGCCCTGTGACTGCTTCACCAAATTGGCACCCCCTTGTCTATTTCTCAGCTGGTTTATATGGTGCTTCCAAACCCTGCCGTCCTCTACCAGGTACGAGCACGGACCTGTTATTTTCCGGACTATGCCGGGGAGCCATAGCTGATGGCCCAAGTAGTTTCTAGCATATACTGGCGTGTCAATGGACCCCTTGAGTTGACTCTGTGAGTCTAAAGGCCGATCTGGGGCATATTCAGGGTGCAGTCTATCTAGTGTTGTCCTAATGCGCCGTCCCATTAAAAGTTCAGCTGGGCTCTTGTTCATAGTTGTACAAGGGGTGGCATGCTGCCACAGTAAATACATATCTATGTCTACTTGCCAGTTTAAGGGGCCAAACCTGGCGAGAGCCTCTTGCTGGACCACACATTCAGCCAGGCCATTAGCCACTGGGTTGAATGGGGCAACAAAGGCATGGCGGACCCCCAACCGGGCAAAGAACGAGGCAAGCGCCGCAGCAATAAACTGGGGCCCATTGTCAGAGACCACTAAGTCTGGTAACCCATGGGTCACGAATACCCGGGGTAGTACCTTAATGATGGCAGGGGCAGTTGTTGCAGACAATAAAAACAATTCAGCCCATTTAGAGAAAGCATCAACAATGACAATAAACATTTGGCCCTTAACCGGACCAGCCAAGTCCATATGAATTCTGGACCACGGAGCCCTCGGTTGTTCCCAGTTCTGAATGGGTGCTTTGGGGCAAGCCGGTCGGGTTTCCTGGCACTGTGGACAGCTAGCCACCCACCAGGCAATGTCCTGGTCCATGCCCGGCCACCAAGCATAGCTCCGGCCAAGTGCCTTCATTCGGACAATTCCCAGGTGACCGTCGTGTAGCATAGTCAGCACCGCTTCCTGGAGGGAGGCTGGAATCGCCACTCTGCTGCCCCACAGAAGGCAACCTTGCTGCGAAGAAAGTTCTTGTTGCCTGGTGGTGAAAGGTCGCCATTCAGTGCCCAGTGGGTGGGAAGGCCAACCCCATTCAGTCCATCCCAGCACCTTGGCGAGCACCTTGTCCCAGCTGGTATGTCTGGCCACATCAGCTGCGGTAATAGGTAACTGCATGTCATCGATCAGCAACACTGTAGAGGCAGGCACCGGATCCTTGACCGCAATAGGCAACAGGCATCTGCTTAAAGCATCCGCTTGGCTGATGTGCTTGCCAGGTCTATAATGCAACATATAGTCATAGGCAGCCAAAAATACAGTCCATCTGGTGAACCTGGGGGACAGGATCTGGGGTGTCTGCTTGTCACCTGCAATGATGCCCAGTAAGGGCTTGTAATCCGTCACAATGTGAAAATGACAGCCGTAGAGATAGGAGTGAAACCGCTTCCCTGTCCAATTGGCTATAGTTCTGTTCGGGCGAAGACAGCGTTCGGGAAAAAAATGCTACTGGAGCCTCGAGTCCGGATGGCAGCCGATGGCTCAGAACCGCCCCAACCCCATACAAGGAAGCATCACAGGCCAACACTACAGGGAGGTGTCGTCATACTGCAATAGAACACTGTCGGACATGAGGAATTTCTTAATAGTCTCAAAAGCAGCTGCCTCACGACGTCCCCAAACCCACTTCGCCGAACGGTCTAAGAGTCTGTGCAGGGGTTCTACAATAGAAGCCTTATGTGGCAAGAAAATGTTATAAAAATTCAATAGCCCCAGGAAAGTTTGCAGTTTGGCTTTTGAGGTAGGCATTAGGGCGTGACTAATAGCCTATACTTTCTCAGGGGTAGGATGAATCCCCGTCTTAACTATTAAAAATCCTAAAAATTCGACTTGGGGAACCGCGACCCGGCACTTGGATGTCTTAAGTTTCAAGCCGACGTCACAGAAATGACAAAGTACAGACCGCAGGCGGGCCAGGAGAGAGGTTAGGGAGCGGGCAGACACCAGGACGCAGTCAAAGTAAGGGACGATGTCCGGTATGCCTTGTAACAACCTTTCCATTAAATTTTGAAAGAGCCCAGGTGCCACACTGACTCCAATTTGTAGCCAGTTACACTTGAATGCACCCCTATGACTATAGTCTGTACTTCAGCAGTTGCCTCATCCACAGGCAACTGCTGATATGCCTGTGCTAGGTCTAGCTTCGGAAATATGGTCCCCTGTGCCAGAGAGGTCAGCAGATGCTGCACCACGGGCACCAGGTATGCGCTCTGCTGCAATGCTCTGTTTAATGTGCATTTAAAATCAGCGCAGATCCTCACAGATCCATCACTCTTCACTGGCGTCACGTTGGAATTTCCCAACAAGCGTGGTCTATGGGTTCCAGTACCCCTTGGGCCAGTAACTTATCAATTTCTGCATCCACTTTAGGTTTTAATGCAAAAGGTACCCGCCGTGGCTTCAGCCGCTGCGGCGGAACCTGTGGGTCTAAAGTGAATGAAATGGGAGTACCAGTGTACTTCCCCAAACCCTCCCCGAAAACTTTGGGGAATTCCTTAATTAACAAATCCAAGTACGTAGTACTCTGGATTTGATCAATGCATGTTATGCCAAGTCCCAAAGCCACAAACCATTCCAATCCTAATAAACTTGGCCGGGGACCTTTCACCACAATCAGAGGTAACTTTTTATTGAACTGCCTTACAGAGATATTTACCCAGCACTGGAATGGGATTTCCTTGGAAATCCCTTAATCTTAACAGACAAGGCTCAAACTTGCCTTGGCTAAAACCGGGATAATCCTCTTAACCGTTGCCCAAGAAATTATTGATACAGCTGATCCTGTGTCAACCTCCATCTGACAGGGTCTGCCCTCCAAGTGGACCATAAGGAAAATTTTCCCTCTCGGACCATGGACAATCTGGTCCACTTCAGCTTCCCTATCCTCATTTACAGCAAAACAGGAATCCCTTTTCCTGAAACTCTGGCCTCTGGCAAATTTGGGTTTTTTTTCTGAAGCCCTAACTGGTGCTAGGGAAACTGCCTTCCTGCACATTTGCGCAAGGAGCGGCCGCCCTGCAGACCCTTGCTAAATGACCCCTTTTTCCACAATGGAGACAAATGGTATTTTTAAACCAGCACTCGATTCTATCATGCCTACCTCCACACCCTGGGCAGGTAGTTTGGGGCAAAACCTTACCCTGTTGACCTCTGGCCTGCTCCACCTTCAGGCAATGTATTTCATTGTTTCCAATAGCCCCTTCCTCAGGGAAAATGTCTTCATGATGCACCTCAGTGGCTTTTTCTCCGGCTTGTGGTCTACAGAACCTCTGGATGTCTTCTGTGGATTTTGTTGACAGTTCTACTGCCCTGGCTTCATCTAAAGCTGTTTGTAAATCTAACTCAGGTTTGGCCAATAGATGGTGCTGAATACGGAGGTCTCTAATCCCCCCCCTACAAGCTGATCTGTAATGGACTCATCCAAATCTTTAAACCGACAATGGAAGGCCGCAGCTCTTAAGGCAGCCACATACTCATTAATTGTCTCTCCCTCACGCTGAAACCTTCTATAAAAGGCAAACCGGCGTGAAATGCGAGAAAGTGATGGGGCATAATGATTTTTTAACTTTGTCATCAAAACATCCCATGTCACATCGTGGACGGAGTGCGGAACCACTAGCGATTCCGCAAGGTTAAACATCTCCGTGCTACACCGATTTAAAAAAAACACGATTTCTTTCTCTGTTCAGTTAGGTTAGTAAAGCCGTTGGCTTCTAAAGAAACACTCAAACCAGGAAATATAAGAGTCCCAAGTCTGCATGGCCAGGTTAAAACTGGCTAATGTATTCATTGAAGCCATTCTGAGATAACTTTTCTCCCCTTTGGCTTAACCCCAAATCAGTCTTCATAGTAGAAGTGACTCGCTCGACGTCTCGTCGAGGGATTCCCTGAGGGAATTCAGCTCTAGTGACTTCGCTCTCCGATTAGTGACTTTCTCAGCTCTGCCTGGGCTCAGCCTCAGAGGCATCCCATCCTCGTCACCAATGTTCTAGCTGGGAGAATGCGGTCAGACAAATGGAGGCGAGCCAGGACTTCAAGTCAGCTAACAGTTTATTTCTAACAGGTTGCCAAATGCCGCACTTCACATTTCGCGCATATTAGGTAACTGGCAACAGCTGAGCCCTGTTTGACAGCTCTTTATATACCCCAGCTGTCAAACAGGTAACCAATCAGAAACAAGGACCCCCCCCCCCAGCCAAACAGATCAGAGAGGAAACTGTAATACACAACATTTTCCATATCTTATCTATAGGATGCCAGATGCATACTAGGTAATGAAATAAAAGGAAAGAAATTTATAAATAACTGTCTTTCACTATGCTCTCGATTCCTTCCTTTTTTAGAGACCCATCTTTGTTCAGCTGAATAAACACATTAGTTTATCATTGCATACATCTGGAGTCTGTCTTTTATTTCACTGAGCTACACCTATTGATCTGCATAACAGGAGTTAATTAGGGAATCTTTATGCGCAAACTCTTAGTTCTGGCCTTGCCTCCTGTAAACCCTTGGCGTTAATAAAAGTAACTTTTTCGCTATAAGAGTTGAGAGTGTTTGTTTCCTAAAGGACCAAACTGAGCCAGGTATGACAGGTGGTCCAGCAAGCCAGAGGGAAATCAAAAAAATCTGGCAACGGATTAGTGGTAACATTTTCCCACAGTAGTTCTCTGTATCACTGCCCTGAGACAAAAACCAGATCTAATATGTAACCCCTATGATGTATTGGACTCTTTAATATTTGGATGCTATAGGAAATACCTTTTAGTACTCCCAGCACCATAACTGGATGTTGACAGGGTATCCTAGTTTAGTGTTTTATTATTTATATAGTTATTGACCAAAATGTAGAATTAAAATATAAAACATCCAGTGTAAATGTCCCATACACTGCAGAAAAAACCGAACATACAGAACATTACATTCATTCACATCCATTAGAATCTAACTACAGTACTACTACTACTACATTTGGCTATTTTACTGGAGTCTTCACAATACTGGTATAATAATTTAATGGGAAGCAGCGTTACCTGTTGAAATCATCCAAATAATCTGCAATATTTTTTTCATAAAGTTTTTTATTTTTCATTTTCATAACATATAGTCGTATGTATACTATTACATAGCCAACATCATATTGTATTATTAAATGTTTATATCAATTCGTCTTACCATCAACTCCCCAAAAGAAAAAGAAAAAAAACAGTTATTGGCTCTTCTGCTCTCCATACACTATATTTATGCGTTCACTTTCTTCTCCCTCTCTCCCCTTCCCTACCCCCTTTCTTCTCTATATCTTCCTTCTCTTCTCTACTTCCCCTTCCTCTCTCCTACTCCTCTCTCCCCTTTCCACTCCTCATTTCTCTCCTCCTCTTCCACCCTCCTGCCCTCTCCTATCCCTCTCTCCTTACCTGTCTCCTTTTCTGCCCACTCTTCATCTCGTTTTCTTGTTCAGCTTCTGCGCAAGCTCCATTTTATGTTGATGGTATTTATAGTTCCTTTTCAATATATATATTTAATTTTAAACATATAAAGTAAAAATAGAACAAAGAAATATACATATATAGTCATTGTACTTGTTAGGGATGTAGTAGAGCCGAGATGGCGCAGTGGATAGAGTGCAGTACTGCAGGCCACTTCAGCTGACTGCTAGATCAGCAGTTCAGCGGTTCAAATCTGACTGGCTCAGGGTTGACTCAGCCTTCCATCCTTCCGAGGTGGGTAAAATGAGGACCCAGATTGTGGGGTTTGGTTTTGGTTTTGGTTTTATTTGTATTTGTAGGCCGCCCTTTTCCCTGAGGGGACTCAGGGCGGCTCACAGAAAACCAAGGGAGGGGGGAATACGACATTGAGATTACAACACATAATAAAATAGCAAACAACATGCATACTACATTCGGGCGGGGTAACAGTCCTTATCCCCAGGCCTGACGGGCGAGCCAGTTCTTCAAGGCTATGCGGAAGGCCTGGACGGTGGAGAGAGTACGGATCTCTACGGGGAGCTCGTTCCAAAGGGTCGGGGCCACTGCTGAGAAGGCCCTCCTCCTTGTAGTTGCCAGCCGACACTGGCTGGCCGATGGAATACGGAGGAGGCCTAATCTATGAGATCTTATAGGTCGTAGGGAGGTAATTGGCAGAAGGCGGTCTCTCAAGTATCCAGATCCACTGCCATGTAGGGCTTTATGGGTGATCAATAGCACCTTGAAGCGCATCCGGAGATCGACAGGTAGCCAGCGCAGCTCGCGGAGGATAGGTGTAATGCGGGTGAATCGAGGTACACCCGCAATCACTCGCGCGGCTGCGTTCTGCACTAGCTGAAGTCGCCGGATGCTCCTCAAGGGCAGCCCCATGTAGAGCACGTTGCAGTATTCCAGCCTAGAGGTCACAAGGGCCCGAGTGACTGTTGTGAGGGCCTCCCGATTCAGGTAGGGTCGCAACTGGCGCACCAGGCGTACCTGGGCGAATGCCCCCCTGGTCACAGCCGCTATATGGTGGTCGAATGACAGCTGTGGATCCAGGAGGACTCCCAAGTTGCGAACCCTCTCTGAGGGGTGTAAAATTTGACCCCCCAGCCTGAGTGTTGGATTATTGGTCAAATCTTTGGGAGGAAAACACAACAGCCACTCGGTCTTTTCCGGGTTGAGCACAAGCTTGTTAATCCTCATCCAGTCCATAACGGCTTCAAGCCCCCGGCCCATCACGTCAACCGCTTCATTGATTTGGCACGGGGCGGACAGATACAATTGAGTATCGTCCGCATATTGATGGTATCTGATCCCGTGCCTGCGGATGATCTCCCCCAGCGGTTTCATGTAGATGTTGAATAGTAGGGGGGATAAGACCGAACCCTGCGGCACCCCATATTTTAGGGGCCTTGGGGACGATCTCTGCCCTCCCACTAACACCGACTGCGACCTGTCCGAGAGGTAGGAGGAGAACCACCGTAATACGGTGCCTCCCACTCCCACCTCCCGCAGTCGTCGCAGAAGGATACCATGGTCGATGGTATCGAAAGCCGCTGAGAGGTCAAGGAGGACCAGGATGGAGGGATGTCCCTCATCTCTGGCTCTCCAAAGATCATCCATCAATGCGACCAAAGCGGTTTCTGTGCTGTAACCGGGTCTGAAGCCTGACTGGAAGGGGTCTAGATAGTTTGCTTCCTCCAAGGACCGTTGGAGCTGAAAGGCCACCACCTTCTCAACAACCTTCCCCAGAAAGGGGAGGTTGGAGACCGGGCGATAGTTGTTAAGGGCAGCTGGATCCAAGGATGGTTTCTTCAGGAGGGGTCTCACCACCGCCGCTTTCAGTGCGGCGGGGAAGTTCCCCTCCCGAAGGGAGGCGGTTACAACCGCCTGGATCCAGCCTCGTGTCACCTCACTGCAGTTAGAAACCAGCCATGAGGGACACGGATCCAGAGCACAGGTGGAGGAACTTACAGCTCTCATGGCCTTGTCCACATCCCCGGGGGTAACTTCCTGGAACTCAACCCAGAGCTGTTCTACTTGGTCCCCCTGTGCCTCGGCTGGAACTGCAAGTGTGGAGTCCAAGTCCGCCCGAAACCGAGCAATTTTGTCCGCTAAGAATTGGGCATATTCTTCAGCTCTGCCCTGCAAGGGTTCCCCCGTCTCCCTTCTGTTCAATAGGGAGCGGGTTATCCTAAACAGGGCGGCTGGGCGGGACTCAGCGGATGCGACCAGGGAGGCTATGTGTGATCTTTTAGCTGCCCTAAGTGCCCTAGTATATTCCCTGGTGCAGGTGGTTACCATTGCTCGGTTCGATGCGGACTTATCGGACCTCCAACGGTGCTCTAGGCATCTCCTCCGGCGCTTCATCTCCCGGAGCTCCTCGGTGAACCAAGGAGGTCTCCGGGATCCGCTGCCTCGGAGGAGCCGCAGTGGCGCAATCCGGTCGAGGGCCTCTGACGCTGCCGAGTGCCACGCAGCAGCCAGAGTCTCCGCCGGACTGTGGGCGAAAGTGTCAGGAATAACCCCAAGCTCTGTCTGGAACTTTGCTGGCTCCATAAGACGCCTGGGGCGGAACCACCTGGTCGGTTCCTCCTCCCTACAGTGGGGGTTTGGCCTCCAGAAGTCGAGCCTCAGTAGGCAATGGTCTGACCACGACAGGGGTATGATGTCACTCCCCCTCAGACCAAGATCACACATCCACTGCTCCGAGAGAAATACAAGGTCAAGCATGTGTCCCGCTGAATGGGTTGGGCCTCGAATTACTTGGGTCAAGCCCATGGCTGTCATGGAAGCCATGAACTCCTGCGCCCCATCAGAGTTTTCACCGAGCGACGGCAAATTAAAGTCCCCCAGGACCATCAACCTAGGGAACTCAATTGCCAGCTCGGCTACCGACTCGAGGAGCGAGGGGAGGGCTGCTGCAACGCTGTTGGGAGGCAGGTACGTTAGCAGCAGACCCACTTGACCCTTGAGGTCCAACTTTAACAGCAAAGACTCACACCCGACAATCTCCGGAGCAGGGACCCTACGAGGAGCTAACGACTCCCGGATAACGGCGGCCACACCTCCACCCCTTCCCTGGGCTCTCGGCTGATGTAGCACCTGAAATCCTTCTGGGCACAGTTCTACAAGGGGGACTCCTCCCTCTGGGCCCAGCCAGGTCTCAGTAATACATGCCAGGTCTGCCCTCTCGTCTAAAATTAAGTCCCGGACGAGAGGTGCTTTATGTACAACAGACCTGGCATTTAGCGACAACAGCCTGAGGCCAGGGTCCTGACTACTTGCGCCATCTGGTCTTGGAGTGGGACTCCTAGGGCCGGAAGAAGGGATCTCTGTAATGTAGCGAACCCTCCTTCCCCGGTAATGGCCTGCCCTAAAGTCCCCGCCGTATCTGCCCCTCCCTGTTACGACCGCAATGCCCCGACCCTCTCCCGTATCTCTGGTCCCCTCAACCACCCCCGTGGCCCCCGCAATTCCCGACAGGTGACGGGGGGCCTGACTCTGGGGGCGATATGCTGACTCTGTAAACCGCTTAGAGAGGGCTGAAAGCCCTATGAAGCGGTATATAAGTCTAAGTGCTATTGCAATTGCTATTGCTAATCTTGGGTTGGCTATCTATCTATCTATCTATCTATCTATCTATCTATCTATCTATCTATCTATCTATCTATCTATCTATCTATCTATCTATCTATCTATCTATCTATCTATCTAAGCCATGATTGAAATAATGTATCTGTCACTTTAAATGCTCAAGTGAGATGCAATTGGATGCTGTTGCTTTAATCAGCCATAAGAGGGAGTAGGAACTACTACTGATTGTTCCTGGTTGTGCCTGTATGTTCTCCGTGCTTGTTATTGGAGTTGAATACTGTATATTGGATGGTGGCTACTCTGTGTGTTAGTTACCTGTCTACATGGTGAATCGTGAGTTGAGCATCCGTAAACCAACGTGTTGTATCATAGACTGTGTATATAATTCAAGACTACTTATCGCTTAAGGAGGAGCCAATGTCGCGACAACACAACAGTTCAAGACTGCCGTTGACACTTTTGCCACTGGATGGTCCAGCAGGACCTAAACCATCCCGGAGAGACAATGATCAGGAAGACAAAGCCTTGCTGGTCTCAGGGACCCCATAAAATCCCTGATTGACCCAAGGAAAGCGCTTCAAGCCGGCCGCAAACAGGCAACCCCAAAGCTGACGAAGTCGGAGACGGCTCCAGAAGGAAGGAAGTGAAAGTAAGTCCATCGGTTGAGGGGGTTTTTTTACTCTGAGAAAGATTGCCCAAAGAAACTTTAAAAAAAAGATAAATTAGTCCTTTAAGTAAAAAAATAAAGCAGCAAATTTAATTCTTATTGGACTGCCTTGGAAAGTTTTTGTTTTTTCTTGTAACAATGTTTTGTGGATTGAAGTGATTGTAACGTTTCCTGTTTCTTCGCTTGAAGTGAATGGATTGATTTTTTTCCTCTATTTTTTACCACCTTATTTTTTGGCTTAAATTGAAACTCTCTTTTTTATTTTAACAAATTCTCCCTTCTATTTGTTAGTAAATACCACCAAAGACAATTAAAGATTTTTGTTTTCCATAAAATTGAGAAAAGTATGAAAAAGTGGAATCTGCCATTTGGAAGCCAGGGTCTGAAGTCATTTCTTTGAAACAAGGTATCCTTTGTTCATTCCTATTTGATCTTACTGACTTTGTAACTGAAGGGTTTGCAACTTGCTTACAAAATCTGATAAAGAGTCAAGGGTACCTGCAATTGTTTTTTGCAGGTGCTCTTGGAAAATATTTTGGCAAGAGAAGGAAAAGGAAAGAAAAAGATATTGATATTTGTAACCAATCGACACACTTTCTACAAGTTGTAACGAAAGATGTTTCTTTTTTTTTTGTGTTTTTGTTTAATTAAAACAATAAAACTTTTCAAAAAAAGACTACTTATTGCTTGTTTTGGAGAATGTTTATCCTACTTTATTTTTGTTAATGCAAGTAAAGTTATCCTTGTTTTAACTTCAGCGGCTGTGATTGATAGTGTGACTATTCAGCTGCACATTCCTTGCTACCTTCTGCTACTCAACTCTAGTCTCCAAAAGGAGATATATACTTAACAGTACTTAAAAAAAAAACACTCTAATTTTGGTTGAGATATAGATCTGGTTACAGTTCCCAGCTATTCTCATAATTATCTTTATATAATTATACGTCCTTACGTGCCCCCAGTTTATGATTCTGCCTTTAAGTCTCAATAGTTTCCCATTATGTGTATTTCATGTTTCCTCTCCAATTTTTCCATGTTGTTGTCTGTGAATGGCAAATCTTGCTGTTCAATATTCATTTCAATTCCCTTAATCTATTGTATACTATAGCAAACTGTAAATATCTCGCTTTATTTTATCATCTTAAAAGTACTATGTGTATCCATGTTTCATATATTTTAGCCCATGCTTAGTTGTCCTTCTGTTGTCGTTTCCAGTCAATTTGCTACTCAGTTTAATTATCATATATAAAAGTGAATAGCAAATCTCTGCTGTACAACCTCCCCATATCAGTTTCATATTTATCCACATTCCATATCTTTTGGGCTTTGTTTAGTTGTCTTTCCATTATTATATTCAGCCAGTTAGCAACTCCATTTTATTGTCATGTTTTTCATAACCTCCCCACATCAATATCAATATTTATCCATATTCCATATATTTCAACCTTTGTTTAATTATTTTTCCATTATTACATTCAATCAATTAGCAACTCCATTTTGTTGTCATATTTAGAAATAAAACCCTTATCTTAGTTTTATATTCTCCCAGATAAAAATTCCTGGTTATCTGATTTTTTCCTAGTAAGTCTTTTGTCCCATTTCTCTGCTCCTGCCCTCACCCTTCTCTTTGTTTTGGCACATCCACTCTCCACAACTTTCCCTAGGCCACCACCAAAAGGATGTTTTTTTTTAATTTCTCTTTGTTGGGGCAAAGCCTCTTTCTTCAATTTCCCTTATACCATTAACAGCCTCAATCTCTTTTGTCTGCCTATTGTTTCCCTCCATTTCCACTCCTTCATTATCTTGCTCCCCTTGCCCCCCTTCTTCTTTGAATTCCTCTTTAGATATCTGCTTCTCTGGATTCAGAATTCTATTTAGGCTTGATTTTAGTGATTTATGCATATTTTTTAATAATTTCACGCAATTCTTCATATTCCCAGCTTTCCATGATGCCCAGTTTCAAAGTTAGAATTAGCTATATAGTTCAAAGTTCTGGTCCACCTTAAATTTGTTCACATCCACTGCTATAGGGGAGAACAGTGGGAACCATCTTGGTCTTTTGTTCTTCCTTAATATCCAGTTCCAAGATTGCAGTTAGTTATAAAAAGTCTTGTTTTGAGGTTCTGGGCCATCTTAATCTTTGCAGTAAAATAAAAAGATGAAGGAGGGAAGAAAAAAGAGAGAAGAAAAAAAACCTTAGCATTTTTCCAGTTCTTATCTCTGTAATAATTCTTGCCCCTGTTACCTTCTGCTCCAATCAACCACAGCTGCTTAAAACATATCAAATAGAACAAACTTAAAAAGAGCTAGGTTCGGGTACGTGTCCCTTTTGTCTCCTGCTCTTGCAGCTTCTGATTTATGGTAGTTGATCAGTTGAAACTTCTCACACAGTGGAGGTTGGATTATCCGTTATCAGAGAAAAAGAGATCAAAATATTTGGTTTCTATTTGATATTCGAGACCAAGTGGGTTGAGTGGGTTCAAAAGAAGACGTGCTTTTTTTCTTGACCAAATAATCTGCAATTAAAGGTGAGATTACTCCAAGCTCCAAAAGTGATAGATGGGTCAACACAAAGAGTACATGTAGATTTGTCTTAATAGTGGAGATATGAACAAATGTAAAAATACTTTTGATAGGGAATGTTTTTCAATCTCCTTTTTGATTTCACTGAAGGCATGGTATCTGGATGCAACATTTTATGTGAAAGTAGAAAGACATTAAAATATTTGGAGAATGATAAAAACTGGATAAACAAAGGCATTAAAACAGAATTGTGGGTTGTTAGCGCTATGTTAGTTTGCACATGAAGATCTAAAATCTGTTACTTAACATCACTTCAGGCTTTATTTAGTTTCAACAGAAAAACATGCATTTATAAGGAATTTAGACTAGACTGCTTTTAGTGTAGGGCTATCCTTATATAGAGAACACTGAGCTAGAGAGCAAAATATTTAGCATTTTAGCCTTGAATAGTTAAATTGCTGTAGGCACATAGTTATTCTCTTTACTGCTTGCACATCAGGTTACTGTATTGAAAGCTTTTAGTGCCTGTAACATAAAGTTTGAAAAGTAGAGTTTTGAGGAGGCAGAGGCCTGAAAATAAATACCTGAAAGCCTTCACTTGCTTGATTTGGTTGCTATTAGCGTTCCAAGAGTGATTTGTATGCTGCTTAGAAAATACCACTACCTAAATTTTTGTGGACCTGATTTCCAACATTTAGATTTTGACCCAGCCCCATGTAGGATGCAGAAAGAATAGTAACATTTTCAGCTCGTAATACTATAGAGATTAAGTTATCAGCCAGAGATGGAGGATAAAGATCAATTTTGTAAAGGCCTTGTAAGATTAGCATAGATGTGGTCAGTTCTCCACTGTTGGTACATCTGGCCTGCATTATAGAAAGAATCCCTTGGGAGATTACTTTATGAAAAGAAAGTTAACATGATTTGAGCTTTGGATGGCATGGATATGTATGGAATGACAAAGCTAAAGTTAATGTAGATTCTAAAAATAATTTTATTAGATGTGCTGTACTGAAACTATATAGAACAAATATAAACCCAGTAGATTATAACCAAAATATCTCTGTGGCTTTCAGTTTAAGAAGCATTTTATGGAAGAGAAATTTCAACTAATATAAATATATCTGATATACTATGTTTTTGTCAAGAAAAATGTAAAATAAAATCTTGAAAAATACTAAAGATAAAAGGAAAGACATGTCAATGGTTTTCTTATATACTATTTAAATTGCAGTAGATAAAATAATTTTAACAAGACTTGACATTGAAATAAAATTGTATAGAAATAAGAACATTTTATTGCTAAAACATGTAAACCTTTATTGAAATTTGCAGCAGAAGTGAAAGAATATATGACCAAATAGGTTGAATTGTTTATCATAATATAGAAATAGAATAATGGGAGAATATTTGTTGAAAGAACTAAAATATACATTGTATTATAATCTTAAAAACAATTCTTATTAAATGATGTATTGTTGGTACTTGTTCCTGGAAAAATTAGAATATATAAAGGTACTTCAAATTTACGTTCAAAGTGTAAATAAAAAACATTTCATTATGCTTGTTCGATATGTAAACAACTAGAAATTTGGACTCAATTACATATACTTTAAAAATAATATATGATTGATGCCAGAATCTTTCTTTTACAATCGATGAATAAACAGCTGGGGGTGAATCAATGGTTTGTATTTTTATGTAACAACTGCAGTGAGATTATTATATACACAAAGGTGGAAAGATTTGACCTTATAGGTAGTCCTTGGCATACAACCACATTTGAGCCCAAAATTTATGTTGCTAAGCAAAATAATTAAGTGAGTTTTACTCCATTTTAATGACCTTTCTTGTCTCAGTTATTAAGTTGAAAAATTGGTAAAAGGTTGTTAAGTGAATCTGGCTTTTTTGTTGACTTTGCTTGTCAAAAGGTCTCAAAATGTGATCACATGATACTGCAACAGACATAAATATGGACCAGTTGCCAAGCATTTGAATTTTGATCATGAGACCATGGGGATGCTGCAATGTTTGTAGATGTTAAAATGGTCATAAGTCAGTGTTTTGAGTGTTGTAACTTTGAATGGTCACTAAATCAATGGTTGTAAGTCTAGGACTACTTGTACCTATGATGGAGGAATGGATGGTGAAGGTGATGGAACTTGCTGAGATGACCAAATTGACAGTTTTAATTAGAGATAAGACATTGTCTAATGCTGACTGGAAATTGCTTCCCATTTTGCATGAAACAGAAAAAACAATAAAATTATGACATATGGTGTTGATGTTTAAAAAAATAGAATATAAAATGAATGTTAAGTAATGCTATAACCATAGAGTAAGTGGTTAATTTATATTTGTATTTATATCTGATATAAAAGAAAATCAGAAATCAATACACAAATATACACACAAATGAATGAATGAATACACATACACACACACACAAACACGCAGGTCTTGGCGTATTCGGGTATTTTCCTGTGTAAGATTGACAGTATCTTGGCGAAGTTTTGACAAGGTCACACTAGTCATCTTCAGGCTGGTGCCTTTGGCTTCATGACAAGTGTGACCTCGGAAAAATGTCACCAAAATACTGTCAATCTTACACGAGAAAAGACCCGAATATGCCAAGACCTGCATACCTTATATATATGTGTGTGTGTGTGTGTGTGTGTGTGTGTGTGTGTGTGTGTGTGTGTGTGTAAGGTTCCGATGATCGGGGTGCGGCCCAGAAGGGTTGGTGACGGCCTCTACGGAACACAGTCCAAGAAACTGGTTCCCCACCGGGAACCTAGAAACAAAGTCCAATGCTGCGGGGACCGGGGTTGACAAAGGCTGGAATCTTGGTGAAGTCCTCCTTGCAGACCTGGCCCATTGGCACTGGGCACATGACTCCACGCACCTCCGCACGTCATTTGTCAGATGCGGCCACCAAAATTGATGGGAGGCCAGGCGCAACGTCCGAAAAAAGCCCCAATGTCTCGATGCAGAAGCACCATGAACCTGCAAGAGCACCCGTCTACGGATGTGCCCCGTGGGAACATAGAGCCGGCCCGAATACTTCAAAAGATCCCCTTCCAAAGTCCATGGAGACACCAGCCCTACTTCCGCCTTTCGTCACTATACCCAGTCGTCACCCCACTGCGCATCCCGTATCAGAGACTGTAGGCTCACGGGATGACAAACGTCAATGCAGGATGCAACGGGTAGAACAGTCCGAGGTGGAAGTGAGTTCGCAGGGTCAGAGTTCTCCGCTTTACTAGGCAGGGCATCCGCCTTGGGATTCCACACACCCCGAATGCACGCTACATTGTGCGAATGGGGTATCACGGCCGCACAAATGTGCGGGTTGTCCGACAGGATAGTGCGTTGCTGAGGGATGGCTGCAGTCCATGCAACCCTTCTGTTCTTCTTGGGGCAACTCCCTGCCAGGTGTCTAAGATCCCCACAATAGAAGCACAATCCCTCAGCATGTCGTCTGTCCATCTCAGTATGTCAGTGTTTTTCAACCACTGTGCCGCGGCACACTAGTGTGCCGTGACATAGTGTAAGGTGTGCCGTGGGAAAAACACCCGCCGGGTGTTTTTGCCTTGTGACATCTCTGATATCTCTGACATCTCTAACCGTTAAGGGAGGAAGGGCGACAATGAAAGGAGAAGGGAGGGGGAGGACAGCACCCAAACCGCGATAGCAGAGAACTGATACGCTAAAGTCAAATGAGAGGTGCGCAGTACGATTTCGCCCCCCCTCCCCCAAAAAATCGTTTTTAAAATGCGCTTAAAATGTGTCAGGGAGGGATGCATGTCGTCGCCTTCTCTGACCCAGGGTGGGCTTCCTTCCCGCAAACGCGCCGCGCTCTCCAGAAGGGCTAGGAGCGGGTCTGGCGGCTAAGCAACGCGCAGCCTTCGCCGGGACTGACAGCCGTGGCGAAAGCAGCCCCCACTGGCCAGCCCTCGCTTTTGTCTGCTGGGTAGTGAAGGCGGCGGAGGAGGAGGAGGAAGCAGCCCGGCGTCACTGCTCGCCGCGCGATCCCTCGCTCGCGGCTGGGCTTTGGTCCCGCCTTTCCCGCTCTGTGCGTGGGAGAATGTGTGTGTGTGTGAGAGAGAGAGAGAGAGAGAGAGAGGTAATTCATAAAATCCCTTCCCCCTCCAGCCATTCTTCCCCTTTCCTACAACTGACATTTCTGCCACTGCATGGTTTTTTTAAAAGAAAAATTGTGGCAGAGGCTGTTTGCTTCAACGTGGCTTGCCTCGTCTTTTGGGGCGGGAGGAGGGCTCTGCCTTAAGCAAGAATTGCATTAAAGACCAGAGCAACAGGTATTTCCTTATTTGCCTATTGGATGGGGTTTTATACAGCTTTATAACGTGGAGTAACGTACACGCACACAGCCGCTGGTGGCCCTTTGATAAAAAATGGAGATAGATAATTCCTAGGGATACTTGCCATGTTCTTTCATCACCATGGTGATCTATCTGGAGGCACAAGTGGACCAACGTGTCGAACGTCGGTGGCCTGTCCACCCTCGCCAGTTCATCCTGCAAGGCCTCAGACAATCCATCCTGGAACGTGTCCATTAGAGCTGGTTCATTCCATGTGGAATCCTGGCTACGCAGCCTGAATTCACTAACATAGTCCTACAATGAACCACTCCCCTGCTGCAGTGACTTCAGACTTTTAGCTGATGTTTTCCCCTTGATAGGATCTTCAAACATCCGTTTAAAGTACTGACAAAAACCCTGGAAGTCATCCAACAAAGGGCCTGGCTGAGTTAACAAGGGGGTCGCCCAATGGGCAGCTGTGCCTGAGAGCAAACTGATAATAAATCCCACCTTCGTCCGATCAGTGGAAAAGTCCTCCACTCTCAAACTCAGGAACAGCTGGCATTGTCCCAGAAACGCGGCAAACATGGCCTGACTCCCATCATATTTATCTGGCATGGCTACTGGGCACTTCCTCCTTGGCTGGGGGATTTTTGCAGTTCTCTGCAGCTGTGCAATTTGGTCCGCCAATACCGCTATCTGTTGAGCCATTTGCCTATTGTCAGCAATTAATTGCTCCATAATCAATTAAATGGAGGCTTGTCTGGCGGAAGTCAATCTGTTCTGAGCCCCCTTCTTCGCTCGTTAACAGACGACAGTCAGCCAGACTTAAAAGGAAATAACTTTATCAGTCCTGGTTCACGCTGGCTGCGAGCCCAAAATAAACATAGATAAAGTCTCTGTCAACAAGGGTGACGCAGCAGAATGCAGAAACAAAACTCTTACAGCACCAGGTTTTCAAGAAGCAAATATTTTTACTGTTGCCTTTGTTACATTTGTTGTATTTGTGCTGATATGTAGATGTATTTATGTATGTATATATGTACGTATGTGTAATATAATAATATATACTATATATAATATAGTATTATATAGTATAATATAATAACACAATACAAAATACATGTTTCCAGGAAACAGTTATAACCAACTGAAATGTTAGTCATATTAGATCTATCTTTAAAAATCTGTCTAGAAGTGTCCTAATTTGCTACTGACTGATTTTTTTTCTCTAACTGGAGAACAGCTGTAATTGCTATATACCCAGGGGCACATTTTTCTCTAGAAACTACGTTTTAATGGAGGTTTGACATCCTGATGAATCAGCAGTTATATTGCAATATTTTCCTCAAAAGCAGAGCTAGATTTTTTTTTCTACATAAGAAATTGAATTTATAGCCTAGCTTTAACATAGCCTTGCATTTATATAGGAGTATCTAAAAGAAGCTTTACAGGCTCTTCTATCTGCAGCCAGTAACATGTTTGTCCCCATTTAAATTATGGGTTATTGGCACAGATAGAGTAATTAATGCATTATTAGATCTTGAAATGTTGTAGATTAATACTTGTTTTATTTTAATTATGGATATGTCTCCTACTTTACACTACTATTTTAAAGTGTGTGCCATACCAAAGTTGAAAAGAACCTTGGAGGTCTTTTAGTCTTATCTCTTGTTCATATATATATATATGCTCTATACCATTTCTTTCCTGATAGAGAGGAGTGACCTAGTTACCGTGCACAGAAACCACTGCATCCCCTACCTTGCCAGTGCCTGCAGCCCACCTGGCACCACCACATCCAATGGGAAGGCAGAGGCTTACCCCTCACTGTGCAGATTGACTGCTGGGATGCCTAGCTATTTGTCCTGTGCAGTCAATTGACTGGAGACAAATAGCCCAGTATAAGGGGGAAGAAACAAATGATGCAGACCAGTGGCAGGGGGAAAATGGCGGTATGAAGCAGGCATAGTCAGGCAGCCAAATTCAATTGTCACATTACAACTTGATAAGATAATCTAGTGAAAAGAAGGGTTAATGGTGACATGATATCAATCTTCCAATATCTGAGGGACTGCCATAAAAAAGTGGGGATCAATCTATTCTCCACAGCATCCAAGGATAAGGTGACCAGATTTTCAGATTGGTAAAGAGGGACACCTTTGACCGGGGGGGGGGCGTGATTAAAAATTTTAGATGGAGCAACAAAAATTTTCATACAACGCAAAAATAGTATTGTAATATTTTTTATTTCAACATAACTACAATTTACAAATACAAATTGCAACTGTTGCCAAATGTCGAAATTTTGATTACGTGACCATGAGGATGCTTCAGCGGTCGCTAAGTGTGAAAAATGGTCATCAGTCACTTTTTTCAATGCCATTGTAACTTTGGTCACTAAATGAACTGTTTGAAAGCTAAGGCTAGCTTGCATTATAATGCCTTATGCTAACTTACATTTTCAAGAGAGAGAAGCTAAACTCCTTATTAGAATTGAAATAGAAATGAATATAGTAGAGTAGAGTAGAATAGAATAGAATAGTTTATTAGCCAAGTGTGATTGGACACACAAAGAATTTGTCTTTGGTGCATAGGCTCTCAGTGTACATAAAAGAAAAAAATACATTCATCAAGAATCATAAGCTACAACACTTAGTGATGGTCACAGGTTATTAAAAAAGCAATCAAATTATTGAAGAAAACAAATTATTGGATTTTTAAATTATTGGATTTTTTTCAAAGAAACTCAGTATGTCCTTCCTGATTATTAAAAGTGCAAATTCAGTGTCAATGACTCCTGACTATTTAAAATATAGTCTAAGACAATTTAAAAAAAGAATCCACACAGAATAAAACTATTTAAAAAAATCCTATGCACAATAAATAAAATATTATTTTAAAATACATTAAAAAAATAAAAGAAAAAAGCCGGCTCACTTACCAGTAGGCAGGCACTCCAAGTCAATCCAAAATGATATAGATGTTAATATCTGCGGACCACCAAAAATTTCTCACAGACCACCAGTGGTCCACCACGGACCACTGGTTGAGGAGCACTGCTTTAAAGCAGAATCTGCAGAGGGGAAGCAGGGAGACGGTTCCTAAATAGAACGCCCGCTTTTTAAAAAAGTAAGTTTTTTTAAAATGACTCAATGCAGTTCATTATATGGCATCATGCAAGCCTTGTCACATCTTATTATGCCATCATCGCTAAATCTCTTTAGAAAGTCTACACGAATATAGTTTGTAAATCCCCCTGTATTGCTCCTTTCCCATGACTCCTGATGCTGGCAGGTAGACTGCCCTTGCCCACAGAAGCTCAAGAGGAGAAAATTGGATAAAGCACACCTTAGTCATGCTGGATGAAAATTTAAATTTCTAACTTGCCTCTTTTAGGGGGGGAGGGGCTGCCCAGGAAGACCAGGAGAATAATAATTTAAAAAAAGAGATAGACTTAATACGATAAATAGAGAAATGTGTAGAGAAATGTAAAGAATGAAGAGAGATGGATGGATGAAAAGGGAAGGATGAATGAGTTTTTAAGAGTCTGGGGCTGCAAAATGGGAGTTATTGATCTGTGTGTGTGTGTGTGTGTTTGTGTGTGTGTGTGTGTGTGTTTGTGTGTGTGTGTCCAGCCTTCATTCCTGCTCACTTCACACTGGATGCACAAAAAGACCAGTCAAAATGTGTGTTTGTGTGTGTGTACAATTTTTACCAGCAACAAAAGGGGAATTGCTAGTAGAGTGTTTTATTTGCAGCTGTTAAGTGCTGGGTTACAACAATTACAAGATCTCAGGAGGAATGGGGGAACCTAGGGAGGGAGCGCAGGGGAGGGAGGGGGATCGGAGATCACAAGGTAGGAAAGGGATAGATTAAAAAAATAAGATTGGATCGTACGCCCCCACCCACCCAGTCCCAACCCCATCCAACAGAAGGAGACAAGAGAAGAGCAGCGGAGAGAAGGAAATTTCCACACACACACCCCGCCTCTTCCAAATTATACACACAGACACTGCCCTCTCCATCCCGCAGCCCCAATTCCAGCTGCACCGATTCAAGCTCCCAGATCTCTCTCTCTTTTTTTCTCCACTCATCCCCCCCCCCCCAACCAAACAAACTAGCTTTGACTAGATTTGGCATTTTTGACCACCTGTTAGTTCTTTTCTAAGACCTGGAATAGGCAGATAGTGTCAAAGATATTGTCGCAGGATGTAAGCTGTTCCATATAGACTTGTCTTTTGCCATTGCTAAAAGACAAAGTGCCATAGTAACTTTTGCCAATGCCAGTGGTGTTCCATTTCTTTTTGGATTGCACACTAATCTTCTATTACTATTAGTATTACTTTTGTCACAAGCATTCTATTTCTATTTACAGGTCTTTATATTTTATTATTTCCTACAATTCTTTCTCTTCTGTTCAGCTGTCTCCTGGTACTGCCACATCCACTATCCACTATTTTATCTTTCTTATCAACAGTTGTTAAGTGTGGAATGTTATATGGCAGATGCTTGTCTGTTTGAATTCTAAATTCCCAGACCACTTTAGCTTGTTCATTTTCTATCACATTTTCTATTTATGGTTCCAACAGTTCTTGCTTGCAGTTAAATGGTAATTTCTTATAGTTCTTCATATGCACCATTGTTGCTACATTGCAGTGGTGGGTTCCGGGTGGTATGGCCTGGTACGGCTGTACTGGTGGTAGCTGGGAGCAGTGGCTACCGTACCAGAACAGTGGGCCATTCGGCCCACCTGCCTGCCCGTGTTCCTTATCACTTTTTGAGGTAAATGGACCAATTGCGCATGCACGTCGAGCAGCTGAGTGTCGCTGGGTGGTGGTGTGTGCAGGCATGCATGCCCACCGAGGGCGCCCAGTCCCGTCACAGTGTACCGGTTGTGACGGGATCCAGAACCCACTACTGCTACATTGTCATACTATATGCCACTGCTCAGGGTTACTTGTTTGTGAGATGGACAGTTATTAATACACTGTGTGCACAATTATTAGGCAAGTGAGTATTTTAGCCATATCATCATTTTTATGCATATTTTCCAACTCCAAGCTGTATAAACTTGAATGCTTATTGGATGTAAGCATATCAGATGATTTGTATTTGTGTAACGACGGAGGGTGTGACTTAAGTTGATCAATACCCTATATCAAGGTGTGCATAATTATTAGGCAGTATCTTTGCCTCAGGCAAAGTGAGCCAAAAAGAGATTTAATTGACTCTGAAAAGTCAAAATGCAGATGCAGCGCTCTTGAAATTGATATTAGTGTGTGATCACAGAACATCAAATGTTTGGCTGCAAATAGTCAACAGGATCGCAAGAAACTTGATGGGGGGAAAAAGACGCAAATGAACTGCCAAAGATTTGAGAAGAATCAAATGTGAAGCTACCAGGAATCCATTATCCTCCAGTGCTGTCATATTCCAGAACTGCAACCTACCTGGAGGGCCTAAAGTACAAGATGTTCAGTGCTCAGAGATATGGGCAAGGTAAGGAAGGCTGAAACCTGACCACCACTGAAGACTTATAAGTTGAAATGGCAAGACTGGGCCAAGAAATATCTGAAGACTGATATTTTTCAAAGGTGTTATGAACTGATGATGGATCAGATGGATGGGCCCTTGGGTGAGTCAGTAAGGCGCAGAACTCCACTTTGACTCAGATGCCAGTAAAGTGGGGGTACTGGTATGGGTTGGTATTATTAAAGATCAGCTAGTTGGACTTTTTCAGGTTGAAGATGGGCTCTTCTTAAATGGGAGATTTACAGTGTAGGAAAACAATACACCTCTCTGAACAGTAACTGGAAGGCTTTGGTTGCTGTTGCACAAACAGTTGATTGTCAACTGATCAAGAAATTGACAGACTCCATGAATGGAAGGCTTATGACTGTTATTGAAAAGAAGGGTGGCTATATTGGTCATTGGTTTGTTTGTTTTTTGAAATGTCAGAAATATTTATTTGCAAGTTTTGAATTGTTTGTTTATTATTCTTACTTTAACATATGGAAATAAATGAAATGGGATTTTCATTTTTCATTTAGTTGCATAATTATTTTTCACACTAATAGTTGTTCAATAATTGTGCACACATAGATATTCTTCTAATAAAGTCAAAACCTCACTTTTACTTTCTTAAATATTCAAGTTTAAGGTTTATTAACATTTTGGATTAACCAAGAACACTGGAGTTGTTCAATAATAAAATTAATCCTTACAAATACAACTTGCCTAATAATTGTGCACACAGTATATTTGTTAAATAAGATAAAATGTTCTATTCAACATTGTTTTAATTTTGATATATGTATATATGTACTGTATATCTGTAAACTAACAGTATAGCTTTTTCAGTTTACAAAATGTTTTGTTAATGTTATACATAAAATACCCCCCTCCACCACTCTCTTAATAGTCAGGTATCTTCAATATATTTTCCATGGCTTGCATTTTTCAACAACAAATGTTGCTATGTCATTATGCTGGATGACAACAACAATCAGTTTTGCTGTTTATCACTTTCATAGTGCTACATTAGATGAGCCATACAGCTTGAAGTGTGCTTAACAACTGAATGCTGGAATTATTTTGTTTTGGCTTATCTTTAAATATTTATATGTTTTAATTGCACTACAAAAATTTAAGAATTTATCCTTCCAGTGATGTGTTTTAAGAAATTTATTGAAGATTTTTAAAGGTCAGTTGCTTGAATCAGATGCATTAGCTGAACTGGACTGTCCGTGCTTGTTTTCTATAAATAGATGGCAGCCAGCAGTTTGGGAAAAGGAATGTTTAGATAGGTAGAGCTTGTATTATATTATCGGTTCTAAAAGATAGCTTTTCCAATCTTCCCTCAATGTTATCATTTTGCCAATCATTTTAGCTGATGGATTACAGACCCAATGAAGTTTATTTGTTAATTGGTTTGAAGGGATCAGCAGAGATGAGATTTGGTGCACTAACAATGAGATTAAATAAATGTGGACATGGAATAGGCTAGGAAAGGATGACAAATGAGGGCAGAAATATGAAATCTCTATATACAGACCAATTTCTATTCCTAAATAGTCTGACTGTGAAGCAACCGAAGTATCTCTTGTTATGAATAGCATGATCTAATATTACTGAAAGCTTGATAGCTACAGAAAAATAACAAGGAGCTGAATCTTAAAAGGGAAATGAAAAACCTTCTCTTAAAAGTGAATGAAGAGTGAACATTTCTTGATTTCCCATGTAAGATAACAGTATTTTGAAGCTGATAGTCAGTTGGCAAAATAATATCTCGTCTACAGTATGTTATTTAATTAATGTTCTGGAGTTATAAAGTCTACATAACCATTTTGTTGTTAAAATGCTCGTTGTAAAAAGTAATCTTTGAAATATGAAGGAATTACTGCAACACAATGTTTAAAAAAATATCTGACGAAAACAACTAACTTTATGATAAGGGAATATGTGATAACCAATGTCAGAAGTTTGATTGATACTAAATCAGTTTGTTAATCAAAAGACAAAACAAATGGAAACCATCTCTCTCTGGGGCGATTGGCTTTTACCCTGTTATATCACAAGTGGGAGAAAGAGTCACAAGGATGTGAAGCTTACAATAGAATAGCAGAGTTGGAAGGGACCTTGGAGGTCTTCTAGTCCAACCCCCTGCCTAGGCAGGAAACCCTATACCATTCCAGACAAATGGCTATCCAACATCTTCTTAAAGACTGCCAGTGTTGGGACATTCACAACTTCTGGAGGCAAGCTGTTCTACTGATTAATTGTTCTAACTGTCAGGAAATTTCTCCTCAGTTCTAAGTTGCTTCTCTTCTTGATTAGTTTCCACCCATTGCTTCTTGTTCTACCCTCAGGTGCCTTGGAGAATAGTTTGACTCTCTCTTCTTTGGGGCAACCCCTGAGATATTGGAACACTGCTATTATGTCTCCCCTAGTCCTTTTTTTTCATTAAACTAGACATACCCAGTTCCTGCAACCATTCTTCATATATTTTAGTCTTCAGTTCCCTAATCATCTTTGTTGTTCTTCTCTGCACTCTTTCTAGAGTCTCCACATCTATTTTACATCGTGGCTTAAATAGGTCTTGCATACAGGACACACCCCTTACTAGAAAATATATGTGTGTGTGTGTGTGTGTGTGTATACACACACACACACACACACACACACACACACACACACACACACACACACACACACACACATATATATATATATATATATATATATATATATATATATATATATACATACACACACATACATACATACATACATACATACATACATACATACATACATATATAGTATAATAAACATCATAACTCCTTTTACAGAATTTCAGTTTAATTGGGTTAAATTAAGTAGCACAAGAATGCTTCAATCATGTAATCAATAATTGAAAGGTTTTTAAAAAATGCAACAGGGCTTATCCTCTTCTAAGCAACACCAGGATAGAAATAAAGAGCTATGCTGACAATAATTATATAAGTAATGAATGCTATCCCTTATTTCCTAAATTTAAAAAAATAATCCATGGAATTATGAATATAAATGTCTAAAATGTATGCATTTGTGAATTCGAAGAAAAAGGGTGTTCTACATAAGGGGACTTTAAAGAAAACTATCACCTTCAAAAAATATTGGGGATATTGGTAAATATTTTGGGGCAGTTATGTAATTTGCATTAACTAAACTGTTCCAAAAAATCTTTAGATTTTTTTAGGCATTTATCTTCAAATGAATCACTATGAAATAAGATGAAAAGAAAATCTGTAAGAAAATACAGCATTAATATATCATGCACATTTGATTTCCACTATCTGCTTATCCTGAGCTAATTATTCACTGTGTATTTTAATTGTATTCTTGGGACTCAATTGGTCAAAAGCAATTTCACTTCCTCCTTTGAAGATGAAAAAGAATAAGAAATAAATCTGAAGCTTAGCAGTATGCAAGTTCAGGAAATCATATTAAAGTTTTTAGAATACAACCTATCTAGTAGTTGAGGTATCACAGAAACATCCAATTCAATCTTTTTTTGTCTTTTTTTTATCTTATTACAGTAAATCTGGTCCCTTCTATTCAATTATTAAATAATTACAGATCTGATTCAACAGACATCTGTATAAAAGAAGGCACAATTCCTTCTACATATTTTTTCAATATAGGTAGTCCTTGACTTATTCAATATAGGTACTCCTTGGCCACAATTGAGGCCAAGATTTCCATGGTTAAGCAAGCCAGTTGTAAAGTGAGTTTTGCCATTTTATGACTTTACCTTTGGTAAGCAAATCACTGAAGTTGTTAAGTGAATTATGTGGTTGTTAAGCAAAGCTGACTTTCTACATTAACTGCTTTTGGGAAGCTGGATGGGAAGATTATATATGGTGATTACTTGATCCTGAGACAATGCAACTGTCATAAATATGTGATAGTTGCCAAGTGCCCAAATTTTGATTATTTGGGAATGCTACAGCAGTCAAATGTAAAAAATGGTATTAGATCACTTTTTTCAGTGCCATTGTAACTTCAAATGGTTATTTAAAAAATGGTTGTAAGTTGAGGACTATCTGTTCCATTGGTTTAAAAAGAATAAAAAAAGAAGTATTTACATTTTTTTAAAAAAAACTGGTACTAGATAATCCTACATAACAAATAGAATAATTTAAGTTATAAAAGGAGTTTCTAGGAACTGACACCAACAATTAATACATACAGTGAAAGTTGCATATGGAAGCCCAGTATACTAGAGATAGGTGCAAGTGAAAATAAATGCATATTTTTCAAAATCATTGTTTACAATTTCGTTCAAAATTTGTTTTAGAAATTCCAATGAAATATTGTCTTTCTAAACAGGACAGCAGAATGAACTGGGTTTATACTTATGTGCTTAACCTCACCATGTAAAATAGGCAGTGAATTGTGTTATTTTAGGTTGGGGACACAGGAGAAGGAAGAACTAGAGCTTTAAAGATGCATGGTTAATGGGCAACAGAAATGAGAAAGCATCCCATATATTGAATTACACTGTAAGCAGCCTTTTAAGAGAAACTCAGCTTGGGGTATGGATAGATTAAACACGATTTTCATTCTTCTTTGTTTGTTTGTTTGTTTGTTTATTCTTGTCTCATTTTTCTTGTTTTATTCCTATTTATTCCTTTTTGTCTCCAGTTTTTAAAAAAATATTTCAGTTAATGAGGAAAAATACAGAGTTGGGAATGGCATGCGGAGTGAAGAAAAAGCCCTGCAAGCAAGCAAGAAGGCAAAATCCCTACAATCAGAACTGATGAAAGTATTATTTTGACACGATTAAAATAGAACCTACACAGCTTGCAGCAAAAATCTGGTTAGAACTCAGCAGTCTCCTACATCAGATAGCATGTTGATTGTACTGCTTAGACAGAAATGAATTCTGCATGTGAAATTTTTCTCCTTGTTCTTGCCATTCTCTTTCATGTTCTTTCTGCATTTCCAAGAATCTGATCCTGTAGGATATGGTTGTTTCAAAACTATGATTCTGTAATTTTGGAAATTTATTTTGCTTGATGATTATAAATGGTGATTTATTATGAATTCCTGACCCAATACTTAATGTGATAAAGTTGTGTCCTAAGTAAGGTGACCAGACATCCCGATTTTGGTGGGACAGTCATGATTTCTAACAATTTGTCCCGTGTCCCGCTGCATTTTTAAAAAGTCCCGATTTTCTAGCTTCATGTTGAAAGCGCAGTGGATTTGCTTAAGAAATCCTAACTGGGGCAATACATTCTGTCTAACCCCTCTCTCTGTCTCAGTACTTTCATTGAAGATATTAAAACGTTAAAGCAAGAAAACGGACCCCCCTGCCCCTTTTACTTACTTTTATAAGAAAAGATGACCCAGTACCATAGAGCTCCAGGAAATACTTTGGCTAGAGTAGTAGCGACTGTTCCTTCCTGGATTTCCCAGAGGGGAGGGGCACGGAGGTTGGACGTCGGCTCATGTGGGAAAAATAGTGGCAAGGTTTCTTTAAAAAATATTTCCCTGGGATTAATTTCACCATTTTAATTTGCTCAGTTCTTTGTATTAACATCTACATCATTCTGGATTGATTTGGAGTGCCTGCCTGCTGGTAAATGAGCTGGGTTTTTTTCTTTTATTTTTTTAATATATTTTAAAATAATATTTTATTTATTGTGCATAGGATTTTTTTAAATAGTTTTATTCTGTGTGGATTCTTTTTTTAAATTGTCTTAGACTATTTAAAAAAAGATTCTATCCAAAATAAATTGAAATAAACCATTTTAAAAATTCTATGCACAATACTTTGAAATGTATTGTGCGTAGAATTTTTAAAAATGGTTTTACTTCAATTTATTCTGTGTGGAATAGTTTGAAATGTTTTACTTCAATTTATTCTGTGTGGATTCTTTTTTTAAATTGTCTTAGACTATTTAAAAAAAGATTCTATCCAAAATACAAAATACCAGCTGCAGTTATTCACTTAAGAACTGTGGCAAGAAAGGTGGTATAATGGGTTTAGTGACCAAAGTTACAATGGCATTGAAAAAAGTGTCTGATGACCATTTTTCACACTTAGCGACCATTTTAACACTTAGCAACCATTGCAGCATCCTCAGGGTCACGTGATCAAAATTTTGATGTTTGGCAACAGTTACAATTTATATTTGTAAATTGTAGTTATGTTGAAATAAAAAAAATATTACAATACTATTTTTGTGTTGTATGAAAATTTTTGTTGCTCTGTATAAAATTTTTAATCAGCCCCCCCCCCCCCTGGTCAAAGGTGTCCCTCTTTACCAATCTGAAAATCTGGTCACCTTAGTCATTAGTAAAATAGAAAATAAAACATGCCTCTCCTCTTACTTTCTCCAGTGAGAAGGAAACAGAGTGTTTGATTATCTCTTTGAGAGAGAAAATTCAGAGACGTTCACTATGGTGCAAATGTAGCGGCGAAATGCCCTGATCCGACACATGGCAGGGCTCCCGATTTGATTTGCAACACTGTGGGCACCCAAATCGGATGCACAGAGCTGCAGAGCAGCTTGCATGGCTTCAATCCAGCTCCCAATATTGCAGGAGACCTCAATCCAGTACACAGCACTGCTTGGGTGGCCTCAGGTACACATGGGGTGACCTGGGATGACCTGATCTGGCATGCAGTGCTGTAGGGGGCTCCAACCCAGCCTGCAGTACTTTGGGGTGGCCCCAAACTGGTACATGATGGCTGTGTAGTGTTAGGTAGCCCTGTGTGCTGCAGGGTGACTGGTGTATGTGTGTGTGTGATTTGGCACAGGCCGACTGCACAGCATACAGGGAGCTCCTATTGCTGCAGAGGGTCTTGGGCAGCCCTGATCCATCTGTGCAGCATTCTGGACGCTTGACTACGCAAGGGGGGTGCTCATCCACTGGACAGGAGACCCGCCAGAAATTAGGGAGAAGAGGCGCCCAGGGAAAAGTGATATAAATAATGGAGTCCCGTGGTGCAAAGGGGAAGAACAAAGGCAAAAAGAAAGGGAGACAGAGACAGAGACTAAAGTAAGCAGAGAAACAGCGTGAGAGAAAGGGAGATAGCAGAGACCAATGGAAAAGGAGCCAAAGCAAGCAGAGCTAAGGGGAGGAAGGGTTTCTGAGCCTCCCTTGCCATCACCCATCATATGATCCTTGCTTGGTGCGGGAAGTGATAGAGGCCAGAGGGAGAGAGAGTGAAGTTGATTCAGAGAGAGTAAAGATGATTCAGAACTTTATTTGATATATTTATCAAATATCATGGCCGAACTCATAGTAGCGGAAGCATGAGGCCCTGTCCACCCACCTGGACGCTTCTGTGCATGCCTGCACAGGAGCGAGCCCAAACCAGTAGTAAAAATATTTGCAACCCACCACTGTTGCATATTTGTAAGAGTGATTATTTGCCTGCCAAAAATCACATTTCAAAAAGTCAATAAGACAGAATGCAAAAAAGGGATAACTGGATGAAAAAAACAAGAAAAAAGAGAGAAGTGAGGCAAAAGAAAGAATTGAGCAGGTAATTGAAAAAAGGTTTAAAACTCAGTAGGCAAACAATAGGCATGAGTTCCGTCTTTCCAGATTGAATGGATAGAAGGTTAATTTTCAAAGGCATCCAGATTTTCTTAGATTAGAGCATGTCTTTAGCCACTTTTATCACCTCCCAGCTATTTGTTTTCAATGCATTTTTTATTCTCAGCGAATGTGGTATTAATTCCAATCCAATTATCTAGTAATTATCTGGGAGAAAAGCCACATCTTCCTATCAGGTAAATATATGTTAATGAGGTGGCTGGGTATCCTTTTCAGGAACAACAATTTGTCCACTAACAACAGTATTTTCCTGTCCACTAATTAAGAAGTAATTGTAATGTAATTGCAGACAAGCAAAGAAACAGCCAAGTAGTTCACATTGATTATGAGAGTATCATGTCACTCTATGGTATATGAAATAAACTGACAAACATTTGATACAGACATTGGCAACTAAACAATTATCACAATAGTTTTAAAGCCCGTTCCCTCCATTGCTACCACATCCATATGTTGTTTGTCATCTTCCAAAGCATGAGATTCCATAAACACCTTCCTCCTATTGTAATCTCTCACCAAGGCCCTACCATGCCTTCCAGCCAGTTGACAACCTTCATCTTGAACACTGGTGTTTTGCATTCATTTGCATGTACCAGTATTGGGGCATTCAAGCTGCAATGCTTGTACATGGCATTGCTATGAATTACTATCATGCTGCTTTTTGTCCAAAGTGTGTGCTAATTAACCCAGAATAAATCAGTTTTATTCAAAACAATAAAAATAAGATATGTGAAACGTTAATAATAAAAAACATTAAGAGTCTAACTCTTTTATGAATGGAAAATAATGGTTTGAAAATATCTTTGGTTGATTTTGTGATTTCGTTGATTTAATTGTTAAGTAAGCCACAAAGTTTTCCCACTGAGCCAAAAGCTTGGGTGTCCCTGCATTTAAATATCTTAGCTTTTATTATAAAGATTTTCAATATCAGTGGCACTCAAGGCCTCAGCAGAGATATCAAAGCATCTCAAAAATGTTTATTGTATGTTTGGAACCCTTATAGATCATAATTCCAAGTTCCAATGGGATATTCTAGAACAGGGATGTCAAACTGGCAGCCTGCGGACCGGATGTGTTACGTGCAAGCCACAGCCATCTTAGCTCCCCGAATGGGGAAAATGTCATGTGACTCCCTTTGATTTACCTATAATTTACCACATCTGACTGGAGCTTTGCCTGCAATATGCATATTTTTACATTTTTCTAATCAGTTCATCTACCCAATTCTTAACAATACCTTGACTAATGTTTGTGGCCTATGGCTCTTACCGCTAAAGAGTTCCATAGTATACCCTCCCCTGAAATATTGCCAGCTATACCATGCGGGACTGCTTCATTTAAAATATCATCCTCCCAGCCCATTGTAGGAAATAACTTTATAACTCTATATATTCATCCATCTCCTGCACTCTTACAGCAGTATAATAGTTGTGATATGCTTCCAAGCTCACCCATCTGGTATGTTTAAATGTGAGGCATATTGTTGTAATTCTAAATAATATCACCATTTTTCCTGAGAAACTACAGTGTGGATTGAAATTACAGAAATTACAATTCTTTAGCTTTAAACAACATAAAGAGTGACACTTTTCTTGGTTGATTCAGTAATTGTATTCTTGGACATAAACTTTTTTTAGACCTGGTATTACACTCAGTTCCACAACCAATTTCTCTAAAATTGCTTTACTCTTGTATCACATTTATCTGCCTTTTCCAACAGCTCATTTGTCTTTGGAAATATAACAGAATAACAGAGTCTGAAGACCTTGGAAGTCTTCTAATCCAACCCCCCAATCAAGAACGAAACACTATACCATTTCAGTCAAAAAGTTGTCAAGCTCATCTAAAAACCTCCAGTGATGGATCTGCCAAAACCTCTGGAAGCAAGCCATTCCACTGATTAATTGTTCTCACATGAAATCTCTCCTTAATTCTAGGTTGGTTTTCTCCTTAATTACTTTCCATAAATTGCTTCTTGTCTTGCCTTCAGGTGCTTTGGAGAATAGATTGACTCCTCTTTATGGCAGCCCCTTAGATATTGGAACATTGCTATAATGTTACTTCTTTTCATAAAAATAGATATACCCAATTCAATCACAATAGAGCTGGACAGGACCTTGCTGGTCTTCTAGTCCAACCTCCTGCTCAAGCAGGAGACCCTATATCAATTTAGATTGGTGGCTGTCCAGTCTTTTCTTTAAAACCTCCAGTGAAGAAGCCCTTACAACTAGTGAAGCAAGCTGTTCCACTGGTTAATTGTCCTCACTGTTAGGAAGTTTCTTCTTAATTCAAGGTTGATTTTCTCCTTGATTAATTTCCATCCATTGTTTCTTGTGTGCCTTCTGGTGTTTTGGAAAATAAGACTGCCTCTTATTTATGGCAGCCCCTCAAATACTGGAATACTGCTATCATTCCCCCCCCCAAAAATATCCTTTTCTCTAGAGTAGCTAAACATAAATCCTACAACTGTTCTTTATATGTTTTAGTCTCCAGGCCTTTAATCGTCTTAGTTGCTTTTCTTTGCACTTTATCCAAAGTCTCTTTTTTTGTAATGTGACCAAAACTGGATGTAGTATTCTAGATGTGGCATTACTAAGGCTTTATAAAGCTTTCATATATTTTATATAAATATATGGAAGCTCTTTCTTTTTTTTATAAGGAATCTATTATTCTAAGGAATCTGAAATTTCTGATATAAGTATTCAACTTCCTGTGCTCAATCCTCTATCACTGCCTCATCACATTTTCTGCTGATTTTTCTTTTGATCATATCTCTCCCAGCCCTCCTGAATAACATATACATGAAATAATTTGTTTCTCCCTCAGAGATGGTTTATCTGCTTTACAATTGCTAATTCTTTCAAGCTAGAATCTATTGAAATGTCTTTACTTCTCTAGTTAGGAATTGCCAGTCTTCTAATCAGAAAAGCATGTCTCTGTCCCAGAGTCTGGTTCAAAATCTTGTTTGGGAGGACTCCGAAGATTTGCAGGAACTTGCCCAATATTCATTATATTCTTAAAGATCTTCTTCTGGTATTGTCTCAGATACAATCCAGAAAGTACCTCCAGTGCTAATTGTTGTTCTGCTATCTACAGACTCAGACAGGAACAAATATAAATGTGTAACTTTTAAATGTTAAATTCCTGAACTGAAAGCTCTACTCATCCACTCATAATTACATAATTACAAACCTATTCAGCTCATTTTCTAACTACAATATTTTGTTGTTTATGATGGACTACAGTTTCCACATATTTCTAGATCTTCAAATGTAGTATTTATGGTGTTATGCAATGCCTGGCATTATATACTACTTCTGAAGGCAGGCTATTTCACTGATTAACTGTTCTCACTGTTGGGAAGTTTCTCCTTAGTTCTAGGTTGCTTCTCCCCTTGATTAGTTTCCATCCATTTTTTTTAATCTTGCCTTCTGGTGCCTTGGAAAATAGGTTAAACTCCTCATCTTTGAGCAATGACTCAAATATTGAAACACTGCTATCATGTCACCCCTGCTCCTTTTTTCTAGATTAGCCATACAAAATTCCTGCAACTGTTCTTCATGTGTTTTAATATCCTGGCCCTTAATCATCTTAGTTGCTCTTTTCTGCATTCTTTCCAAAGTCTTGGTAATGTGGTGACCAAAACTGGATGCAGGATTCCAGATGTGGTCTTACAAAAGTTTTATAAAGTGGTACTAATGCTTCATGTGATCTTGTTTCTTTCCCTCTGTTTATGCAATCAAGGATTTAGCTTTTTTTCTCCTTTATTAAGAACCATGAAAAGTACCAGCTATCCCATATGCCTTTGTTTTAAAAAGATATGGGATATATACTACTTTGTTTATCAGGGAGGTGAGAAGTTGCAGCAGGGAAACCTTTTCAACCAGCAGGTTTTATTTTTCTTTGTAGAGATTTATAGATGAAATAAGTCCCAGGGCAAAATAAAGCTTAAGAACCTTACCCTAATTATACAAGGAGAGCTGCAAAGTGCAAAAATATTGGATTGTTTTGTAGGAACAGGCAGAAGACAAGCAGAGTGCATACCTGAAAACTCAAGTAGCACTCAGAAGACGTGATAATAACGCCTTAATTAACACATGGACAGACTTAAGCATAATTTCAGTAGTGAAATTATGAGATCCTAGATCAAGTGAAGTCCAAAACTGCTATAGAATTCCTGGAAGACTGGCCATTGGCCATAAACAAACACATTAGAAATAAGCAATATCTACAATATATCACAAAAGTGAGTACACCTCCTCACATTTTGTAAATATTTAAGTATATCTTTTCATGTGACAACACTGAGGAAATGACACTTGTCTAAAATGTAAAGTAGTGAGCTTGTATAACTGTAAATGTGCTGTGCCCTCAAAATAGCACATCATACAGTCATTAATGTCTAAATTGCTGGCAACAAAAGTGAGTACTGAAGATGATTTTGAACAAATATCTAAATAAAAAGAATTTTCAGCAATGGAACAGTTCATCTAGAAAATGGTAGCTACCTAATTGCTGGAAATGCTTAATCAAAAACTAGATGGCTATTTTTCAGAAATGCTCCAGCCTTGACCGGTCTATTCCTTGACCGGTCAGGTAGTTGAATCAAATTATCTGCAAGAACTTTTCCAATATTTACATTCTGTAATTCTATGAAAAACTAGCATTGTATGTTTGCTTACACAGGACCAAAAATGCAACTTCTACATTTAGATCTTCATTCCTTGCCAAAAAAACCCTCAACATCACTTTTAAAATTCTACAAAGAAATTTGTTTCTACATTTAGTTCAACTTTGTTAGGATTATAGCGGTTGGACTCAATCCAAAAGGTAAACATCAGAGATCTCAAACCTTATCTCTTGCTAACCATCCAGATTTATACATCATGGACCAACCTTCCTGTCTAGGTATTGTGGCTTACTGTTTTCAAACTTATCTCCCAGATGGATGCTGTATCTGGCATCTGTCTCTCTAACCCCAGCATGGAAAAGTGATTCATATCCCACAGCATGTCCACATTGCTGATAAATTAAAGGGGGGAGGGGAGGAAGAGTGAGAAAAAAATTATAATTATAATTGTGCCATCTCCTGCAGTTTTAAAATGTGTGATTAAGTAATGTTCCCCTCCCATTGTAAGAGATGGATAACTCTCAAAATATGAACTTGAAATTAACAATTAAAAAGAAACATGGAAAATAGAAAAGGTAAAAATTCCTTGTAACCCCAAAAGTCACTGGGTAAACCAGCAATGCTATTCACATAGTATTCAATGAGATACAGCTTTTTCATTTTTTTTCCTCCCAGCCTTGCTTGGAATTAAATTGATTCAAATCATGTATCTCAAAAACGTCTGATGAAATAAGGTTGTTTTCACAGTTGTCAAATGAAATCCTTCTTATTGCTGCTGCTACTGCTGCTATTGCTATTATTAACAATCAAAAGGCCTGAACGAGAATAACAGTTATTTTACACTAGTGGTGGGTTTCAAAAATTTTTAGAACCTCTTCTGTAGGTGTGGCCTGTTTTATGGGAGTAGCTTGACAGCCACGTGATCGGGTGGGAATGGCTTACCAGCCATGTGACTGGGTGGGAGTGGCTTGGCAGTCATTGACCGGGTGGGGGCGCCTTGGCAGTCATGTGACCTGGTGGGGGTGGCCAAGACGATGTCCCTAAATTCCTTGCCCCAATGAATGATCTACAAAAAGAAGATATAAAACAGGAGATTTATTATTTTGTGCACTTACTACTTAAATAAGATTAAAATAAGTACACAAAACAATAAAAGAGCTAATTACAGAAGGAAGATGACTGTCCTTGCCAGTCTTCAATATCACTGACCACCTTGCTCCAAAGAATCGCCTGCACAAAGAAGAGACACAGAAATGAACTCTTCAATTGCATGCACTGCATTAGGATGAAACAAGCACACAAAATAATAGAAAAGGAAGATGACTCCTTTTGTGTGTTTTCAACATCACCGACTGACCACCTTGCTCCAATGAATGGCCTGCACAAAGAGACACAGAAAGGAAGACTTTAATTGCATGCACTGCATTGGGATGAAACAAGCACACAAAATAATAGAAAAGAAAAATGACTGTCCTTTTGTGTGTTGAAGTCACCCACTGACCACCTTGCTCCAATGAATGGCCTGCACAAAGAGACACAGAAACGAAGGCTTTAATTGCATGCACTACTACATTAAGGGTGAAACCAACACACAAAGCAATAAAACTGCTATTTACAGAGAGAAGATGACTGCCTTGCCGGTCTTCTACACCACCATCTCACCACCTTGCTCAATAACCTGCACAAAGAAGAGACATAGAAAGGAAGACTTTAATTGCATGCACTTACACCTTATATAAGAATAACACAATGAAAGAGATACACTCAAGTACTTACTCGTGTTATTGGTTTTCTGGTTGAAGATATTTCCAGATTGTTCTTAGGCTTCCAGACTCCTCAGTTGCACTTTTCTTGGTCTTTACTTGTGGATCATCAGCCGTGTGATGGTGTGCTCTGAGCCACTTTTTCACTGAAGGAATTGGGTCTCACCTCTCAACAGGCATGCCAATAACATTTATTGCCATCATATTATGTTTGGAACAATTAGGCAGGTTCTTTGCTCTGAACATAGGTTCATTTTTGAGAACCCCTTTTCTGCCTCTGCTGAACTAACAGCAATTGTCCTGACAATATCTCTAGCTTTTCTGATACCATCAGGAATTTTGTAGTTGTTTGGATTTTTGAGCACATTTTCCAAAAAATCTCTAGTCGTTCAGATTAATTTCGTAATTAAATTTTTTGCCAAATTCAATCAATGCTGCCTCTGCTTCTGACCATGGAACGACTACATCTTCAATGTTCCAGTAATCTGGCTCCAAATATGTGATAAAGTGTAACTTGTTTGTGTCTAGCAATTGGCTACCTGTTTTTAGATGGTCGCAATCCATCAGCTTTTTATTCAAATTGATGATGGTGCTTGACAAAAGGTTTTCACAAGGAAGGGCAGCAAATCATTGATTTGGAGCTAATTTTATGTTTTTGAAGGATTGTGTAGCTAGCATTGCATCAATGTTTTTTTTCATATGGGCCTTTACCTGTCTAAGCACTTCAAATGCTTTAATTGTTTTTTTCCGGCCTTGATGATATCTGTGTTTCTCCCCTGCAGGGCATTTGACAGAAGAGAAATCTCATTTAAAATATCAATCATAAGGGCCAAATCCTTCAAAAAATTTAAATTTTGAAAACGGGAAGCCATGCCTGGGAATTTTTCATTGCCCAGATAAAACAGATGTAGCGCTGGATAAGCACGCCACACAACTATGGTTGACCTTAAACTACAGGCAGCCCATCTTGGTCCCAAAACTCTGCCAATCTTCACAATTTCAATGCCCAATTGTTCAGAGATTTGGAAAAGGTCATTCTGGCTCTTGCAGGATTTCTGGAAAGTGGTGTATTTTATCAAGGAAGATCTTGAAGTGGTTCACTTGTTTTATTTCTTTCATTGCATCATCCAGCACAAGTTGGAGGCGGTGTTTCAAGCAGTGCCAGATTATGATGTTTGGAAAGTCTTGAGCTATTCTGGTGCTGACTCCAGATTTTCTCCCAAGCATAACGTTGGCACCATTGGAGCAGAAAGCTATTAAATTCTTCTGCAGATATCCGGTGGTAAATCCAACTTTACGTAAGCTTCCCATCGCTGCAGAACATATGGTCTCCACATCTTGTTTTTCTAATTCCAACAGCTCAACGAAAATGGTTGCTGGGCATTCTTGATCCTCAACTTTAACAAAAACTATCAGAACTGCTTTCATTGAAAGCATTGAGGCTTCATCGATTATTAAGCACACCTTTAGATTCTTTGCAATAATCCTGGAGAACACTGTGGTTTTAATTTTGTTTACAATGAATTCAACTATTTTCACCGCGGATCTCCATGAATGCAAGCCTACTCTCACATCTACTCCAATCATAGTTAGCAAATATACCTGCCCTTTGATGTCTGAGAATGTTTTGCATCTTTGTGCCAGATCGTAAACAGTAAAAAATATTTTGCAAGTACTGGATAAATGTTTGTCAGTTGACATCTATGGATTTGGTTAAAGCATCCTGTTCCCGTTGTTTACTGTTCTCTCTACAAATAAGGTGTGCTTTTGATTGAAAATGTTCCTTCAACTTTTTCCTGAGAGAGGATTGCCGATTCTCCTTAGTTGTCCCTGCTGCCACAACCTGGAAATGCTTCCACTCTCTAGAAACATGAATACCTTTCTCTAATGAGAACATGGGTTTTGCACAATACTCACAACCTAACTTTTTGTCGGATACTGCCAGTCCATCATACTTCTCCTGGAAGTTTCTGTATTGCTGCAAACTCCAGCAGTCAGGAAGTTGTGGAACTTCAGTGGAGGAGATGGACTTGCTGCTTTCTCCAACCTCAGATGGTGGAAGTGCTGGTGGTGTTGGTGTTGGTGCTGGTGACTGTTGTGGATCAGCTGATTCCTCATCGCTTGGTTTTTTGGAGAAGAAAGCTATCATAGTCTGTTGCACCTTCTTCATCCTGTTAAATAATACTAACGGCAAAAGACTTAATTGTGGACTTAATTGTGGTTGTAAGCTGAGGTCTATAGGTAACAGAAGGGACCTCTGTTTTCACCCAATAATGTACAGTCTTTTCAGGAAGGATGTCCCCCAACAAACAGGAAAGATATAGTTTTTCATCTAAGAAGTTAGGTCAAGAAGAATGAATGTCATAGGTAGATTCACAGAACAATACATATTTCTTTTTCTGAAATTTATTACTCAGTTCAAAAAACAGAAATATATGAATTAGGTTCAGTACTTAGGTCAATCCAAGTAGCTATTCAAGAGTTAGTGGTGTCATGGTTAGAAGTAATGGTAAAGCAAGATATGGATTTAAAACCAGAAATATTTTCTTGGGTATTTCAAAAGGAATACAATACATATTTAATTTTACACATGTTAGCAGCTGCTGGAATTATGTTTGCACAACAGTGGAAAAACAAAGATATGAAAATGAATAAAGAAAAATTAGAATATGCAGGAATGAATAAATTGACAATTAAAATCAAGGAGAAGGCTTCAAATACTTTTTAATATGGGATTTGTTTTATCAATGGCTAACTAACAGAAACAGAAGTTAGAAATCTAAAAGTATGAAAGAAAACACCAATTAAAATTTATAAGGAAATATTATTAGTATTAGTATTATTAGTACTTGATCATTATTAATGTGTAGATAACTGCAGGACATTACACACACACACCCAAACTATGACAGCACCAAGAAAATACCAAAAGAGTAACAGTTTTCTCCCAAAAGACTGCAGATGAAACATTTTTTCCTCTAACCCTAAGGACAGGAAAGACAAAGCCATTGGAATAAACACCATCAAGGCATTGTGGGAAGTTATAAAGGACAGTGCCAGGAAGCTCACAGAACCAGAAACCACCAGACACAAACACCAGCTGAAAGGTAAATTTTAAATAAACTCATTAAGACAAAGGAAAAATAGCTTGCCTTTTCTTGTTTCCTGGCAGAACTAACCCCCAGGATAGGAAAGACAAAAGATCTGGGATCAAGATTAACCCAGGAATACAGGAAAACAAAAGCAGGGCAATCAGAAACCATCAAAACTCATCAAGCTGCAGGAGCTCACAAAGCAGCACACAACTCAACATACAAAAACAGCCATGGAGTCACTTGGTTATTGCTGCAAGAAGCAACTACCTCACAATTACCTCAACAACTAGATATCACACAGAAACACACAAAATCTAGCAAAGCTGCCTTGCACCAACCTAGCCTGCCCATAGAAAAGCAGCCACATAAATTTTATGTGCCTCACAGTGGCTGCTTTTAACTGTCCATGTTGATGCATGGTTTGGGCGATTTTGTGTATTTCTGTAGTGAATTCACAAATACATGCATCACAAATAAAACATTTGCAAAAAGCAATAACATTTTTTGTAATAAACATATCCTATAAACAATACATTTAAAAAAATCCCTAATAGCATTAAAAAAACATCCTATAAGCAGTAAATTAAAAAAAAATCCCTAATAACATTAAAAAAACATCCTATAAGCAATAAATTATAAAATTCCCTAATAGCATTAAAAAAACATCCTATATGCAAAAAATTAAAAAAAAATCCCTAATAGCATTTAAAAAAACCCTATAAGCAATACATTTAAAAAAAATCCCTAAAAACTATTTAAAAAATTCTATAAACAATAAATAAAATATACTTTTAAAAAACATTCAAAGCATAAAGAAAAAAAACCCCAAGTCACTTACCAGCAGGCAAAATCAGCAGCTCTCTGATGTGATGGATGCAGGGAGTAGGCAGGTGACCAGGCAGCAGATAAGCTGGACTGGAGGGACACAGGGACAACCCAGTCAGCTATGCCCACCTGGCAGGCTTAGCCAGACAGGTGAGGCTGGGGACTGGGTGGGAGGGTGGCAAGAAACCCTCAGCCAAGCACCACGTGACCCTGCAGTCTAAGCGAGCTCAGGGATCGGCTGGAACGAAGGCCGCAAGGGATCCCTGGACTCGCCCAGAGCTCAGAGCAATGGTAGGCCGCTCCAGCTGGCTTCCTGCTGCCCCCACCCCCATGCTTACTTGCAGAGCCCGGGGACCTCGCCACAGCCCCCCACTCCCACCTACTTGCAGCCACATGCCTTCATGAGGCCCCAGGCTCGTGTACATCTTAGACCACTCAGCGTAGGCTCCCGCCATGGCCACCCACCCCCCACCTTCTTGCGGCCATACAGGGACATCACAAATGCCTTTGCAAGGCCTCAGACTCCTACTTGTGGCCACGCAGTATACGCAAGGCCAGGGACCTCGCAAATGCTTTTGTGAGGCCCCAGGCTCGTGTACATTATAGGCTGCTTGCCGTAGGCTCCCGTTGTGGCTGCCATCCCCCACCTACTTGCGGCCATGCGGTGTATGCGAGGCCGGTGACCTTGTAAATGCCTTCACAAGGCCCTGGGCTCATGTACATTGTAGGCCTCCCATCCCCCGTTCCTGAGCTTAGTTGCAGCTTACCTGAGGGAAGCAGCAGTAACAGCAGAGAAAGCAAGCGAAGGGAGGATCCGATTCCGATCAGCAAGCAACGACGCGAGAGCCAAACAAGAAAAGAGGTAAGTGGGCCATCCATGCCATGGTTTAAATCAGGCTGTCAGAGGTGAGGCAATTGGTGAGCCAGCCAATCAGTGAGTGGCGGGTAGGAAAAGCATGATGCTGACAGGCAGGGCGAGCAAGTGAGAGGTGACTGGACAAGCAGGGCAAGCGAGCGAGCTGTGACCGGATGGGCGGGTGGGCGGGTGAGGGAGCGGGGAGGAGAGAGTGGGAGGGAGCATTCTGGTAGTGTGCCACCGGACAAATGGGTTCCGAAAGTTATGCTAAATTTGATGAACGGATACGCGCATATCCGTGTGTACCGGGAGAAACCCACCTCTGTTATACACTCTTGCTAATTAGAGTGGGCTCTGTCAGCACTGTAATATTTTATAACTACATCAAAGTAGTTCAATTTCAGGCTCCTATTTTCTTCCAACAGTTAAACAATGAGCTATTAGCCTCTTTTTGGCAGCACTATTTGTTACAGGATAGATAGAACAGAGCAAATAAGCAACTTAGAATCTTGCTGCACTTAATTCAGCAATTATCTTTTCTGATAAACCAGCCTGATAGCCTTTTATATGAAAGCCACATGGTGGTTCGGTAGCTTAGATGCTGAACTTGTTGATCAGAAAGGTTGGCAGCTCGAGTCCCTAGTGTCGCACAACGGAGTGAGCTCCCGTTACTTATCCCAGCTTCCGTCAACTTAGCAGTAAAAATGCAAGTAGAAAAATGGGGACCACTTTGGTGGGAATGTAACAGTGTCCCGTGTGCCTTCAGCATTTAGTCATGCCGGCCACATGACCATGGAGATGTCTTCAGACAGCGCTGGCTCTTCAGCTTTGAAATGGAGATGAGTACCACCCCCTAGAGTTGGGAACAACTAGCACATATGTGTGAGGGGAATTTTTACCTTTACCTCTGACACTGCCCAGTTTTTGTTTCCAACCCAATTCATTTAATTAACAGTTAACTTAGTGATTCTCTACCACTCAGTTTGTCTGAATTATCATTAATTTTAAAGTATGTTTCTGATATTTTTGATCATAACATCAGTTCAGAAATGTATAATTTATTCCTATGAAAGTATCATCTTAAAAAAAATTAGCTATTATGTGAGGTCCTCCATGCTGAGAGAAGCATACCTAAAAGTAAGATCTAAAACAATGATTTATTTCAAAAGAAATGCAGTAAAGGTAACTCTAATACTCCTTTAGTCAGCTCTTGCATTCGTATGAATGAAAACCAACCATTTGTTGGTTTCAGAAAAGCAAATTTCTTGTACACATATCCTTTCTTTGTTGCCTTCTCTAGCAGATTAAAACAATGTGGATAAAAGGAGCCTTATTATAATAATCACTTATTTTACTCAACATTAAATAAGGATGCTGTGTTGGTTTAGGAATTAATACCTCCTTCTTGGTATAAGCAAAAGGTTGAACATGCCAAAATGTATGTACTTTTAAAACATTAAGTTTTAAACAGTGTTAGTAATTTATCAAGCACCACTGAGACGAAAGGAAGACATTGGATAAACAATGGAAAAGTTGTAGCCAAAAGGTATTGGAGAGGCAACAGTTTTCAAATTGTCAAGGAGATAATTCCATAATTGTGGATCAATTTTAATCACAGCTATGATTCATAATTCAGATGCTAATAAAAAATGCAATGCAAGAGTTGTGTCTTGCTTTGTTTACCTGGATGAATGGGCAGATGTCAGTGATATGTCATCTGATATCTTAGATATTGCTTCACTCAAAATTAATCTATCACTCTATAGGTGTTTTCCTCTGCTATCTGGGCAATAGGAATCCAGAGCTGCTGAGAGTCAGGCAGCATATGATTTAGTAAATTATTTCATATTGATGGTGGTCAGCCAATGTTCAGACTGGATTTGGCATTTTTGTCCACCTATTGAGGTCTTCCCAAGAATCAGGGAAAGGCAGATGTAGATGTTTGACAGAAGTAGAGGTATTCTTGCAAGATGTAACCTGTTTCAAGTAAAGCTGCCTTTTGCAATGGATTGATGATGAATTTGTCAATGCCAGTGGTGCCCCAGGTGTTTTGGGATTGCATCCAAAGTGTCTCTGACAATTGGTATTGCCTTTGCTTTGTTTTGCCAGAGTCATTATATTTCAATTTGCAAGTCTGTTATCTTCTCCAGTTCTTTCTCTTCTATTTTGCTGTATTGCCATGTCCACTATCCAGATGTTTTGGTCTTTCTTATCAACAATTATTAGGTCTGGGGGTGTTGTATGCCAGATAGCTGTTTGTTTGTAGTCTAAACTCCCAGAGTATTTTAACTTCTTCATTTTCTATTACTTCCTCTGTTTTATAGCCCTACCAATTTTTGTTTACAGGCTAAAGGAATTTCTTGTATCGGTACATCTTGTACATCTTGTAATGCACCATTATTGTTATTTTGTCATGCCATTGTTTGTAGTCAGTGTAACTAGATAGTGTATTGTTTCTTAAGCTTCTGGCTTTATATGCATTTCTTCTTAAGACATATTTTGTGCAGCCAGAATTAGCTCCTCTATCCTTTTCTTCAATTTTCTTGCTCATGGGCATTACCAGATCTTGTTATCTGCTTTCCCTGCTTTTTTTTTAATGTAACATGCCTTGCCTTGTCTCTTTTCTATTTTTCATTTTGTCTTTCTTGTAGGCAAGTTTGATATTTTCATCAGTTAGCAAGTCTTCTAAACTATGGCTTCAGAGTGTATCTTCTTCACTCTCCTTCAGATGTATTGTATTTCCTATACTCTTTTCTCTTATTCAACTGCCTGATGTACAATGCTCCTTGGTAAGCAGAATCTGTCGACATTGCTTTGCAGATGAAGAGCATCATTCATTCTCTTCATTCATTCATGCTTATTATTTATGTAAAATTGATGTTGCCACATCCCCTTCTGGTATCTGGTTAGACACCATTGTGCTATTATTTCTCTAAGGACCTGCATATTGCATTGCTATGCTAGTGATCTATGAATAGCAGTAGAGAGCTCAGTCAGCAGTTTTCTAAGTGCCTCAACTCAGTAAATCTATAGCAAGGCTCCAACAACAAAACTCTAAAAGCTGTAACAATGGGATAGTGTAATATTGAAATAGGACTGGACTGACTCCTGTTGCTTCCGAACAAAGCATGGAAGAATTTGGAAGACAACACTTATATAAAACAAAGCAATTGACACCTTAAATAAATAGGTCCCTTAATGAAAGTAATCTTCTTTTAAAATGTTTTTTCAATAAAGATTATAACGAATGAGGCTATAGGAAGGTATTTAACTAAGATGCTCAGAATCCTACAGCAAGACTCACTTGTTTTTGCTGTGGTGCCATATTTTTCCTGCCAGTTAGTGATATGCAGAAGAGCTTGATCTTCAAAGGCTAAGATATCAATCAAATGCAAAAAACCCAACAAAAAACTCAAAAAGGGCAGGGCTAAGTTAAGACCGCAAAAGATATATATATATATTTGTTTTTGTTTTTTTGTTGAGGAGCTTTTCTCCCACTATACACATCAGCGCCTTATCTGGTAAATCTGCCTAAAAAATTGGAGCTTTGGCAGATTTCTGCAGCAATTCTTCTAATCTTTCAATTAAAAGGTGTACTGTTAATTAATATTAGAGTAAGTATTGTTATAGATGATTATATCAGTCTATTTTATATCTGCTAAAGGCACAAATAGTTTGCTTAAAAAAGAAAATATTCAGTTATTTTATAAAGCATACAAAGGAAAATCCTGTAGAAGTACTTATACAAGAATTACACATATACTTATGCTTGTATCTTAGTAATGAGGTAATATTTTTCAAATGCTATAAATAATTTATTCTCATCCTTATTTCCCTCCCTTAAACATTGTTGGAATTCTTAGAAGGCCATATAATAAACTTGTTCTGATTCAGAACATGCAGAAATCATATGTCATTTCTTTTCATTGCTGGCATCATCCTTAAAAGTGATGCCATAAAATGAAATATTTATTCATTCCAGACAGGAATTATTAGCAAGTGTTACAATCTAGTTCTTCCTTTCTTCCTTTCTTTTCATGCCCTTGATTTCCAGAAAATGAAAACTGATTAGTTCAGCACTTTTTACAAAGAGCTAGTTTGCTTTAGCTCAGGTACATTACACAAAGCAACCTAATGTCTTTGCAGCTGTTGGAATTCAAACATAGTCTTAAAAGCTCCTACCTTTAGAATACTCAGACAAGTTAAAATCTCCTGAACATTTGGAAAAATAAATGGTTCAAACAACTAACCAAACAAGGAAAGATAAAACGTGCACCTGTATTTTCCCCCTAATTGATAAGAAAATGAAATAATCCTACCACAAGCTATAAAAAAATTGAATAGAATGAGAAAAAATTATTACCATGGTCAGCTGCTTCATGGCAAGGCAGGCCGAAAACTTTAAGCTACTTTTACACACTGTGGAACAAAAACACTAGAAAAACAGTAGCCTAGACAATTCTATTCAACCCACTCCTGTTATATATGAAGCCTTATAGCTGGGGAAAAAGGTTTAAGTATGATTAGTTAAGACAAACTTGTAGCTGACAGGCTAAATATTAAACTAGGAAAGGTCATCTGTTACGACTCTCCCCATCTCTTTACTTCATCTGCTGGGGGAAAATCAATGCTCTTTAGGCTCCAGTGATAACACATCATTAGCTACACTTGTACATATTTATTGGCGTGCTAAAGAACAATGCAAAAATGACCTTTTGAAGCAGTGAACTTGCTTTGGCACAATAATCATTGCAATGCACCATTACCCTATAGATTTTTTGGCTAGTTCATTAGCAGCAACATCTGTTATTCAAGAGTGTCGCTCCACACTTCATTTTTTCACAATATATAATTCTCCATACATTTATGCTAATAGTGAACATGCTCTTGAATTTAAAACACATGATGTAACCAATTGAAACAACTTCTTATGCAGATCAATTTCTGGTTTCATGTTTGTGTTCAAGCATTGTGAGAAACCAGATTTCTTCTAAGGCAAATACTGAATAGCTGATTGCTGATTTAATAAGCTTTTACTAGAAGAGGTTTGTGACAAATGTCTGCTTGTTCAATACTTTTTAAAATGTGGACTTAGCTACTAGTTATTCACTCCTGCAGCTCAGTCCAAGTACAATTTTCCTGTCTACCAATTCTATAACTCATATTCCTTCTGATATTTTTTGAAGACAATTTTTTCTCTAGCCAAATGGCAACCCATATTTGTAGGGTCCTTAAAGGCTCTCTGAGCTTGATTGTAGCAATAGCACTTAGACTTATATACCACTTCACAGTGCCTTACAGCCCTTTTCAAGCAGTTTACAGAGTCAGCATATTGTCCCCAACAATCTGAGGCCTCATTTTACCGGCCTCGGAATGATGAAGTCTGAGTCAACCTTGAGCCGTTGAGAATTGAACTGATGAACTACAGACAGATGTCAGTCAGCAAAAGTAACTTGCAGTACTGCATTCTAACCACTGTACCACCATGACTCTTGTACTCTTCCAGATGTTTCCTTACCAAACTAGATAATATCAATCAATGCTACTAAGGAATGGGATTTATTTTCATTTTATATACTTGTCTTGTCAATGTTGACAAGTAGTACTGGTGGTTCCTTGACTGGATTGTTGTTGCTGTTGGCTTGTGTTTGTCTGAGTTGGTAGTTCCTTGATTGGGGTATTATTTGCCTCTTGATTGTTGGTCTTATATTAATATATGTTCATGTAGGTGTTAATTGCTAATGAGGATAGGTTTGTGCTATGTTATTTTTGGTTTTTTTTTATAGTCTCTTTTTGAATGGCATGTAGATATTGTTTATGTGTCTATTCATGACCAATTTGTCTGAGTCAGGCTTCCATGAATTCTCTAGTAATTTTTGACTTGACTTGGTCTAGGATGCTCACAGTTTCCTGGTGAAACTATGATGAAGTCTGTCCATGTGTTAATTACTAAAACCCAAGTATACCATGTCCTCAGCATTTTGCTGGTCCACTAATTTAGTCACTTTATCAAAGAATAAAATAAGATTTGTTTGGCACGATCTGTTTTTGACAAACCTGTATTGGCTTCTGGTTATAAATTTGTTTGCTGCTAGATGTTCACAGATCTGTTGCTTGATTATCTTTTCCAAAATCATCTCAGGTATTGAGGTCAGGTTGATTGGCCTGCAATTTCCTGAATCCATTTTCCCCTATTTTTTGAAGATGGAAACTCAGTGCTTCAGAATCTTTGAAAGATATGGTCCAATGGTTCCAATATCATATCTGACAGGCCCTTCAGATCTCTGGGATGTAATCCATCTGGTCCTAGTGAACTTGTCTAGAGTGGACAGGTTTTATCTTACCATTTTCTTGCCTGTTTTAATTTGCATTCCTAGCCTGTCATTTACAATTCTGTTTTTGATAGGTTGTGCTATTTTTCCCTTTTCATGAAGATAAATGTAAAGAATAAATTAAGCAGTTTTGCTTTCTCTCAGCTGCTCATCCCTTCTTTGCCATCTTCTCCCATTAGTGGACTAAATGTTTCTTTCTTTATTTTTTTTACTTGTTGAAACTTTTAAAATTATTTTTGACATTTGTTGCAAGTCTTACATCATTCTGAGCCTTAGCTTTGGTAACTTCATCTTTGCAGAGTTAAGCTACATCCTGGTATTGTGCCTTCTTTTTTTATTTCTCTCTCTCTCTCTCTCTCTCTCTCTCTCTCTCTCTCTCTCTCTCTCTCTCTCTCTCTCTCTTTCTCTCTCTCTTTCTCTGAATGTGTGTGTGTGTGTGTGTGTGTGTATTAATTCTTTTAAAATTATTATCCATACAGCTGCAGTTGCTCTCTAAACATATTCAGAAAACTGATCTCTTAATGCATCTCTCCAGTTCAGCTACCAGTTAAGCCACAATATATAGTCAAATTACAGTATGCATTCCCCAACCAATAGAAAGAATAATGGCACATTAATCCATTCTATAATCCTTCCTAATGCAGTGATAAAGCTTACACATATTAAATTAAGGTGACTCATCCTCATTCTGTTCCATTTGATTCAGAGCCAGTATGGCAGCTGGAACATCTCTGGTTAAGGATGGTGTTGTACTCAGTAAATCAACTATTTTTTTCAAAACATTTTCTAATGTTCATTCCTGAATTTATAATATTGATCCCATTGCTTTGGCCTCAGCTCTCACTTCAAAAGCCTATTTCCTTCCCAGTCATCTGGCAGTTGGGAGGTTTATAGGCAAAATTCATACTTCTCCATTTTCTGGGAAATCAGATGATGTAAGATTTAAGCAGAGTAAGAACTTCTATTTCCAAGGCATTTAGCAAGTAGAATGCTGCCTTGAAGATAAAATGCTGTTATTCAGCATTAGATTTTGCACATTCAGTAATAGACATTTTGCACAAAATCTAAAAAACTTTAAACTTTTTAATCGCCTGATTTTTCTGAGAAGGATTAAATATATGCCACAAGCTACGAACTACAGATATTATCTGTCAAATCTCAAGACTATGCTAATATAAGTGCTGGCCCTCAATATACCCTTCTAGGATGAGAGATAGATAGAGTCATATGCTTTAAGGACTGGATTCCAAAAAGTCTCCTGTTTTATTTCAGGAATAATCTTATCTGAATGGATTAAAATGATACTCGGTCCTCCTGTTTTTCCATCTTAATTGAGGGAAAATATATAGAACTCAACAGCTATCTTCCCCCCCCCCAAAAAAAAAATTTAGATGTTTTTTTTTGGGGGGGATGACTTTGTCTAGTCTAGATGACTAGATTGATGACTAGGCAAAGTGTCACATTTCATAAAAGTCAAAGCAGATTATTTTTTTCATGGTGAGCTCCTTTGAAGAATATATATTTTGAAGTAACGTTTTTGTTTTGAGGCATTGTAAGATGACATTTGCAGCAAAAATTGGAATAGCAGGCAAATTTCATACTGACTTTCTGAAAAGATTAAGCAAAAAAGAAAGAACAGTCTTCATAAATGGATTTTTTTAAGGAATTGATACTGTGGACGTATCATATTGGTTTCTGTTTTCCATAAAAGAAGATAATAATTAGGTTAGCCAGTGTGCCTAGACTGTTGACAATAAGCATTATCAATTTCTCTTAGGTGAAAACCTAAAGAGAAATTATGTAACATGAACAATAAAAATAAGACTCTCCACCTACCCCAAGGTGATCTTATGGAATGACCTTAGTGGTCGGTCACTATACTTTAGACAATCATTAGCTCCATCTATCCCACCATGGTGTTCTTAGAATATCACTCTCTCCCGCCTTTTGGGGAATTGCTGCAATGGTATCACGTTTTGCAGCTTGTTAGGTATTCCAGAGTGATTGATCTGAAATGGAACTTGGTGGTGTATAGGATACATCTGGGTAGGAAATATGTAATGCATCAATAGAAAATGGGAAGGCTTGAATTGGCAGTAGTATATATGAAAGAGACTTGGATATCCTTGCCCCAACAGTTTGCTACTAAAAAGAGAGATACTATCATGGATATATTAACATGAGCATAGAAGTAATTTCATTCAGTCTTTGTCAAACAGTTTGTCTGTATCCAGTTATGGGCACCACAACTCAAGAACAACATTCTATTAAATAGGAATGAGTTCATAGGAGGGCTGCTAAGATAGTAAATGATCTGGAAACCAAGATCTCTGAAGCATAGTTAAAGGATTTGAAAAGATGATGAGGGCAGAGAGAAAAGCAGACTTTAAACAATTAAAGGATTTTCATGCAGAGAAAGGAGTAGAATGTAAGTTCTATTGTCTAGAGGGCAGAAACAGAAACCAACGAGTTACCATAAGAAAGCCAGATATCTGGAGGAATTTCTCACTGTATAAGTTATCAATCAACTGCCACGCAAAGTGATCAGTCACTGGAAGTTTCCAGATAGAACTTGATGGTAATCTATCATAGATGCTTCAGTAGACTCTGCACTCAGCAAGAAGTTGGATGAGATGCCATCCAAAATCACTTCCAACAACATGACTTTATGTTTCTAATGGAGAACAGAGTAGATAACAGCTATTGACTTTGTCTCAATTCAATGAGGCAATGTTCTCAATTAATCTCACAGTGCCTTAGAATATGAGGTTTGTCCAAGATTAATGCATAATCCTAAAGCATATTCATTGTTTTCGTTGCCAAAAGTTGTTCAGCTGATAACTTTATATCTAATACAAGATGTTTGCAGGCAGGAATAGGGCAAGATTTACACTAGCAATTGGTATAAAATCTCCATATCTAAGGAGAGGAATGGGAAGGTGAGGAAAGGAGAGGAGAGGTAGATAGTATAAATATTATACTATTTATAGCATAATTTATGCTAAAGGAGTATAAATATTATACTAGAGTAGATTTGTGGTGAAAATATAGGTTATTTGGAATTCCCAGAGCACATCACTTAAAACATTGTCCACAAATTATATATTAAACAGTGCCAACTTTTCTTCAACTGATTTTTGTACCTTTAAATGCATCTTAAAGCTGTGAAAAAATCAGCTTTAATATGCATATTCATGTATGCATCCCCCCACCCCATTGCTATGAAAACCATGGATGTCTTTTCTTTAAATCCATGATAAATAGCTTTCTACTTTCCAGGGCTGTAAGTTGTTTTGGAAACTATTCTAGACTGCATGTGCATCTTTGTTGATCCATGTATTTCAAAATCAGATCCCAGTGATCTCCAATATTCAACTATCTATGACCTAAAAAGGAGATATAACATGATCAGGTCACACAACAAATTACTCATGATGATTCCTGAATGAAAGAACAGTATTTAGCCTGTTGAAATAGAAATTCTAATACAAGTCTGAACAGATACACCTAGCCAATTTAGCAATAACTCCTGACAATGCTATTGAAAATGGTGAAGGGGGAGTTTAATAGACCAACTAACAGATAAAAAGGAAGAGGTCTATGGAAGGAGTCTAAGGAACAAAACTGTCTATTTGGGTTTCACTACTAATCTGCTACTAGCCTGATCCCATAAGAATTTTCATTCTGCCTGACATTACTAGTCAAGCTTGTATTTTTTTTTATACTAGTGAAGACTCTGCCAATCACCAATCAAGATATTGGTTGGAAATGTGCTACATGTGAATTTTTCTTGCTGAACTCAGCAAATTAATTTTATCAGTTACTAGTAGCTGGATACCCGTGCTTCACAATGAAAACTATGTGATCGGGCTCTGTAGGAGAAATTTAGTTTACAATCCATTGGCTCAGTGGTGGTTGGAGACTGAAACATGTAAGGGAATATCACTCCTGCCTTTTTGAGTCCGGAAGCAGTTCCATAGGTGGAAGGCGTAGACATTTTGGTGAGGTACTGATATTTAGTACTGTAAGAAGCGGTGCTCAGCCAATTGGTAGGAATGCCGGTAGGAACCCACCACTGAACCTATTAACTCTGAAATGGAAAAGGTTGAGATCAAATAAAAACCCAGTTCTAATACAGCTCCCCTCTGAGGTGTTTTGTGGGAATCCTTGCATTGGATTCTTCATTTCCAATTCAGACGCCTCCAGTCAAATGAAAGAGGGAGCTATTCTACACTTTGTACGTGATGTGAGCATGCATGCCGCTAGAAGCAGCTTTATGAGCCTGGAAAGAAGTAGTTGTTGACTGCAATTTATGTGTTCTGAGAGCTGCTGATTGTCCATAGTGAGTGAGTGAATGCAGAAGTGTTCTACAATGTGGTCAAGAAGATCCTTAAAGGAAAGTCTTTAATTGTCTTACTGACACCTTTCTCCTTTGAAGAATGAAAGTCCCAGAGAATAGCTGTCCATGACTTAACATAAACCAAAAATGGAAGGCTTAGATAAGAAAGGACAAAAATCAGAAATACTGCAATACAGGATGCTTTGTTTAACCATACATAATTAAATAATACAGTCATGTTAAGCCAAAACTGTAGTTTACAAACCACAGTGCTTAGGTTCACATAGAATGCTAAAGCAAAATCAAGTTACATATGTTTTACTGTGATGTACAAATAAAACCACTAAAAGAAAATAAAGTAGGACTATGAAATAGAAGCATCTCAAGTTGTGGTTTTGACCTGAATCATTAAACTTTAAAGGTTTAATTCTGCCTTCCCATTTATATATTGTAAATACAATTGAATGTATCAGAATAATAATATAGAAAACATTGTTTCATGTGACTAAAGTTAAAAAGGGTTTTAACATATATTCTCTTTTTATAAGTAAATACATATATACATACATACATACATACATACATACATACATACATACATACATACATACATACATACATACATAACCATTTCATTCTATTCTAGACCAAGGAGAAAAGGGGACAAATTTACATATTCATAAATCTCAATAATACAGGACCAAGAGGTAGTACTACAGAACTCATTTCTTTTTCTTTTTCGCATTTTCCCATTTCACTTTCCAGGCAGGCAAGAAGTTGTGGAATCTATAGAGAAGACACAACTTCCAAATGTGGATGGGACTGTCCATTGTTGTTGTTGCTGCTGTTGTCATAGTGCTATTAGTTTAACTTATATTGATTATATTATTTTCATATAATAAATGTTTGTGCCTTGATAAACAATCTGAAAGGGAATGAGGAGCTGAAGAGTTTGGGGACTCCTGCTATAGAGATTAGGGGATGGATGCCATGTAAAGATATCCTCTTATAAAATAATAGTAGAACAAGTAATTATTAAGACACATTAAAAAAAGATGGAGCCATCCCAAAGGGTTTCTGGCACAGGTTGTTAGTCTCCAACCTTGGTCAAGAAAGAATAATTTCCATACACAAGCTATCAAAACATATGCTTTTAGTCATATACCTCTGGTGATAAAAGGCTGATGAAGCTGATTTTAAAGCCAGATTTCTGGTGCCTTCACTTTGAACTAGTACCAGAGGTAGTACTCAGCCTGACAGGTTCTGACAGGTTCTGGAGAATCAGTAGCAGAAATTACTACGTAGTTTGAAGAACTGGCAAATAGGCTGCACCTGTCCCTGCTACCTCCCAGCTGATCTTCTTTTCTTGCCCTGAACAGGAGAACCAAGCTGGAAAGCAGGTTAGTGGGGTGGGGAGTGAATAGGGACTTCGCAATAATCTTCCCCCAGAGGGAATGGGGAAGGAATGGGGATTTTGCAGTATCCTTCCCCTTTATCCTTCCTACAAAGCCACACCCACAAAGCCATGCAACCCCGACAAAACCATGCCCACAGAACTAGTTGTAAAATATTTTGAAGCTCACCACTAACTAGTACATCTAGAGATGAGTAAATTGAGAGAGGCAGAAAACTGATATTGCTGATGAAATCTTCATGAGTATTAATGGTTTTGCTAGAATCTATCTGGCAATAAACAGCACTGTACACTCTTACTTTTTGAATTACTTTTAACACAGTATCATTTGGAATTCACCATAAATGACAGTTTTGGTAAATTTGTACACAAAATGTTTTCAGATGATGAAATAATAAGAAACATATGTACAAATACAATGCCCAACCCACTCAGCGGGTCACACGCTCGACCTCGTATTCCTCTCGGAGCAGTGGACTTGTGATCTTGGTCTGAGGGGTAGTGAGATCATACCCCTGTCGTGGTCAGACCACTGCCTACTGAGGCTTGACTTTTGGAGACCAAACCTCCACTGTAGGGAGGAGGAACCGACCAGGTGGTTCCGCCCCAGGCGACTTATGGACCCCTTGAGGTTCCAGACGGAGCTTGGGGTTATTCCTGATACTCTTGCCCACAGTCCGGTGGAGACCCTGGTTGCTGCCTGGAACTCGGCAGCGTCGGGGTCTCTTGACCGGATTGCGCCACTATGGCCGATCCGAGGCAGTGGATCCAGGAGGCCTCCTTGGTTTACCGAGGAACTCCGGGAGAGGAAGCGCCGGAAGAGATGCCTAGAGCACCTATGGAGGTCCAACAAATCCGAATCGAGCCGAGCACTTCTAACATCGTGCATCAAGGAATACATCAGGGCAATTAGGACGGCAAAAAGAGCTTATATTGCCACCTTGATCGCCTCCGCTGAGTCACACCCAGCCGCCCTGTTTAGGATAACCCATTCCCTCCTAAATAGGAGGGTTACGGAGGATCCCCTGCAGGGTAGGGCTGAGGACTACGTCCAGTTCTTAGCGGACAAAGTTGCTCGGTTTCGGTCGGAGTTGGACTCCGATTCTGCAGATCCAGCCGAGGCACAGGGGGATAATCTGGTAGACCATCCCTGGGTTGAGTTTCAGGATGTTGCCCCCGGGGACATGGACAAGGCCATGAGAGCTGTGAGTGCCTCCACATGTGTACTGGACCCGTGCCCCTCCTGGCTGGTTGCTAACAGCAGGGAGGTGACATGGGGCTGGATCCAGGCGGTTGTTACTGCCTCCCTTCGGGAGGGGGTCTTTCCCCCCGCACTTAAAGCGGCGGTGGTGAGACCCCTCCTGAAGAAACCATCTTTGGATCCAGCCGTTCTTAACAATTATCGTCCAGTCTCCAACCTCCCCTTTGTGGGGAAGGTTGTTGAGAAGGTGGTGGCCTTTCAGCTCCAGCGGTCCTTGGAGGAAGCTAGCTATCTTGACCCATTCCAGTCTGGCTTCAGGCCTGGCTACAGCACAGAAACCGCTTTGGTCGCATTGACCGATGACCTCTGGAGAGCCAGGGACGGAGGCTACGCCTCCATCCTGGTTCTCCTTGACCTCTCAGCGGCTTTCGATACCATCGACTATGGTATCCTTCTGCGACGACTGCGGGAGGTGGGGGTGGGAGGCACTGTTTTGCGGTGGTTCTCCTCTTACCTCTTGGACAGGTCGCAGTCGGTGTTAGTTGGAGGGCAGAGATTGACCCCTAGGCCCCTAACATATGGGGTGCTGCAGGGTTCGGTCCTGTCCCCCCTACTTTTCAACATCTACATGAAACCGCTGGGCGAGATCATTCGGCGGCACGGGATAAAATACCACCAGTATGCGGACGATACCCAGTTGTATCTGTCCGCCCCGTGCCAACTCAATGAAGCGGTGGAAGTGATGAACCAGGGACTTGAAGCTGTTAGTGATTGGATGAGGGCTAACAAACTCGTGCTCAACCCAGATAAGACCGAGTGGCTGTTGTGTTTCCCTCCCACGAATTTGGCTAATATCCCATCTCTCAGGCTGGGGGGTCAAACATTACGCCCCTCAGACAGGGTCAGCAACTTGGGAGTCCTCCTGGACCCACAGCTGACTTTCGAACATCACTTGTCAGCTGTGACCAGGGGGGCATTTGCCCAGGTTCGCCTGGTCCACCAGTTGCACCCCTACCTGAACCGGGAGGCTCTCACAACAGTCACTCGTGCCCTTGTGACCTCTAGGCTGGAATACTGCAATGTGCTCTACATGGGGCTGCCCTTGAAGAGTATTCAGCGACTTCAGCTAGTCCAGAATGCGGCCGCGCGAGCGATTGTGGGTGCACCTCGTTTCACCCACATAACACCTATCCTCCGCGAGCTGCACTGGCTACCTGTTGATCTCCGAGTACGCTTCAAGGTGCTACTTGCCACCCATAAAGCCCTCCATGGTAGTGGATCTGGATACTTGAGAGACCGCCTACTTACCTCCACACGACCTATTAGATCTCACCAGTTAGGCCTCCTCTGAGTCCCATCTGCCGGTCAATGTCGACTGGCAACTACGCGGAGGAGAGCCTTCTCCGTGGCAGCTCTGACCCTGTGGAACGATCTCCCCGTGGAAATTCGTACCCTCACCACCCTCCAGACCTTCCGCACAGCCCTCAGAACCTGGCTATCCCGTCAGGCCTGGGGTTAAGACTACAACCCGCCCGAATAGTATGAATGTTGTGTTTTAATTATGTATTTGTCTTATATGTTAAAAGTTTGTCTCCCCCCCCCTTTTAAGTTGTAAGCCGCCCTGAGTCCCCCCAGGGAAAAGGGCAGCATATAAATAAACTTTAAATCTAAATCTAAAATCTAAATGCATTGGAAAAGAGACCATTGGTGGTATTCTAAATTATCATAAAGTTCTAGTGATTTAGAAATCATACTTTTCACTGGGTTCAGATGTCATTTTGAGAAGGATCTCTTCTGGACTTATAGAAAATGCTTTTCACTTTAGATACCCTACCTTAGCCTCAATTAATTCTAATTCACTATTTAAACTTAGGTTTTGGTTAAGGCTTAACCAAATACTGGTAACCACGATTTGAATCTCAGTTAGCTTTCACTTCCGTATTTTTCGGAGTATAAGACACTCCTAAGTATAAGACGCACCGAGATTTTGGGGAGGAAAGCAAGGGAAAAATATCTGCCTCTGTCTCTCAGCAATTTGCCTCCTTGCAACAAACAGTACAGACAATATACACTATTTGTAATGTTATATTTCAGACTACTTGTACAGATGCTATTAAAAGTGATGTGCTTTCTGGAAGTATAGTTATTCTCTGTTATTTAAAAGAATAGCACTTTTTAAAACAACAGCACGTGGCCTCTTCAGATCAAGCATTTATTTTAAAAAGCTTCTTCATTTTGTTGTCTAGAATAATAATAAAGCAGTCTTTAAAAAATAAGTCTAATAATTTGAACATTCTATAGCCATTTATGGTTGTTGACTTACCTCCTTGCAGCAAACAGCCTGATTAGCATAAAGGGGGAAAAATCTGCCACATTTGCTATGTGGCGCAAAAAGCAAGTTTCACTTTCAATTTCTCCCGATCATCAGCTGTTAGAGGCTGCAGGGATTGCTATAGCTTATTGAAGCCTCTGCAAGCCCCGTTTGCTGCAAAGAGGTAAATTGCTGGGAGGCAGGACCAAAGGATGCGGGCCAGTGGGTGGATGGGCTACATACAGTGTATAAGACGCACTCAAATTTTTACCCTCTTTTAGGGGGGAAAAGGTGCATCTTATACTCCGAAAAATATGGTATTATTTACAGCTCCATACAAAAGTTTGGTCATCCTTGGTAATATTGTATAATTCAATGAATCCCTAAGCCAAAGACACTAACAAAGTCTCTAGATGGTACAAAGTTAAACATGTTGTATTTTTGTATATTTGAACATATATGTGCTGTTTATGTGCCATTGTATATTGTAGATGTATTTTTTTATTTGGATTTGGAGAAAGACTGCTCCCATAGAACTATCTGTTCCTGTAGCTTTGGTTACTACTGTCATATTTGATTGGATCCCCTCATTTAAAGGTCTGTAAGAAAGAATGAGTGCTGTTGGTGGGGAGGATCAACAATAAAAGATTCATTAAAAGCTATATAAAAAGATCTGCACTGTCTGCTTGTCAGCTTCTGAGCAAAATTCAAGTCAGTGCACTAATGTACAAAGCTTAAAAGAAGTTGGGAACAGGTTCCTTTGAAGGACATCTGCAATTATATCAGCCTCTGAAGCACTTACATCCCTCCAGGGAAATCCAGTTCTCTACTTTGCAGCTTATAAATTGCTACTTGATTGCCAGTCAGGGGATGGACCTCTGCAGATGTGTATTTTGTGTGTGTGTGTGTGTGTGTGTGTGTGTGTGTGTGTGTGTGTGTGTGTCTGTGTGTGTGTCTGTATATTTCTTTATATAGTATCAGAGTGCAAATAGAGAAATCTCAGAAAAAAATGATGATTCATAACTTTCCAGTCATAGTGACCTGGAAAAGTTATTTGAAACAAATGAGTAGATATTAATTAGGATGATGTGCAGTATACCAATTGCACTACACTTGTGCAATACACAAGTGCAATACACTTGTGCATTTCAAATGACCAGAAAATTGCAGGAAGTTTTTATAGGTCAGCTCAATCAGAATAGATCTGGACGGAACCTTGGAGGTCTTCTAATCCAACTTCCTACTCAAGCGGGAGACCCTATAGGTTGCATTTCCCTTTGGCAAGATTCCAAAGTTTTACTCATCTATCATGTATTTATTTTGTATTTTAGACTGTTTTATGTTTTTATGAAGTATGATGCCCAGAGTCAATGATTGCGATTGGTAGACAAACATCCAAGAATATAGAAAAGAACTAAAAAAAAAGAATAAGAAACAAAGAAAAGAAATTACATTTTGTCAGGTTTCCTGGCTTGAATTTTTCTTGCCACTATTTTTATTCTTTCTGCACCATTACACAAATGAGAATAATGTGTTGGAAATGCCTTATTGTAAACTTCAATCTGTATAAGTTGGAAACAGTATACAGGTATTTTATGAATAACAATTTCTGTAATTTTCTACATTCACCTTTTCTTCTCCAAACAATGAACTATAAGGTTGGTGAGTGCAGAAAATGTGAAACTTTTTGCCTCGGAAAATATGAGATAAGCCTCATGAGCCTGATACAGAGATATGTATCCACTGTTTATTTATTTATTTTGTCTTATTTTGTACTCCACTATGCAACCCTGTTGCAAATATTAAAGACATATACAATTGATTAATACCTTTCACTTCCATGAAGAGGGATTTATGCCTCTGGAAGAGAAGCAGAGGAAAAGACATAATATTGAATAATGATGATTAATACACAATTGACACCAGCAAAAACATCATGTGGGTCAAAACAGGGCAGTGCAGTGGTTACATTGCTCTGCTATTGCTGGGTTACATAACCGCATGATTTAATAGTCACCATGGTACAGATGGGATTTTAGCAATGTCAAAGTAAATCAGACATGGGTGAATAATTCTGGTTTTGTTCAAGACATAGAAATAACTACTTCTTTCATCCTAAGCAGCTGAATGCATTGGTATTGTTCATTTAGGAACTATAAAGAGCAATTCCTGTTTCAATGCCCATTATTTTAGTGTTTTAATACATCATCACATGTCTGATTTATTCATTTCCATGGCAAATGAATAAAAAGAATGTGATAAATATTTCAAGTGTTTAATGTAAAAATAAGTCACAATGAATTTGTTTATATCAGATATCTCTGAGTTCCTTTTCTTATCTGAAATGCCAAGAAGAATATCTATTTAGCACAGTGTATGAATTATGTAATTCTATGAATTATATAATCCTTTGTATTAATTATATAATTATGTGACAGCAACTGGAGAGAATCATACTTCAGAATGCAGTCCTAAGAAAATGATGTACTCTTAAAGGTATGTTTCTATAATAGTCTTAGATTTGAGCCAGTCTTCTTCTGAAAGAGAGGAAGTATTACCATATTTTTTGCACTATAAGGCACATCCCCCCCAAAATAGTCGGTGGAAATGTCTGTGTGTTTTATAAAGTGAGATGGGGGTTGGTCTGTCACCGCCACCACCAGTCACTGCTGCCACCATTCACTGACACTGGGGAACGGTGGAGCATTTGCTGCTTAGTAGTTGATCGGCAGTTGGATCGACCTCCCAGAATACTGCTGTTCTAGGCAGTGGGGATTGCTGCTGATTGCCGCTGTCAATTTCTGCCACCAATCTTCACCACTGAATGGCCGCTGTTCGCCACCACCAATCGGCACCACCATTTTCCACCACCGCCAATCGCCACTGCTGAATGACTGCCATTTGCTGCCACAACCAATTGTCATCATGGCAGTGGCAATAGACATGGCGATCAGTGGCGATTGGTGGCGAATGGCGGTGAATGGTGTTGGCAGTGAATGGCTGCAATAGGTGGTGGCAATCCCTGCCGCCTAGAACAGCTGATCAGTGGTATTCCGGCAGGCCAATTCAACTGCCAATCAACTGTTCCAGCATTCCCCAGCGGCAGCTCAGCTCAGTAGACTGATGGTGGGCACAATACGGTTGCAATAACGCACTGAAGCTGACCAGGCTGTTTTCTGCAAAGACGCTAGCCAGATGAATACTGGATGGATGCTGGGAGGCAGAGGCAGGTTTTTTTTTTCTTGTTTTCCTCCTCTAAAGCTAATGTGTGTCTTATGCTCCAGTGTGTCTTATAGTGCAAAAAATAAGGCAAATCCAAATTTAAGCAGAAACTAAACAAGAAACTTCCATATTAGTGGAACATAGAACATAGAATTATGACACTGGAAGGGACCTTAAACATCTGCTTGAGCAGGAGATCTTATACCATTTTGGACAAATGGTTATCCAATCTGTTCTTTAAAATCTCCATTATTGATGCATCCACAACATCTGGACGTAAACTATTCCACTGAGCAATTGTTATCACTGTCAGAAAATTTCTCCTTAATTCTAGATTGGAACCCTCTTTAATAATCTTCCAATCTTTAGTTTTGTACTTACCTGAGGAGCTTTGCACAATAGCTAAACTTCCTCTTCTCTGTGATAGCCTTCAAGAAGAGACTGGACTGCCATCTATCAGAAATGGCAGGAGGTGTGCAGAAATGCCAGAAAGTAGGTCTGCTTGGGTAGGGGGTTGGACTAGATGACCTACAAGGTACCTTCCATCTCTGTTAATCTGTATTTATAAATATGAGAAGACTACTACTGGCATGTCACTCCTAGTCCTTTCTCTTCTTTAGATTAGGCATACTAATCATTTCATCATACGGCTTAGCCTCCAGGCTCCTGATCATCTTTGTTGCTTTTCTATGTACTTGTTCTAGACTCAACATCTTTTTCATATCATTGTGACCAAAACTGGATGCAGTATTCTAACAATGGACTTACTTGTGCCAGAATAAAGTGGTACTATCACTTCATGTGATCTTGATAATGCCCTTCTTTTGATGCAGCTAGAACTTTTCAGCAACTGCAGCATTCTGCTGGCTCACATGTAAGTAGTTATCCATCAAGATCTCTTTAACAATGTTGAGCCAGGTATCACCTATTCTAATGTTGGCGAATCTTTTTGGCATCAAGTGTAGAATTGGGAGCGCATGCATGTGCATGAGGGAGCACCGGAAACCAGAAGAGCAGCTCCCTGGTGTGCACACATGGGAGCGCTGGAAACAGAAAAGCAGTTTCCCGGTGCACATGCATGCGCCGGGAAGCTGAGCTTCTGGTTTCCAGCATGCACATGCACACTGGTCACCTGCTCTTCCGGTTTCTGGCACACATGTGCAGATTATTAATAATTTCCCTCTTTGCAAAACACGTAAACAATTTATGAACTTCTACATCTCTATTTACTAAACTACTATATGGCATTAAAATATTACAAATATGAAAATCTGTTATCAATCAACAAATCTGACTACCATCAACTCAGTTAAGAGGTGATCCCAACAGCAAAGTAAATGTCAAAACCCTCTGTTAATGATTATTGTATTTAATTTTTAGAAAATCCACAAATGACTTCTAATCTAAACCTACTGCAAACATTATTTCCGAATCATCCAAGATCAAATATCCTCAATTGATTCTTGATAATAAAAGTTTTCCTTTAAATTATAACTGGGATCTTTCCAAATGTTTGCACCTCATTCCACAATGTCATAAGTCTTATTTGAGAATATCCCTGCAGCACTTGTTGCTTAATAGGTTTTCCCACAACAGAAATACAACATCTCCCAATATTGTCTTCTGATGATATGAGTCTATTCTGCAATTTCCATCAGGTCTCTCACCACTGAATTTCATTCTGTTAGATGGGGCCAGTGATTAAGTTGCTGTTACCCGAATCTGAATGTCATCTTTTTTCTTTATAATATTTAGATTATTCAAAGAAAGTTAAGATTTAAAAATGCCAATATATTTTTTTTTAAGAGGCAAAAGAAGAAAAACACAAGTGAAGACATTAAAAGGAAAGGTCTCTTAAAAATACAACACCCAGGCATGCTTATGAAAATGATCTGCTGGTAGGAAGAGATGTTTCCGCTCTTATTGCATCCGTGGAATCTCGCCCAGCCACCCGGTTTAGGGTGACCCGCTCCCTCCTGAAAAGTGAGGAAGCGGGGGAGCCCCTGCAGGGAAGAGCTGAGGAGTTTGTTCAGGGTCTGAACAGTTTCTGTCAGATAAAATCACTCAGATTCGGGCAGATCTGGACTCTACTTGGGCAGCACCAGCTGAGATGCCGAGGAAGAATCTTAGTCAGATTTGCTGGGATGAGTTCGAGTTTGTTACCCCTGAGGAAGTGGACAAGGCCATGGGAGCGATGAGTGCCTCCACCTGTTTACTGGACCTGTGCCCCTCCTGGCTGGTCTCGACCAGCAGGAAGGTAACACGAGGCTGGCTCCAGAGGATTACGAACGCATCTTTACAGGAGGGGTCTTTCCCGCAGCCGTTAAAGGAAGCGGTGGTAAGGCCTCTTCTTAAGAAACCTTCTCTGGACCCAGCTATTCTTAAGAACTATCGTCCTGTCTCCAGCCTTCCTTTTTTGGGAAAGGTTGTTGAGAAGGTGGTGGCGCTCCAACTCTGACAGACCTTGAATGAAGCAGATTATCTAGACTCCTTTCAGTCTGGTTTCAGGCCTGGGTACAGCACAGAAACCACTTTGGTCACACTGACCGATGATCTCTGGTGGGCCAGGGATAGAGGACATTCCTCTATCCTAGTGCTTCTTGACCTCTCAGCGGCCTTCGATACCATTGACCATGGTATTCTTCTGCGACGGTTGGAGGAGGTGGGAGAGAGAGGCACCGTTTTACGGTGGTTCTCCTCTTACCTCTCTGACAGGTCGCAGTCGGTGTTGGTCGGGGGACATAGGTCGACCCCTAGGCCCCTTAAATGTGGTGTGCTGCAGGTCTCGATATTGTCCCCCCTCCTATTTAACATCTACATGAAGCCGCTGGGCAGCACGGGGTAAGTATCATCAGTATGCTGGTGATACACAATTGTACCTCTCTGCCCCATGCCAGCTCAGTGTAGCAGCGAATGTGATGTGCCGATGCCTGGAAGCTGTCAGGATCTGGATGGGGGTAAACAAACTCGTACTCAATCCTGACAAGACTGAGTGGCTGTGGATGTTGCCCCCGAAGGACAGTCCAGACAGTCCATCCTTGATCCTGGGGGGTGAAAAATTACACCCCTCAGAGAGGGCCCGCAATTTGGGAGTCCTCCTGGATTCACAGCTGACACTGGAACATCATTTGTCGGCTGTGACCAGGGGGGCCTTTGCCCAGGTTTGCCTGGTGCATCAATTGCGGCCCTACTTGGATCGGGAGGCACTCCAAACGGTCACTCACACCCTAGTCACCTCAAGGCTGAATTACTGCAACGCGCTCTACATGGGGCTACCTTTGAAAAGTGTTCGGAGACTGCAACTAGTCCAGAATGCAGCCGCATGGTACACCCACGTCACACCGATCCTCTGCGAGCTGCACTGGCTACCTATTGGTCTCCGGATGCAATTCAAGGTGTTGGTTATTACCTTTAAAGCCCTACATGGCTTAGGGACAGCATACCTCCGAGACCGCCTACTGCCACATTCCTCCCAATGGCTGGTGAGATCCCACAGGGTGGGCCTCCTTCAGATGCCGTCAGCCAGACAATGCCGGCTGGCGGCTCCCCGGAGGAGAGCCTTCTCTGTGGCTGCTCCGACCCTTTGGAACGAGCTACCCCCAGAAATCCGGACCTTGCCCATTCTCATGGCCTTCAGAAAACCTGGATATTCCGGCAATCCTGGGGCTGTTGACCTCATTGTTGAGATCCAGCCCCGATTGTAATGAATGTATGTGTGTTGTTTTTAACATGGTTTTATTGTCATTTTTTAATTATTCTTTCTTCGATGTAAGCCGCCCGGAGTATTCCGGGATTGGGCAGCCTATAAATCGATTTAATAAATAAATAAATAAATAAATTTCCTCACACAAACCACAAAAACACAGTAGTAGTTTAAGTTGTTGTTTCTATTGCTTTCACATCCTATAAATCTGAAGGTTTGAACATTCTCAAACATGAGCCAACTTAAGTTTAGAGATAGGATTCAATGGTATATTATTTATTCAGACTGTGCACATCCTTGAGGATGCTTCATTTTAATGAAATTTTAAGGGTATATTTTTTTAGAATCAACTTTACAAAGCTCACTTTGTAACTCACCTCCTTTACTTAAAAGCTGACTGAAGAGTATATGTTTATTTGTTTTGATTAACTTCTTTGGCACTTGTAAAAACTGGAACAGTCTTTTATATGTGCACAGCACCTACAGAAAAGTTTCTGGCTTTTTCAAGAGTGGAGGAAGTGATCAGTGTTTGCATCATTTGATTGCATGTTATGCTGCACAAAGCACCTCACTGAGATGAATTAAAAATATACCATATAGGTCTGTCATTCATCATCCATGAATCCATTTTATGATGTTTTCTGAATTCTTTCTCAGAGGGTTCATAAAAGAGATTCCACAAAGGCAACAATATTGGGTTTCTGTCTGGATGGTCTCTTGTGACGAGCCGATGGACAGAGAATGGAAGCAGTGAACTTCCTCCCATATTTGGGCATACCAGGGGTTGTGACTTTATATCTACATACACATACATATATCTACATACACATACATTTTATATGTATGTGTTTGTGTGTGTATGTATGTATGTATGTATGTATGTGTGTGTGTGTGTATGTATGTATGTATGTATGTATGTATGTATGTATGTATGTATGTATGTATGTTATTCGGGTTTTCTCCCACATAAAATTGGAAGTGTCTTGGCGACGTTTCGACGAAATCTCATTTGTCATCTTCAGGCTTGTTTGCTCGGCTTGGTGCTTCCAGGAGCAAAACACCTGCCTGTCAGAAGTCCTCATACACAAATGGCAAATCCAGTCTAAACATTTGATTGATTATAGAAAATAGCTGCCCAAATTATTAAACTATAAAACACAACCAGTTAAAACATCAAACATTTAATAACCAGAAAAATTTAGTGTCAATTCATGCTAATGTGCCATATACAAATTAACATAAATAATAAAAAAGACAGAAGACTAACAGAACTGCAACCTGTCAAACAGTAGGGCAAAATCACGAAAAATATTTTTTCCACATGCATGAAAAACATAATGCAGGGAACTCATGAGAGCAGTCATTAAGCAAATTATGTCTCTGCCAGCAAAATTTCAAGTGATAAAAAAGGTCACCAAAAATGGGCCGATAGTGAGTAGGCTCACTGGGATATTTTATTTATGTTTATTTATATCATGAAACAGCAACAGCAGTAGCAGCAGCAATAACAAACTGAATTTATTCAAGAGATCACTAAGTTTGAATCTAACTCTCATATTCTTTAAATAATATTTAAATATTTATAAGCTGTTCTTTAATTTGGAGACTTTCAGAGCAGGGCATCATTTAAAATCATAAACAACATAAATAACAGCATTAATAATTTAGTAATAGCAGGAACAAGTGCAATTTCATTAAAAATGACCAAGGCATCAGCATAAAACAGATTTTGTTACTGACTTTAAAAGGCCTACAGAAATTAAAGAATTGTCATCTGGCTTTGAAAAAAACCTGGCATCAAATAAATGTCCCAAGGAAACCATTCTACAGCTTGATGGCACAACAAAGATGGACCTTTTTCAGTTACCGACCATCATCTTCATTACCTTCAAAGGCAGTGGTTGAGGGAAAAGATTTGAAGGGTGATCTTAGAGCACTGGCACATTTATTCATGGACAGAGTTTTTTCAGGGACATAATGCCATTGTAACAGTGGTGGGTTATGGCCGGTACGCCCAGGTACGGGCGTACCAGTGCCTGCTAGGAGCACTAGGTACTTTTCCAGTACGATGTTCGGAGGGCCCTCCCTCCCTCCCTCCTTACCTGTATTTGACCCAACCGGGCCATTTGCATACGTGCGCACAGTGTACAGCTTCTGTGTGATGCTCTGTCAAGAAGCTGGAGCGTCGTAGGACAGTGGTGCACAGTATGTGATGGACACCCAGCCCCATTGCAGCAAACCAGTTGTGACGGAATCTGGAACCCACCACTGCATTGTATTTCTGGGTGTAATTCAAAGTTTCGGTTGTCAATTTTAAATCTCTATATGACTTGGGACCAGATTAGTTGAGGGACCATCTGTTTCCAAGAATCTGTACGTGTCCAATTTAAGCCAGCAGAATTGACATGTTGCAAATCCTGTCAGTCAAAAATGTTAACTGGTAGGAAACTAGAAAACACGCCTTCTTTGCTGTAGCCCCTGCTTTGTGGAATATTCTCCCTTCAGAGATTAGAATGGCTCCTGTTGACCTTTCACAAGGCTTTAAAACCTTGGCTAAGTACCCAAGCCTAGGACTTGGAATATGCTATCGGCTCTGTTTCTTGGCTTTACTGTTAGTTGATTAATAATCTTGGCTGCTGTTTGTATTTATTTTCCGGACGTTTTTAGTGTTCTATTGTTTTTTATTGTTTTAATTGCTGCATAATTTTAGAATTTTAAGCCACCCAGAGCCACGTGATTGAATTGGGACGCTATAGAGATTTTAGAACCTTTAGAATTCTTTATTGGTCAAATGTGATTAGACACACAAAGATTTTTTCTTCAGTACATAAGCTCTTACTGTTCATACAACAATAGTGATAGATCATTATCATAGCCAAATTGAATGAATAAATAATAAGAAATAAGCAGATGGCAAGCAATCATCATAATGACCAACTTTCCATAAAAAGTTCCTCTGATTCTCCATGTTTCTTGTTCTTCTCATTCAGTTTTTTCTTTGTTTTGCTTATCTATATAACCCCTTCTCAATTCTTGCTCAGAATTGAGCAAGGTTCTCTCTGACTTAATTTTTGCTTCCCGACTTTCTTCCTTTTAGCAGCAAATTGTGTCCAACAATTCTTTTTGAGATGGGGAAGAGATGAAATCCATACTCTAAGACAGAGAACACCTTGTGGTCATTTTTATTCAGTTTTGCTTTAGATTCAATATTGCATTTGTTCCCTGGGAATAGCTAAGAGACAACTCTGCTTCTAGATGCAACAGCATGATCTTCTCCACAATGCTTTCCTGTTATCAACCATCTGAACTGCTTTCAGCTTAGTCATTCTGAAATTGGAAGAAATCAGCACACCAGAATAATATGAGAAATGTTGCTATAGCCCCATTCTAGTCACTCTTAGTCCTTCTGATTTTGCGTTTGTGTTTGACCATATTCTCTCCCCAAGATTTTTGCTTGTTCTAAGGCTTTTGCCAGAATAGACTGAAGATATCGTAAGAGAGCATCTATTCTTTAGCATATAATTTGTATTCTTAACCTTCATTTCATTGATATGGATGACAACAGCTGTATAGGAGGAGTTCTGTTTCTCAGATGCCCTGCTCAATTATTGTTAGTTCTGCCAAGGAAGCAACCACATAGCTAGTTCCTTTTCTCCCAGAACACAAACCCCAAATTCATTCTGACTGGTCCCTTTCACATTTTCATTAGTCTGCGAAGAGACAGGAGTGATGTATGGCTATTAAGTTTGATTTGGATCAGAATATTCTCTCCCTTTTGGCTTGTTGTTAGAATTTCATTACATTTTAATAGAATTTCATCATAGCTGCAATATCCCTGTATGTTTTAAAGAGTGGCAGAGCTCTTTTCAAAAGACAAAATGGATTAAAAAAAAGCTAGAAAGCAAATGGAAGGTTTCAAAACTTCTTTAGTCAGGCAGTGACAGTATCCACCTCATGAAGAGCCCTAGTTGAATTGATAAGAGGACATATCATTTGTTGGCTTCCTTACTCATTTATTTGTTGAAAATGCTTAGATACTACTTACAAAACATTGAAATGGTCTGCTGTCAATAAACTAATAACTTTAGTACAGCAGAAAAGAATTGTAGCAGAAAGAAAATTACAAATGCATTTAACTATAAATATAAATTTCTAAAACCTTTAAATTTATGTTTTTATTGTACTGTATGTTTACTACACATTTTAATTTTAAAAAATGATTTTAAATTTTTTGTAAATTTTAAAACTAAATGTTTTCATGAACATTACATTTGTTTGGTTCTTAAAATTTTACATAAATTTCAAATTTTTAAAGTTTGAAAATTTTCATAACATTTTATATATTTTGAACAAAAGAGAAAATTATTTTAAAATCTTTCATTACTCTTTAAAAAATCCTATTTAAAAATAGTCACGCAAAAAAGCCTAACATTGTTCTGACTTGCAAAAGATGTGCCATGTATATACTTACACCCATGGAATACCCAAATTATATATGTACCAAATCAGAGGTGGTATTTAGTAGGTTCTGACCAGTTCTGGAAAACCGGTAGCAGAAATTTTGAGTAGTTTGGAGAACCGGTAAATACCACTTCTGCTTGGCCTGCCCCCATCTATTCTCTGCCTCCTGAGTCCCAGCTGATTGGGAGGAAATAGGGATTTTACAATAACCTTCTCCTGGAGTGGGGAGAGAATGGAGATTTTACAGTATCCTTCTCCTGCCATGCCCCCAAGCCATGCCACCCCCACAAGCCACCCCCACAAAACCGGTAGTAAACTTTTTTTGAATCCCACCACTGCAACAAATGTAAATTAATTGAAACACTTGAGGAAAAAATTAAAAGTCTGGAGGAAAAATCAAAGGGTTTAAACAAGGATAGCCTGAAACAGTAAAACCCAAGTTAAAGGAAGAAAACTGTAACCAAACTGAACATAGTAAAGAATTATTAATTAAGACAGAAGTGAACCTTTAGACTGATGGCATATCATCTATAAAAAAAATAATAAATCAAACCCAGACTAGTTTGGTCTAGTCATGGTGGCTCACCTGAGAGATTGGCGCTAATGTATGCTGTCCTACCAATCCCAGGAAAGGTTGACAAGGAACTGTATCACAACTGCCTGCCCCGGGGGTGCCCCATGACTTTTAAGCATGTTACCAGTTAGCCACAAATGTGGAGAAAGACCTGATGGGAGCATGCTGCACATGAAAACCATTCCTGCTGAATGCTGGTGAGACATGTAGTTCCCCATGGGGGAAGAGGGGGTATAGCCCCTGCCACAGGTGAGAATCCCTGCCAGAGCCTGGGAGCATGTTTCTGATGTAGGAAGGAAGGCCAACAAACAGCCGATTACTTCATGCCATGGCCAGCACCATGAGGCCTGACCCAGCTGAAATTGAGAAAACCACTTGCAAAGCCGAAAAAGAAAACATGGATAGCTCACTAGGTCATGGAGGTCTCTTCCCAATCCAGTGAAGAGGAGGAAACTCTGATCCACAAGAAGCCTGGCTTGATCTTTTACGAGAGTGATAGTGAAGGGAAAGACAACTTGATGGTAAATGGCACCATCATCCCTATGACAACCGAGGTGGAGATTTTGTGGCCCTCCTTGGGAGTAAGAGAGGTCCTTACAGCTTTGTGGACTCAGGATGCACTCAGTGCCTTATTAACCTTCAGACAGTGGAGAAACTAGGACAGAGGCTGAGGAAATTAAGGTAGCCCATGGGGTTCTGGGAGTTGAAGTCCACAAGTCATAAAAGGGCCGTAGCTCCCACCTCTGATTTAAATGATTTGCTGATCTATTCAGAGAAATCTGCCCTCCATACCAAAAACTTGTAAGCAGCATTTCAATATATTTTTGACTATACCATCTATGTCCGTGATGGCAAACCTATGGTGCACGTGCCAGAGGTGGCACGCAGAGCCCTCTCAATAGGCACACACTCTGTCGCCAGCTGCTCTTCTGGTTTCGGATTCCCTGATCTTTGCAGGTACCAGAGTGCCGGAAAATGGCCTGAAAATGGCCAAAAACCAGGCAGTTTTCCGGGTCTTTTCTGGGTCTTTTTCAGACCATTTTCCAGTGGTCTGGTTCCTGCGAAGACCAGCTTGTGCCCACGAAGACCATTACAAAAACAGCCTGAAAACTGCCCCAAAAACGCCCCCAAAATACCCCTAAACAGGCCCAGAAACAGCCAAAAATCAGGCATGTGCGTGCCAGCCAGCTGGTCTTTGGGTTTCCAGTACTCTGGCACACGGACATGCACACATATGCACACTTGTTCCAGTTTGGGCACTCAGTGCCGAAAAGGTTCACCATCACTGATCTATGTTAAGCTGGAGAAATGCATTTTATGCATTGTATCATTTGATATGCCATATTTTCTCTGAAGGAATTCAGCTGGATCTGACTAAAACAATAAACATTTTGGGATTTTTCCCATTTTGATGATAATTTTTGTCGTATTGACCACATTATTAGGCTTTTCCTACAAAGGAATTAGCTTGAAATGAGATTCAGAGCCCACCCCATATCCCATGCCTATCTTTTTGCACTCCAGCAGTGCCAATCAATGAACTGTTCATTCCTGTGGGTTGCCTTCTCATGTGGATTGATGCAATTGGTACTTCAGATAGTTCTCTCCATGAAACCTGCCAGTCCTGCTTCCTGGAAATATTAACTGCTCGAAAGCTTGACATTTTTCTGGTTGTAAAATTTATCAGGTGTTTTTTTTTAATTTAGATGATTTTTTAAATAGATGTTATATAATATAATAGTCAAGAATTCTGATGCACAGAACATTCTCAGGCAACTCCATTTCCTCAATTATTTTTCCTGAGATTCAGATGCCAAGATCGCCAAAGAAACGTTGATGATAATTGCATCCCCCAGAGAACCATCTATCAGCCTTCGGTTATTGTCACAGGATATTCTTGGAATTCAACTGTCAAATTGGCCAATTATATCCTGGGCCTTACATAGTATAACTGGCTGAGTTCTAGTGAATTTTCAAAGCCATTCTGTACTTGCTGTACTGGCTATCACATTTATGGTAACCTTGGCTCTTTGCTCCTAATTTCATCTCAGCTTCCTCTTCCACATTCAGCAATTGCTGTTTCTTGCTTGCCCCTACAAGTTATCAACTCTTGAATTTTTTTTTCTTCATATCCTGATTATTGCCCTCAATGATTTTTGTTTCTACATTTTTTTATTTTTGAACAAACCTCATCATCAATGTTTTCTCTTTTATAACAGTTTTTTTTAGTAGAAACGTATATGCAGAGAATTCTCCTTCCACCAGAAACAACAACAGCAACAAAACAAGTAGAGGCAAAAGGAAGGATTGTTGTTATTATGATCAATCCATTGCATTATTTTATTTTATTCATTTTCACATTCCATTTTACAATCACTTATATACAGGGTATTTGCTATAAGAAATAAATAAATAAATAAATAAAACAAAATAAAAAAGAGAACACAACTCATCATTCACAACCCCACCTGACACTTCCATCCTCCATACACCCCATCTACCCCCTCCAACTTTCCTTTCCTCCCTCTAACACTCCCCTCCTACTTCCCTTTCCCCTCAAACCTTCCTTCTCCCCTTACTCCCAACACGCCCTCCTTACGTTCCCCTTACTCCTTCCTTACTCCTCCCTCTTCTTTCCCTCTACCTCCCTCCTTGGTGTATTCCTTTATTCAAGTGTTGTTTATTATAATTTGATAAAAAGTAAAATAAACCAAGGGAAAAAAATATAAAGAAAGAAAAAAGAAAAAAAAGAAAAAACAACAACAACCGTATATAAGTGCATTCTTGTTCTTATTGAGACTATGTTAACACCCACCCACCCATCCCCCATAAATCCCCATCCCTAATCCTCCCGACTTCCCAGGGCCCACACCTGGCACTGCCTTCTATCTAAAGTATCTTATGTTCGTATGGATTAAAAATAAAAGTAATATATTAAAGGAAAGAAAAATAAGAAAAAAGAAAGAAAAGAAAAAAGAAAAAGGAAAAAAGAAAAAAAAGAAAAAGAACTCTTTGTGTTAAGCTCAGCCCCCCATCTTTATCTATGCTTAAATAGTGTAAGTCATTCTATCTATATTTTATTCTCGTCTCTTACTTCTTTGTTATTTACCCCGACCTCCTGTAGACTCTCCCGTTCCTCTTCCTTAACCTTGTATTCAGATAAACATTTATACAAATTTGTATAGACATCAATATACAATCTAGCTCAAAAATAATCCCTTCTAGTAAAATTTAAGCAGCGTGGATCATTCCACATATTCAAATGTTACTTTACAGAAGAATAATCAAACTTTCCCTTCTAATAGGATTTAAACAGCGTAAATAATCTTTCTTAACCTTATTTTCAAACAGTAATTCAAAATAATCTAACCAAACTTTAGTAAAATTTAAGCAGCGTGGATCAAGTATTACTTTACACAAAAATCAGTTTACATTCTATCTTAAGATGATTCCGACCAGCTTTCCCTTCTAATAGGATTTAAACAACGTAAATCATTCCGCATGCATTTTACCCTCATCCCTTGCTTCTCTGATATTTACCACTATCAAATTTATGCAGACATTAGTTTAAGATCTAGCTCGAAATAATTTCACCAAGCTTTCCCTTCTAATAAAAATTAAATAGCATGGATCATTCCACATATTCAAATAATACTTTCAACAAGAATCAGTTAACCTTCTGTTTTAAAAAATAATCTCGTCCAGCTTTCCCTTCTAACAGAATTTAAACAGCATAAATCATTTTGCATTCATTTTACATATATACATTCAATATCACCCCACCAATATACGTAAATCATTCCGCATGCATTTTACCCTCATCCCTTGCTTCTCTGATATTTACCACTATCAAATTTATGCAGACATTAGTTTAAAATTTAGCTCAAAATAATTTCACCAAGCTTTCCCTTCTAATAAAAATTAAATAGCATGGATCATTCCACATATTCAAATAATACTTTCAACAAGAATCAGTTTACCTTCTGTTTTAAAGTAATCTCATCCAACTTTCCCTTCTAACAGAATTTAAACAACATAAATCATTCTGCATTCATTTTACATATATACAATCAGTATCACCCCACCAATAAGTTCCGCTTTTTCTACCGGAGAGAGGTCGCAAACCCCCATTCAATCCACAACTTTGGCGAATATTTTAAAATGTCTAAATCCTCGATCTCCGCTTTTCTGCTTCTCCGAGGGGGGAAAGGCTACCCCCTCCATCTTGCAGCCATGTGGTCTGTTGCTTGCCTTCTCCTTCGGCTTGTCTCTCCTCTTTTCCAAGTGAATCAGGAAGTCCCGCCTTCAAAGTCTTGTAATAGAAATCTCGAGCCTCCAAAACAGAGTTAAGACGAAATCTTTGATTCTCAAATGTGACCGTAATGCCGGCTGGGGCCTCCCATCTATATTGAATCTGTTGATTTCTAAGCTCTTTAGTTAAAAAAGCATAGTCTCTTCTTGCTCTCAACATCTGGAAAGGTATTTCTTTGAAGACAATCAAGTCCTGGTCATCAACTCGCAAACTATTATTATGAAACTTTTGCATAATCGCGTTTCTGGATTCTTTTGTGGAAAAATATATAATTATGTCCCTCGGGAGCTGTCGCTGTTCCGCTACCAACGAATTCTGGCGATAGATTTTCCGAATCTGCCAATCAAAGTTAAGTCCCGGGCTTCCCACCGCATGGCTGAAGGCTTCAACAAAGGTCTGTTTCAGATTCTCTCGCTCCTTTTCGCGGAATCCTCTGACTCTTATTGCGAATGCCTTCTTATTAAAGTTTATCATAACGAGCTGTTCTTGAGTGTCTCTAATTTTTTGTTGTAATATTTGAATATTAGTAGTCAAATTAGAATTAGCCTCCTCCAAGCTTTCCAATTTATTCTCTATTTCAGCGGTATAATCTGACAGGGCAGACACGGCTGCAAACGTATTCGCCTTCATTTGGTCAATTTTAGACTTTAAATCATCATATAGCTCCAATACAAATTCCTTAATTTCTTGTTTAAAATCATTAAGCATTTGAAAGAAAAATTCCTGTGTTAAAAATTCTCCAGTAGAGGGCGTAGGAGACAAGGGCTGCGATTCCAGTGTAGATTCTTTAAGTTCATTCATAGATTCTTTAGGCACATTTGTAGAGAGACGCTTCGATTTTGACCTGGGTGCCAAACAGCGCTTTCGCTCCCCTCTGTTTCCAAAAAAAAATTTTTTTTATTTTGTTAAGGAGCGGTCTGCAGGAAGGTAAAACCGGCTAAGTACATCCCCTATCAGTCACCAACAGGGAGAAATCGCCATTTTGAAGTCCGTTTAAACAAAGAAGCCTCTAAGACAAATGGTGCTGGTGTTTAAGATAGTAATAAAAGCATAAATCTCACAGGGGTGGGACCCGCCCGTATTAATCCTAGCTTCAAACAACTTTGCTTTGTCCTGGGGGGGGGATCGCCTGTCTAGGGCTGCAAAAAAAAAAGCAGCTGAGAAGAAACTGGCTGGAGATAAAGGCTCCGCTTACGCTGGATCTAATCTCTGTCCACAGCCAAAAAAAGAGAGAAAGGCTGTGAATTACGAATAGACCCTAGCACACAGAGCTACTCCCTGCCCCTTTATAGCCAAAAAGGGGTGATATCTATGATCTTATTTAGATATACAGACCAGATCTCTGAGAGGAGCTCGGTTGAGCCCTCCTCGGCGACAGGCTCCACCCCCAGGAAGTCCCCCATTGCATTATTTTATGTAAACATTCATGCACACTTTGCTCTCTACAATATACATCAAGTTGGCTTTGGTGGGTCCCCCATATATATTCCTTCCTGGACCATGGAATGCTAAAGCCAGGAGCTCTTGCTCTCATTATGTATCAACTAGATTGTTGTAATTAACCCCACATGGGTGTCTCCTTGAAGGCAACTCAGAAATTTCTGCCTGTTTCTTGGACAATACAAGACTATTCACAGGGTATCTATCTTGAAGGAGCTGCATAGGATGGTGGGAAGCTTCTTGCCCCTATTTAAGGTGTTGGTGACAACTTATTGATATGGCTTGGGACTTTGTTTTCTTCAGGACTGCTTTCTCCTGACAGACTCTGTATGATATAGCAGGGAAACTCCATGTTTCATACACCTTTTCTTCATTTTTTGAGAAATGGATTCTTTGAAATCAGAAACAACCTTCTCAATAGCAGCATTCTCAGTTTAAGAAAGATGCCTCTTAATTCATGTTGACCCCTGCCATTTTATTCTTCAGGAAAGACAGTCCTCTTTCAAGAGGCATTTGGATAGGATGGATTAATAAAGATTGATCAGGACAAGAAACAGACCCCACAAATATTCTCAGTGCTGCTTTATTGTAAGATAGAATCTGCAAAGCTTACCTAACACTTTTTTCTTGACAACAAAGCTGGGCTGATTGATATCTCTTTCTCATGTTTTTTGCTTTCCAAGAAGTGAATAACCTGCTTTCCCACTTTTTTCGTCCACTTTTTCAAGTCCAGGATGACTAGAAATATACCATAATGTATAGATAGTTCATAGTTGACTCATGACTATAATAGAGTCTGCCCATTACGGATACCAGTTATGACAATCCATAAGCGAAGCATCTATTCAATTACCTTGTTACTGACCCCTCCCTATCTTTGCTTTCCCTGATACAGTTGTTTAACAACTATGAGGGGAATTAAGCAGACCATGAAGTGCCTCAGGTGTGGGGAAGTCCTGGGAGAACTAGTGCAGGTCCAAGACTGCCTGCCCCAGGCCTCTCAAGCACCTTTACCTTTGCTCTGCTTCCCATTCCTTGGGGTCCACATGGCCTTGGACCCACTTTCCAGAGCTTTCCAGACCTCATGTTGAGGAAGACGAGCAGAGAAGAGCAGACCACTCTGTCCATCAGTGTTCCTAGGCTGCGTCTACAACTTGAAAGTGGATACCATTTTTGAAACAGCCATAATTCATTTGTTAAATTGGTAGTATCTAATAGTTTTAGCCTAATGACAAGAATAAATAACAGGGGAGATAACTCATGGGAATCCATGAGTTATGTCCCTAGTAATGGCAACTTATTCAAGATTCCAAAAAATTAGATGAATTTTGTCGTTGCAAAAGACTTATCATAAATTTTTTAAGGTTGTTAATAAACCCATAACCCATTTAAAAATGGTCCACTTATGTTGATGTTTCTCATGCATCCCTGCACACTTCTCCCAATCTGCCTAGCACCCCCACATAGAGTAGAATAGAGCTGGAAGGGTTCTTGGAGATCTTCCAGGCCCCTGCTCAAGCAGGAGAACTATACACTTTCAGATAAGTGACTGTCTAGTCTCTTCCTAAAAACCTCCAGTGATGGAGCACCTATGATTTCTAAAGGCAAGCTGAAACACCTTTAATTGTCCACTACTTAATTGTCCTCACTGTTAGAAAGTTTCTCCTTAATTCCAGGTTGATTCTCTCTTTGATCAGTTTCCAACCATTATTTCTTGTCCTGCCCTCTGGTGCCTTCTTCTTTCTGGTAGCCCCTCAAATACTGGAATCCTGCTATCATGCCACCCTAATTCTTTTCTTTAGACTAGGCAAACCCAGATCCTGCAGCCGTGCTTTAGTCTCAAGACCTTTGACCATCTTAGTTGCTCTTCTCTGAACTTTCTCCAAAGTCTCAACATCTTTTTTGTAGTATGGTGACCAAAATTGGTTTCAGTATTCCAGATGTAGTCTTTTGCTTTTGCGCACCTCTGTGCAGTTCTGCACATCCTTTCCAACTTGTGCAGCACCCCTGTGTTCCTGCTATTGCTGCTTTTTACCTGCTTGTGGTCCTTCTTTTTCTCTATTTAGGAAATATCTCTGAAAGAATGATCTAATGGGTTAATTGGTTGTCTGGTTATATTAAACCTGAATGATAATCCTGATTTAGTTCCCTACCTCATTCATGAAGTTTGAATTCTACTAAATGTGAATCATTTTGATTTAGAATTCATCTACAAGACAGAAAATGAAACCAATTTTGGTGGGTTTGATTAGAAATTAGAAAAATCACATTTGTAACAAAAATAGCAAGAAGCATAGTAAGATTTGGTTGTCACTCTTAGAGCCATCCTCAGAATATATATATATTTAGTTTTAATTATTTTGTTAGCTCAGAGATGGGAAGTGAAATACTTTCCCAGAGACTTTGATACATTTCTCTTTTAAGATTCATATGTTTCCTTTTATACTTGGCACCATTTGATTGACAGATCAATCTGCTTATCTAAGGTTCATATTTCTGAATTTGTTCTGCAACTTAAAAGCATTAAATTAATGCAAAACAAGTGCCTCTTGCCTAATGAGGGAGACTCAATTATCTTGATTAAGATCAACTCAAAAACTGAACTGGAACTTCGAGAAAGCAAACTGGGAATGATGCACCAAAGAAGTAGATTCCAACATACTGTGGATTCTTCCTTCAGTAAAAAAAGAACATTTATAATTGCAGCAAAATGTAGTATATCTGCCATGCACTAAATAAATAAATAATCTGAATCTTTTATCATTCATGTTTGTATCAGTATACAAATAGAAAACTCTGAATTGTATATTTTAATAGAGCAAAAGGAAGCAAAGTGCAAATCAAATACAAAAATGAAAAATATATTAAAATTGCATTGTTTGCCAAAGATATTTTCTTAAGAACCAAAAACCCCTTTTGATTCATAACAACCACTTTTATGTCCCTTTTCCAATAGAAACTTAGAGAAATCAATATTTCAAATGTCCAAGGTTTTAAATTAATTAAAGATTACTCTTTAATTGAGGAATCCCTTGCAGGGGAATTCAAAGGATCTTCTATGAGGGTCTGAAGAAATAGACTTTTCTCTTGTGGAAATTATCACATTATTCAATTTAAAGTTAGATTGGCCATGCTGGCCTTCTGAAAAGATTTTAAGATTTGGTTGTTTCCCCAGAGGAAGGGATTAGGAAGTGAGTGGGAGTCTTGAGGTTTTGTTCATTGTAGTTAAGGAATTATCTTTGGCTGTCACTTAATTAGTTTTTTTATTATGTAATTTTGATTATTTTAGTGATTTGTTATTTATATTATTGAATTCTGCTTTCTGCCTAGAGTTGCTTTGGTACAATGGGTGGCTACACAAATTGAATCAATCAGTCAGTCATCATAAATTTGTCTCCAACTCCTTTCTTGAATTGGAAGTTTCCATTGATTTAACATGATTAAAATCTTTGATGGAATAAGAAGATTGGAAGATGCGTTGGTTGTACTGGTTTCTTTTTGCAATCAGTGATATTTGATACAGCCATCTTCAATATATTTGCCAGATTCTTTTAAAAGCATTTTGAAGCTACTAGTTCATATTTAGAAGGAATGTTAACATTCACTTCCCCGGCCCGTTCCGTCACCGCTCGTGGGCGATAGTTTGTGCAGTGCGGCCAGCCTCCTAGGACTTTCCTGAACTTGCCTAGGAGATGTGGCCACCAGCAAAATACAGGGGCATTCCAGGGCATTCCCCCCACTGGTTCCCCACCTCCCTTCCAGGCAAAGTTTTCCAAGGTGTGGTTTTCCTCCCTTCCCTTGTGCCCGGCTCCCGCTGAGCTCTGGGAAGGAGGAGAAGAGCCTTTGGGGAGGGAGGAGGAGGAGGGAGGAGGAGGAGGCGCATGCATTGGCCATACCAACTGGGCAACCAGCGGAGGCAGGAAGGTTCTCGGGAGTACCGAGAACCTTTCTGCCTCCGCTGGACTTTGCACTCTTCTCCGCGCGCTCCTCACGATTGCAATAGATGTCCAGAAGTGGTGGGGGCAATCAGGCTGGAAGCCCAAGCCCCATTAGCCCCAAAAGTCGCTTCTGGACATCTATGCAGTTGTGAGGAGCCTGCAGAGAAGAGCGCGAAGTCCAGTGGAGGCAGAAAGGTTCTCGGCGCTGCCCAGTCGCTTTTGTGGCTTCCCAGAGCTTCCTGGCGAGTGAGCGAGGGAGGATCAGGCAGCCTTTGAATTGTTGTTCAATTCAAAATATTCAATTTAACTGTACCTTTCATTGCCACTTTTGATTTAGAAGACTTTTGACTTTGCACACATATTCCGCAGAATCAGTTTTAGTAACTGCTTGGATCTCTAAGAGAGCTGTTCCATTTGCAAAGCTGAAGCTGCATTTATCAGAGGATCTAAGCTCTCTCACAGCTTTGAGCCACTGGATCTTAATGGGCTGTGATCCAACTACATGGCAAGAAGTTGCAGGATCTTGCCTTCATCTATTGTCACTGGTTTAAGAGGTCAATCAAATACTGGAAGTTTTTTAGGTTCTGAAATGTGATAACATTAAGAAAGTAAGAGGAGGAAACTAGTTAGATTACCATTCATCTTAAATTTTTTTAAAAGTACATATCAAGGTAAGAACAATATGATGCAATGAATTAATTCCATTTTCTCAGTACAATTTTTTAATAGGAAAAAGAATTTTTTGTTTGGTATCATATGGAATTCGATAGTTAGTGAGCATGTTTTAAGATGATATACAAAATGTTTGATATGCAATATCCACTACCTATCTTTTTGCTAAATGTAATATGAATATTGTCAAGATGAAGGTCATATTAAAGATGGATGGATGAATACTTCTAGCTGGAACATAGATAGAGACAGTGAAATGAATGTACATTTTATTGGCATACTTTTATCTATAGATGCAGATGCCGGTGAGTCATAAAAATTCTGTGTGTGTGTGTGTGTGTGTGTGTGTGTGTGTGTATGTATGTATGTATGTATGTATGTATGTATGTATGAATGAATGAATGAATGAATGAATGAATTCTGGGAGTTGAAGTCCACAAGTCTTAAAGCTGTCAAGTTTGAACACCCATGGGTTTTTTTTCTAAAGGGTTAGGGGTGCAAGGGTCCTGTAACTTGACAGCTTTAAGACTTGCATGCTTCAAATGCCAGAGTTCCTGAGCCAACATTTTGGTTGAAAAGTAAGAGCGTTGTTAAGTGAGTTTCACCACATTTTGCAAGTTGGCCACTCCCACCCAGTCACATGACTGCCAAGCCACTCCCACCCGGTCACAAGACCACCAAGCCACTCCCATAAACACAGGCCATATCTACAGAAGAGTTTCTAAAAAAATTTGAAATCCACCACTGGTCACGACACACGTAGAACTCTGTAATTCTGAGGTAGTGATATAGTATATATATGTAATAGAACCCTGGCTTCTCTACAATAATGGCTAATTTTATTGTCTTTTTGACTCAGTAGACTAGGATGAGGAGGAGTACAGTCCCTTCACAAGGAGTTCTCCAGCAAGACATAATCTATTCAGAATTATACAGCATTGATGCCTTTATCAGCCAAAAAGTTTGTCTTTCTCTCTCCTCAGCAGATTAATATAATGGAATAAGATGGTGATAAAAATGGGCATTGAACTTTATTCTTGTAATTATTGCTATTTACCTATTATGTGCATTTATTGTTGGTATATCATGTTTCTAAACAAATATATGATCAAACAAGATCTTAAGAAAACCCATCAAGTTAAACTCCAGGGAATACTTGCAGAAAACTGTGCATGCAGATTGGAAAGGTTGAAGCTTGTTGGTATTCACCCTTTTTAATCATTTCACATAGAATAGAGAGGCTGTGTGACTTGGGATATGCTAAGTACTAGGCATAGCTTTCTATTTCAATACAAAAATCAGTTTCTTTCTCCCAATTAACCATAGTTCCCTTTCATAAGGGAACTTGGAAAGCAATAACAATATTTTTTCTGCTTTCCTATCCACATGCATAGGATCACAAGTCAAAGGCAAGCCACCATGATTTTTCAAATTGATCAAAGGTATGGCTACACTAATACCACTATTAGAAATATTTTATCAATGTTCAGAATCTAATAAATTGTTCCTGTACAAGGGGGGAGGGAAACATTGGGAAAATGTTAGAAATTAAATAGAAAAGAACATAAAAAAGAATGGATGTTAAACACCTCTTATTTGCTCCAAGTCTCCTTTAGCAGCCATCTGAACTATCAGCAAGCCTCAGAATAATAGTACAATCCTAACACTTAGACTTACACCTCACTGGCTCCATCAAAAAATAGGAATCCCTATGTGGGCAATTCCCAGACACGCAATAGAGAATATAAGCATAGAACAAAAACAGGATGTAACCACATACAGACAGTTTCTTACTATAGAAGAGTGATGGGCAACCTTTTTGGCGTGGTGTGTCAAAAATCGGCAAAAAATCGAGCATAACTCGCGTTGTGTGTCACTTCGACAAAAACATAATTTTGCGCAATTTATAGTTTAAACTACAAAAATGTATAATTGCAATATATAATTGTATTTAATAAACCAAAAACAAATTATTTAACATACCTGCTTAGTAACTTCTTTGTTCATCAGTCAATTTCGTATGTTGCCCTTGATATTATTGAACTTGTTTGGGGTGCCGTGAACCAGGGCTGTGGAGTCGGCTGCTTCCAGCTCCACATCCTCATCAACATGCCACTCCAGCCCGCCCCTGCTATGAATATTCCTAGTGACGCGAGGGCGAAGAATATGAATATTCATAGCGGGGGCGGGCCGGAGCGGCATGTTGATGAGGACGTGGAGCTGGAAGCAGCAGACTCCACAGCCCTGCCGTGAACTGAGATAAGTGTGGTGCGGTCGTATCCGACAGTCCCAGGAGTAGACTCTCTGTGCCGGCCTGACTGGAGAGAGGCGCACACTGTTCCCACGCTCCTCTCCTGTGGGTCCTCCCTCGCCGCGCTGATGACATGTGTGCGCACGGCACGCACGCCTTACCAGCAGCCCCTGCGCTCAGAAAGGGGCAGCGGCGATAAAGTAAGTGAGTGTGGGCGGGGGAGATCACACGTCCCGCCCCCCCGTTCCTCCAGCACAGATTCTTTCATCCTCGGCGGCCGTGCAGGAGCCGAGGATGAATCGCATGAAATCCTGTGCGTGTCACCCCAAATGGCTACGCATGTCAGCACTGACACGCGTGTCATAGGTTCGCCATCACTGCTATAGAAAGAGGAGTATTACAGCTAAAACCTCTGATTGTATTAAAAGAGGAAAGGGTAATCCAAACATGGTTTCAGTATGGACAGTTACAGGCCAGATGGAAAAAAGACCAGAAAATTGGTATTACGCAAAATGAGGACAATCTAGTAAAACAAATTAGGGATCAAAGTCAAATGCATATAAAAAGTTATATAATATATTGATAGAAAAAGATTCTGAAACAGAATTAGTTAAAGACTGTATGATAAAGTGGGCAATTTTTTTTGAAGAACTAATAATGATGGATACATGGGAAAAGATATGGGTAAGAAATGTAAAATTTACGCAAGTCCAAAATCTGAGAGAGAATTTCTATAAGATGTTTTATAGATGGCATTTAGATCCCCAAAAATTGGCTTGTATGTATCCGAATTTACAACCTAAATGCTGAAGATGTGATTGTGCTGATGCTACGTATTATCATATATGGTGGACTTGTAAAAAAGTCAAAGCATTTTGGATAAAAATATGGTGGATTATGCAAAATATCTTTAAAAAGAGGATAAAGTTTACTCCCCAGTTATTCTTGTTAGGTATAACTACTGATTGTACATTTATAGAGACTAATTTGATTCTGAACCTAACAACGACAGCAAGATTGTTGGTGGCGCAGTACTGGAAGAAGGAAGATTTGCCTACTACTCAAGAATTGACATTAAAAGTAACAAACTTAGCAGAGATGGCTAAAATATCAGCATATCTCAAGGATCATTCAGACGAGAAATATAAGCTGGAATGGAGAAGATGGATTGATTATATTCAAAATAAATATGGGACTAAGAAACTCCAGATAGCTTATGACTGAATGAGCAAGGAATGATATAACTTGTTTAAAGTTAGCATTACAAAAGGGGAGTTAAAGCACAAGTGAGGGATGATGCTAAAATCTGTTAGTTTATTTTAGAATACGGTTGTTAAATGTTTATATCCTGTATTTCCTTGAGGAGGTTGGGGGGGGGGAGGTTGGGGGGAAGGTCAGTTCGGGTGGGGGAGGGGAGGTATATATTTGTAAAACTTTTTAAAAACTTTTATTAAAAAAATAGGAATCCCCACAAGATAAAGGAAGACTCCAGATCCCCTCATTATAATCCATACCCTCAGAGCAAATTTACATCTCTAAATTTACATCTCATGATCAAAGCCCAGGGCAGGAATACCTCAATCTGCATATCTAAACATCAAAACCTACTTGTCATTATATATACCTCTACTGGTAGACCCTTACTTCAACTATTTGTGTGGTTAAATGACTAAACTATTTCTAGTTGCTGCCTATTTGTGTTTATTCATGATCCAGGTTAAAAAAATGGACTAAGAAAATTCTTCTAACAACAGGAAATGTGAAAACTGTATCACCACTTTTCCCTGAAGGCCTCCCACTCTATCCCCAGTCCTTTTGGATATTGTTTCTCTCCATTATTCTGATTCCATTTTAAGAAAAAGCACAAAACTTAATTTTTAATCAAGTTTCATGTAGATTGTTTGATCCATACACTAAACTAAAATAAGAGTAGGAGCGCCAGTCCCCAGGGTCTGCCCAGATTAGAACAAGGTTCTCTGTGCTGATTTGATGCAAAAGGTCAGAGTTGATTAAGTGAACACAAATCCTTTTGCTTAGCCAACTGTGGCAGGCCAGGAACAGATGAAAAAGGGATGAGAAACTTTCTCAAAGGGAATATTCACAAAGAATAAACTAAACTAGACTGTTAACTCTGTTTGATGAGTTTCATAAATAGCACAAGACAAAAATATATAAGATTTCTCTTTTCCAACCCTTTTCTCCTCCTCTGTTTTCATTTTTCAGTACTTACAACTACAGAAAAAGAAGAAAGTGGCCACATCGTCTTGCATTATGGAAACTCTATCATCTGTACATAACACAAAAGAATACAAATTCACTGGAAAAGGAAGTAGGCTTGCAGTATCTTTTGGCTGTCTGAATTCCCTCATCTCTCTGAAGCAGCTAAAGAGACCCCTATCAGAGGACATATGCATGTCAGTGACCCCACTGGCTTAATACACTACAATGGAATTCCTCAGATTTGCTAACATTTTTCAAGGACAGTAGATAATAACCAATTTTGTTATATTTAAGTACAATGACAATAAAGATTATACTTATACTTATAATAGATAGGAACAAGTATAAGAAGAACAGTAAGAAAAATGTTGCATTATATCTGTGTGTCTTTTTGTAGCTGTTTCTGTCAAGGATTAATGCCAGCCAGTCAGATTTTCCTTTATCTACTTTTCATATTCTTTTTTGTACTTCTGAGAATTTCAGATTTTCTCTGATACATCTTTCTCTGTTTGAATGTTCCCATTCTAACTATGTGACTCCAATCCTTTGCTGTAGGAGAAACCAATAAACATATTTGAAGACCAATTGTTAAAGCAGCTGGAACTATTATTCTTCCCAAATTCTCATTTAAGTAGAAGAATGTCCGTACTTAATCCAGTATCAGAATTTCTTTTAAGGCAGAAGACAGAATGTATCTGTCTTTGGACAATGAAATGGACTACATGATCAGCAACATTAGCCAGGTTTGGGTGCAGCTGCATATTAATGTGCTCAGTCAACACAACACAATATCTGTATCTTCATGAAGCTGAAAATCTACAGAGCTGTGCTTATCCCTTTCCTCCCATATGGATGTAAACTTTGGACTCTGTACCACCAACATATAAAAACTCGAGAAATTTCATATGCGCACTCCCCACTCCAAACTTGGCAATTATTGATCAAACTGTGTCTCTAACCTGGAGGTCTTGGATCATGCAAAGACTACCAGCACTGATTATCAGATGGTTATCAGAATCCAGATGTAGTGGATTAGACGTCATTAGAATGGATAACTACTTCATGCCTCACCAGTTGCTCTTTGATGTACTGAAGACTGAGAAGAGACCTTGAGGTAATTCACTCAAATACTACAAACTTGCTGTGAAGGAAAGCCTATCACATTATGATATCCAGCCAAAGAAACTAGAACCTATGGTTGTGGACAGAACCTGCTGCCTTTGAAGACAGGTGCTGCCAAAAATAGAGAACTATGGGCAACCCCCCCTCAAACCACTATATTTGTTACAACAATGAATTTTCAGCACCACAATTGTGGAAAATTCAGTACTTTTAAGATTGAGTTTTGATTTCTCTAACGTATCAGTCCTTTCTATTATGATTGTTGTAAAAAGCAACAGCTATGACAGACTCACATTTACTGTTTCATTAGGATTATCTTCTAAAAATTAATACAATAACAAAGTTGGAAGAGACCTTGGAGGTCTTCTAGTCCAGCCTCCAGCCTGTACCATTCCATCCAATCTCTTCTTTAAAATATCTAGTATTGGGGCACCCACAACTTCTGTTCCTCTGATTAAATTGTTCTCATTGTCAGGAAATTTCTCCTTAGTTCTAGGTTGGATCCCTTTTTGATAAGTTTCCATCTGTTACTTCCCCCCCCCCCAGGTGCTTTGGAGAATAAGTTGTCTCCCTCTTCTTTGTGACAGCCTCTCAAATATTGGATGACACTGCCTCTGTTGCAGAAACTGAAGACTGCCTAAGGACAATTATTATAAAAGATGAACAGAGTGGAGAATACCCCTCCCTCCCCTTGAACATCAAGAAAACTAAGTCATATTCCCTGGAAAACTAGAAGAATTTAAATTAAAGAATAAGATTGTAGAAGTTGTTGATAGTTACAAGTTTCTAGTGTCTAAAATGGATAAAGATGATGGATGTACAAAAAAGATTAAACAATAAATAACAATAGGCAAAAAGACATTGAGTTTTCATAGTCCTATATATATATAAATGTGTATGTGTGTGTGTGTGTGTGTGTATGTATGTATGTGTATGTATGCATGTATGTATGTATGTATGTATGTATGTATATGTGTATATGTATATGTATATGTATATGTATATGTATATGTATATGTATATGTATATGTATATGTATATGTATATGTATATGTATATGTATATGTATATGTATATGTATATGTATATGTATATGTATATGTATATGTATATGTATATGTATATGTATATGTATATGTATATGTATATGTATATGTATATGTATATGTATATGTATATATGTATATATATATGTGTGTGTGTCTGTATGTTGTATTTGTGCTGACATGTATGTAACAAATGTAACAAAGGCAACAATAAAAATATTGGGTTTCTGTCGTGATGGTCTCTTGTGACGAGCCAATAGACAGAGAATGGAAGCAGTCTGCTTCCTCCCATATTTGGGCATACCAGGGGTTGTGACACTAATTACATACATACACACACACACACACACACGTTCGCAAATGTGAGTGCTTGCACTCACCACTGCTGCGCATGCACTAATAACATGTTTGGCATTACCACCCAGTATAGTTTCAAATTCATTTTTCACAAAGTTAAACTCATAACTTTTTTCATCTAGTTTAAACCTTTCTTTTAGTTATAAATATGTAAATGAATGACAGACATCTTCCTTGAAGTATGTAAAAGTATGTTAAATTGCAAGAGAGGTTTCATAAGCAATTTTGCTGCATTACAGTAAAGTGTTTCTCTTCATGACTTAATTTTCAACAATACTTCAGAGGGAGATAATGAGAGTTGATGATCTGGAGTTTACTTTGTGACTACGATATGCATTTTCCTCACAGATTGAAAAAAGTAACTATCTCAAGTTAATTCATGACATAGGCATATCCAACCCAAATATTCATTTAAAAAAAAGATTTGCCACATGTTTGTGGAGATTCTCAGTCACCAACGTCATAGTTGTCTCAAAAGATTTTTTTTTTGCAACATGTTCTTAGTAAAATTGATGGGTGAGCTAGGAACTGGACCATGTAACCAAGGGAGTATATACTTTAATTCTGAATATATTACACTGTTTCTAATTTGGGAACAATAGGAAACAGAAGAACTGTAATAGCTATCTTTGCAGAAGATTGAAAAGAAATTAAAGGTCCTTTCAGAAAAAAAAATAGATTTCATCTTTGACTCTCCTTACAGTAGTTTATGGATAGATAATTATCTCTATTATTGTAAGGCCAGGTTGTCTTTGTTGCAGTTCACAACCAGAGTAGGTTGTTTAAGGCCACCCACTGAGTTCATAGCGTTGGATAAGATTTGAACAGAGAATTTTCCAGATTACAATCTGCATATATTGAATTTCAATATCTTCTAGCAAGCAACACTGCAATCACAGAATACATTTCCAGTGAAATTATCTAATCCCTTGTTCAGTGAAGGAAGCAGTAAAACCATCAACTTTAATGAGAACAGCATGAGATGTACAATTAGAATTGCAGTTGAAAATCCATATATTCTATTCAGTTCAATAAATTATAAAAGGGATAGGGACTCTAATGAAAGAATTGAATGTGAATCTTAACTACCAAAAATTTAGTTAAAAGAATACTCTTTTAAAAACAAGCAATGAATTTTAAACATTACTACAATTATAGGTGAAAGCTTTATTTTTTTGTGATTGATGCTGATGATGAAATACATCAAAATTGGGGGGGGTATAATTTAACATGTGAAATATAAGAGCATAAGCTTGCAGTTATTCACTGTCTTTTAAAAGATAGCCTCACTTAGTATGAACTTGTTTCAAACAGATATTTTCAGGATTGAATATGCATTTGAATTTCCTTTCTGGATGGTGAAGGGTCTTGAGCAATATATCTTCCTTCCTTATGTTAATTAAGTTGCCCTCTTCTTCTGATAGAATATAGGTAGTCTTTGATTTATGACCATTAATTTAGCAACCATTTGAATTTAGGACAGTGATAGAAAAAGTGAACTTATGACTGGTCCTTGCACTTACAATTGTTGCAGTATACAGTCATGTGGTTGTAATCCAGTGCTTGGCAATCATAGGATTGCCATTTGTGACTTTCCCAGTCAGCTTCTTGAAAGCAAAATCAATGGGGAAGCCATCTGGGCGGGTTGCAAATTGAAATCACAACATCTGCACTGCCAATGACACTGATTAACAACAAATTTTCCAATCCCAATTATGGCCATATGTCAAGGACTATTTATATTCAGAATTTTCCAGAAATGGGTGGAAGAATGAATAGAAGTTACTACTCTTTCTCCTTGGTTGGTAACTCACATACTTGATAAGGACAGACAATAAATAGCAAATAAGCAAAAAAAGTGAAAACTGTAGGAGACAGTTAACAGAAAATCCTCTGCTGCCGTGAAGGCTAAGAAAGATGACACTTATAGAATAGAGCAGGCCTCTTGCCTGTCTGTATCTTTATATGACATTAGCCCTTAACATGAGCAGCAACTTCTCTGAGAGTTCTGGTGGAACAAACCATGATTTTGGACTTTAATTCCACTGAACTGCTGCAAAGCAAGATGACGACGCTTGTTGCGCTTAATTACAAAGGATGAACTTTAAAAGCAGTTATAAAATATTCATGAGAGACAGGTATGGTAATAGCCTGGTATTAAATAACCAATCTTAGAGGTAAAACTGCTTCAGAAGCTGACTATAAGATTAATTGCATAATAATACTGTGCAGTGGTGGGATTCCAATAATTTAACAACAGGTTCTGTGGGCGTGACTAGGTGATCCTGTGACTGGGTGGGTATGGCTAGGTGGTCCTGTGACTGGGTGGGCATGGCCAACTTGATGTCACTCACATGGAGGGGCACTTCATCTGGCTTCTCCTCACCTTCCCCTCCCAGCCAGTCCTTGCCTTGTCTTGCATGTTATGGTGTGAGAGAAAGCTTTTTCAAAGTCATCCTCCCTTGATACTAGCCAATAAGATGTGATTTTGCTATCAGAAGACCTGATGTCTTCCAGCGGCTGGTCCAGACTCCAGAAGGCAAGGTCTCTTCTTCGGTGCAACTGAGAGACGCCTCTCAGCTATCGCCTCTTTGCCAGCCACTTCCCAGCAGCGGCGGTTGGCTGGAAGCTGCCGAAAACTACATGAGATCTCAAATGAACCAAAAAATCTGCTGCCATTGCTGCCCTGTTCTTCGTGCTGGCCACACACATGTATCCCATTGTCTGCTGTGCTGGTCCGCTCGGACTTTCCAGTTGCTCGGACTTGCACCAATTGCTTCTTCTCCTGCTGTCAGTTTCTTTGGAGAATAGTTACTATGACAGCCTCCCAAGTACTGGAGTACAGCTATCATGTCACCTGTAATCCTTCTCTTCATTAGGTTAGACACACCTAGGGCTTTAACCAATTCTTCATATGCTGTAGCCTCCTTATCATCTTTTTTTGCTCTTCTCTACACTCTTTCCAGGGTCTCAGGTAAAAATTCCCCCTTGATAATCTAAAAAGTGGTCAGGTAAAAGGATAATAGTGATCTCCTTGTCATGAAGGAAATTATCTTTTCTAACAGCTGGAGTAATGAGTTCTGATTACTATTGTGTATGAAGTAGACACTTTAATAAAAATTGATATAGATTCAACTTCTGACTTTGAACATAAAAACATATAATTGTCTTATGGGATGCTGAAATATCTTCCAGTTGATGGGTAGTGTATTTATTTGTGCCAGGGGGAGAAACCTCCTAAGCAGACCATGCATGATTTTTTAAAAAAACAGCTAGAAAGAGTTCAATAAAAAGAGCAATTCTAGTGTAATAAAAATGGGAATTTTTGGCCTATTCAATTGAATATCTAAGTTCCAAACTCTCAAGACTGAATTTTATTAAAGTTTGAGGTATAAAGTACATCACAATACTTTAAATCTTGATTTGCCTTGGGGTCAAATCTATTGTTCAGGTTAAAATGACCCAAAGGATTTGCTTTGCCCAAGACTTAAGTAGCATAGCAGAGATCTGCCTGTCTGCCAGCCTGCCTGCCTGCCTCTGTCTCTGTCTTAGACAGACAAACTGGATTGAAAAACAGCTGTCTATCAATGCATGATGGACTAACAGTATAGATTATTGTGCATAACATTGAATGAAAATGCCTTCATCCTGAAATGCATTATTTACACAAGCTATAGAAATACTAGATAATATTGCAAATGTATACCAAAAATAAGACCTATCCCAAAAATAAGACCTACCATGCTTTTTAGTGCATGCACTAAAATAAGACCTCCCCCTCAAATAAGACCTAGTGAAAGGTTGGGCATGGCCAGCACAGGAGGCACCAATGCGCTGTGTGGCTGGCGCAAAAAACAGGAGGCGACAGCAGTGACGGGACATCCGGTGGCAGCACAACACAGCTGCTTGTTAGCTGTTCACTCCTGTGGCTATGCACATGCTTGCAGCCATGCTTCTCAAGACTCTGCACCATGCCATCAACATCTTGGCATATTTTGGCAGGGAGAAGATGCAACTGCTGTTATCCGTGCTGGGGTTTCAACAGTGGCAGTGTGAGACTGCAAGATTCATTTTTATCTCCCTTCCAAAATATGCTCGGAAGGCACTGACAGCAGACAGAGGCAGAGGGTGATCCAATCAAACCTCTCTGTGTGTGTTTGTGTAGTGTGTGTGTGTGTTGTGCATGCGTGCATATGTGCATGAGAGAAAGAGAGCCAATCCAACCTCAGGAGAGTTACTGTGTACCAGGGCTAGCGGCAGTGTGCTGTCTCTCTCTCACACATACACAAGCACACACAGAAATATTTAATTGGATCACTGCCTCTGCCTGCTGCTGCTGCTGTCCTAGCATGTTTTGGAATGGAAAAAGTGCAGCTGCTATTGCCTGTGCTGGGGTTTGCACGTTGGCAGCGAGAGACTATAGGATTCATTTTTATCTCCCTTCCAAAACATACTGGGAAGGCACCAGCAGCAATCAGAGTCATGGGGCCATCCACTCCCTGTCCAGCAGCTGCTACAAGCACATTTCAGGAAAGAGCCGAGTCCGGCTTTTCACTTTTGAAGCACTCGCCACTTGCTTGCAGCAACTATCACAAGCGAGGCACCAATGCGCACTGCTGGCCTCGTGGGAGCTCTTTGCTCTCTTGACAGAACTGTTCTGGGCTGCTCTGCTAGCCTGCTGGGCTACTCCTGCCTGGCATGAGTAGCCCAGTTCTACAATGTTCTGAGCATCCCCCCACCACCACTGGCCTACCAGGGCCCCTTCACCAGAGGCCACTGGTAAAACCATGCTGCTTCACCTGCACTGCCTTTGGGCTGCTGAGCACCTTCCTGCAGGTCTACTCGGTGCTGCTTGTGGTGGGCTATGAGCTGAGCCTGGTATTCTTCTGACCCTGGCCCTATTAGGTGCTAGTTCTCATGCTTGCTGTGTGCTCCAGGGTACCCTGGAGGTCATGGTAAATCTGGGAAAGCTCACCCCACACCAGGCAAGAGCAGCCCAGCAGCACGGCTGAAAGCTCTGCTGCCAGGAGGGCAAAGAGCCCCCATGAGGCCAGCAACAGCACAGAGCAGCACAGAGAGCCACTTGGCTGCCAGCAGCCAAACGTGTCCCAGCACCAACAGGGCCAGCAAGCAGGGCAGGGGGAGGCTGTGGTGTGCCAAGAACTTAGGTCATTGCAGCTGATTAAGGTAAGACTGTTCTTGAAGAGGGCACAGGGCAAAGGGTGCGTGGGGCCTCCTGATGCTTTTGCAGCCTCAATTGGTGGCAAAAGCAGGATTCTTCTTTGTCTTATCTTCAGGAAAACATGGTATATCCTAACAAATGACACTTTTCAGCAGAAAAGGTGCCTTTTTTTCCTGACAGGAAGACAATGATATGTTGTCAGGTTAATAGGCTAATTAATTGCTCTGTATCTTTTTGTTCTTTGTAGATCTATTCTTCCTGCTGTTACATATATTAATTGAGGATTAATATAACTAAAGGATTTGCATAAGCATGCATTCTCCGATTCACAACAGATTTTACCATTCAATTAACAAGTTAAGACTGTTCGAGAGAGAAAAACCCATTTGTCTCCTTCCATTTTAATCATCTTATTGAATTCACTGAATACCTGTTATTAATGGCACTTTCTTTATTCTTAGTAATGGCCATATAATTAGCTCTTAATAATTGTTCCACTGTTATGTTGTTTATCGTTTCCTACAATTCTATCACAATAATGGAACATTTATTCAAAATAGTAAACTGCTATCTGCAGCTTTATTTAATCTTTCTCTGTAATGGGAAGCAAGCCAAGAATATCTCCCTGCTCCGGAGATACTTCAACTTTGAAAATGAATGGTTTGTACATAATTCTCATGTGGAAAGTCATCCTCAAGGTTTCTAGGGCTAACCTGAAGACTGATAATTTGCATTGGTAGCAATCACACCTTCCCCTGAAGGTTTCTTAATTAATTATGTGAACAAAATCCTGCTGATACAAGAATGAATGTTTTCCTACAGATTCATGGAATAGATAACCATCAAAATATATCTGCTGGTTTAGGCTTAAAATGGAAATAAAATGAAAAAGTAAAAAAAGCTACCTATCTCTGATTATTTTTCAATAAATTGGAATTTTTTTATCATTTTTAAACCTTAAGCAACATGCCTTCTATGAGTTTCCTGATATGCTGTTTCTGCTACCTTAGCTAAATCTCTTTTGTTTCTCTAGTTCCACTAATTACATGTGGCCTGCAACTTATCCCTCCCTCAAGTTCAGCTGGAATCCATTCAAATGGGTGGATTTCTAGTTTGCAAATCAGAATAGGACATAGAATCACAAATCTTCCCAATTCCATATATTTAGATTATTTGCATTTAAATACTGCTTTGCCAAACATGCCTTTATATTCTGCATCATTTAGCATAAACAATAACATACACTATTAGTGTGCAGATGTTTGGCAAAAGAACCCAAGTACAACCCTCATTTTGAAAAATAAGAGGTTGAATGATTAGGGAAAGACAAGTCATCATTTCCCATATCATATCATTTTATACTATTAGCAACAAGAAACATTGGCATAAAACATTATTACCTGTGGAAGAAGTCAATAATATTAAATATCTGGGGGTGCAGATAACTAACAATTTGACTTGATCTTTTCATGAAGCAGGGAAACCAGTATTGGGATTTCCTGAGTTGGATGAGAGCAAATCTTTCTCCTTCTGTCCTGATCACTTTTTACAGAGGGACGATTGAGAGCATTTTAACAAACTGCCTCATTGTTTGGTTTGGTGGTAGTAGTGCCTTGGATGAAGGGTCCATACAGAAAGTGGTAAGGACAGCTGTGAAGATTATAGGAAGCTTGCTTCCTGTTATTCAGCATACAGTTTATAAGCTCTATGTGCTTAGAGCTTGAAGTATAGTTAGAAACCACACCCACCCACTTCATGGTCTGTTTTTGTTGCTTCCCTCTGGGGGGAGGTTTCAAAGTATCTATGCAGGATTACAAGATTCTGTAACAGCTTTGTTCCCTTATGCTATCCATCATGTAAACTCGCAGGATTCTCCCCCCTTCTCCCCCCCTCACCATGTATATGTATACATCTGAACTAGACTGTGATGTTTCTCTGTGCCAAATATGTGTCTGTATGTGGGTATATGCCAGTGGTGGGTTTCAAAATTTTTTAGAACCTCTTCTGTAGGTGTGGCCTGCTTTCCGGGTCCACTGGTGGAACCTCTTCTAACCTGTTTGGTAGATTTGACGAACCGGTTCTACCGAATAGGTGCGAACTGGTAGGAACCCACCTCTGGTATATGCATAATGGTTATCTTTTGAGAATTGAATGCAATGACATTTCATTTTAATGTTTGCTGATTAGTGTACATAAAGTGACAATTACGTTTCTATTTTACTCTACTCTACTCTATTCCTAAACTAGGATTCCAAGATCCCTCTTGCAGTCACTGTTACTGAGCCAAGTTTCACTTTATCTTTACCTGTACATATGGTTTTTCTTGTCTAAGTGTAAAATCTTACATTTTCTCAATTAAATTTCATTTTGATAGATAGTGTCCAGTGTTCAAGTCTGTCAAGATTCTTCTGGCTCTTGAGCCTAATTTCTGAGATGTTGGCTATTCCTGCCAGCTTTGTGTCATCTGCAAATTTGATGAGTTTATCTTCTATTTCCTCATCTATATTGTTTATGAAGATATTAAAGATACTGGGCCTAAAATGGAATCTTAGGGTACCCCATTGCTTACTTCCCTCTGTGTAGATGTAGTTTCATTAAGGATTACATGTTGAATGCAGTTTGTCAGCCATTACAAATCAATCTGGTGGTGATACTATCTCACATTTTTCTAGCATACCAAGAAGTGGGTTCAGTGGTGGGTTTGGCTGCACCGGCAGTGGTAAGGCGGCCTGGGTTGCTGAAACCGGCAGCGACCCAGGCTTGCCACAACCCCAAGCCGGTTCCCTGGTTGCTGCCATTGCCGCCGTCATCTTGTTTTTTAATTCTGCGCATGTGCAGAACAATTTTAATTGAACTGTGCAGGAGTGCATGAGCAAAGCACAGTGACGTGCGGTGAGCTTCATGGCTGGTGAGGCAAGTGCGAAAGCCCTGCTGAAGCCATGATGCCGCGTCCACCATAGAGCGGGACTGGGACCCACTCCATGGCGGATGGCGCTGGGACTTTAAAGCCCAGCCGCTGGGGCCCTGCCACCACTTTAAAGCCCTGCTGCCTGGCACGCGGTGGCAGGGCTTTAAAGTGGCGGCAGGGCCCCGGCAGCAGGACTTTAAAGTCCCAGCACCGTCCGCCATACAGCGGGTCCTGCTCTATGGCGGACAGTGCTGGCCGCCAGGGCCCTGCCACCACTTTAAAGCCCTGCCGCCCAGGACCCAGTCCCACTCTATGGCGGATGGTGCCGGGACTTTACAGCTCTGCCGCCAGGGCCCTGCTGCCACTTTAAAGCCCTGCTGCCCGGGACGCAGCAGCAGGGCTTTAAAGTGGTGGAAGGGCCCCGGCGGCAGGACTTTAAAGTCCTGGCACCGTCTGCCATAGAGCAGGACTGGGTCCCGCTCTATGGCGGACAGCACTGGGACTTTAAAACCCTGACACCGGGGCCCTGCCACCACTTTAAAGCCTTGCCGCCGGGGCCAGCACACCCAGCCCATTCTTCCCCTGGTGTGGCAAGCTCCAGCGGGCTGGACGCGGGTGCAAGGGCCTGGAAAAAGAAAGCAAGTGACAGCCCACCACTGCTGTGTCCAATGGGCCAGGCGTCTCGCATTTATGGTGGACATAAATGCGAGACACCTAGCCTGTTGGACACAGCGGCCAGAACATCCCTGCTGCTGCTGCGCTCTGCCGCCTCACCCCCTGCCTCCTCCAACCCCACCACTGTGAAGAAAGAAACACACGCACACGCACGCACACACACACATACACAAATTCCTCACAATAAAAAATTACAAATTAAATTACAATAATTTTGAATCCCCCCTCCCTCTATCCAATCCACATACCTTTTCCAGCTGTGGATTTCAACTCTCCTCTTGTCCACCCGCCATGATGAAAGTGTAAAAAATTAAATAAAAAAGCAACTTACTTAGGCAAGGCACGATTGGCTGCTCCCAGATCAGGAGGCGGGAGAATCACATGCCTCCTTTGCATAAGGAATTTTTCGCCTTTTAACCCTTGCTTAACTCTGAGCAAGGGTTAAAAGGCGAAAAATTCCTTATGCAAAGGAGGCCCATAATTCTCTCACCTCCCCCTACAGTTAGCACTAAGCAGACTCAGAGTCACTGTGACTCCTGAGTCTGGCAGCAACTACCTTAGCCTTTTTAATTATTTTAAAAATTCTTTTCTTTTTCTCTGACAATGGTGAGGCCCCGCCTCCACTGCCTCCCCTGACTGCAGATCCCTGGCAAAGCATGCACACAAGTGAACTGGCAGCCATCTGGAACCCACCCCTGAGTGAGTTGTAGTCTACCTTGTCAAATGCCTTACTAAAATCCAAATATACTATGTTGACAGCATTTCACTGGTCCACTAATTTATTCACTTTGTCAAAGAAAAAAAATAAGATTTGTTTGGCATGATCTGTTTTTGACAAACTCATGTTGGTTTGGGGTTATAACTTTGCTTGCTACCAGATGTTCACAGATCTGTTGCTCGATTATCTTTTTCAGGATCTTTCCAGGAATTGATGGGCAGGCTAATATCTCTCTCTCTCTCTCTCTCTCTCTCTCTCTCTCTCTCTCTCTCTCTCTCTCTCTCTCTCTCTCTCTCTCTCTCTCTCTCTCCCTCCCTCCCTCCCTCCCTCCCTCCCTCCCTCCCTCCCTCCCTCCCTCTCTCTCTCTTGCATTCTTTTCAACATGAATGGGAAGGGAATTATGAAAGACTGAGGTATTTACATTATTTTGCTGCTTTGAATGAACAATGTTCATCCATGTGACCCTTTCAAATGTTTAAATCACTGTTTTCAAAGTCAGCAACTTTAAGATGTGTGGACTTTAAGTCCCAGCAGAGTTGCCAAGTGAAAAACACTGGTTTAAACTATCGTGTCCTTTACTATAAAGGACAGCTTTTATTTCAGAAAGCTGACCTTTATATTTATTTAATTATTTATTTTCTTGGTTTCAATTTTTGATAGACTGGAAAATATGCATGTAATACTTTTCCCTTAAGAATTAAGTAAAGAACAAAATATGTGATAATAGAATTTAATGTCAGATGCCCCAACTTAGTCAGAAAAGAAAGAATTCCAAGCCATGATTAGAACATTTTACTAAAGCCCAGTAGTTATAAAAGAAGCAAAGCTGGATCACAGGTTTTTCATGCCCAAAGCATATGGTTAACACTCCCTTGTTCCCACTCCCCACCCCCCCGGTTATCAACAAGTGTCTATATAGATCTTTACAGGTTGTTTGGGTAGCATTCCCTGTCTTTGTGGGCTGGATGGTTCTGCATTCCATTCTGTAACCTTGGAATGGCGCTTGCAGGATGTCTGATGCTTAGCTTAGTTTCCTCTCATACTAACCCCTCCTTATCCCACACTGCAGTTCTTCCTCTCTATTAAGCATTGCAAACTGACAGCAGGCTATGCATAGCGTAGCAGGATGACAGTCCTGACATTTATCTGAGTCAGTCAGTGGGACCAAAGGTTTATTATTCCAAGCTTTTGGGCTCATGATGGAGCAATCTGTGTGCTGGGCTGTTGTACATGTTGTATTTATGTGGTGCAACTAGTAGCTTGGAAGAATAAACCTTTGGTCCTAGTGACCAAGTCAGATTGGATTCTGCAACATTATCCTGGGACACATATATTTGCCTTCATTTACATATAATTTTATCTCAGAAAGAATGTTAGCATTATTCATTTTTACTCAGTGGAATAATATTATTAAGTTCATTATTACATTTCAGAATTCAAGGTTACTTTTTAAAGCTTTATTTCAATTAATATTATTAATAAAATTTAATTACAAACAGAAGTGACATGGAAATAACTAAAAATAAAACTGTTGGTGGCCATGCTATATATTTGTGGGGGAAATTCACAAATAGAAACCAATTTCCATACTAAATGTGAACCAGTGGTCTCTTTAAAATCCTTGATTAAACCCATGCCAAATAAATATGGATATCATAAATCCGGTGGGAAGATTATAGTCTTATGCTTAGTATTTATTTGGTTGTTAAGCAAGCAATTTCATTTTTCTATTTTGGACCCATCCACAGCTGTTCTTGCTATCTTTAGCTAATTATTAAACAACTACTGAAGATTAGGACATAATCAGTAAAGCCAAGCGAGGAAAAATGACCCTGAGTAATCATCCTTTCAGGAAATCTTAACAGTTTAATGACTTATTTCTTTATATTTTGGTGAAATTGCAAAATATGAATATAGAAGTAACTAAGAATACATTTTTCTTACAAAATCTGAGACATAAATCTTACATACAGCACTACTGGGATTTTTGAAGAACTGCTGTCATCTACTTCAAAGTAAACAGTTCTTATTATATTACTTGCTGGGAGGACTAGTAAATAATCCTGTCTAAGATGAAATTCATTTTGCCTTGTTGGAAAATCAGATGTTGGTAGCTGTCATTCGCAAACCAGAAACAACCCCAGTATCACTTTCCCCCCCCCCCAAAATTAAGAGTGGAATGACAGAAGGAGGCCTCTAGCCAAAAGCTGCCTATAATTGGCCTGATATTGGCCCAATTGGGAGAATTTCAAAGAGGATTAGTGGTGGAATGTAATGTAGTTCAGATTGTCTTTTAATAATCCTAAAACAAAAAATAGGTCTAAAGTATGGCCTTCAGCATGTATTGACTGGTCAGCAATTGGAGATTGGTTCATGCTTGCCATGAATTCTTTAGTAGTCTCAGATTCATGGCTACCCAGAAGTAGGTTAAAGTACTAAAGCATTATCAGCCCCAGGAATTCAATCCAAAGCTCAGCAACAAAACCCAGCATCTCAAACTGGAATATTGCTATGTAATAATGAACTCTGTGCTACATAGAGCCCAATTGTATCCATAAGATTCACATTCAGTTGTGAGTTATTCAGAACTTCTGAATGCTATTGCTATCCATCTTCTCCACTGTCACATCACAACTGCTATAAAACACAAGAATCCAGGTTCGCACAGTGTACAAGCCAGATCCATGACTCCTCATAATCAGCCTCTACGATGTGGTTTATTATGTACTGATCTGGTGTTTATTTGCAGTAGCTGGAGAGTGGGGGGGGGATCCAGAAAACTACTGACCAATCAGCTTGACATCAATATTTGGGAAGATCCTAGAAAAGATAATCAATCAACAGATCTGTGAAAACCTAGAAGCAAGCAAACCAGAAGACAAACTCAGCCAGTCTAGGCTAGACTGGTTTGTAAAAAACAGATCATGCCAGACTATTGCATTCTTTGATAAAGTGATTAAATGAGTGGACCACAAAAATGTTGTGGACACAATTTACTTAGATTTCAGTACAATATTGGACAAAGTAGACCTACAGCCTACCTCTTCATAAGATGTAGGTTAACATTTAGTTCTTAATGGAACTCCATCTATATGGAGGGAAGCATACAGTAAAATAGCTCAAGGTTCTTTCTTAGTCCCTTCCTTTTTAACATCTTCAAAAATGACTTATATGAGGAGATAAAAGGGGAATTCATCAAATATGCACATGACATCAAGCTTGGGGTGGGGGAGAGAAAAATGGAATAGCTAACACATTAGAAGAAAGGCTCAGGATTCAAAAGGATGTTCACAGACCCTAGCTAACAAAATACCATTCAGTGGGAGTGAAAAGTAAGTTTTTACACAGGCAAGAAAAACCCAAATGTACAGGTATAGAATAGGTACTGCTCAACAGCAGTAACTATGAGAGGGAGCTAGGTGTCCCAATGGACAATAATTTAAGTATGAGCCAGCAGTATGCTGCAGCTGTGAGAAAAGCCAATGCAGTCCTACAATGCATCAACAGAAGTTCACAGGAAGTACCAGTACCACTTTATACTGCATTGATGACTATACTTGTAATACTGTATACTGTTTTTGTCACCATATTTCAAAAAATATGAGACTCCAGAAAGACTAAAGAAAAAAGCAACAAAGATGATTAGGGGACTGGAACCAAAACATATAATGAATAACTGTGGTAAAGTGAAGAGAAGGACTGGGTGACATGACAGTAGTCTTCCAATATTTGAAAGGCTGTCATATAGAAAACAAGGTGGGACCTATTCTTCAAAGCACCTGAAAGCAGAACAAGAGTAAAAGGTGAAAGATTATTAAAGAGAGGTCCACTCTAGGAAGGAGTCAACATCGCAACCACACAACGTGCGATCTCGACTGTCCGAGACCACCGTTGACACTTTTGCCACTGGATGGTCCAGCCGGACCTAAACCATCCCAGAGAGACAGTGATAAGGAAGACAAAGCCTTGCTGGTCTCAGGGACACCACAAAGTCCCTGATTGACACAAGGGAAGCGCTTCAAGCCGGTGGCAAACAGGCAGCCCCCAGGCTGACGAAGTCGGAGATGGCTCCGGAAGGAAGGAACTGAAAATGAGTCCATTGGGTGAGGTGTTTTTTTTACTCTGAGAAAGATTGCCCAAAGAAACATTTTTAAAAAGATAAATTAGTCCTCTAAGTAAAAGAATAAAGTGGAGAATTTAATTCCTATTGGACTGCCTTGGAAAGTTTTTGTTCTTTCTTGTAATGATATTTTGTGGATTGAAGTAAAGTTTCCTGTTTCTCTGCTTGAAGTGAATGGATTGATTTTTTCCCCTCTATTTTTTACCACCTTGTTTTTTGGCTTAAATTAAAATTCTTTTTTATTTTAACAAATTCTCACTTCTATTTGTTATTAAATTCCACCAAAGATAATTAAAGATTTTTGTTTTCCATAAAATTGAGAAAAGTATGAAAAGTATGAAAAAGTGGAATCTGCCCTTCGGAAGCCAGAGTCTGAAGTCCTTTCTTTGAAACAATGTATCCTTTGTTCATTCCTATTTGATCTTACTGACTTTGTAACTGAAGGGTTTGCAACTTGCTTACAACATCTGATAAAGAGTCAAGGGCACGAATTGCTTTTTGCAGGTGCTCTTGGAAAATATTTTGGCAAGAGAAGGAAAAGGAAAGAAAAAGATAAAAACCTTTCTCCTTTGAAGATACACACACACATATATATACATACACACACACACACACAAACACACACATACATACACAAAAGAAGTTTGGAAGGCTAGAGTGGCGGTGGCTATCAGACTCTTCTTTTCTTTTTTTTCTACTTCATTTTTTTTTTTAAATGCATCAATATCCAGATGAGGAAACCTTAAAATTTCAAAATATCCTGGCTGGAATTCAAAATATTTTAGAAGGATTTGGGAGATTTGAGAAGAAGTTAGATAGACTATTGTTTATCACAGCAAAAGATGATGGCGTTGGAGCCCCCAAAATTAAAGAAGAGAATGAAAATATAGAAGATAAAGACAAGACTTAAACTTTAAACTTTAATAGGATTTGTATGCTGCCCACTCCCTTGGAACTCTGGGTGGCTCACAACAAAATAAAAACATTTAAAATATTTAAAAATACAATGTTAAAATTAATACAACATCCATTCCATCAAGTGGGGCTGGAAATTTAATCAACAGCCCCAGGCCTGCCGGAACAGCCAGGTCTTGGTCGCTTTACGGAAGGCCGGGAGAATGGTGAGGGTCCGGATCTCTGTGGGTCACTCGTTCCACAAGGCCGGTGCAGCTACAGAGAAGGCCCTCCCTCAGGGAGCCGCCAGCCAACATTGTCTGGTTGACGGCACCCGGAGGAGGCCCAACCTGTGTGATCTTATTGGTCGTTGGGAGGTAAATGGCAGGAGGCGGTCTCTCAGGTAGCCAGGTCTAATACCATGTAGGGATTTAAAAGTAATGACTAGCACCTTGAAGCGGGTCTGGAGACCAATGGGAAGCCAGTGCAGCTCGCGGAGGATAGGTGTAACATGGGTGTATCTAGGTACACCCATTATCACTTGCATGGCTGCATTCTGGACCAGCTGTAGTCTTCGGACACTCTTCAGGGGCAGCCCCATGTAGAGTGCATTACAGTAATCCAGTCTTGTGGTGACGAGGGCGTGGGTGACCATTCGAAGTGCCTCCCGGTCCAGATAGGGCTGCAACTGGTGCACCAGGCGAACCTGGGCAAAGGCTCCCCTGGTCACAGTTGACAAATGGTGTTCTAACGTCAGCTGTGGATCCAGGAGGACACCCAAATTGTGGGCCCTCTCCAAGGGGTGAATAACTTTGCCCCCCAGGCTAAGAGGTGGAAAGACAATAGATGAACTTATTAATGGAGCAAATATGTGTGAAAGCGGAAAGCAGGGAAGTTGGAAAAGTGAACTTGACAATTTGGAGCTTTATCCCAGATTTCAAGATACAGGAGGAAAAAAAGGGTGATAATGATGGAGTTAAGAAGAGAAACCTATTCAGAAATAACTTTGACAACCAAAGACAAGCTAATGTTAATAACAATTCAAGGGCAACAAGACTATTTGAGAGATCTTTCAAACAATAAAGTGCAGAGAAAAGTTTATGAAAACTTTATAAAGGAGCTGAAAAGAGAATTGAGACAACAACTGGCAAGAGAGATAAGACTGTTTTGCTACTGGAAAGATACAGGTTGATAATGAAAGTTGACGATAAAAAGTTAGCTAATTTTTGGTGATTAATAAGTAGGGATTTCAGTATTTTGTAGACTGTTTTAGATTATCATTGAATGTTTATTCGTTAACATATAATTAACTTCGACAACAATAATGAAATAACCTTAATTAGTGTAGGTAATCTGGCCATAAATTGTAAATTGGGACTTGGTGAAAAGACCTATAAATTTTATTAATAAATTTTTGTTTAGATCTTGTTATAAAGGTATAATTAATTTGGGTCTGAAGAGAGGAGATGTGATATAAATAGTAAATAATTTTTTTGTTAACCACAATAATAACAAGGAAATGTTAATGGATATTTTTGGTGATTAATAAGTAGGAATGTTAGCATTTTGTAGATTGTTTTAGATTCTTATTAAATGTTCATCTTGTTAACATATAATTAACCATGACAATAATAATGAAATGATAACCTTAATTAGTAAAAATAACCTGGATATAAATTGTAAGTTGGGACTTAGGGAAAAGACCTATAAATTTTATTAATAAATTCTTGTTTAGAGCTTGCTATAAAGGTATAATTTCTTTTGGGCCTGATGAGAGGAGAGGTGATATAAATAGTAAATAATTTTTAGTTAACTACAATAATAACAAGGAAATGTTAATGGATAATGTTTAATTATATATATGTGTGTGTGTGTTGTACTAGTAAAAGCAAATTGGACATAAGCTTTAAATTGTGAGTTGGGGAAAAGGGGGGGGGAATGCTTAGATATCTTACTAACTGACTTTGTTTCAGAATATGTTATAAAGGTGTAATATTATTGGTGGTTTACTGTCTGCAATGAAAGATGATTCCTTTTTGTGTTTTTGTTTAATTAAAACAATGAAACTTTTCCGAGAGAGAGAGAGAGAGAGAGAGAGAGAGAGAGAGAGAGAGAGAGAGAGAGAGAGAGAGAGAGAGAGAGATCCAATCTAGAATTAATGAGAAATTTCCTGACAGTGAGAATAATTAATTAGTGGCCTGACTTGCCTCCTGGAGTTCTCACTGCTTTATCACTGGAGGTTTTAAGAAGAGATTGGATAGCCATGGTAGAGGGCCTCCTGCTTAAGCAGGTTGTTAGACTAAAAGATCTGCAAGGTCTTTTCTAACTTTGTTATTTTGAAATCCTGCTTTGTAAAATGTTAGATTAGAATGTATACCCAGTTAAAGTAAATGCTTTAAATTAAAAATAAAAGAATACATATTTCTTGAAGCACATATTTCATGAAAACTGTTTTGTTATCTGATAATTTTTTCAAACTATAATTTTATATTTAATTAAAAATGCTTCAATATTAATGATAGTTACATTCTATTTTGTTTCTGAAAAGATGCTCCTCTGTTTTTATCAAAAGATCACTTGTAACTAACAGAGTTCCAGAGAGAATTATTTTTGCATGGGGGAGAAGATTGTACTGCTTACAAATTCAGGATAAAACATCTCATACACCAGAGACCAATTATATTTTCTTGAGTTCAGGGTTATTTCTGTTTCATTCATCTCTGTTGCTCTGCTTCAGGAATCACAAAACATTGATAAACAGCATCTGGCAATACGATTTTTATACTAACTTATGAATACAATAGCATAATGTTCTTTCAGTGATTTCCAATAAAAACAAATAAACAAAACAAATATCTATAAAATCTCAAAACAACACAAAAGCACCAGCAGAGGAAACATCCAAGATAGCAAAAAAATACAACAGTATTCCAATTCTCGCAAATCTTTAAATATTGAATATACCACAGAATTGTAAAGGATATTAAAATAAAAATCTAATGTCTAAGGAAGAAAAATGTTTATCACTTGCTTTCCATTATCTTTAAAGTTTTCTCTTATTAAACTCTGTATAAAAAGGGCAGCAAAGATTATCTTAAGTCTGTAAAGTTCCTGAAAGAAAACACTCACATAAACTGCCCTTACTTAGGTTTGAAAAGAGATATTTATTTAGTACTGCAATGTGTTCATATTTGTCTATTCCTGGTTAATATTTGCTGTTCTACTTCCAGAAGCCCTTTGAAGAGTAGCCATTTGTAGATTGCATTACAGTACCATAAATAAGAAGTTATTGGAATGTGAATCCTATCTCCCTCCAGGTTAGGAATTCAGCTGATAGAATCATCCAAAGGGTAACAGTAGCAGAAATGGAAAGTATCTTGTGTGCCTTTTAGATGAAACCTTGTTCAAGCAGAGATCTTAACACCATTTCAGATAAATGATTGTCCAATCTCTTCTTGAAAGCCTCCAGTGATGAAGCACATCAACTTGGCAAGGAGGCAAACTGTTCCGCTGATTAACTGTTCTCACTATCAGGAATTTTCGCCTTGTTTCCAGTTTGAATCTCTCTTTAATGAACTTCCATTCATTGTTTCTTGTCCTACCCTCAGGTCCTTTGTAAAATAGGTTGATCTCTTCTCTGTGACAGTCCTTCAAATATTGGAAGACTGCTATCAAGTCATTCTTAGGCCTTCACTTTGTTAGATGAGACATATCTAGTTTTCTTAACCATTTATCATACAGTTTAGCCTCCAGACCCCCTTATCTTCTTTGTTGGTCTCCTCTGCACTCTTTCTAGGGTCTCAGCACTTTTATGTATTGTGGTGGCCTGAACTGGATGCAGTATTCATATCAGGCTGATCATATGTCGTCCTAAAATAATAAAAGTCATTTGTAGCCATGAAAGTCACTTATGCCTGAAAAATCTAGGTCAAATTCCAATAATTGTACCACATGCAGCTGCAAGATCATTTGCCATCACTTTCTGTTTCCTCCTATTCCTTACAAAATTACCAAAATTTAAAAGATTTGGCAATCATGCATAAACATTTGCAAGATTTTGATATTTCTGCATGAAATTCTAGGTTAAAATTGCTAGCATTTTATGAAAAAAATGAGCAATTGATAAAAAATACTATATTTTTCAAAAGCAGATAGTATCATGATTAACAGAATACAACTCACCCATTTCCATAGTAACACTGCTTGAATTGAATTTTAATTTACTGATCCTCATCCAATCCATCATTTCCAATCTTGGCATTATATTGGTGACAACTCACTCCATATATTGTTGAGCATTTCCAGTAGTTTCAAGTACTTGAGGGGTAGACAGCCACATGCAAATCCCACAAAATGTTGTGTAGTCCTCAATAATCTTCCTCCAAATGCCTATTCTTTCCTAAATTACTAAGGAATAAGCTCAACATACTTTGTAGAAGAGTATGAGGCTGCCAGCTAAATCGGACAGCAAATAATTTGTGTCACTGAGGCAAAAATGTGAAAGGTAAAGGCAAAGTTTAAATGAATTTATTTAATTTTTTAAAATGCTGTTTTAACATGTCACATTATCCTAGTGTTTTCAGGATGTTGTTTCTACTTCTACTTTCCACTTTATTTCAGATGAAATAAAGTTTGACACGCGTGATTTATGTTACATGACTCTCCTGGGTTAGGGAAAGTCCTAGAATCATCCCACAAGATACTCTGATACAGCAACAGGTCAGCAAGTAGCTTCAGGAGCTGTACATCAAAGTAGCATGCCAGCAGCTGGGGTGGGGTGGGGGCAGCCAACCATCAATTTGTTGTTGAAGAAGCAATCATTTTGGGGGAAAAGCCGAAGTTGCGACGACACGACGTGCGATCTCAATGCTCTGAGATTGCAGTCGACACTTTTGCCTCTGGGTGGTCCAAACGGACCTAAACTGTCCTGTAGAGATGATGAACAGGAAGAATTCATCTTGCTGATCACAGGGACATCGCAAAGTCTCTAATTGATCCAAGAGAAGCTCTTCAAGCCAGTGACAAAAAATCCAGCCAAATGGCTGATGAAGTCGGTGTGGCTCCAAAACAGAAGGATATGGAAAGAGAAAGTGTTTTCAGCTGGTGAGGAATTTTAACTGTTTTAAAAGTGACTGCCTATAAAAAAAACTTAAAATTAATTTAAATTGGAGAACAGAAGAAATAAGCAGTGGAATTAAATTTGGTTTGAACAGTGGATTATCTTACTTTTTAAATGCTATTTTTACAGATAGAATTTATGCAAGCCCTTTAAAACAAACAGATTGAGTTTCCTTCTTCTATTTTTTTTCTTTGGCTATTCTCTGTAATCTATGGACTAAAACTCTCCTCTTTCATTACTGTGGGTATTTTTCTAACTCATTTAAGAATCGGACCTTTTTTTAAAAACTTGAAATACAAAAAGATACAAAAAGAAACAAAGAAATTGTAACATTGTAACGCTGCTACTCGGAAGCTAGACGTTTGTGTATTGGAAACAAAATACTTTTTTCACTGATTATCCTGGCTTGGCACTTCAAGGACTCACAGCTTGTTTATAGAGAGTGATAAGAAGAAGAAGAAGAGAAACACAGAGATGTTCCTTTGAAGTAGATTTTTAACCAGAGAAAGGTGAAGTATTATTTTGATGCTTAATTCTGCTAAAACCTTCAAAGCTAGAGTAGCAGTGTTTGTCAACTGGAAATCATGGCGCAATTTCAACACCATAAAGAAGTTTTAAATCTACAAAAGATATTCTCAGATATATAGAAATTATCAAATACAAGTGAGAGGATAGAGAAGAAGTTGGATTACTAGTGCATGTAAATAAAATATGACGGAGAAGTTGAAGATGTTGATCAAATGGAAAAAGTGGCGGTTAAAATCCAAAAAATCAAAGAGGAAAATGAATATAAAGAAATTAAAATTGCTGATATTTATGGTGATTGGTTTGTTTCTGAAAATGGAAGAGTGGAATATTGAAAGAGGAATTAAATGGAGGGGAAACCTACCACAGATGGGAAGATACAGAAAAGGAAAAAAATAAAAGAATTTATGGATTTAAAGAGAGAAATCAAAGATAAGCAGATTAAGGAAACAGAAGAAGGGCATCAAAATTACATGAGAGATCTTATAAGCAAATAGTTGCTAAGAGGAGTCCATACAAAGCTGATTAAGGAGATGATTAGAGGACTGACGCCATAAGTGGCAGAAAATATGACATTGTTTTGCTACTGGAAAAATACAGGTTGATAGATGGAAGAGTATAATTTAAAACTAGCTAAACTTAGCGAAATTTAGTGATAATACATATAGTTAAATAAATAATTGATAATGATACTAATGTATACAATGTGTAGTGTTATGATAAGTAATAACTGGATATGAATATTGAATGGTACCCATGAAAGGAAGATTAGAAACCCTTTTGAATTATATATAAAGGTTAATAATAATAATAATAATAATAATAATAATAATAATAATAATAATAATAATACCAGGAAACTAATGACAATGCACAAAAATCTACTGAAGGCCCAACAGACAAAACAAGAATACAGAAAAGATGTGATAAAATCAAGAATGGAGAGTTGGCAGAACAAAGCACTGCATGGTCAATTTCTGGAAAAAATAAAAGATAAAGTGGACAGTGAACAAACTTGGTTATGGTTAAAAACAGATACATTAAAGAAAGAAACAGAGTCACTAATCCTGGCTGCGCAAGAACAAGCTATCCGCACAAATGCCATTAAGGCCAAAATCGAAAAATCCTCTGATGATGCCAAATGCAGACTTTGCAAAGAAGCTGATGAAACTGTTGATCACATACTCAGCTGCTGTAAAAAAATCGCGCAGACTGATTATAAATTGCGGCACAATTCAGTAGCACAAATGATCCATTGGAATTTGTGCAAAAATTATAATATTAAAACAGCAACAAACTGGTGGGAACATCAGCCTGAAAAAGTCACCGAAAATCAGATGGTCAAGATCTTGTGGGATTTCCGTATACAAACCGACAAAATACTGGCGCATAATACACCAGACATCACACTGGTTGAGAAAAATAAGGTCACAATCATAGACATCGCAATACCAGGTGATAGCAGGGTCGCCGAGAAGGAACATGAAAAAATCGCAAGATACCAGGACTTAAAAATCGAAATTCAACGACTATGGCACAAACCAGCAGTGGTAATTCCAGTGGTAATTGGCACACTGGGTGCTATTCCAAAAGCACTGGAATTACATTTAAAACAGTTAAAAATTGACAAAATCACCATCAGTCAAATGCAAAAAGCCGCACTGCTTGGATCTGCACGCATATTACGAAAATACGTTACGACGTCCTAGGCCCCTGGGTGGGGCCCGACTAGTAACCAATGCCAAGTCCGGCGAAACAACTGGCCGCTGTGATACAATTGTATAATAATAATAATAATAATAATAATAATAATAATAATAATAATAATAATAATAATAATAATAATAATAATAATCTCTGATGATGCCAAATGCAGACTTTGCAAAGAAGCTGACGAAACTGTTGATCACATACTCAGCTGCTGTAAAAAAATCGCGCAGACTGATTATAAATTGCGGCACAATTCAGTAGCACAAATGATCCATTGGAATTTGTGCAAAAATTATAATATTAAAACAGCAACAAACTGGTGGGAACATCAGCCTGAAAAAGTCACCGAAAATCAGATGGTCAAGATCTTGTGGGATTTCCGTATACAAACCGACAAAATACTGGCGCATAATACACCAGACATCACACTGGTTGAGAAAAATAAGGTCACAATCATAGACATTGCAATACCAGGTGATAGCAGGGTCGCCGAGAAGCAACATGAAAAAATCGCAAGATACCAGGACTTAAAAATCGAAATTCAACGACTATGGCACAAACCAGCAGTGGTAATTCCAGTGGTAATTGGCACACTGGGTGCTATTCCAAAAGCACTGGAATTACATTTAAAACAGTTAAAAATTGACAAAATCACCATCAGTCAAATGCAAAAAGCCGCACTGCTTGGATCTGCACACATATTACGAAAATACGTTACGACGTCCTAGGCCCCTGGGTGGGGCCCGACTAGTAACCAATGCCAAATCCGGTGAAACAACTGGCCGCTTTGATACAATTGTATAATAATAATAAAGAATTAAGTTACATTCAGTTAAGTCTTGATTACTGGGGGAAAATGATATGATGCAGGATATAGTCAAATAAAGGAGGGATAATGATAATAACGTGTGTGTGTGTGTGTGTGTGTATATGTATGTGTATGTGTATGTGTATGTGTATGTGTATGTGTATGTGTATGTGTATGTGTATGTGTATGTGTATGTGTATGTGTATGTGTATGTGTATGTGTATGTATGTATGTATACACACACACACATATATACATACATACATACATACACACACACACACACACACACACACACACACACACAGACACGTTATTATCATTATCCCTCCTTTATTTGACTATATCCTGCATCATATCATTTTCCCCCAGTACAATACAGTGGTGGGTTTCAAAAAAATTTCAAACCTACTCTGCGGGTGTGGCCTCCTTTGTGGGAGTGGCTTGCCACCCATGTGACTGGATATGAAGATGCCGACAACACTTGTCCGAACCACCTTAAATTACCTCACACACAGCACTGGCATGCATAAGAATATGATGTAAACTTGTTTTTTAAAAGGCATCTTTGGTTTGTGTTAAAACAACTTCAACACATGCAATGTTCTGATTGCATCACAAACACAGTAGTCATCCTTACCTTTCACAGAGGCACTGAGTTTTATAAATATGAGCATATAGTGTAGAATAATCATATCCAAGGACCAGTGGTGGGTTTCAAAAATTTTTGGAACCTCTTCTGTAGGTGTGGCCTGCTTTCCGGGTCCATTGGTGGAACCTCTTCTAACCGGTTCGGTAGATTTGACGAACCAGTTCTACTGAATAAGTGCGAACTGGTAGGAACCCACCTCTGATACAATACAAGGAAATGAGATGTAAATTGTAAACAGTGATTTGGAAAGAAGGAGAGAAAACTTTTTTATTAAATATTATGGATGTTTAGCTAGAATAGGATATAATGATTTAGTGTCATTGGAGGATTTTAGAAATAGTAAATGAAATGCCAGTATGTGGTTATGTAGTAAATTTTGGTATATTTTATGATGAAGGGCATTTAAACAACTATAGTCAAATGAAAATGGAGGTATGATGATGGTAACATGTATAAATATCTGAGTTAAAATACTTGAGTTATATGAATTATGCTTGATGACTGTGGAAGAGATGCATGAAAGTCTTTTGTAACCAACTGATACACTTTCTACAGTATGTAAAAAAAGATTTTATGTGTTGTGTTTGTTTTGAAAATTAAAAATTAAAAAAAACTTTAAAAAAGAAGCAATCATTTTGTAATTTAGTTTTCAAATGGATAGTAAGTTTTGCCTTTCATTTCTTAATCATTTTTAAGAATTATTTATCTTTATTAAGCTAAAAGAAGTCCTCTTTACCCATAGCCTATTATTTCTTTTTGAAACCAGAATTGTACAAGTCATGATATTTCCCTGGAACATTATATGTAACTGTAAGTTACATATGTAAAGAAGCAAGACAAGATGAGAATTGATGCGAGAGAGACCGGAAGTGCCTCAGCGAGACAGTCAGGAAATCCGTGGGCTCTGAAGAGCTTCACATAAATCCTGGGTGACAAAATGTTACCGGGGGTCTTCGGGACAGAACTTTCCTGTAAGGAAAGTGAAGAAGGAGCTGCATTTCAATAGACCGGGAGGAATGTAAGTGGTTTTTCGCAGGTCAGAGACTAGCTCTCTGAATCGGTGGCAGGGGAGGCGGCATTGTAAAATGGCCGCTACAAAGCTGAGGCATCTGGACTAAGTATTGAGCAGGAGTGGTGTTTGGTAGAAGAATGGACATCTGGTGAAAATATTTAAATAACCAACTGATACAAATTTGAATTTGGAAATGGGAAAGAACTTAACAGAGAGATTGGGAATTTGCCAGAAAGGAAAGAGAGAGAAAGGAAAACAAATTTACAGTTTAAACTTTCAAGCCCAAAGGGAACTGTTTGCTTTAAATAACTTGGAGACAGAAATGAGAATTAGCTAACCCATTCAAATAAAAAGCTGTGAATTTGGATTTGAAAAGACTGTGTTGTTAAAAAGAGACTAATTGACAATTGGGAACCTCACGGAAAAGAACCAGGAGGAAAAACTGGAGGCTAAAATACCAAGACGAAGGGGATTTGCTTTGCTTCAACCTACACATCTTAAAAAACCCTAATTAACTAGAGGTGGAAATTAACAAAAGGAAGAATTAAGAAGAAGCTCTGCCTCTCCCCTGTCTGCAACCTTATCTCTTTTGGATTTAAAATTAGAAAGTGATACCTTTGAAAACGATCAAGTTGAAAGGAGCCATTTGCCAGAAGGAAGAAAACACTACTTGAAGAACAAAGAAAGTGAAACTTAAAGATGATGTGAAGTGGGGACAGGTGAGAAGTTTAAGGAGGTTTTGATTTCTAACAGATCGTTTCATTTTGCCCCTGGATAGGGGATAGCTGTGGAAGAAAAGAAGAAAGACTTCTTCCTTTTTTTAGCTGAACTGGAATATTTGAACTGGATTAGAATCAGAAAATAAGAAGAAACTGTGGAACTTAAATTGTCATTATAACGAACTGAGATTTATTTTAAAAGGATAAAAAGTGTAAATTTTAAATTGGACACAATGAAAAGTTGGGAATTTGAAGAAATATGTGAGATTATAAAAATATGCATGATTCATTAAAATTAAACAGAGATGTGAAATTAGATATTATGAAGAAACAAGAAGCGAGGGAAGAAGAAGGAAAAGAAAGTGGAGCAATAGAAAGAAATGAAAATAAAAAACAGACAAAAGATTTCACTGGGTTTCCCAACAAAGAAAGGGAAGGGGATTATAGATGAAAGGAAAGGAAATGGACAGGCAGACATAGAGAAGAAAGAAGGGAGTGAGTAAATCACAAAGAAAAAGCACAATAATAAAACAAAAGAGGGAAAGAAGACAAGGAGACAGACAGCTTTGAGGAGGTCATGCTGAAGGGCGCAGCAGAGGGTGATAAAAAAAGTCATGGAAGGAAGGATATATACCCAGTAGAAAGAAAAAGCAGAAATTTAGAGATTGGGATAAAAGCCTCACTAGGAAGAAGTAGAAAGGATAAAGGGGAAAAAAGAAGATTGACAGGAGAGAGGAAGAAGGGAAGTACACATATATACATACAGAAGTAATTATTTTAATATGAATGATCAGTTAATTGGATATTTAGAAATTTCTATGCAGAGAATACAAGTGAGAGGTATGGGATGTGTCCTTTTAAATATAAGTGCAAATATTTGGAATATGGATATTATGCAGATAAACACACATAGAACATTTTAGAAGATGAATATAAGTAAGGTGCATGTTGCCTGCCATGTTATGTAGCAGATTAAAGGAATTGTAATAAGCACTGAATAGCAAGGATTGCAAATAAAAGATAATTAAATATAAGCTAAGTAATGATATGGGGAAAAATGGAGGGGGAACTTGAATATATTTTTAATGGAAAAAATAATTGAGATTATAAAGAGAGAACTAAAAACTTGGGGCATATAATGATGTATAACTATACAATATTATTTTGAGAAAAGCTGGAAACTGTAACCAGGCCCACACTCTGGCTAAAAAATAAGCTGCTGGGGGTTTGGGAATAAAAATGTAAGTGTTATATATGTATACTTTTTTTTACTAGGATATATGTTGAAACTATTAATATGAAAGATGTTTATTGAAATGAAACTACTAATACTATCAACATTAAATGGAGCCTGCTCAGACGCTGAAATACACCATGAAGAAGATGAAGAGAATGGAAGAGAGAAGGGAGACAAGAGGAGGAAGAGAGGGGCTGAACGAGCGAGGGAGCATTCCACCGCGGAACCGGTTCTAAACGGCATGCTAGATTTGTGGAACCTATTCTAGCGAACTGGTTAGAACCAGCAGTAACCCACTCCTGCACCAGAGGTAAGAATACTCTAGACCATATGTACTCAAACTTAAGACAGGCATATAGAGCAATCCCTCTCTCCCATCTGGGTACGTCTGACCACATCTCTTTGCTACTGTATCCAAAGTATATCCCCCTTAGGAAAAGGATACGACCAGTCTTGAAAACTGTCAAAATCTGGCCAGAGAGAGCACTCTGCCAGTTGCAGGACTGCTTTGAGACTACCGAGTGGAGTATATGTGAACATTGGGAGCTGCAAGAATTCATTGACACTGTACTCTCATATGTTAAAACATTCACAGACAATGTAACAGTGAATAAGTGCATCAGTAATCAGTAATTGTAAACCCTGGATGTCAGCAGAGGTACAATCACTTCTGAGAGCCCGAAACTCCACCTCCACCGAAACAAATACAATGAAGCCAGGGCAAACTTGAGAAAAGGCATTAAGGCAGTTCATCAGAAATACAAACAAAAGGTAGAGAAGTATCTGGAAGATACTAACTCAAGACAGGTGCGGCAGGGGCTATAACACCTAACAACTATAAGAGCAATATGAAAAAAATAGCCAGCGCTAATGCCCTGCTAGTAGAGGAGCTAAATAGCTTCTTCTCCTGCTTTGGGGTCAAAAGATCAGTCTCTGTGGCTCTAGCCCAAAGGCCTTCTGACTTCCAGCCACTCACCCTGGATGAACATCAAGTGAGAGCTGTACTGAAGGCTGTAAATTCCAACAAAGCTGCAGGTCCAGATGAAGTGTTGGGGAAAGTGGTAAAAACCTGTGCTGACCAATTAACAGGAGTTCTGACAAGGATTTTTAACATCTCCCTAGAGGCTAGAGTCCCATTATGCTTGAAATCAGCCACAATTATCCCATCCATAAATAGCTTGAATGGCTATAGACCCATTGCACTGACATCTATAGTGATGAAGTGCTTTGAGAGACTGCTCCTACAACACCTCAGGTTCTGTCTTCCACCAAATTTTGATCAACACCAGTTTGCTTATAGAAGCAACAGGTAACAGGGGACACCATTACCACTGCTCTACATATTGCACTGAGCCACCTTGAGAAATCTGGGGATTATGTCAGAATGTTTTTTATAGACTTTTTATAGCTCGGTCTTTAACACCATCTTACCAGGCATTCTCATTGAAAAGTTGACTGACCTGAATTTCCCTCCCCTCACTTGTGAATGGATCAAAGACTTCCTGACGGATCGTCCATAAACAGTAAGGGTTGGGTCCTTTACATTTTCCACACTGAAGCTCAGCACAGGCTCCCTTCAGGGCTGTGTGCTCAGCCCCTACCTGTACTCGCTGTATACATATGATTGCATATCCTCTGATCCATCCAACGTCATAATAAAGTTTGCAGATGACACAACGGTGTTGGGTCTCATAACCGGAGGGGACGAATCAGCATACAGGGAAGAAGTCCAGAAGGTATCCGCATGGTGCTCAAGAAACAACTTACATCTAAATACTAGTAAGACAAAGGAGATGGTGCTAGATTTCCAGAAGCACAGAGAGGAACCTGCCCCACTGTATATCAAGGGGGGCTGTGTGGAGAGGCTTTCCTCTTTTAAATTCTTGGGAGTGCTTATTAGTCAAGAATTCACCTGGAAAAACAACATGTCTCTGCTGATTGGAAAGGCCCAACAGAGACTTCATTTCCTTAGAGTCCTGTGAAAAAATCAGATGGAACAACAGCTGATGACCTCTTTCTATCGGGCCACCATAGAAAGTGTCCTCACATATTGTATTACAGTATGGTATGGTATGTGGACAGGAAGGCACTACAGAGAGTGATCAATTCGGCACCAGAAACCAATGGTTGCCCCCTGACACCACTGGATGACATCGTCAGATCTCACTGCTTTAGCAGAGTAAGGAAGATACTCAGAGATGATTCATATCCTGGTCAGTGTCTCTTTGCACTTCTACCATCACGCAGAAGACATCAAAGTATAGCCAGCCGAACAAACAGGTTTAAAGATAGTTTCTATCCTTGGGCTGTGAAACTTTTAAATACAACCACAATCACTGCATGCACATGCTAGTTTTTTTCTTTTTCTTTCTTTTTTCGTTTCTGCTATAATTTTGCACTAGTGAGCTTAAAACCAATTTTGTTGTATTTAAGTACAATGACAATAAAGATTATACTTAAGATGCCTAGGAATACTGTAGACAGTTAAGAAAACAAACAATTGGACCATTGAACTTTGGACACATTATGCAAAAACCTAGCTCTTGGGAGAAGGCTCTAATGCTGAGAAAGATGGTGGGACATAAAAAGGATGATCAGCAGCAAAGTAGAGAGTTACAATAGGGATGGGTATACTGTTGGAAGAGCCAAAGCATCTAGTTAGTTATGTTAATAATGAAGAAAATCTACTATGAAGTGGGTTAAATTTGGTGACTCGCTGGCATGCATTATCAATAGGAAACGCTATACCATTCTGTACAAAGGGCTGTCTAATCTCTTCTTAAAAACCTCCACTGATGGAGCATCCACAACTTCTGAAGGCAACTCATTCCATTGGTTAACTATTCTCACTGTCAGGCAATTTATCCTTAGTTCTAGCTTCTCTCCTTGATTAGTTTCCATCCATAGCTTTTTGACTGTCGTCTGGTGCTTTGGAAAATAGATCTTTGTTGAACTTCTCTTCACACTTTCCAGAGTCTCAATATCTTTTTGATATTGTGGTGATGAAAATGGGATGCAATATTCCAAGGCCTTAATAAATGACACTAATACTTCATGTGATCTTGATTCTAGCCCTCTGTTGATGCAGCCTAGGATTGCATTGGCTTTTTTGGTGGCTATAGCACACTGCTGGATTATATTTAAATGATTGTCCACTAGATTCCAAGATCCCACTTGCAGTTACTGCTATCGAGCCAGATTCCACCTATTCTATACCTTTACATTTATGTTTTCTTGCTTAAATGTAAAATCTTCCTTTTCTCACAACTGAATTTCATTTTGTTAGATATGGCCCAGTGTTCAAGTCTGTCAAGATCAATCTGGATCTTGAGCCTATGTTCTGAGGTGTTGGATTTTTCTGCTAGCTTGATGTCATCTGAAAATTTGATGCATTCCCCTTCTATTTCCTCATCTAAATTGTTTATTAAGATATTGAAGAATAGTGGACCTAAGACTGAACCTTTGATACACCTCTGCTTATTTCCCTCCATTTAGATGCAGTTCCATTAAGGACTACATGTTGAGTGCAGTTTTGTCATCCAATTATGAATCCATCTGGTGGTGATGCTTTCCATCACATATTTTTCTAACTTACTAAGAAGTAGGTTATTGTCTACTTTGTCAAATGCCTTCCTGAAATCCAAGTATACTATCTCCACAGCATTTCACTGGTCCACTAAAACTATGTCAAAGAATGAAATGTGATTTGATTGGCATGATCTGTTTTTGACAAACCCATGTTGGCTTTGGTTATAACTTTGCTTGCTTCTGGTTATTCACATATCTGTTACTTGATTATCTTTTGGAGAATCCTCCCAGGAATTGATGTCAGGCTCATTGGTCTGTAGTTTCCTGAATCCACCCCCCTCTTTTTTTGAAGATGGGAATCAATTCTCTATGACAACTCATCACAGCCAACTCTCCATAGGCCAACTCACCATGGGGAAAAAGTTGCACCAATATCAAAGAAATAGTGAAGTAGAATAATGAAGGTGCCAAAAGAGGAACAAAATGAAATGTGAATGACAAAAATTAAAATATTTTTAAAATTATTGTAAATAATTAAATTTAATTGTTGAATTGTCCTGCAGTGTGTTGTCCTAAGCAAGTTGGCCATGGTGAATTGTCCAGTGGATGAGTTGGCTGTGGTGAGTTGGCTGCAGTGAATTGGTTGTGGTGAGTTGACCATAGTGAGTGGGCCGTGGAGAGTTGGCTGCAGTGAGTTGGCTGCAGTGAGTTGGTTGAGCTGAGTTGTCCTAATCTCTCTGGTACTTGCCCCATTGCTCCAGGATCTTTGAAAAATTTGATTCAATGGTTCTGAGATCACATCTGCCAGCTCCTTCAGAACTCTCAGATGTAATCCACTTGCTGCTCATGATTTGAATTCATCTAGAGTAGACAGGTGTTCTCTTGTCATCTTCTTGCTTGTTTTGACTTGCATTTCTAGCCTATATTTTACAGTTCTATTTTTGTTAGGTTGTGCCATTTTTTCTTTTGCATGAAAACAGATGCAAATAATGAATTAAGCAGCTATGCTTTCTCCCTGCTGCTTATCACTTCCTTGCCTTCTTCTCCATTAGTGGATCAATTAGTGAAAGCATATTGCATTGATGAGGCCACATTTGGAATGCTGTATCCAGTTCTTGTCACTAAAATATGTTTGTTAGCCAATTATAGATTCATTTGGTTATGATGCTGTCTATCCCACATTTATCTAACTTTCCTGGTTCATTCTCATCTTTTTCCAATAAGATAATCAATTAGAAATGAGAGATGCCTGGGAATATGGTAGTGAATTCCATACCAGAAGAGTCAATCCCATGTTACTTACTACATGACAGGATGTTAAAATAAACACCAATCAACATTTTAAAGTTGTAAAACTTAGTTAGGCTAAGTAATTTTACTTAATACTTCCAAGAATAGATAAAGAATAAGAATTGAGATGCCATTTTTCCTTGAGGTGTTCCAGACAGAGTGGACACCATTGATTTCATCTGAAAATTCAGACCTGGACTACATTAATGAACTAACTTTTGTAAAATATGCAGGCCATACAGACCCAAAACCCATTAAAAGAAATGTTTGTTTAATATTCTTGGGTCCCAATTTTTATCTGCTGAATTTACAAATGAGACAGATACAGTCTACTTCTGTCTTGGGCTATCTCAATAATTATTTTTCTTTTAAATTTGTAAGATCTGTAGAGAAAATAGGTAAGCTGGCTCATAATAGTTAGAATGTTATTTTGCTTCTGCATATATATCTCTCTGGTGTTGGAATGAGCAGGTTCCTTTTCTCCAATTTCATGTTAAAAAATATTTTAAAATTCACCCATTTCTTCCACTAACCTTTTAGAGTAATTGCTGATTGGTTTAAATGATGATCTTATGGGAGGGAATTTTACTTCTTCTGTTAGTTATCTTATTTTCAGCTAAAAATTTAATATATTTAAACTTATTTTCTTTCTTAGAAATTGATAATTCTTTTATAGTTCATACTATACTGATTATTGCTTGTGATATTGATTTATCATTTTGTTTTTCTTAAAAATACATAAAACTGTTTTTGTTCTTGAAATAATTTATAGTGGAATTGTTTGGAGGGTATCAGAAGAGAATTTTGCAGAACAAAATAAATGCAAAGAAACATACCATGCTCTATTTACAAGAAATCTTTATCAATGTTGTGTACTCGAATTACAACCGGCCAGTGTCACTCAAGCCGGATGAGGGCTTTTCATTTGCTGAAACGCGGAGGCGTTCCGGTGGGAGAATGGCAGCGTTCTAATTGGTTATTGGTTTGACAGCTACCATATAAATAGCTGTTAAACCAAGGGGTTCTGAATTGTATTTTTGTATTGTATTTAGTTTATTTGTATGCTGCCCTTCTCCAGGAGGGACTCAGGGCGGCGAACAACTCAGCGGGGGGGAAAGGGAACATAAATACAGTACACATGATTAAAATACATGAAAATCACACAGCCATACAAGTCGAGAGGGGAGGGGAACTCATCAACCCCAGGCCTGCTGGCACAGCCAGGTTTTGACGGCTTTCTGGAAGGCCTGGAGAGAGGTGAGGGTTCGAAGTTTTTTGCCAAATTGGACATGGCACAGGTGTATCAGCAGGTGTATCAGGTGCTGATGATGCCTCTGCCAATGCTCAAACTATTGGCATGCACAAAGGTGCTTTTCTCTGCAAAAGATTGCAATTTGGGATTTGTATTGCCCCTGGTCTATTTCAAAGTCTTGTGGAGTGGCTGTGTAGTATTTAAGGGTCCCAAAGCTGAAGATGAAAGAAAGTAATCCACCCATGGATAGCTGAACCAACAGAAATTTATTGAGCAAAACAGTTCATGGATAGCAGAATCAACAGCATGAAGCATTCTATGGATAGCAGAATCAACAGCAAAATTATTAATCATGAAACATCATTCTTATAGTGTTTGCAGCTTCTTAGTTCTCACCTACTTTATGTGTTATATCATTATTGGTTAACAAGTCTCCAAGGCACAATAATTGGTTAGTCATTACATCATTGGTGTTCATGAGAATGTGGATGTCTCACACACTGAATGAATCAAGTGTTATCATTCAAATGAATAAAATGTTACAGCTTTACCTTGTATCATCCCATGTCCTTGTTCATTCCTGGGAAACACACTGCAAGCAAAGAATAGCTGACAAGCAAAGAATTTTCTGCAGATTGTTGCAGTTTGTACTTACATGTGTAACCTCAGTTCTAAGGACCATCCAGATGATTCACTGTAAAAACCCTACAGAGCGGCTGCTCCAGGGACTTGACGGGGTAGTCCCGTATTTTGACGACATATAGATCGCTGCTACTTGCATATCCAACCTTATCATCAAAATACAGGCTGTCCTCCTTCATTTCAGAAAGGCGTGACTGAGACTCAAGAAGAGAAAATGTCAGTTAGGGGTTCCCTCAGTGGAATTCCTGTGGTTTTCTTGCGGGGGATCAGCTGACACCACCCATACTCTCACCCCGCATGCTCCGATGGTCTGAATTCCTAGCAGGGTACTCTTACCAATTGGAATATCAGCCAGGGAAACAGGTAGGGCATGCATATGCGTTAAGTCACTGCCCACTGCCTTTGCAGGTACAGTACCCAGCACCTACTTCCCTGGTATTAGCGGTAGATGACATGGAACTGCCATTCACCGCACCACGGATATAGCAACTTCTACTACCAGGGATACTGTGCTCTCCAGAGTGTTAGAATGGAGCCTTAGGGAGTAGCTGGTAGAACCTCTGACTGAAGATTTTCTGCCCTATAGCTGGAGGAGAACGGAGTTATCTGCTTTAAGGGATTGTGTGCTGTGGGGCAACCGAGTTGTAATTCCCATAGCACTCCACTCTCAGGTATTACAAAGGTTTCATGAGGGCCAACTGAGCATATGCCGCATGAAGGCCCTGGGCCACAGCTGCATCTGGTGGCCCGGGTTGAATGATGTGATCAAACAGTGGGTGGGACAGTGTGTAGATTGTCAAAGTTCCAGGCCCACTCCCCCCACTGCGTTACCAAGAGAATGGGAGTAGCTGTCCATCCCTTGGTCTCGACTCCATTTCAATTTCACAGGCCTATACAAGGGACTTATATTATGATCATAGTAGATGCATTTTCTAAATGGGTTGAAATTATACCCATGGCATCTACTACGGCTGAAGCCTCTATAAGGGTCCTACAGAAATTGTTCGCTTGTCATGGGTTGCCTGATATAGTAGTTTTGGACAACAGACCACAATGGACTGCGGCCGCTTTCCAAGCATTCCTGGCTTCCCTGGGGGGGTCCAACAGGCTTTAACAGCCCCATTCTACCCCACGAGCAATGGCCAAGTGGAACAGGCCATCCACTGTGCTAAAGAGGCATTATAGAGAATGGGGACAGGGTTTTTGCATGACAAAATAACCAGATATTTGCTGTTCCAACATTCTACCCCCTGCCCTATAACTAACCAGAGCCTCGCCGAGTTATTGATGGGGAGGAAGCTCTGGACCACACTTGACAGGCTGCACCAAATTATGGTATTCCACAACTTCCATTAAGGCCTATCCTAGATAGGGTGTTTGAAAAAGGGGGCCTTGTATATGCACAAAACTTTGCTGGAGCACCTAAATAGCTTCCAGGCACAATAACTGAAATAACAGGACCCTGTTCTTCTGAATGACAGTCGTCTGTGGCGGCACCACATTGACCATTTGCATCGCCACTATACATCTGGAGACTGGGAAGAGAAGGCGGACTGGCCCAACAATGAAAAAACCTATGCTGCCTGCTGGCCAAGCCATTCCACAATGCCAAACCCCTCCCAAGCTCCGCCCATCAAATGATCATTGGCTGACTTACCTGTGGATCCACATCTGCAAGGTGGGGCAGAGTCGCCAAGGCCATCCAAGGACCGTCATGCTTCTGTGGGGGAGGATGGTCTGGTCTTTCCTCCTGCTCCAATGCCAGCGTCAAAATTGTGTCGGTCCGGAAGGGTCAGGCATCGACTCACCTACCTTTCCAACTACACTTGCACAACTTGGGGAAAAGAAGTGTTGTGTACTTGAGTTATGAACGGCCAGTGTCACTCAAGCCGGATGAGGGTTTTCATTGGCTCAAACGTGGATGCATTCTGGCGGGAGAATGGCAGCATTCTAATTGGTTAATGGTTTGACAACTACCATAAAAATAGCTGTCAAACCAAGGAGTTCTGTTCTGTAGTGCTAATGTTCCGAGTTAATAAAGACTGTTGAATGCAGAATAGCCTCAGTCGTTTATCACTACCACAGAAAATCTAATAAACAACAGCTCAATTCTTATTATTTTTTGAATCCCTCTTGCAGCATTTTCTCTTCTGTCTCCTTTTAGTGTGGAATTCTAACATTCTTGTTTTGACATTAGGTAAACCTAGTCTAGCCTATTAAACTAATCTTCTTGCCATGTAAATCTGAGCTTCTCCCTTATTATTCCTTAATCCTTTGAGTGATCACTCAGTTATTTGAGCTAATTGGCAAGGTTTAAGCTGAGGCACAAACAACAAAATGGATGTGCTGAAGCAAAGCAAAGATTTTATTGTATCTATTTACATTTTATTTATTGAACTAATATACTGAATTTTACCAATTACACACTGCTGTTGTTGCAAATATATATTTACAAGGAACCATTAAAGTGGTAAACCGGGTAATTACTGATAGGATAGAAAATTACCAATTTATTCCCGATTTATTCTCAGTGTGCTACCTCCCTAATGGGCTTAAACTGCTGACAGTAGCACATGGATTTTTATTAAGAAAACTTCCAATTTTGAGCAAGTATAGATTATACAACTATAAGTCAGAGCACATGGAAATGATACCTGAGCATTCTTGTTGAATTGAAAGAGAAAATTGATCATAATACGCTTTCTTTTTTCTGACCAGTACCACTTTCACAGGATATAGAATACTGTTCTATTCTCATAGATCTCTGAAATTAAAAAAAAAAACCTTCAAGGGAAGTGGAGAGATGAAGGGAGAGAGGGAAGTGGAATAGAGTGGAGCAGGGCAGAGGATAGGAGGAGAGAAAAGTCAAGGGGAGAAGGAAGGAGAAGGAGGAAGAGGGAAGTAGAGAGGGGAAAGGAGAGAAGGAAATGGATGAGAGGAGAGGAGTAGGAGAGAGGGAAGGAGAGGGGAGAGGAGAAGAGGAAAAGGGAGGAGAAGGAAGCAGAAGAGAGGACAGAAGAGAAAGAAGAGAGATAAATATATAGAATGTTATGACACAATTATGAAAATAATGCCTATAATTATGATGTACAATATAATGTATTTAAAAGAGATTATAAATGTATGATTAAGAGAATATTGGTTATAAACAAATCTTATTCTTTTTTTGACAAATTAACTAAATTAATGGACCAGTGAAATGCTGTGGACATAGTATATTTGGATTTTAATAAGACATTTGACAAAGTAAACCACAACCTTACTTCTTAGTAAATTACAAAAATGTAGGATAGATAGCATCATCACCAGATGGATTTGTAACTGACTGAAAAATGTCACTCATATCTTACATGTTACTCCCTCAAGATATTGTAGACACTGGAGGCATTTAAATGTTTAAGGAAATAGGATTGAAAATAACTTTTCCTGAGTTGTTAAGGAGTCCTGAAATAAGGAAAATTCTGAAGTACTGAAGCTTATGAACTCAGAATGATTGACACTGATAGGACATTCACACGTACAGTATATTGATGAACAGTTAATTTTGAATATTTACAAAGGATGTAATTTGAAAGGACAGAGAAACAACAGAAAGAATCATAATGCAGGTAGACTTCACTTACTGACAGTCTCAGACAGCAACCCTTTAAAGTTACAATGTGGCTCAAAAATAATTTTATAATTAAGACTCATAGTTATGATTTTTGCAGAATCTCTCAGTCAGTCACATGTTTGCTATTACAGTCAATCAGTACACATTGTCCTATGCCTGTTCTTCCTTCCCCCCTTTTTTATCTATTCACAACGCAGAGGGATTGCCTAAACAAACACTTTAGGCAACATATCCTATGCCTGATCCATTTATTTTCTTTCCACTCACCTTTCTGAGAGAGATATTGGAGAGCAAGGCATTAAAGCAAGTAAGTAAGCAAGCAGAAAATGGGACATATGTATCAAGTGTTCTTAACATGTATATCTGATACATATATCTCTAGTGTTCACTGTTTGCCTATTGCTCTTACGCTTGGGAGTCATGAGCACACTAGACAAAAAAACAGTACTAGCATATCCTTTTCAATGAGTATTTTCGATTGTATATATTCTATTTTCTACCTACTCTCTAGCAATTCCTTCCTGTCCAATGAATGCAAATATAAACTTTAATTTTGTTTTTGTCGTGGAATGTGCACTAACAACACCAGAGGGGGAGGATTTAGCTAATTCAGAACTTTCCCAGAAAGAGACCCAGATCAAGAGACTGGAGGGGCAGGTGGAGAAAAGTTCAGGGTAACAATACCCTAGAAGATCTCAGAATATATTTAGTAGCTTAGGTGATTATACATTTGCCAAATAAGAGATTGGAGTTAATTGGATCACTGTCTCATCCCTGTCCTTGAGTCTGATACTTCTTGCTACTGTAAATATCCCAACTATAGAACAAGCATTCAAAAATGCAGGGAAAAGGAAAGTTAAACTAAAATTGGAACCACAATCTTAATTATCTGATTTTTGCACTTAGCAATCAAGTTGTTGGTCTCTATTGTGGTCCTTAAACTAAGACTATGTGTATGAGATTCAGCCAGCTAAAATATGCTGTATCCTTTAATGTTAGTATATATATATGGTATTAAAGGACGCAATGTCCATAACTGTGTTCATTTCTGGACATAAATATTATAGTGAGAGAGAAGTTTCTGGCCAAAGAATAGTACAATTCCTGGAATAACTAATGAAAACAACTGATTTATTTACTTTATCAGCAAATGCACACCTCAGTAGAGTTCCTCAGCAATATATTTAAAAAATATGGAAAGAAATTAAGGTTATACAATATTAGGCAAAGTAATATCTTAAAATTTGAGTAGGAATAGCTATTCACTTCTATGTAGAAAATTCCTTGAACAATCACTTCAACTTTTCTAGCAATAAAGAATCTAAAATGATCTTCATTGACTTAAAAAGCACCACTAATCAGGAATACTGTGTTTCAAGGTGTAGGAAGTTATCACCCAGCCCTCTCCCAGAAAAATGAAATATCATAGGAAATATTGAAAAGGCAGAATATTATATTTCCCTGGATGTGAAAAGGAAGAAACATGTTTTAAGAGAGAATAGCTCCCTGTAGCTTCCTGACCCCACCCACTTTGTCAATGGGCCATTAAGCTAGTCCCTTTACATAATAAAGAGTTCTCCCTTTCAGCTCCAGGGGATGGGATTAAGGCATGATAATATTGGCCTTTTACCCAACTCACCACATAACATCTGAGAACTCAACCAAACCTGGATTCAAAATGCAGCCTAGAGAGTTGCCCCTGCATGGCCCCATGGGAGTCTGACAACTAATCAGTATACAAGCTCAAGATCAAAGGCCAGAAAGGGCATAAAACCAGGGACTCAGCATCTCAGCCTTCCCTTCTCTTTTCTCCACCGACATTGAAGCATGTGATCACCTTTTCTGTTCCGGATTCAAGCTATGTGATCCTGTCACATATAATAAACCATCTTTCCAAGCAGCCTCCATGTCTCCAGTGTCTTTTCCCCCCACTTGGAGCCAAACCCAGAAGGACATTTCTTTCATAAAAGGGAAAGAGTAGATTAAAATTGTTGACTATGTAGATAAATCTAAAAATATTTTTTTTAAAATACCAAAAAATAAGAAAGATTATTAAAAAGAACTATTAAGTAAAGTTGGGAAACACCCAAGATTAGTTTGTAAAGAGACTCTTCAAATCATATAAAACAAAAACATAGCACATGTTTGCAAATTTTTAAAACAATCTTATGTTTTCCTGGGATTTTCAGAGGCTATGGAAAAGAATTCACATATTCACAAATGTTCCCTGGGAGAAAAAATATATGAATCTTACTATTTGATTTGATTGGAGACAACTTCTCCATCTCTATGTAATACAAAAAAGTATGAGTAACAGAGAGATATTGACAATAATATTCTAAACTCAGAAAAAATAATAAGGTATCAGAAATTAGAATGAACTTATAAACACTGAGCAGAACTTAACAACTTTCATGGAGAGCTGTATTGCAATGTCGTAAATTGGAAGGAAACATCTTCTAATTCTGACCAATTAGGCAGCAGGTAAGCAGTGAGGATATAAGCTCTGGGCACAAAGCAAAATAAATGCCACACACAATAAAGGAATAGCAAACTGAAATGTGTACTACTGAATCAAGGGCTGTCAACAACAAAGTACTTTGCATAAGGAATGTTATTAAATATTGTCACCATATTTATGAGGATCTGTCATTAAACTTAGCTGGTATGAGATAATGCTGTAAGAATGTGTTATAAAGTTCCTTGAAACAGTAGGGAAGAATATTGAAGCTGCACATCCCTATCAAGAAATATTTGTTCTTCTTCCACAGTCCAAGTTAGATTAGAACAAGGGCAAAGAATCTATAAAAAGAAAAGTATTTAGCAGTGGAATTGAACTTACTAATGACCATATTGAGCTGAGGTAGTGAACTATTCCAGAAGGTTTACCTTAATCAAAAATGTAAGCACTAGATTCTCAAATAAGCTGCTACAATTCTATTCAAAGAAAATCACTCATGGTAAGGCAAGACATTTGTTGGAAAAAAATCTAATGCATTCTGGACAATTATTTCTAGGTGAGATTTATTGGAAGAAATACAGAACTGAGAACCAAGCTACAGAAAACTTAACACTTTTGTACTGAACAGTATAATAGCAGTAGGAACTGAAATACTCCCACTGCACCTGGCATATCTGTTGACTTAATTGAATGTTTCCTCAGCAGAAACAGTAAATTTATGGGTTCAATATATCCAGGAGGTAGAGGGTTGGGTAAGTATTTAAATACCTTTATTTGCTCAATTAGGCAGGCATTAAATTTCCCACTTAAAATAGTAGTATTGCTTTGTGAAAATAGTGCCTTTTAAAAAAGTAGTTTAGTTTCAGCTCCTCAATGTGGCTAGTGCCTAAAAGATATAATGAAGGGTTATATCACCTTAGGTTAAAGAATAAATGAGTATGTTATTAACAGAGAAGCAAGGAGATTAAACTGTAATTTAAAGGATGAGGGTGAAATTCATGCTTAGATAGAGCTTGCACGATTTGGTTAACATAAAAGCTGATTAGAAGGAGAACAAGAATATTTTTTTGCTTGATAATATTTTGCACAACACTTTAAGTTTTCTGTTTGGTCAAAATACTATATCTAGCTGCTAATGGACTTTGGCTGATTAGAAATATCTAATTTGGGCCATATGTGTTTATTATAGGGATGAAAACTATCAGGATATATCAGATCTGTAAATTAGGCTGGAAAACTCCAGAAAAATCCTGCAAGCCAAAACCTAACCAGTAATCTTATCCTTCTGGTTTAGGCATAATTTAATTTGTATGGGGCTACTATCATTCATTCTGTTGAATAAATTTAAATCCAAATAATTTTTTTTGATGAGCATTACAAGTCCATTGGAATACAAACCGGGTAAGATAACTTTCTCTATTTTTAGGATTTGAAAGGGTTGTAAAATTAATTAGACAATGGCTAGAAAATATTGAAATGCATAATAATCCAAATCATAATGATCTGTTTCTCATATGATTTAATGCAAATCACAAGATTGTCTCAGCAAACATTTACATTCTAACACCTATCCTAAGAACCAATGAGTTTTTACAGGCTTTTCAATGCTTTCTCAGGAGCAATGGGTTGCTGGCTGATAAGACTTAACCTTTACATTCTTTTAAAATAATATTAAATGTATACAAATAAATATGGGGAATATTTTAACGTTAAAGACATCCATGTCATATTAAGTTATATCCTGAAACATTGTAATTTGATCATTTTTAAGGAGTTATGATTGAATTTGAGTGAAAGAGTAGTTTGTTTGTTTGAAGGTTCTAGCAGGGGAGCGCATATCTGGGATGGTTGTCCTCTTCCACCGAGCGCGCAGCTTCAGGAGGGACGCACATGGAGCGGTGAGGGAGGAAGGGGACACCCGCCTAGCCAGCCAGATCAGCCAAATGAACCCTGGCGATCAATGGGGTGACAGATGTCGTAGCCAGATCGCCCTCACATAGTAATATTAGTAAAATTAAGGAATGGATTCAAGAGGTGTGATTTATTTTTGAAAATATAATTTTATCTATTAAAAAAAGACTCAGTATGCTTTTCTGAGGCACATATATTTTGTAATAGACAATTAATTATGATTTTCCTAAGGTAGACTTACCAGTCTATTTTACATTTACATTTAATATGTATTTCCTCCTTTCTCTTCATTGTTTGCTTGCTAGTGCTAATTTATTTCTTTTTGTATTTCTTTCCTGCTTTTTGTGTCAGTTACAAAATCTAAATCTTTGTATTATGCTATTTAAATTTCAGTCTATAGAAAAAAAAATCTATAGGAAAAAAAATAAATCCTCAATTTATTTTTATCCATATGTGTACAAAAAATGTTGAATCACCAATCTAAAATTTGTCAATGGGCTAGTGTAGCTATCGGTACACTACTGATAAAATAACATCAGCATATAAAAATAATTTGCAGTCAAAACCTACCAACATGATACCAGTAATATTATTGCCAAACAGAAATTCCAAAATTATATTTAAAAAGGGATAAAAAGTGTTGTGTATACTACACTATATTTCAATTCTTTTGAAATCAATCAGTTTATTGATCAGTTTATTATAACTTGTGCATAAGGTTGTTTGTAATACATTTCCATTAAATAAAATTCCTCATTTGATTAAGAAAATTAACTAGGACCAAACAATAATAGTACAGTGGAGTGAATTCTGTCTCAAACTATAATCAGAATATCAATTAATAAATTACCTAATGCTTCTCTGCTTTTAATAAATTCAGACTGAATTTTGTCTAGTAAAAACCTAGCTGAGGGCAGAATGGTCAAAAAACAAGACATGGGTAAAAGTCAACAACAGGAGTACAGCCAGTTTTATCTAGATAAGATAGCAGGCTTTGTAGGTTTACTATGTTCCTTGGCTTTAACTTTAGGACTTTTATAACCAGTCTTTGGTTCACTGATTACCTTATTTAGTGCCTATTACAGATACAACAGTAATAAATGGTTGGAAAGACTAGTAAAAAGTCATTTTTTGACCAATGCATGTACTTATATCCACATTTCCGCCCCTGACAACAACACATACTGGAATGAGAAATATGCTGGTATTGCTACATGAGAAAACTAAATGAATAAGAAGAACCATCAATCTTCACAGAGCCTTTCTTATTCTGTCTCTACCAATCATATGAGATGCTTAGTGACTGATTTGCTTAGTGACTAATTTGCTGGGACAAATATCAGTGGTTAAGCAAAAAGCACCTATAGGGTTTTTTTCTGGTTTGGGGTAATTTTGCTCTTGTCTGTAATGGTCATTGAACCTCCTGTTTTCTCAGATTCTTCCCTGAGTTCTTCCCTGAGGAATACTTTCAGGTGAAACTCAGAGACAAGTCCAATACAGGTTTCTTACCAAAAAGCCTGAGAAAATATTATGTTTTCAATTCTTAAATTTATTTGCACCCTATCTCTCCATAGGGCAACTTTAGGCAGCATATATATTTCCCTCATCCTTTCACTCAGACCTATAACTACTGTTAATATTTAAAGGAATTGAAACATAGTAATACTTTTTAACATCTGTTACACCCCATAATCATATTAAATCCCAATGGGCTACATAGAAAAACATATTGAGAACTGCTTAAACTATCATCCAGCAGTAATAATTATCATAGAAGAAAGCCTACGTGAACAAATTCTTTAACTGCATTACAAATATTTCTTGAATACACTACTAAAATTCCATTTATTTATAATCTCCCACTGAGTAAAATTGAAAGCTATACAGTAACAATTGTTGATCCAAAGTAAGAATCCCATTTGATAATGGGCTAACATCTAAAATGCTGGGACCCATGGTTCCCAAGGGAATAAAATTTGGTAAAGTGTTTGCCTAAGTAGTACTATGCCTTCCAACTACATACAGTATCCCAAAAACCTATAGGCTGCTCATTAGAAGAAAAGATGCAGTGGTATATTCCCACCCTCTTTCCTGCCTCCCTCCAGCCGCCATGCCCAATCAATTGGCAGCAAGGCCCTGTGGGTGAGCAGTAATAATGTATCACTTAATTTTATTCTCCTTTATCACCGTTTTTCTTAAACTTTATACAAATTTCAACAATAAACACTAATAAAAACTAAAAATGAAAGAATAAAAATAAAAATGGAAGCTGCATGGAAGAAAAAATAGAAAAATAACAATATGGCAAAAAGATTAGAATCCTCTGTGAATGGCTTGTGTAGTTACTGAATGTCTAATTACAAATATTCCTTGGGAATACAAGTATTCTTCTTTTCCAGAGCAGTAAAAGGTAGGATTTGCAATTTCATAGTATTATTTGTAAGGCAAACGCCAACAGGTAGGAGCTATGCATGCTCAATGATCCCATAGATGTATAGATTGTTATCCAAAGAAACATAGAATATACCTTTTGGAAATGACACAAACAATTCAGTTTGATTTCTGACTGGTGTCTTGCAACACAGCACTTTTTCTATCTGATTTTGAGATGGAACATTAACAAAACATTGATTATCACTAAGTAGCATTTGTGAATAAGTAAGTAAGAAAGAAAGACCAAGGAAAATTTTATTCTGGCCTTAGAAAATCAGAAATTAATTATCTGAGACTGATGGACTGAAAGAAATGAAAGACCTTTACATACTATGCCTAGATCCGTAGTTTTCAGGTGGTGTTCAAGGACAGGCTCATGTAGAGCACATTATAACTTGCAAGCTGATCCAAGCAGAGTTGGCTGTAAGGAGGCTAGTTTTGTCTAAGAACAATAAACCAAAAAATGTCAAAAGCAGCACCAATAGATATATGACAGGTGTTCTGATCCCCCCGCCGTCCGGTGAGCAACGCCGACACAAGCTTACTGTTAGTCATGCTTTATTCACAGTAATTACTCACAGAGTAATTGGCAGCAACCCAGGCTCCCATAGATAAGAGATACAATACACACAAGAACTTCTCCAGTTTGGTATGAATGGTTGTGTCCTGCAAAAGGCCTCCTCCCAAAGTCTCTTCTTATATACTCTCTTGGGGGGAGCCAAACCACAACTACCTGGGCTTGCTTATATCTAATGAGTCTGTCTCTGTAATTGCTGCCTCCGTTTCTCTGCCCTCCTCTGTCTGGTGTCAGGGACAAACTCCCTTTGATCTTCACCACTGCTCCATGCCTCAAGTGCCTTTTGGTGGCCAACCAGCTTCTCTGGTTCCTGCTCGGATTCTGAATCCTGCCCGGGGTCCTCCACATCTTCCAGAGCCAACTCATAGGGTCCCATCGGCAGCTCCAACGGCTCTTGCTGGGCCACAATGGATAGGTATGCAAGTCAAAATAGACAAGCAATTAGAAAAAGAAAACCTAGACATCCTAGATGAATACTGAACCATATCTTTCATAGATCCTGTAGAACAAGGAACTACAAAACACTGGAAAAGAGCTGATGTAGTTCCAATGTACAAAAAGGAGAAAATAGATCTAGGTAACTATAGTCAAATCAGCTTGACGACATTGCCCTGGAAAATCCTGGAAATGATAATCAAGCACTGGTTTTGTGTGTGCCTAGAAATGAACACAGCAATTAATAGATGCCACCATGAGTTTGTTAAAAACAAATCATGGCAGACAAACCTTATTGTGTTTTTTTAAATAAAGTGACTAAATTAGTGAATCAGGATAACGCTGTTGACAAACCATACTTCAGTAAGGCATTTGACAAAGTAGACCACAACCCTACTTTTCAAAAAGACTTTTTAAACTCTATGTGACTTTTAGTCTGACCATCTGTGAACAGTTTCTAAACAATATGTCTAGAGCCTTGTAAAATATTCATAAAGTTATATAACTTCATGCATTCTCTGTCACAGAATCATTCAAGCTATGTTGTTCCAGAGAATGCACGCAGGTATTCTAGTCCAAGGAAGAATGGAACAAAATTCCTTTCCCCAAGCAAATGTCTCCTGGTTTTTCCTTCTGGTGATAATGACTCTGCTGATTTTTAGCTCTCCAACACTTTATCTATATTACATGGTATTTAGGCATTTGGTATTGTGTTTTTGTTTTTCCTATCTCCTCAATTTAGGAATACTTGCTCAAATTATTTTTGCAATACTCAAAAGTTTCAGCCATCATAAATGTCCAAAACTTGGCTAACAGCCTGACCAGTCTTGCCATTTTTCTAACCAGCTAGATTTTTCTCTTTCCAGACTGACAATCTTATCACATGTTTCTAAAGTTACTGAGCATTGGCTAACCTTTTCGACCCCTGCCTGCCTATTCTGGCTGGCAGCTCTGCTCCCCTCTGGTTCCCATTGGGGTAGGGAACATCCCCACCAATGATCTGGTTTTGCAGCCCCAGACAGGGAAAGGAATGTCATCTCCCTCCACTGGAAAGCTGGAGTTCCTTCCTGGCCTTGGAGGTAAGGGGCAGTGGTGTTCCTGGGGCTCGGGTTGGGAGGCCATCAGGCATGAGAGCTTCGCCCCAACTGTGGCTGGGATTGAAGTGCCCTTCCCTGCACCCTACCACTGAGAACAAGCCAGCGCAGCCTCCCCCCTTCCCAGTTGCTTTCTGAACGACATGACTTTTACCCTTCCGTGGGATAATAAAATTTATGAGACAATTTATTTCACCTACAGCATTTCACCTACAAAACTTTTAAAGATGAAGCTATGAAAACAAAGTCTGTGACACACTGTATCCTACTGTCTCATACTTATACTATAGGTTAACAATTAAAAGCAGGATGTGTTGTGTTATATGAGACAATCCTTCTTTTTAGAATTATTTTGTACAGTGATTAATGACTGTTCTAAACTAGTAAATATTTAGAGGTAAAATTGTTTTTAAAATGTTTTAAGGTCCAACCTAACAGGCATTTGACAAACTCCAAAATGATTTTCTTAGCATTCTCATTGTAGATTCAAACCTTGGGGACCTGAAACAATATTCTATGGCTTGGAAGACTGATATTTTTTCAAGATAATAACTGTTTTAATATATATTTCTTTCATCTTCTCCCACTTATGTGTTTGGAATATATAGGTACAATATCTGCCTCCACCCCCCAAATCCCAACTGTGATTTTCCTACCTATAAACAAACTAAGCTTGTAAAAACTGGCTGAATACTTTCAGCTACAATGGAAACTAGGTGAATAAAACAGTGCACTGGGTAGCCCAGAAATCTGTCCAAAGGTTATTTTTTAGTTACATAGAAAATGTCACAGTTTCAGGGCTTTTGAGAATAGTGCAATCTTTATAAGACAGCTATGTTGCTACTTCCAGTTGGTTTGTTCACTAGGGTCTTAACAAAAGCATAAATTATGTATAGTGAAAGGAAAAATTGTTCCTAAAATGTTTTATATAGATTGTTCTTGTGAAAGTACATACAGATTTCTCAAGATAATGTTACAGATGCTTTTATTCATTGAACTTTAATTAGCATATTCTGTGCAAGCTCTTATTGAACTTGATGTATGAGTTACAAATGCCCTTGAGGGAGCAAACTATCTGAATCCTTTTCAACTTGGATTCAGGCATGTCTGTGGGACTGAAAATTATTGTTTTCTATGGTGGATACCTTTGTTGGGATCTATTAGACTTTTCATTACCAACAAATATATTATTCTTTTGGAATACCTGTGAAGCTTGGAGATTAGGGACACTGTTTAGTTTAGTTTAGTTTAGTTTATTTGTCTTGTATGCTGCCCACTCCCGAAGGACTCCGGGCGGCTCACAATAGACAAGGGAAGGGGGATAAATAGACAAAGACAATACTTAAAAAAAATGCAACATTCACAGTTTCTGTGGGGCTGGATGTTTCACAAGCCCCCCGGCCTGCTGGAGCAGCCAGGACTTGGTGGCTTTGCGGAAGGCCGGGAGGGTAGTAAGGGTCCGGATCTCCACGGGGAGGTCATTCCAGAGGGCTGGAGCTGCAACAGAGAAGGCTCTCCCCCGGGGAGTCGCCAGCCAACATTGGCTGGCAGATGGAATCCGGAGGAGACCTAACCTGTGAGATCTAATCGGTCTATGGGAGGTAATTGGCAGGAGGCGGTCTCTCAGGTACCCAGGTCTGATGCCATGTAGGGCTTTATAGGTAACGACCAGCACCTTGAAGCGGGTCCGGAGACTAATGGGTAGCCAGTGCAGCTTGCGGAGGATAGGTGTGATGTGGATGTACCTGGGTGCACCCACAATCGCTCACGCGGCTGCGTTCTGGACTAACTGAAGTCTTTGAACACTCTTCAAGGGCAGCCCCATGTAGAGCGCATTACAGTAATCCAGTCTTGAGGTCACAAGGGTGTGAGTGACTGTCTGAAGGGCCTCCCAATCCAGGTAGGGTCACAATTGGTGCACCAGGCGAACCTGGGCAAAGGTCCCCCTGGTCACAGCCGACAGATGGTGTTCTAAAGTCAGCTGGGGATCCAGGAGGACTCCCAAATTGCGAACCCTCTCTGAGGGGCGTATAATTTCACCCCCCAGCCTGAGAGATGGAATAATTGGCCAATCTTTGGGAGGGAACATCAGAAGCCACTCGGTCTTGTCTGGATTGAGTGCCAACTTGTTTGCTCCCATCCAGACCCTAATAGCCTCCAGGCACTGGCACATCACTTCTACTGCTTCACTGAGTTGGCATGGGGCGGACAGATACAACTCAGTATCATCCGCGTATTGGTGGTACTTAATCCCATGCTGGCGTATGATCTCACCCAGCGGCTTCATGTAGAAGTTAAATAGGAGGGGGGACAGGACTGAACCCTGTGGCACCCCATAGTTGAGGGGCCTTGGGGTCGACCTCTGCCCTTCGACCAACACCGACTGCGACCTGTCCGAGAGGTAGGAGGAGAACCATCGAAGGACAGTGCGTCCCACTCCCACCTCTCGCAACCGTCGCAGAAGGATACCATGGTCGATGGTATCGAAGGCCTCTGAGAGGTCAAGGAGCACAAGGATAGAGGGGTGACCCCTATCCCTGGCTCGCCAGAGATCATCGATCAGCGCGACCAAAGCAGTTTCCGTGCTGTAACCAGGCCTGAAACCCGACTGAAAGGAGTCTAGGTAATCGGTTTCATCCAAGGACCGTTGGAGTTGAGAGGCCACCACTTTCTCAACAACCTTCCCAACAAAGGGCAGGTTGGAGACTGGACGATAGTTGCTCAAAATGGCTGGATCCAGAGACGGTTTCTTCAGGAGGGGTCTCACCACCGCATCCTTTAGGAGGGGCGGGAAAATTCCCTCCCGGAGAGAGGTGTTAACTATCGTCTGGATCCAGCCGCATGTCACCTCCCTGCTGGTCGAGACCAGCCAGGAGGGGCATGGGTCCAGTATACAAGAGGAGGCACTCACCGCTCCCATGGCCTTGTCCACTTCCTCAGGAGAAGCAAGTTGAAACTCAATCCATAAAGTATGCTCAAGACCTTCCCCCGGTACCTCGGCTGGTACCGTGCAATTGGAGTCCAGCTCTGTCCGAATCCGAGCGACTTTATCCATTAAATACTGAACAAATTCCTCAGCTCTACCTTGTAAAGGGTCATCCGCATCCCTCCCTTTCAAGAGGGAGTGGGTTATTCTAAACAAGGTGGCTGGGCGCAATTCAGCGGATGCAATAAGGGCGGAAAAATGTGAACATTTCGCCGCCCATATTGCCACGAGATAGGCTCTGATAAAGGCTCTCATCAGTGCTCGGTCTGACTCAGATTTACTGGCCCTCCAGCGGCGCTCTAGGCATTTCTTTTGGCGCTTCATCTCCCGGAGTTCCTCGGTAAACCAAGGGGACCTCCTGGATCCGCTGCCTCGGAGAGGTTGCAAAGGTGCAATCCAGTTTAGAGCCCCCGCCACCGCTGTATTCCAAGCAGCGACTAAGGACTCCACCGGATTGTGGACGATAGTGTCAGGTATTTCTCCAAGCGCCGTCTGAAATCCCATAGGGTCAATCAGGCGCCTGGGGCAGAACCACCTAATCGGTTCCCCCTCCCTACAGTGGGGGATTGATTTCCGAAAGTCAAGCCTCAGTAGGAAGTGATCAGACCATGACAAGGGCAAGATTTTAATGCCCTTCAACTCTAGATCACATCTCCACTGCTCCGAAAGGAATACGAGGTCAAGCGTGTGACCTGCTGAATGAGTCGAACCCCGAATTACTTGGGTCAAGTCCATGGCTGTCATGGAAGCCATGAACTCCTGCGCCCTGTCAGAGCGTTCACCAAGTGTAGGCAGGTTGAAATCCCCCAGAACCATAAGCCTGGGGAACTCTACCGCCAACTCGGCTACTGACTCGAGGAGCGAGGGGAGGGCTGTTGCAATGCTGTTGGGAGGTAGGTACATTAGCAACAAACCCACTTGACCACCAAGGTCCAACTTCACCAACAGGGACTCACACCCAGCAAGCTCCGGAGCAGGGATCCCACGAGGAACTAAAGACCTTCGGACGATGACAGCCACTCCCCCACCCCTTTCCTGGGGTCGTGGCTGATGAAGCACCTGAAATCCTTCTGGGCACATTTCAGTGAGGGGGACTCCTCCCTCCGGGCCCAGCCAGGTTTCAGTAATACATGCCAGGTCTGCCCCCTCGTCTAAAATTAGGTCCCAGACAAGGGGAGCTTTGTGAACCACAGACCTGGCATTTAGCAACAACAGCCTGAGACCAGGGCCCTGACAGTTCTCACCATCTGGCCCTGGAGTGGAACTAGCAGGGCCGGAAGGAGGGATCTCTGTGACGTAGCGAACCCTCCTTCCCCGGTAATGGCTAGCCCTGAAGTTCCCATCGTACCTGCCTCTCCCCATAGTGACCTTAATGCTCCAGCCCAGCCCCGCACCCGTAGACCCCATATCCCCTCCCACAGCCTCCGCTCCATCCAGCAGGCGATTTTTGTCACTCATTCTGGGACGGGAGGTAGGCCTGGGCCCCCTACCACTTCTGCAATAGCACTCAGTGGAGGAGGCACCAGGCTGTACTCTCAATCCTCTCATACATGCACAGCCACTCATCCATGCATTCCCCACGTATGTTAATTAAACACAAAAAATACAACAATATGAGGTTTAAAAAGTGGGTACAGACATCAGCCAGGCACACCATTCACACTACATTCCTAAAATGTGCAGAGCACTGCACAGGTACGGTTCAGATAGTCAATGGTGCGGAAGGAGGAGGGAGAGCTGCTCCGCCCCTCTCCCTTCCTCAGGTCCTAAAAAGCACCCAAAGTGAAAGGTCCAAAGAAACTGTGATTGGGTGGGCGATTGTAGAATAGAGGGCAGATGGAACGATGTGGTTAAGGCCCAGCAACAGTCCACAGAAGGCGTACAGGGGGGTGTCACGTTTCCCTCTCCCCGGTAAGCCTGAGAAGGTCCAAAGAGTCTCAGGTGGTTGAGGGGAGCAGAAGGCCTTCCTACATGTAGTGGACACCCCTGCTTTTTCAAAGTCCAAGGCACTGTAATGGGTGGAATTAAACAAGTGCCGTCCAAGATGATGTTGGTATTCCCAGGACAGTCGTGGCTAGTAGTAATCAAAGCGACTGGGACTGAGACAGCACGTCCAGAGGCCCTGGGATTATGTTTAGGGAAAACTAGGTATTCAAAATCCCAGATGGAAAAGGGCCAGATGACAAGCAGGGAAAGTAGAAAAGGGCTCCACAATAGCGATGATGAGCTGTGGGAGAAACTCACCAAATCCACGAAAGGGAGAAGTCCAGTCAAACAGTAAGCAGGAGAAGAAGAAGGCAGCGTTAGTACAAAGGCTGAGCCAGACTGAGAGGGGGGAAAAGGGCATCCGGAAGGGCCATGGCGGTGGCAATTGTAGCCAGCTGCCCGATTCGCCCAACCTCGACGGGCGCCCAGGCCGTTCTCTCCCCCTCCGGGGTGATGGCAATCCAAAAAGGTCCCCAAGGGTTCAGCAAGCAGGGCAAGCCGGGCGGGCACAGTCAGGAGATGTTGCAGGCACCAAAAGATAGTAAAAAACGCTGCCATCATCCATATGCCGCCAGCAGCAGCGAGCAGAGAGGAGGCTGCACCAGAGAGGGGGGGGAGGCCTAAGAGAGCTGAGGTGGCCAGAGACCAGCCACCCAGTCTCGGCAACTTAGATGAAAAAACTCAGCCGCCCCTTCCTCAGGGTGAGGTGCAGACCGCACAGACTGCCGCGTGCAGTACACCACCCAATGCAGATCTAACACAAGTCCAGATCCCAGTCTCTCGCCGACAGCACCGTGCAGTCGGGGGAAAAAAGGCTCGCCGCCCACTCGCCGTCGCCAGCGCCGCCAAGGCCAGTATGGAAGCGCGTCCTCGGCGTCCTCCAGTGACTTCATTCTATTCCTCCTTTAATGGATTATTCTTGTCAGTAGTCATAGGGGAGCAGACATCAGTCCTGTGCTCATTTGTGACCATTATTATTTTATTGCTCTGGTTCTTAATGTTAATAGATTGCTTTATTACATTTGGCATTATGTTGTTATGTTTAGATTTTATTAATTTTTAACTCTTTTCTTTCCTGGCTGCTCTTAATTTTAAAAAAAGATACAATATAAAATCTGAAAACATACAACAAGCATAAACAATTCAACACAAAAATGGTAGCTGTGAATAAAAAGCAATATATTAACCAACTCAGCTGGGTGGGTTAATGAAAAAATGTATTATTTTCATTTGTTTTTTTCAAGTATTATTACTGTGTTGTTAAATGCAGAACTGTGTGCACTCTATTGTAAGGAGTGGAATGGAATAGAATGGAATGGAATAAAAAAGGAGAAGGAATAGAAGTAGGAGTAGGAGTAGAGTAGAATAGAATAGAATAATAATATAGATAAATGGTTATCCAATCTCTTTTTGAGTACCCACAACCTCTTAAGGCAAGCTAAAACCTAAACTAACCATAGTTGATTAGATTTAGAAAACCAAATAATAATTAAATCCCTTTGAAATTAATGAGACAAGCTTGGGTGAAGTGAGACTAAAGCATGATTATTCGAAGTAGCCCTGCATCTTTTTTTTTTTTGCTTGTTTGCAATCCAAAAACAAAATTATAGTTTTTATACAGTAAGTTCTCATAATACTGATTGGAGGCAAATTGTCTTTTCAATCTTGAGCTACAAATATTCTCCTTTTTTGGTAAATTGACTTTCCTTTCATTTCTGCACGTATTTATCATAAACATATATATTTAGCATCTTCAAACCATTGCCAATCTTAACAGGTGGCTCTCCCACTGCAGGTGACATTGAAAGAATGTCTTCCTTCCATGCACAGGAAATGAAAATGCTGTCCTCTAGCGGAATTGCTAATGGGCCCAGCAAAATCTGTATTGGCTTATTTTTCCAGGGAGGGGAGCCCATATTTCAATACTGGAATAGACACTAATTCTGATTAGCAAACTTTTAAAAAAGCAAAGTATACATTTATAAATCTTTCATGGATTGCAGTCAGCCAATTGGCTCTTGATTCTATTATTGATTATAATTAAAAATATTTTTTCAATAGAACAAGAGAAATAAAGAAGTTTATTTTCAAAGAGAAATATTTCCTTCTTTAACCTTTTTAAAATGAAAAGACTGTTTCTTGGATACTTGACTAATATCCATACCTGGCATGATCTAGCTAAAATCGGCATTGTTCTAGAATTAATCAGAACCCCTAGACATATACACACAGACATGTAGGCATGAATGAATAAATAATTATACACAGAGAAAGTGTTAATAGAGATAAAAAATATTATCTATAATTTGGTCTGAATAATTTTAATTTCTAATAATTTCTTATACAATTAGAACATGTAAATTGAATAGGCATATTAGTCAGGATGAGAAACCAATAGGCATAAATATTTAAAAAGCATTTTTAATTGAGAGCATTCGCTCATGTCTTATATTTTTGCAAGATCCAAAAGCTGGCATGGAATACTTGATGAAGAAACTAAATGACTTTAGAGCTTTAGCAAGCTTCAAAATTTAAAAAAAAACCCTGAAAACAATAATTCTTCTTCTTCAATATGGCCTCTCAAGACTATGAAACATTGGCCAAAAAGTTGGGTTTCAAGGTGGAACAAAAGATGGTGTACACTGACAAGTACAAATTCTAAGTTGTTTTAAAACAATTTTGTACTTCTGTGGAATTATATCAAAAAGATCCATTAAGCTGGATGAACTGCAACTATCTTTATTGGATATAATCTCAGTAACTAAGGTGAGTGTTTTACCAAAGATGTTATTTTTATTTCAGATGTTACCAATATTTATAACTGACACTCCATTTAAACAATGGCAAATGAATATTTCTAAGTTCATATGACAAAGCAAAAAACCTCTAAGAGTTAGATATATATTACTGAAAGAAAGAGGAGGTTTGGGTTTACCAGATTTGAAATTGTAGTTTGATGCTTGTTGTTTGAGCTGGCTTAAAGAGTAGGTGACCCAAATCAAGAGGTCATGAATTAATATTTGGATGGCACACCTACGGTACTTATTGTATCATAAGGTTAAAATAAATGTTGATTTCAACTGCCACTATTTTAGACTTGCCATCCTAGGGATTTGGAATAATAAAATAAGGTTCTCTGTGAAGATGCTTCTTTGAATATCACTCCAGAAAGCTTTCATTAGGGAAAAAATGATGGTGAGGCCAGACTAGTGGACTGATGGTCAGATAATACTTTTTAATCGTGGTGAATCTAACCTTGAATCCAAAGAGGAATTGGACATGTCTGTATAATTGGTCTATATATTTACAATTGGATAAAAGGTTTAAGTTAGATAAAAACAATTATGGATTTGACTTTGTAAAAAATGAATTGTGAATGAATTAACACTCTGTTGTGTGTTAATGATTAAGGTTTATAAACTTATTGAAATTGAATTTGGAGATGAGTGTGTGAGATATTGTCTGAGTCAATAGGCAAAGAACTTTGGATATACTATTAATACTTAAACATGGGAAAACATGTCAATTAAAATTTGCATTAAGTTATAACTTAAAAGAAAAATTGCAAGATTTTATCAGAGTGCAAAGGGCTCACATAAATTCTTTCCCCCCTCCCAGCTCCCCACACAGTCCAATCACAGCTATCCTGCCTCCCATAGCTTCTTTGTCAAGTTGCAAGCAGAAAGAAAATCCTTGCAAGTCAACCTTGATGCTCCCATTACTTCTGTGGAATGTTTCCTACATACATTTGTTAATTGATTATCAAAGAGTTCATCTATTACTTCTACTTGGTTGTGTGGCCTATAGTATATGCCTATAGCAATGCCATTTGCCCCTTTTATATTGACCCATATGGATTCTATGAGATTTTCATCCTTGATTTTGTGTATTTATATAGAGATATAGTGATATTTTATATATAACCTTTTCTTTTGTTAGGTTTGTTTTTTTGAATAGTTTGTATCCTTCCATCAGTTCATTCCAGTCATGAGCTTCATCCCACCAAGTTTCAGTAATGGCAACAATATCATATCTGCCTTCATGTACTAATACTTCAAGTTCACAGTTTGTTCCCTAAACTTTGAGGCTTAATGAATAGGCATTTGAGTCCTTATGGATCTTGGGTATGTTTCTTATACCTTTGTAACTGGGATTTCTATTATTCCATTGTGTTTTATTTTCTTTCCCCCCTTCTTTCTCTTTATTCCCTACCTCCTTATGTAATTGGTTATAAAGTGGTTTTTGCTTGGAATTAGGTATTAATGGTCATGATCATTGCCCCCTCACTGCTCAATTTTAGTTTAAAGCCCTTTTGATGAGCCAGTCATTTTCCAAATATATTCTTTCCAGTTCTTGTGGGGTTATTCCATCCCTTGCCAGGAGCCTTCATGCAGACCATGGTCTAGGAAGCTGAAGTTGTCATGATAACACCAGTGTTTTAAGCCAGTGGTTCATTTCTAAAATCCTTTGCTCTCTCATTGGATGTTGCTCTTTGATTGGAAGTATAGATGAAAATGTCACTTGTGCTCCTAATTCTTTAACTTTCTTCTCTAGCTGTTCATAATCTGTTTAGGAGCCAAGGTGGCGCAGTGGTTAAATGCAGCACTGCAGGCTACTGCTAGATCAGCAGGTCAGCGGTTCAAATCTCACCGGCTCAGGGTTGACTCAGCCTTCCATCCTTCCGAGGTGGGTAAAATGAGGACCCAGATTGTTGGGGGCAATATGCTGACTCTCTGTAAACCGCTTAGAGAGACCTGAAGGCCTATGAAGCGGTATATAAGTCTACTGCTATTGCTATTGCTATTGTTATTGTTTTCAGATTCATTGTTGTGTCATTGGTCCCTATGTGCAGGAGAAGAAAGGATAATAATCCATGAGATTATTATTTTAGTAAGGTAATCAATTACTTGACTGTTGCTCCTGGGAGACAATATATTTCCCTATACTCTGCAGATTATAGTTTTTGTTACTCTAAGAATTGAATCTCCTACCACCAATATTCACCTTTATTCCTTAGGGAAGTCTGGGATACTTTTCTTTCTCTCACAGGAATGTTGGATTTAAAATGATCACTCAGTTTCCTCAAGATCATTTATATATACATATATATGATTATTTATTTAGTAAAGTTGGAGTCCTTTAAATCCTTACAAATATGCAGAGAGAAAAAGAAAATAAACATCCTTACAAACAAATCAGAACTTAATTCATTAGAGAGAGTGGGGGGAAATAACATGCAAACAGATCTGTATTTAATTCATTTTGAAACTATTGAAAGGTTTGAGAATATGTTGAGACCCATAGACGTTTGAGAACACATCCAACTCACAATGAGCCAAACATGAGACTTAAACGGAGGCTTGAATAACAATCAGCATTTAATCTTTGATCAAAGTTTAAAGACATGGTAGTCAGTTGTTCCCAACATATTCCAAGGATATGCAGGGAAGAACTACCCTTCAGAGAAGGTGTAGCTCCTATTTATACAGTTAGAGACATAGAATAACATCCTGGCTTTACAATACTCCTCATTAGCTTTATCAGCATTATCTCTTTCCTCTGTTCCCACAATTGGTCATTTGGCCCCCTGTTGTGAAGGGCACAGATCAAAGGTGAGATATGTTCTCAGGCAGAGGGGGACATATCAAAGGTATCAGTTTTACAGTTCTTTACAGCTCCATTCCAGGATAAGTTCAATGCCCATAGATTGCAGATTGATAAGAGTTCAAATGGTAAGGATCGCAAGTTTTGACATTTGCCAGATATTCTACAGACCCTAATAACAGGAAGTCAGTTGCAGGGAACAAAAGGCACTTACAGCATGCAAGCTTATATGTTATAAATACAAGGCATAATATATGTGTGTTACAGAAAGCAAATATTTATACTAAAACCAACAAGTTTGTATCCTTATTACTATTCCCCTTCACTGTGTTTGTGTAAATATGCTCTCTGTCAATGGTAAAAAGAACTATGCAGTCAATATTGCAGAAAAACAGTTCAATCCATATAAAGAAATTTTTCTCAATATTGGAAAACCTTCTTAATACTGATATTTTCTCAATGTCATTAAGAGAACAAAGGAATTATTTGATTTCAAAGATTTCTCTTCTCTCTTAAGTTGTCTTTTCCTCCTTTCACTCCTCCGTGGTTGCAATTCTGTGCATATTTGGGAGGGTTGTTTTGGCTTTGAATTAGATTATTCAGACTCACTTCTGCATGTCTGCTCTTTATGCTCTCATAAACATGATTATAGATAAATAGGTACTACTTCAGTAGGAAAGTAACAGTGCTCTGTAACTCATACTGGCCAAATGAATGGAAATGTCTTGGAAAGCTCTGGCCCACTGGCCTTGAAATGGCGATCAGCACCCCACCCACCCCTATAGTTGGCAACATCTAGAGGAGTAAAATCTGCAGTAAAATCTCATTGACAGAGTGCCATTGCCCTTCAGCCAAATTATGTAAAACATGGCCAGCTGGGAAAGTACAATAATACAGTTGCCAGAAAGGAACAATTGTTGCTTTTTGGAGATAGACTGGATGGCATATAGAGGCTGCCTTCACCAATCTGGTTTATTATGATTTGGCAGTTAACATATGTTTGTACTTATTCCTCATTACTGTTTTCTAGAGAACCATTTTAATTACATTTCCTCCATGATGTAATTGGTTGTATGCATTAGAATCTTTTAGTCAATTTTGAACGTCAATAACACAATTAGCACTACATGTGCTTTAGGCACATCTCCTGATCAAACTGGTTAAATTCTCTCTTCCATTTATGGCCTATAACATCATACCATTCTATAACAGCATATTACTTTTCTTGAAATCATAGACACATTCGTGCCAGATACAAGTTGCACTAGTCTAGTAACACAATTTTAAAGGCTATGTTGTTTGGTATGAAAACTTATTTTTTAAATTTGCTTACAATATTTCAACTGTTTAATTCCCAGTGTGGCTTTCATCTATATCATCATTATCATATATATATTATTCCCACCACCACCTCCAGGCTTTTCTGAGGATAATGTTTCAATGCTACCTGAATTGATTGTTATCTCCAGAATGAAATGGCATATGAGCAATATTAACAGAATAAAAGAGTTGGAAGGGCTGTTGGAAGAAATGTCCTTATGGGTTCGGCTCCAAGTAGGGAAAAAGACACTGGAGGCATGGAGGCTGCTTAGAAAGATGGTCTAATGTTTAATGGTGGACAGGACCACATGGCTTGAGGTCCTGAGGAAAAAGGTGATCACATGCTTCCAGGGGTTGGGTGAAGAAGAAGAAGGGTCGAGGAAGGAGCTTGCAGGGCTTTTTATAATCTGTTCGCCCCCACTTATCTGCCTCCTGCTCCTGTGCAAAAAAATATTCTGATTGATTGTCAGACTCACATGGGGCCATGCAGGGGCAACTGTCTAGGCTGAGTCCAGGTTTGGTTGAATTCTTAGATGCCATGTGATCAGTTGGGTAAAAGGCCAATATTATCATGCCTTAATCCCATCCTCCTGGATCTGAAGGGGAGAACTCTTTATTATGTAAAGGGACTAGCTCAGGCTTTAATGGCTCATGGACAAAGTGGGTGGGGGCAGGAAGCTGCAGGGAGAGTTACTTTGTCTTTTTGAAACATGTTTCTTCCTTTTCACATCCAGAGAAATATTCTGCCTTTTCAATATTTCCTAGGATATTTCATTTTTCTGGGCGAGGGCTGGGTGATAACTTCCTACAGGACCTTGGAGGTCCTGTAGTCCAACCTTATCCCATTTCAGACACTACTTTTGAAGGCAAGCTGTTCCACTGGTTAATTGTTCTTACCGTTGGAACTTTCCCCTTAGTCCTAGTTTGTTTTTCTCCTTGACTAGTTTTCATCATTCCTTTTTTTAAAACATTTTTTATTTTATTTTTAGAAAACAAACACAAACAAAACATAAAACATAAAACCATCTTCCAGTTACATACAGTGTGTCGGTTTGTGCATCCTCTCCATATTCCTCACTTACAATTTATATAAAATCTCATATTATCAATCTAATATATATGTATAGATTATTATCATTGTTAATCATTTATTTTGGTTTCCATAATTTCTTGTCTTACCTTTTGGCGCTTTGGAAAATAAGTTAACACCTCCCCACCCAGGCCATGACAGTCCATCAAGTATTGGAACATTGCCATCGTGTCTAGTCTAGACTTTCTAGGCTAGAATAGACAAACCCAATTCCTGCAACCATTCTTTATATATTTTAGCCTCTAGCTTCCTAATCATCCTTGTTACTCTTTCTAGAGTCTTTATATCTTTTTTATAATAAGGTGACCAAAACTGGATGCAATATTCTAAGTGTAGTCTTACTAAGGCTTTATAAAGTAGTACTGATACTTTGTGTGATTTTGATTCGATTCCTCTGTTTAAAGCAATCTAGGATTATATTGGGTTTTTTGGCTGCTGCTGGCTTATATTTAAATTATTGTTCACCAGGTCTCCAAGATCCCAGTTACTGTTATTGAGGCAGGTTTCACTTAAACTGTACCTGTAAATTTGATTTTTTTTTTGCCTAAGTGTAAAACCTTACTTTTCTATACATTAAATTTTATTTTGTTAGATGAGCCCAGTGTTCAAGCCTTGAGATCCATATGGATCTATCTACTGGAGTGTTGGCTATTCCTGCATTTAGTGTCATCTGCAAATTTGATTGTTTTTTCCATCTATTTGTAGTAATCATCTTCATCCAGACTCTTGATGTTATTTTCATGGGGCATCTTGAATCCTTCAGTTTTCAGTATTTTTTCTTGTTTGATAGTGAATGTGGCACATTTGTCCAATCCAAAGTCCATTGCAATATCTTGGCAGCTATATATACGGGCACTGTTCAGCAGTGATTCTATTTCAGATGGAGTTTTTCCATACAATTTCAGATCATCCATGTAAAGGAGGTAGGACAGTTTGGCAGAAGTTTTTGATATTTTATGGCCACAGCCTGAGTTATTCAGTATTGTTTACAGAGGAAACAGTGCAATGGAAAATAGTAGTGATGATAGTGATTCTCCTTGAAATATTCTTCTATTGGTATTAACCTCTTCCAGTATCTCACTACTGACCTGCAACTGTGTTTTCTATTATGCCATCAATTTTTGCACAAACTTTCTGATGTTTCTACTGATTCCTGTTATTTTTAAGTACTTGATTATTGTTATGTGGCAGAGAGTCAAATACCTTACTGTAGTAAATTCAGCTCCAAACAATGTAGTCTTCCTTCTCTCCTAATTGATCATTCTATCAATTAGGAATTGACCTTTTCTTTCTCTACTGTTGGGGTAGTTTCCTTTCTGTTTAGATGGAAAGAGATTGTTTTCAAATTAGCAATTTGAAAGTTGTTGGTAAGCAAGTAATTGGCCTGTAGTTGTTTGATGCTGCCCATTTTGCTGGATCTTTCATTATCAAATAGCTTCTGCCAGATGTTAGCCACTCTTCAATTTCACCTCCTTGTAGTATGTTCTTAAATTACTTAGCAACAAGTGGATAGAGATCAGTTAGATGTTTCAACTAAAAACCATCACCTTCATCTTGTGCTGATGAATTCTTGATATTCCTTGTTCTTTTATTTACCATTTCTGCTGTTATTACTTGTTCTTTTATTTCAACTTCTTTTTATAGTTATCCACCTTTTTTAAAAAACATTTTTTATTTTTAAACAAACAAGTACAGACAAACATAAAACATAAAAACATCTTCCAATTTCATACAGTGTGTCGATTGGTTACAAAACGTTTTTGTACATTCTCATCATAGTCTTCACTTACAATTTATATAGAATCTCGTATTATCATTCTGATATATATGTATACAATTATTATCATTATTATACATTTATTTGACTATACTTGTCATTACTTCATTTTATGTGAAATATTCTAAATTTTAGGTAAATTTATATTATGACATTTCATTACATCATCCTAAGTCCATCCAGTAGTAATACATCTTTATAAAATTCTTTGTCTAACTATTGAGAAGTCCCATGTTTTATAAGATTGTTTATCTTTGGTTACCAAACTTTTATACATCCTCTCCATAGTCCTCACTTACAAATTATATAAATCCCATATTATCAATATAATATATATGTATACAGTATTATCATTATTAACCATTTATTTGACTATAACTATTATTTCATTTTATACAAAATATTCTAACTTTAAATAAAATTATTTTTTATTATAACATTTAATTACATCATCCTGTATCCATCCAATAGTAGTGCAATCTTTTATATCTTGCCATTTGTGGTATTTGTATTCTAATTGCTTTTTTAGTAAATCTTATATGACCCTCTCTTGTCAGGTTATATTTCACTGCGTATCTTGTGAAGGCTCGAAACCCCTCATCCGTTCCTTCCATTATTTTCCCTATTATTTTTAGTTATCACCAATGCTTCTGCCAGAATTTCTATCATTACTTCTGCCATTTTTTCTCCCTTTTCTTCTTCTATATTCTGGAATCTGAAGTAAAATTCTAGTCTGTCGATCTCCCATTCCAATATTCCACTCTTATCTTTTTCAACTGCACTCATTCTGCTGTCAATATCTCCAATTTTCTTATCTCTTTGTTCATCTTTTTCTTCAGTTTTTGAGATTTGTCCTCATATTTTATAATTTGGTATTCTCAATTTTTTCATCTATTTTTTCTATTCTTTGTCCAATAATCTCCAATCTCTTTTCAATGCTCTCTGTTCTTACTTGTATTTTTTGAATTTCTTGCATTTCTTTTCCCTGTTGCAACATTGTCTGTATTGATCTTTTCCTTCCAATAGTGCACACTGCCACTATGTAAAATCCAAGGCTCTTTTTCATACAAAGTTAGGTGTTCTCTTTCTAAGTTCAGTGCAATATTTTTTTCCACTCCAAGCTTTTCACTTTGATAGTACCCAGAGAAGCACCTGTATAAACATCCATGCTCTTCCCACTATCATTTTCAATAATCAAACTCAAAGTCCTTGAAGTGTAATACCATCTCTTACTTTGCACAAGATTATCAAATCCTCAAATGTAGAGAAGAAAAACAATATTTCCAAGCCTCCAAGCCTCTAAATGGCAGTGTTACTTCTTTTCATCTATTTTCACTTCCCTCTTTATATTCTTTATATTCCATAAAAGAAAGAAAAATTAACAAGAAAATATTATAGGGCATTGAAAAGAGAAAGAAAAATAAAATCAGTCCAATTTAAGAAATAAGCATTTGTAGAAATTCCAGGAGTAAAAGGATTTTAAAAAACACTAAGTTTGACTCAGACTTACTCTTGCTGCTTGACCTCTTCGGCCCCCAATTTTAACTTACTTTTAATTTTTAGGGTATTCTCTCATCTAAATGTAAAAATTTATCTCACCAGTTCGGCATACTTTCTCTCCTGCTTCCATTTCTGGAGCTGTCCCAACTTTCAGCAGCTTCAATGGCTGCTTCTTTGTTGCCGGAAAAAAGGGTTTCTCCTGGATCTACCTGGGATTTTGCGATGTCCACGGGATCAGCAGGATGTGCCCTTCTCTATCATTGTCTCTAAGGAATGCTTTAGGTCCAAAAGGACCGTCCAGCGACAGAGATATCGACTGCGATCTTGGAGCTTCCAGATCGCACTTCATATCGACGTGATGTCAGTTCCACCTCCTCTCTTATCTACCTTTTTTAATGAAGCAACATCCTTGTATTTCTTTGGGTTATGCCATATCTGTGCCGAAAACTGCACTATTTCTTCCTTGTCAGATTCACTACATCTTCTCTATTGATAAATTGATCAAAACATTTCTGGTTGGATTGAAATTGAAGGTTCTGCCTATAATTTGCAATGCTAGTTTCATATCTGCTGATCTTTTTGGCAATACCTGCTATTTGCTGCTTTATTATTTCCTGTGATTCCTTGACAGTGGTGGGTTGCAAGCAATATGCCCCAGTACAGGAGTATCGGAGCCTGCCCAAAGCACTGAGTACCGTTCCGGTATGGTGCTCTAGAGGGCCACTCATCCGCTTGAGCTCCTTACCTGTATTTAAGCTCATCGGAGCTTCTAAGCATGTGCATGGAGCACACGGCATCTGCACGATGCAGTTATAATTGCAGCTGTGCTGTACCTTAATTGGTTTGTTTCTTGCAGTGAGTTGGTACTTATAACTGATATTGCAGTATTTGCATTTTTTAAGGCTTTTGCTGGCTGTTTCTTTGGAACAAGCTTTAATACATGCAGCTGTATTCTGAAGTTTTTATGCTGTTCTAGATGCTGTTATTTTTTTGTTTCAATTCTTTTACTTTTTTATTTGGACTACTTTGTTCTTCCTGAGGCAGAGGAGAGGGTGCCTGGTTTTCAAATGAAAACAATTGTATATCTCTGTTGGATTACTCTGTTGGATACTACCAACTCCTCCTGGTTTGCATCTACATTCTGAGTTGCTTCTGGCAAGGCTTTGATTTCTTTGCCCTGGGTAAACCTTTGCAGTTCTTCCAATTCTGTTTCTTTGAATACTTTATTTCATATTATAAATTGTCATTGATCTGCTAGCCTCTGTTCTATTATTTCTGATTCTGGATGTTGTTCTTTCCAGAACTGGTGCATTTGTTTCAAATATCCTCTTCTTATTGGACTTGATCTATAATCCAGATAACTATCCCCCCACCCCAATCACTGTACATTTGTGATGATAAACACTTTTTCTTCCAGTAGTTCTGCAGCTTCTGGCCCTGGTTGTTCAACCAACAGTCCTGAGTCTTAAAGTCCATTTTTTGCCAGATATCCAGGATCTACAACATCTAGTGTGTTAACCCAGGTGACATCTGAGCTAGTATGGCTTTCCGAAATTTATATCTCACCATATTTTTAATGGGAGAGATACTCTTTGTTTGACTCCTCTGATGAGTCCTGTTCAGTATAGTTGAACCTCTGGCATAGCTCTCATCTTCCTCAGAGCACATAAGCTCCACAACCACATTAAATATAGTGCCAGTTATGGGTTCCTACCAGTTCAGACCAGTTTGGGCAAACCTGTAGTGGTTTGGCAGCCTGGGTAACTGGAACTGCCTGGTTCTCCAGGCAGTGCGATAGGCACCACCATCTTGTTTTTTGCTTCTGTGCATGTGCAAAGCAATTTTTATTGCATTGTGCAGGCACACTCAGTGCGCTCCTGAGCGAACTAGCAGTAGTGCCTACTGGAACCCATCCCTGTGTAGTGCCTTACTGAAATACTACTATTGTTGCTGTTATTATTATTGTTGTTATTGCTTTTGTTGCTGTTGTTGTAGATTTAATTTTGAATTCACAGTCTGGGATAGATAAAAACTTAACAGTTCAAATCACCACAAACCCAAGAGCTGTTAAAATAACATCTCAGTATGTAGGAAGTTCTAAGTAAGATTGCTTTTTGCAAAATCAGAATATTCAGATCTGATCAGTTTAAAATTTCCATGTATCTAAGCAACTCTTTGTTTATTGTTCCAATATTATTATTGGTACAGTAGTACAACAATTGATTTCTTTCTCCACAATCAGTCAACTTCAATTTGCAGAACACAGTATTTTGTTTTTTTCCCCTAGTTGTTCCTGTTCAATTCATGCATTACATGGTATTGCAATATCAATGAACCAGACTTTTTCCCCCCACAATAGAAGTCTCAGACATTTTAAGGGCCAGATGTCTGTTTTTTGGATTGGAAAGTCCCACAAGATCTTTATCTGTTCATTTTCAAGAACTTTGTCAATTTGGTGTTCCCAGTAATTTTTGCTGCATTTGAACCCAAACTTTTGGCAAAGTTTCCAATATATGACTTTGGCAACTTGATCATGATATTGTAGATGATCAATTTGTGAGATTTTCCTGCAGCCAGCGATAAGGTGATCCACAGTTTCATCTTTCTTGTTGCATGTGACTTATTATTGTTATTGACATTGAATTTTTGTTTTCATGGAATTAGTCTGCGGGCCTTGTTCTTGGACAGCCAAAATGAAGTCTTCAGTTTCTTCTTGATCTCAACCATGTCCATGTTAGCTTTTTATCTACCTTTCCTTCAATGTGCTTCAGGTATTAATTGTGCATAGACTTCTTTTTCCAATTAGAAACTCCATGCTCAGTTGTTTCCTTTTGATATTCTGCTTTCAGTCTAGTTTTCAAGAGGTTTTCCTTGTTCCCCTTCTTCAGCAGAGACTCTTTTGTCTTTTTTATGTAGTCCTTTAAGCCATTTTCTTCTTCTTCTACAGTTTGTTTCAACTGTAGGATACCTTTGCCACGCTGAGAGCTAGCCAAGTACAATCAATCAAAATCACTTTTTTGGTGCAGAGCATGGTGCATTGCCATCTTTTCTTGTCTTTCAATCCAAGGTATCAAGTTCTGAGTCCAATCAGATGTTCCAGTTGAGTGTCGTATTATAGGTATTAATTGCCTTTATATTTCCCCCACTTAGCTTTAAACTTAACATTTTCCAGATTCGCTTAATATATTTTCTTGAAGTAGCTTCCTTGACTTGGTTGTGCAACAGGTCAGAGGTTTCCAAAACTTCTAAGTACTTGTACCCTTCTGGTGTTACTGCATTTATCAATTCTTCATTATCAATTTTGAATCCATCATCTTCAACAATTTTTGTTGACTTATCAGGAATTGTTGTACATTGGTCAATGGCAAATTACATGTCAATGTCTCTGCTAAACTCCTCAGTGCTTTTCAGCTGTGAGCTTGTTTTTCCAGTTTTAAATCATTCATATAGAGCAAATGGGATATTTTCAATTCTTTTTAAGCCAATTCATAGCCACAGTTTGCCTTGTTCAAAATGCTTGTTAATGGCACCATCGAAAGTACAAATAATAGAGGGGATAGTCACCTTGGAAGATTTCTTATTTGATATCAATTTCACCAAGTTCTTCTCCACAGGTCATCAATTTAATCTGCCATAGTTTCATGGAAGTCTTCAGTAATTTCTGAATGTTGCTGCTAATTCCAAAAAAGTCTATGCATTTCTCAATCCAGCTGAGGAACAATCACATACTTTCTTATAATCAACCCAGGTCATGAACAAATTTGTTCATCTTTTCTTTGAATTCTTCAAAATCTATTTATCAATCATCCATTTGTCTTTGGTTTCTCTTGAATTTTTGCAGCACCCTTTCTGTTCTACAGGTGGCAAATCTTTACTTTCTAGATATCCATAAGTTTGATTTGCAATAATGCCTGTAAATAATTTGTTGGCAGGCAAGTTATTAGTCTGTAATTTTCAGGTTTATTTCCCTTTTCTGAATCCTTCTGAATCAAAAAAGTTCTGATTGTTAACCATTTTTCACTTTTTGGTGTTTCCAGAACTTGGAATCATCTTTTTTGCTAATCTTGCATGCAAACATGCTAGTGATTCTAACCAGTCCATGCAAATCCTAAACAAGAAGTACTCCAGTTCTTAACTTTCGTCACTTGTTTTTGCCCCATTTCTTTTGTTATGTGAACGTCTTTATTCTAATCCTTCTTATTGTGTTTTCAATCTGCTTGATGCACTTTGTGTTCCCATTGTGTTTCTTGTTTTCCCATAAGTTCTTCCAAAATTCCAGGAATTTTTTTGTTAGGTTTTTTATTTGTGGTAGCACCATGTCCACTTTCAAGGTCTTATAGAAATGATGCTTGTTTGTTCAAAATTGTGAATGTTGTTGAAATTGCACTATTCAGTTATCATATCACTTTATTTTCTCTGCAATAACTACAACTCTTTGTTTCAGCTCTTCAACCGTAATTGCAATGTCCTTGTTACGCAGGTAATATCTTGTTGTCAGACTAATTTTGATTTTTTAAAAAAAAAAACTTCATGTTTCCTTGCCTCTAAATTACTTAAATCCAATCAAATTTTCTTAATTTTTAACTCCAGGCAGATTTTCCACTTTAGTTTTCCCTTAATTGTTTTATTCTTTCCAATTTTCAAGCCCAATTCTTCAGTAGTGACATACGTTGTTGCATACATTATCTGGTTTCTTTGAGCTATTGTTTCTGTTGGAATAGTCTGGACATTCACATTCTAATAATTTAGCCTAACTTCTCTTACTAACAATTCAGTTTTGGCAATCAAATTCTTTCCATATTTTCCATCTGAATTTCCTCAGCTAATTTGGCTCTAGCTGTTGCTGTTCAAGATATTCTGAAGAATAATAATAATAATAATAATAATAATAATAATAATAATAATAATAATAATGCATGAAAAAATGCACCACTGTATCCATAAAAAGGGGCAAAATCACTGCATGTGAGGGAATTGAAATGCCCAATGGCCAACTAATTAAATGCAATGAAAATGAAGCCTACAAATACTTAGGCATTCTGCAGTTGGATAACATCAAGCATGGAGAAGTAAAAACTATTGTCAGGCGAGCGTACACCAACAGAGTTAGGAAAATTTTGAAATCTAAACTGAATGGTGGAAATACAATCAAGGCCATAAATACCTGGGCAATACCAGTTATAAGATACACAGCTGGTATAGTTAATTGGACACAAGCTGATTTGGACATTTTGGACCAAAAAACCAGGAAACTAATGACAATGCACTACAGTTTACATCCACGTGGTGATACTGATAGACTGTACCTGCCCCGAAAATCAGGTGGCAGAGGATTATTACAAGTGAAGCAAACAGTTGAAGAAGAAAAACATGCACTGGCTGATTATTTAAAAGAAAGTCAAGAACATCTATTAATCGAAGTAAAGAACAAAAATCTACTGAAGGCCCAACAGATGAAACAAGAATACAGAAAAGATGTGATAAAATCAAGAATGGAGAGTTGGCAGAACAAAGCACTGCATGGCCAATTTCTGGAAAAAATAAAAGATAAAGTGGACAGTGAACAAACTTGGTTATGGTTAACAACAGGTACATTAAAGAAAGAAACAGAGTCACTCATCCTGGCTACGCAAGAACAAGCTATCCGCACAAATGCCATTAAGGCTAAAATCAAAAAATCCTCTGATGATGCCAAATGCAGATTTTGCAAAGAAGCTGATGAAACTGTTGATCACATACTCAGCTGCTGTAAAAAAAAACGTGCAGACTGATTATAAATTGCGGCACAATTCAGTAGCACAAATGATCCATTGGAATTTGTGCAAAAATTATAATATTAAAACAGCAACAAACTGGTGGGAACATCAGCCTGAAAAAGTCACTGAAAATCAGATGGTCAAGATCTTGTGGGATTTCCGTATACAAACGGACAAAATACTGGCGCATAATACACCAGACATCACACTGGTTGAGAAAAATAAGGTCACAATCATAGACATCGCAATACCAGGTGATAGTAGGGTCGCCGAGAAGGAACATGAAAAAATCGCAAAATACCAGGACTTAAAAATTGAAATTCAACGACTATGGCACAAACCAACAGTGGTAATTCCAGTGGTAATTGGCACACTGGGTGCTATTCCAAAAGCACTGGAATTACATTTAAAACAGTTAAAAATTGACAAAATCACCATCAGTCAGATGCAAAAAGCCGCACTGCTTGGATCTGCACACATATTACAAAAATACGTTATGACATCCTAGGCCCCTGGGTGGAGCCCAACTAGTAACCAATGCCAAATCTGTCGAAACAACTGGCCGCTGTGATACAATTGTATAATAATAATAATAATAATAATAATAATAATAATAATAATAATAATAATAACAACAACAACAACAACAACAACAACAACAACAACAGCCACTGGGAACATCAGGTTCAGAAAGTTTTAGAGAATGAGAAAGTCAAGATCTTGTGGGACTTCAGAATTCAGACTGACAGGCATTTGGCCCACAACACACCTGACATATCAATAGTTGAAAAGAAAAAAAGTATGGTTCATTGACATTGCAATACTTGGAGATGCACGAATTGAAGATAAACAGCAAGAAAAAAAATCACAAAGTACCAGGACATGCAAATTGAAGTTGAGCGATGATAAATGATAGATCATGGATGAATGGATGGATGTACAATAGATATATATATAGATAGATCTATCTATCTATCTATATTACTTGCATCATTAAAGACATCCTCTGAGAACTCATAGGAAGGAGTTGCCTTAACGCTCTTCCTCCCATCTAAATTATCTAAATGTTGCTATTACTTGCTCCTCTGAATGCCAGACTACATTCCACTATACCATGCTACTTAAAAATACAGTTGGAATGCCAATTCTGATGAAAACATAAGAACTGAAGATGGAAGTTTATAAAAGTTACTCCATTTTAATGTATACTTGTTCTTCCACATTCAGAGTTCTAACAGAGTATCCAGATGTCATTTAAAAACCTTGGCCGCATCTCTTGTTTGGGCATAGTTTGAAGTTCATAGTTGGGTGTCATTACAGTAGTTATGATAACGGATACTATGCTGATAGATGATCTCACCCAATGTACACTCTTTAGATGTTAAATAAAAGTGGTGAAAAGGAGGTTGGTGGAATCCCACTAACAAAGAACTTTAGGGATGAACCTCTTCCCCACACTGATTAGGCCATCTGTGTAGGAAGTACTGCTGGGCATCTAAAACTGCTTAATGAAATTATGATTTCCTGGAACTGCTTTTCTCAGGGTATAAGATTCAATTCCTTTTGATAACTTAACTGCTACTCTGACCCAGCCTTCTGTTACTCCTATACATACTTTCACTAGAGAGGAGAGATAAAGGCCAAGGATGATAGTTGATAATATTAAATCAGGGCATATCTCCTTCCATAAAATTAACAGGAATCAAAAAAATTCCTCAAGCCTGTCTGCGTGTCTGTCTGTATTTACCTATTTATTTAGTATCCTGTTTTTTTCATTTTTACAAATAATGAGGTGGCAAACATATATGACACACCTTCCTTCTCCTATTTTTCCCATAATAATAAAACTGTGTAGTGGTTTGGGCAGGGAGAAAATGACTGGCCCAAGGTCACTCAGCTGGGTTTCATGGCTAAGGAAAGACTTGAACTCAGTCTTCTGCTAGGCTGATGTCTTAACTACTAGACCAAACCGTTTATACCCTTAATCAATTCAACAACACGTGTCCAAGTGGCTTGCAGTTTTGAACATATAGGAGCAACTATCTTCCAGATCGCTAACAAATTCTTCACTATATCCAATTAAATGATTTTCCAGATTGATTTTTTCTTAAAAGGCTCATGTTATCCCATAAAGAATTTGTGGATGGCAAATAATGCAGTTTGAAGAAAATTTTCCTGTTTTGCTTGGGAATAGCAAGAATAGAAGGTACCAAAATTAATCCACAGGCACGGCATGCCTGCTTTTAGCAATTCCAGGTGTTACTAGTAATAGTGCAGTTTATTATGGCTTATAGCAGATTGAATGAAACAGCCTTCTAGATAGTATTCCTTTTTTTAAGGATGATGATTCATCAGCTCCCCAAGCATCTGAAACGCTGGATGATTCTTTGAAGTATCATCCTACTGCTTTTCCTCTAAAAGTGAAAGTGACAGCACTTAGTTGTATTCTGGAGAAATATGGACTCTTTTTTATCTTAGCAGGTAAAGTACTTAAGACACTTCAGTGGCAATGAAAGAAGATATATCAATATATCCAATTACTAATGTTTTAAAAGCCAATATCTTATAAATACTTGAGCAAAAAGAAAAAGACACAGAATAATAAACTTTAAAATATTTCTCCGTAATGTTATCTCAAAACACATTTAATAGTTATCGTATTTTCATGGAGAGATGCTGCTGCTGCTGATATTCAGTTGAGTCTGACTCTTGATGATTCTATGGGCCAGATCTCTCCACATTTTCCAATTTTGCATGATTTCTTTGAGTTTTTCTATGCTCTGGCTGGTGTCAGCTTTTATAGTATTCAACTTCTCGAACATTTTTAGAAGCACTAAAAGACCCAGGGAAATTCTATCTAAACAATTCATTAGAATTCTGTGGAGATGTCTGTACTGTAAAACAGATGAAATGAATCACATTAAGACACTTGGTACAGATTAGACCATCACTATTTGCCGTAGTTCTTCAAAACTTTTCTAAATTTACAGTTTCAGAGATGGGTGTTTTCTGAAGACAAACATGCAGTGATTAAGTTTCTTAGCCAGTTTTTGCATCTTTCTGTCCTATACTTATCTAAAATTAAAACTCTCCTGTTTGTCATCTTCAATTAACCCAACATAGTAAAAAAAGTTTAGAACCAAGGTACCTCAGATCTGCTAACTTAAAGAATGTGTAAAACATCCAGGACCATTAAATATAATTTAAATTTCAAGGATCTTTACACTAGTTGTCTTCACAATGTTCTGTGGCTATTGCAGTGTCATTGCAGTTAGACATGGTCACAGGTTGTCCTTCACTTCTTGAGAGAGAGAAGGAGTCTGCTAATCTTCTAGAATGTTTTCCAATTAATTTACCTACGTCAACAGATGTCGTAGAATTGAGGAAGAAGGATTCCTTTGAAATGGCTTACAGCTCATTCCATCTTTACTGTAAGAAAGATGATAAAATTCCATGGAAGAAGGAGAGGGCTGTTTTGAGGAGTGGAGGTGTTGTTGGAGAGAAATTGGCAGAGCCAGGGAAAGGACTCAAGTGGGGACTCTAAAGTCATTGGCAGGGACAAGAGGCTGTAGTCTGATTCTCCCCCCTTCCCCAAATGCTGTTGAGCCTTATCTAGTTTCACCCAGATGCAAACTATGAGTTTGAGAAGATTCACATGTATATGCATGAGCGATAAATCAGCTAATTAAATTTTTCACATGTGGACCTGATTGTTCATACCTGACATCGCATGATTAAGATTTCTGACCTTCCCTGCCAGTTTTCCACAAGGACATTCAATAGGGAAGCCAGTAGGAAGTCAGAAAGTGCTCCCACTCCCTTGCTTTTTTGTACAACCATCGTTATTATATTTCCCTATTTAGGTAAGGAAACATCTCTGAAATATGTTCTGTAAAATTAATTGAATTTAACTTAATTAAACAAGAAAGTATTGTCTCAGTGTTTCTTGTTTGATCTCCAGTTTCATGTGTTATCTCAAGCATTCAACCAGTGCTCAATCAAACAGAGACAACAGAGCCCTGCTTTGGGGATGCTGATATTCTCATTCACATTAAGCTGCCTGTCCCTTGTGATATATCTTGCACGCTAGATTTTATCTCCCTTTGAAGTTATAATTAATTCTTGCTTTCATATCCATCTCAGCCGGACAGATTTTTTTCACCTTTGAGGTAGCACATGAGCTTTGAATGGTGTGTCAGAGACTAGACTTCAGCAAGTGAATGTGTTCAAGGTAAAAACATTTGGTTTAATAGAAAAAAATAAATTTAATTAATTTAATTAAATATAAGTTATAGATAATTCCCAGGTTACAAATAAGATCCTTTCCTAAGTCTGTCTTTAAGTTGAATTTAGAGGTAAATCAGAACAGGTATATACAATTTTTATTTAGCGTCAGTTAATCAAATGTTCATCTTAGTATGTAATATATTTAATCTTTATTTTGAAGTACGAATCAAGGTAGCTTTTCTTTTTCTTGTCATAAATGGTCATTTGCAACTTAGGCCTTGGCAATTGTATGGTAAACTTTGGTGAAATGCCTAAGTTGCTACAAAGTCTTTTATGACAAGAAACAGAAAAGCTGCCTTGATACCTACTCATGAAAATATCGCGTGGCTTCAGCAATTCATTGGCTCAAGGAAGGAGGACATTGTCTACCATTTTAAGCTAGATCACATTCTTGTCATAAATTATTTAAAAGAGACAATTATATCCAATTCTAACATGACAATTTCTTTAAGCATCTTTAAAAGTGTATAAAACTGGGAAAATAATTTTGGAGAATAACAGTTTAAAGGACCGTTAAAAATTAATTCCAGAAAAAAATGAACTAATCTTGAATTTGACTGCAAGTAGTTAATAAATGTAATAGTTCTAAAACAAACCTATGATAGTATCCCACCTTTCAAATTATTTGCAATATAGCTCAGATTATAAATTGATATTCAAGTTTTCATCATGGTTATTCCTCATTTTTGAAATAGCTATTGGTTTTTATTAAATATTTTATTATGGTTTTTATCTTAATATGCACCCAGAATAGCTTTCAAAATATTTTTAAGCGTTCAACCTTCCAAAGATTTTACCTTTAATTATTTAAGACTTGGCACATAAACATTTTGAATTTTAGATATAACATTGAGAAAGAGTTATGACAATTAATTTGCTATGCACAGTATAGAAAACAGTTAAATTTAATTTTCTTTTACTTGCTTTCCTTCTATTTCTAAAGAAAAACATTGAACAATGGTAAGAAAGCCACTTCAATGATTGACATTCCAATGATTGGCAAAACACTCCAAAAATGTCTTTATTTTATTTCCTTTCACATTACAAGTCTGTTCAACTGAACATTGAATTTTCTCTCTCTCTAAAGTAGAATCTTCATCTGTCATGATTCTATAGGTATTATCCATCATCATTTGTGTAAATGTTGTCAATTGATATACCCATCCACCTGTTTTCAAGTTATTTCTGAACTGTTCCATTTTTTGTATTAATTATAATTCATGCTGGTATTTTGTACAAAGAACACTTAGCCTATTATTAAGATTTTGGGTCCTGTTACAGGCAGTTCCTGATAGGGCCACAATTGGGACTAGAAATTCCATTGCTAAGCAAGGCAGTTATTGAATTGTGGCAATATTACAATATTTTGCTGCAGTTGTTAAGTGAATCATTTAATGGATCACTCAATTCTTGCATCTGGCTTTCTCCATTGGCTTTGCTTGGATTTGGAGTTTTGGACCAGATTGCCACACAAAAATCTCAAAAGCACAGAGAGATATTAACTTAGCTTGATCTATCAGAAATAGACCACAATTTGGGGTTTTTTTTGTTCATAAACTGCATCCTTCATTTAGGCTAAAACCAGAATAAATGAATTTCCACCAGCATATTTACTGCAGGAGAAAGGGTTTTTTAGGCTTAGGAGGCTGCTTTGTGAGTTTTGGCTGTGAATTAGATCTCTGTTTGTGTTTATATACTGAGAACTATTGGGTTATCCAGGCATTCAATATTCCAAGACAGTTTTCTAGCCACAACTGATTGTAAGAAAAAGAACTCTCAAACAGATCATGGGATCTTCCTGGATGAATAGTTGTTTTAAATTATGGACATATTGTGGGCATAGCTAGAGGACTATAGCACATGCTGCTCAAAATTAACATTATATTATGACAGGCTAATCCCAGTATAAATTTGGAGTACTAATACATACCACAACATTTGTGAATTGTGAATGCAACTTCAATATATAACAACTTCACCATTTAAAGGGTTGAAGTTCCCCCACAAGTGACCAAAAATAAGAGAAATAGAAATCACCCAGAGAGAGAGCAGGAAGAGAAGGCACCATTTGCTAAGTGTCTCTTTCATTTTACTCTTAATAAAGGGCATGGGGTTGAAAACATAACATAAGCAAGTGCTGAAGCTAACTTTGAGTGTATGATATCTGGAATTCCAGCAAAACAAAGTAGAAGACAGAAAATTTCTATCTTTTTCCTGACAAATGGCATAAGCTGCCTCAGATCCAAGGACATAATTAAAATGGATATTGAAAGGCACCCAAGCAAAAATCTAATTATGTCTCATTTTAGCTTATTCCTAGTTTTCCCTGCCTTTTTGCTATCCTTCAAAACAAGTGCTGGTTTTACTAGTGATGTCCTTTGGGAAAAGAAAAGAACACAAAAGCAATAAGCTGCACTTGGAGATTAACTATAAAAACATCAGATGTTCTCTGGAAAATGCTATAGAACCCTTGAAGATTTGTTAAAACTATAGCAACGCAAGAAGATTGTATAGGTGGGATTGACATGTAAAGAGAAATCAGGAACAATGAGTATTTCCTTTGGATTAGAAGAGAAGGAAATAACAAAGAATTATGTTTTCTGTTTTAAAATGGTTATGATTCAAAATAATGAATCTTCCACATATCACATAAGAGTTCAGAGGGTTTTTCTGAAATGAATTTTGGCATTTCTCAAAATTCTTGGTCACTGTCTCTCAATTACACAAATAATTTTGTCCTTTCTCAAAATTCTTCAAACATGCCACCTGAGAAGAAAATCCGCAACTTCACATTTGCTTTATTTATTTATATGTTATTAGGGAGAAATATAAGGACAACTCTGTATTATTTTAACAAACAATGTCAAAATTGTTGATTTTTTAACTCTTAAGAATTCAGCTGAGCTATTTCTAGAACATGTGAAATATTAGTACCACTTTATAAGCTCTTAGTAACATCACAGAGTATTCCATCTAGTTTTGTCACCCTATTATAAAAAAGATGTTGAGTGCAGAAAAGAACAACAAAGATAATTAGGGGCTGGAGGCTAAAACATATGAAAAATGGTTGCAAGAATTGGGTTTATCTAGTTTAGTGAAAAGAAGGATTAGGAGTGATATGGTAGCAGTGTTCCAATATTTAAGGGGCTGCCATAAAGAAATGGGAGTCAACCTATTTTTCAAAGAATCAGAAGACAAGACAAGAAACAATGAATGGAAAATAATCAAAGAGAGAAGTGATCTAGAACTAAGGAGAAATTTCCTAAATTCCAATTAAATGGTGGAATGGCTTGTCTTTCAGAAGTTTTGGGTGCTCCATCATGCTTTTAAGAAGAAATTGGACAGACCCTTGTCAAGAATGGTATGAACACTCTGTATAAAGAACAGGACTAAGCATGTTGGGGATAATAATTCCATCCACATTTCAAGTCTATTCTTTTGTTAAATTGCCTAAAATGAGCCAGCATAAAAAAATGAGATAATTAAATGAATCTTTATTATAATGTGAGCATTTCAGGGATATGCAAAAACATCCATGGCAAAGTCTGTGAAAACATTGCCAAAAAAAGCTAATACAATCCTTGGCTGTATAAACAGAGGCATTGAATCAAAATCATATGAAGTATTAGTACCACTTTATAAATCCTTAGTAAGATCACATCGGGAATACGGCATTCAATTTTGGTCACTACAATACAAAAAAGATGTTGAGGTTTTGGAAATCTTTTAAAGAAGAGTGACAAAGATTATTATGGGCCTGGAGACAAAAATGTATGAAGAACAATTACAGGAATTAGGTACGGTCAGTCTAGAGAAAAGTAGGGGTGACATGATAGCAGTATTCTAATATTTGAGCTTGCCTTCAGAAGTTGTAGGTGCTCCAGCACTGGAGGTTTTTAAGAAAAGACTGGACAACTACCTATCTGAAATTGTATAGGATATCCTGCTTGAGCAGTGGGTTGGACTAGAAAACATCTTTTTTCTAGATTAGACATAACCAGTTCCTGCAACCATTTTTATATGTTTTAGCCTTTAGCCCCCCAAATCATCCTTGTTGCTCTTTTCTGTAACAAGAATTTTCTGAATGAGGAGTCCCCACATCAAAAGTAATAATCAGGCCCAAATGTGTGCCACTTCTTTGGGTCTGATATGAAATGTCAAGTTTTGTTAGTAATGAGAAATATGGAAAGGGACATGAGGAGAAAGAATGTTTACTTTGGTCTTTCACATATAGATGTTAGCAGTAAAAAAGTGGGATGTTTGAGAAATACATGGGAAGAAAACAAAGGAATAGAAGTGGTTGGAAAAAGCTCTGTTTTCTCAGAGTCAGAATGTATTTCTGTTCTATTCTCCAAAATCATATGGTAACTCTAGCAAAGTTGGGGAACAGTGAAGGGTATCTTCTCAATATTTCTGTTTCTATTTCCCCATTTGGATTTAATTTGGAAAATAGGTTGACCCCTCTTCTTAATGACATGAGGAGTAGCAAAACAGTAATCCAAGTAAAAAAGATAAACTGAAATGGGATGGAAGGCAGGTCAACCCAAAAACTCAATCCCCCCCCCCCAATACAGGAAGTGAGTAAACAACCAAAAGCCAGGTCACATAAAAAAGACAATTCAACCCTGAACATGCCTCAGTGGTCTTCAATGAACATTGTCACTTGCAAAGTGCAGTGACCTTTGCATAGATACAACAATATTTTTTTCCAGATTATTTTTCAATTGTGAAATCATTTAAGGGTTCCCTTTCTGATTTTCTTCTTTCTCCCGTAAAGTTAGAGAAAAAAGCTGCAGGATAGGCAATTGTATAAATCCCGGCCTGAATAATTTGAGCATCTCAATCAAGACTAATGCTCAAATAAAGGTAATGCCTACACAGGGAATTAATCTAGGTACATGAGAAAGTTTTCCCTGTAGGCTATTGCAAAAGTGATCTGAAGTTGTTTTGTCTAGCCCTTGAACTGTCATGCAACATTATGAAGTGTTGTGTTGAACAGGTGAGGGAATGAGAACAAATAAGAAAGTAAATAGTTTTTTGGGAAGAAAAGCAAGAGCTCTATCATTTGTATTTTACTTTAATTGCCTGATGTAAATATATATATATATATATATATATATATATATATATATATATATATATATATATATATATATATATATATATATATATATATATATATATATATATATATATACACACACACACACACACACACACACACACACATACATATATATACATATATATACATATATATACATATATATACATATATATACATACATATACACACACACACACACACACACACACACACACACACACACACACACACACACACACACACACACACACACACACACACACACACACACACACACACACACATATATATATATATATATATATATATATATATATATATATATATATATATATATGGGTCTGTATCCAAAGAAAGATTTTGACCATTACACATTTATTCTCAATAAACCAACATTAGAAAAGGCCATATCTTTGGAGTTACAGTCTGGTTTTCAACATCTTGACACACACTGTGTATCAATCTTCAACAGCATAATATTTATCAATCAATAATATTTAAGGCAGGTTCAAATGCAGATAAGGGAAGGCACATCTTATATATTCTCAGGATCTTCAACTGGAAGATTTTTGCACCAGCTTCTGTTATACTGCAGCTAAATTAGAAATAAATTTACTCAGCTGTGGAAGAAGAATCTCATGAAACCAAGAGTCAATTATTTGCAAGAATGCAAATAATGCAGTAATGCAAATAATTGTGTCTATTTCTGTGTATGGTTTATTTTTTAAAGTATACTTTTCTGGTCTAGTTGGTTTTGCCGTAATTATTTTCTATCTGGAAGCATAGAGTGATTTATGCAAACTATTGGGAAAGAGATGATAATTAAATTTTATGTAACTAATTGTCAAGTCTAATACTGCACAAGAAAACCCAGCTGCTGGAGCAGAATCATTTTTGCTACATACTGTACTGTTAATCGTAAATAGAAATCTAATCCGAGTAAGATCAATAATCTGTTTTACCTCTTTTTTCTGATCTTGGTATAAAATAATGCATAAATATTGCTAGATGCTATATGAGAATACTGTTGCTCATATATCTTTTTTATACTTTATTTATGTATGTAAGATGCAATTATAATGAGCAATTACAGTAATTTTATAGCACAATTCTTAAAAGCACTGAGCAGTTTGCTAATGGTGTTTCAACTCTGCTAGTCTAACTATCTATTTCTAAAATGTGTTACTAAAGGAACAATTCAATAAACCCCAGTTATTGATTACGTCTATAGGCATGACCAGATGATAAGCTTGGATATGTTAGCTAAAAAGCTTCTAACTATGTGGTAAACTATCTTTTGATCTGTTTAAAATATTCCCTTAGTGTGTTTTTCAATCTAGAGTAATAAGTATTTTACATGATTTAACATTTAAAGTAATATATCCCAGTAAAACCTTTGAAAAGTGGGTTAGAAATCCAGACAGTATTTATTAGAACTAATTATGCACAGAAAATTAGTGTGCATTGCAGTGGCTGCAATGTGGCACCACAGTCTAGGGTTGTTTGACCACCATGGGAAATTGGCACAACTCTAATTCAGAAATATCTTGCAGTGAAAGCTGCCCTACTATGTTTGTGGGCAACACTACAGAAGCAAAACTTTCATAATGCAAAATTTCCTATTTGTAGGTTATCATGAAGGGCATTTCCATTTTTCTCCATTCATTTGGGCATAAATCTCACAAATTCATCATGATTGCACTTTTTGGAATCAGTTGGTTGAATAATAATTCTTGCAGAAAGATGAAATTATATGGGATAATATTTTGATATTTTATAATCAAATAAATACATTTTTTTTAGTTTCATTCTGCCAGAAGATGAATGGCTTTTTATAGTGTCCTGCCTTATCAAGTGGCTTTGATATTATGGAGCTCTGACAGAAGCCTTGTTTCCCATGGATGCAAACTTTAGGATGTGAAACCTAGTCTATTCATCCCTCTCCCCAATTTTCCTGAAGTTCATCAGTCTCACCAAAAAGCTATTATTATGCAACTCTTTAAAAAGTAATATCCAAATGCACAACATGAACTAAGATGGGGGAGAGACAGAATACTGATTTTATGTACGTTTTTGCACTCTGATGGGTTTGTAATATAAGGCAAGATGATATGGATAACATTAAACCACTTATAAGAATTTGGGAAGGAAAACTGGTGATGTGGAAATGTACCTATTTGATAGCTATTTGAAGAGAGAAATGTGTAATATTTAAAGTTTAAATTTGCTCACATATGTAAGCTCTTTCCCCACAAGCCTCTAGCACCTGCAAGAATGTTCCTGGTTTCCAAATGTATCCCACAAGCTTTTTTAGAGAATAAAAGATAGCTTTGTCTTGTGACTGAACTGTATTTTTAATTAGGGCCTAGAGACTTTCTTAAACAAGCTACTCTTTCCCTATTTGTTTCCCATACTCACAGCTAAGCTTCTTTGTGCAAGTTTTGAGATAATAGATTATCTACTCTGGCTCCAATTAGACAATAGCTTTCTGAACCTGGCTGCTAAATAAACTACTCATGTGTCCTGAGAAGTCTAAGTCTGTCATTTTCTGCAACAATATAGCAGGGTTGGCGAACCTATTCAGCACTGAGTGCCAAAATGGGAGTGCACGCACATGCATGTGCGCATTTAGAAAACCAGAAAAGCAGCTGATCATGTCTTCCGGTTTCTGGTGTGCATGTGGGTGCCAAAATCAGCTGGCCACCAGGTGCACATGTGCATGCTGGGAAGATGATTTTCCCATTTCTGGCACGTGCATGCACACCAGCCAGCTGGTCTTCACACGCACATGCATCTTCCTGATGCACATATACGCACTGGGCAGCTGCTCTTTCCGATACTCCTGCCTGCGTAAAGGCCAGCTGGCTGGTGTGCTGGAACCCGGAAGAGCAACAGGCAATAGCTTATGTGCCCAGAGAGATGGCTCTGTGTGCCACTTCTGGCACATGTGCCATAGGTTCATAATCATGGATATATAGCAAATGAGCTGCCATTTTTGGTAGTCAATTGTGTTACATAATACTTATAATATCATAATTATGTACTATTGTCCATATTCTGTATCTGAACTATGGTGGTTCTATAATGCTTGAGGCAATAATTAATTGAGGCTTAAGTCGTTTAGAACTCATAAAGTTTGCAGATAACACTAAGCTGACAGGAATAGCCAACACCCCAGAAGATAGGCTCAGGATCCAGAAGGATCTGGACAGACCTGACAGACCCTATCCAACAAAATGAAATTCAATCGTGAGAAAAGGTATTACACTTAGGCAAGAAAAAATAGCAATAATTTTGAGTGGGATTTTGGAGTTTTAATGGACAATCACTTAAATATGAGTCAGTAATATGTGGCGGCAGCACCCAAAAAAAGCTAATACAGCAGAGGATAGAATGAAAATCACATGAAGTATTAGTACCACTTTTATAAAGATTTATTAAGGCCACACTTTGAATATTGCTTCCCCTTTGATTATCACATTACAAAAAAGATGTTGAGGCTTTGGAAAAAATTGCAAAGAAGAGAGACTAAGATGATTAAGGGCCCCATATAGCCAGTCTAGAGAAAAGAAGAACTAGGGATTACATGTATTCCAGTATTTGAGAGACTGCCACAAAGAGGAGTGGATGATCTTATTTTCCAAAGCACCAAGAAAGCACCAAGAAACAACACCAAGTCCTGGCTGTTCCAGCAGGCTGGGGGGAGCTGAGAAGCATCTACCTCCACAGAAATTGTGAATGTTGGTTTTGTTTTTAATATGTTGTCTTTGTCTCGTTCCCCCCTTTCCCTTGTCTTTTGTGAGCCACCCGGAGTCCTCCGGGAGTGGGCGGCATACAAGACAAATACATAATAATAATAATAATAATAATAATAATAATAATAATAAGCCTACAAATACTTAGGCATTCTGCAGTTGGATAATATCAAGCATGGAGAAGTAAAAACTATTGTCAGGCAAGAGTACACCAACAGAGTTAGGAAAATTCTGAAATCTAAATTGAATGGTGGAAATACAATCAAGGCCATAAATACCTGGGCAATACCAGTTATAAGATACACAGCTGGCATAGTTAACTGGACACAAGCTGATTTGGACCTTTTGGACCGAAAAACCAGGAAACTAATGACAATGCACTACAGTTTACATCCACGTGGTGATACTGATAGACTGTACCTGCCCCGAAAATCAGGTGGCAGAGGATTATTACAAGTGAAGCAAACAGTTGAAGAAGAAAAACATGCACTGGCTGATTATTTAAAAGAAAGTCAAGAACATCTATTAATCGAAGTAAAGAACAAAAATCTACTGAAGGCCCAACAGACGAAACAAGAATACAGAAAAGATGTGATAAAATCAAGAATGGAGAGTTGGCAGAACAAAGCACTGCATGGCCAATTTCTGGAAAAAATAAAAGATAAAGTGGACAGTGAACAAACTTGGTTATGGTTAACAACAGGTACACTAAAGAAAGAAACAGAGTACTAATCCTGGCTGCGCAAGAACAAGCTATCCGCACAAATGCCATTAAGGCCAAAATCGAAAAATCCTCTGATGATGCCAAATGCAGACTTTGCAAAGAAATTGATGAAACTGTTGATCACATACTCAGCTGCTGTAAAAAAATCGCGCAGACTGATTATAAATTGCGGCACAATTCAGTAGCACAAATGATCCATTGGAATTTGTGCAAAAATTATAATATTAAAACAGCAACAAACTGGTGGGAACATCAGCCTGAAAAAGTCACCGGAAATCAGATGGTCAAGATCTTGTGGGATTTCCGTATACAAACCGACAAAATACTGGCGCATAATACACCAGACATCACACTGGTTGAGAAAAATAAGGTCACAATCATAGACATCGCAATACCAGGTGATAGCAGGGTCGCCGAGAAGGAACTTGAAAAAATCGCAAGATGCCAGGACTTAAAAATCGAAATTCAACGACTATGGCACAAACCAGCAGTGATAATTCCAGTGGTAATTGGCACACTGGGTGCTATTCCAAAAGCACTGGAATTACATTTAAAACAGTTAAAAATTGACAAAATCACCATCAGTCAAATGCAAAAAGCCGCACTGCTTGGATCTGCACGCATATTACGAAAATACGTTATGACGTCCTAGGCCCCTGGGTGGGGCCCGACTAGTAACCAATGCCAAATCCGGTGAAACAACTGGCCGCTGTGATACAATTGCATAATAATAATAATAATAATGGATGGAAACTAATCAAGAGAGGAACAACCTGGAATTAAAGAGAAACAGTGAGAACAATTAACCAAAGAAACAGCTTGCCATCAGAAGTTGTGGGTGCTTGGATTGGATTGGATTGGATTTATTACATTTATAGGCCGCCCTTTTCCCCGAAGGGGACTCAGGGCGGCTCACAATTCAGTCAGGGAAGGGGGTACAGACAGGGCTTCTTCACTAGAGGTTCTATCTAAGAGAATGGATAGTCAATTGCCTGAGAATTGTATAGGTTCTCTTGCTTGAGCAGAGAGTTTCATTAGAAGACCTCCAAGGTTCCTTCCAGCTCTATGATTTATTGAGGCAGCATGTGAAAACTACAGCTCTCACTAATGTTTATAATTTTTCAAATGGTGACCTATAACTATCAGCTCTGGGCTACAAAAATTGAGCTGACAGCTGGATGACAACAAAGGATAAAAGAAATCCAGATTTTCATATCCTAGATCTGGTAGCCTGGAGAGGTACTATTCTAGGAATGTTAATTTATTTGATTCTGACATACTTTATTTAACATTTTGAATCAAACATACATTTTTATGTCAAATTTGTTAGGCCCAGATAACTCTTCAGCCGCATTGTAAGGCACAAATGATAATATCATCAAAAGAAATTACATTTTTTTACAAATATTACAAATATTAGTGATAAATATTTAAATTCTGATGATTTAATTGCAAACTATTCCATAGTAAAATCTTAAAAAAATGTGAGAATTTCTTTTATAATTACAGTTACTTCAGCCATTTTCTGAGAATGATAAACAGAATATTAATTCTTATTAAATACATTGAGGATATTAGATAGTGTAGCTTCTATCAAAACCTATGGAAGATCAATATTCAATTCATATATCTTCAAAACATAACTAGTATGATGGCTTGAAGGTGAAAATCATGTATCAAAAATATTTTTGTCATCACTCTTAAGCACTATCTGTTTTCAAGGAATCATTTCAAATATTTAAACATAGATTATTAAGTATTACATCATTAAGTAAGAAAGTTCCAAGGGATCCTAAACTATATATAAAGAAAATCAGATTTTGATATATTTTTTAATTTCATTGATGATTGACTTCCAACCTGCTGAAAAAAAAGACAAATAGGCCTTTGGGCTCCATGGGCTGCAAAGGGACCTTTGCTCATTTGCCTTTTGATGAATTAATTTCTGTCTGATATGCAAAAAGAAAACACTATTCAGGTTACCAAAAACAGAACTATAAATGTCAGGTTGGTTGCACATCTAGTTCTTCCAGATCTTCTTGTGTGTGGGATGTAATGTGTAGTAGGTCCCTCCGTTATCCTTCTCTTCTCTTCTCTGCTTCCCCTTCCTCTCTCCTCCTCTCTCCCCTTTCCACTCCTTCTTTCTCTCCTCCTCTTCCCACCCTGTCCTCTCTCCTATCCCTCTCTTCTTCCCTTACCTCTCTCCTCAACTTCACACTCTTCATCTCATTTACTTGGTGTATTGCAGCCTCTGAGTGAGCTCCATTTTATGTTTATGGTATTTATAATTCATTTTTAATATACATATTTAATTTTAACATATGTCTTCCTCCTTTTTTTTAAAGAGAGAGGAAAAAGTATACATATATAATAATTGTATTTTTAACCTCACACCCCCACCCCCAGCCTATTTTTGGCTGAGATATAGACCTGGTTACAATTCCCAGCTATTCTCATCATTATATTTATATAGTTATGCATCCTTACAGGCTCCAAATTTGTAGTTCTGTCTTTATAATCTTAATAATTTCCCATTGTAAGTATATTTCATATTCCCTCTCCATTTTTCCGTATCTTGGCTTAGGTTACCCTTAATTGTCTTTAAATAACAAACCTTACTGTTCAAAATTCATTACAATTCCCTTAATCTACTATATAAAATAACAAGCAGTACACATCTCTCTTTGTTAATCATTTTAGGAGTTCTATATGTGCCCATGTTTCATATATTTTAACTCATACTTAATTGTCCTTCCATTGTCATATTCAATCAATTAGCAACTCAGTTTAATTACCATGTATAAAAGTGAATCACATGCCTCTATTTTACATTCTCCACATAATCATTTCATATTTGTCATTTCCATATATTTTAACCTTTATTTAATTATCTTTCCATTATCATATTCAATCAATTAGCAACTCAATTTTATTATCAGGTATAGGAGTAAACCACATATCTCAGCTCTATATTTCCCCATGTAACAATTTCTAATTGTCTGATTTTTTTCCTAGTAAGTCTTTTGTCCCACTTCTCTGTTCCTGTCTTCTCCATTTTCTTTGTTTTGACATGGCCACCCTCTTCAATTTTCCTCAAGCCACTGTCAAACCCAGTGAAATCTTTTGTATTTCCCTTGGTTGAGGCATAGCCCCCCACTTCGGTTTTCCCTATGCCACTATCATTCTCAGTAATATCTTTTGTCTGCTTTTTATTTCCTTTTGTTGGGACACATTCCCCCTTTTCAATTTTCCCTATATCACTGTCAAACTTTTTTTGTCTGCTTTTTATGAAGTTTTTTTGTCTGCTTTTTATTTCCCATAGTTCCCACCATTTCTTCATAAAGCAACATTTATGCTGATTTATTCCTCTGCCAGCTCAAGGCCGGACAGCACTTTAACTCAGAGGAAATTCTTGGGACAGAATTTGAATTCAAAAACTCCAGGCTATTGCTAGATGGAAGAACAGTTTTCTTTGCCCCTTTACTGTTAATATAATAGTAGTCCAGAATTTGCAATCCAAATAATTATTTAGTCTACTTTCCATCATTAGTCTTTCTAAAAAAATCCCTCTATCTTTTGCCTAAGATTCAGAAAATGGGTGTTAGCTAGGCTCTTTCACACTAAGCCCTAAGCAATAACCTCAGAACAGACTTAAGCTGAAATATTGCATCCCCATGTCAATCATTCAAATGTTGGTGGTTTGTCTGTTTTTTAGAAGGTCAAAAGTGAATAAAAGAGATAGTTTGCTATTAAAAGCATAAACTAGGAGCAAACTAGAGTTTTCTATCCATCTATCTATCTATCTATCTATCTATCTATCTATCTATCTATCTATCTATCTATCTATCTATCTATCTATCCTGTTTCCCTGAAAATAAGACCTCCCCAGATAATAAACCCAATTGGGCTTTTGAGTGCATGCGCTAAAATAGACCCTCCCCTGAAATTAAGCCCTCCCCGAAAATATTGCAATACAGCAGTAGCAATGACCATGCTCACTGCCTCCTGCACCTCAAAAATAAGACCTCCTTGAAAATAAGCCCAAGTGCTTATTCTGGGGGTCAAAAGAAAATAAGACCCTGTCTTATTTTCAGGGAAATACAGTATCTATCTATCTATCTATCTATCTATCTATCTATCTATCTATCTATCTATCTATCTATCTACCTACCTACCTACCTACCTACCTACCTACCTACCTATCTATCTATCTATCTATCTATCCCCATCTACCTACCTACCTACCTACCTACCTACCTACCTACCTACCTACCTATCTATCTATCTATCTATCTATCTATCTATCTATCTATCTATCTATCTATCTCTATCATCTCTTCTCTGTCTTCAAATATTGGGGCCAAGAAAACTTAATTAACCTGTCAAGAAGAGTCAAGATTGACTCAAAGGGCAATCACAGCAAGAGTTGAATGACCCCTGCTCACCCTTTTTCATACTGATTCCATTGTCAACTTCCCAAAATTCTTAAGACATATGGAGAGAAACAAAGATTTTGAAGAAGATTGATCCATCCATCACAAGGCCATATCTTGATATAAATCTCCAGAGACAGACTCTATGTCAGTATTAAAGAGGATTAGGATGTAATATATCTCCTTCATTTATTCTTTATTGAGCCTTTTGACAGCTTCTTTACTGAGTGAAAATGAAATGAGCTATCCCAATTTGGGCTGCTGCTCTATTTCTATTGAGATTTAGAATTTAATAGACAACTGGGTAAGAGAAATTCCTAGCATAGATGAGGCACATCGTTCGCCTGCCTCCTCCTGTAGAGGGCGGGTTTTTTAGAGGCTTTTTTAAACAGTTAAGCAGAGTCATCCATGGCGACTCTGGCAGCAACTAGCCCAACCTGACCTCAGCTCTTGCCTTTTTCCTTTTGCATTTTTTTCCCTTTTCATGATGGCAGGCAAGAGCAGAGTTGAAAAATCCTCTGTGAAACAGCTGGAAAAGGTACGTGTATGTGTAGGTCGGAGGGAGGGGGAGGAATTCAAACTTAATCCTCCTGGTGCAACTTTGTGTGTGTGTGTGTGTGTGTGCTTGTTTGAGAGAGAGAGAGTTGTGAAGAGAGGGAAGGGAATAGGAGAGGCCAGGAGGGCAGCCCACCAGCTCAGGCAGGCGAAAGTCACTTCCTTTCACTTGCCTCTGTGTCCGTGGCAGTCCGCCAGCTCAGGCAGGTGAAAGTCACTTTCTTTCACCCACCTGTGTCCGCGGCAGCTGGCCAGCAGAGGTGGGCGAAAGACCCGCCTCTGCTGGTGGGCTGCCGTGGACACAGGCAGGCGAAAGAAAGTGACTTTCGCCGGCCTGTGCTGGCGGGCTGCTGCGGACACAGGTGGGTGAAAGAAAGCAGCAGCCCGCCAGCACAGGCCGGCGAAAGTCACTTTCTTTCACCCGCCTGTGTCCGCCTGTGTCTGTGCTCAGGCGGGCTGCCGTGGACACAGAGGTGGGTGAAAGAAAGTGACTTTCGCTGGCCTGTGCTGGCGGGCTGCCGCTTTCTTTCGCCCACCTGTGTCCGCGGCAGCCCACCAGCCAGGCCAGCAAAAGAGACTTTCTTTTACCCACCTGTGCCCACGGCAGAGCTCAGGCAGACTGCCAGACACAGAGGCAGGCGAAAGAAAGTCCTTTAGTCAGTGGGTTGTCGGGGGAGAGGACTGCCTCACCAGCCATAAACCTCACCACATGTCACTAAGATCGAGCATATGAATACATAAGAAACCAGATCATTCAAATGCCCAATCAACAAGAGAACCAATCAGCTGCTCAGAATTTAAATATAGCTCCAAATGAACAACCAATCAAATGACCAACTGACTGCACTGCACACAAGACATTTGTAACAGAGCAATAGGACAAGATCATCCTGCTGATGGTATTACCTAGTCTGATAATGAAATGCTCAGAAACTAAACTGAAACATGCTTGGAGAGCAAACCATTGCCAAAATCAATTTTACACCTCTTTTTAGAATTTGTGGCGCTTTGGTTTCTGCTTCACAAACATACTTTGTCCCAGTACACCTTCCCTACTCCGTTTCAGTACATAGAAAACTAGGATTAGTTGGTGCTTGCTGTTCCCATTTGTTTTAACAGCACATCACTTTTGGGTGTGATTATTCTCTTCCTCCCATAAGACAGAAACTTGCTGCATAATTTGTTCATGAATCTACATTCAGGTTGACTTATGGGTTGCTTGGGACTACATTTTCCAGTACTAGTAGAGTGGGCAGATGCAAAGACAGCAGGCAGCCAGATTGTGGAATCTTGGCAAAAGGGGAATCCATCTACTGCAGAGACAGAGTTAGGAGTAGCCAGATGGTGGAACTTGGCCTGAGGCAGATCCTGGACAAAGTAAACAAAAAAAGGGAGAAGGAGAAAGAAAACGAGAAGCCAAGGGGAAGCAGGAATGGGAAGGCCAAAGTGATATTAGCAATGCCATAGGAGTGCCTGCTGACAAGTGCTGATTGTGAGAAGTAGATAAATAACTAAACAAATAATGGTGAAGGGAGATGGGCAGTTAAGAAGTATAAAATATAAAGGCTTGACAATTAAAAGGCTAATAATGCCTTCTTTATGGCAGTGGGAAGAGACTTTGACAAGTTCTTGGAACAAGATAGTTGCCTCCTCCCAACCACATTTTGGAGAAATTTAATGGTATGCCCTTTGAAGTGGTAGCCAGACCCTTTGGTATGTACTCAATATGTGCCAGTAGCTCCTCTACATCAGCTCTAGAGCTGATAAGCAGTGGCTAAGTCTTTTGCAAGCTCTCAGTGGCATGATACTTTGTCAATGACTATATGACTATATGCTGCTGCCATTTCCAGAGAATACTTAAGAAAATGTTAGCTATCCAGAGCCTTGGTGATTTCTGGTGACCAGTTAATCTTTGATTTATGACCACAATTGAGCGAACATATTTGTTGCTAAGCAAAACAATTGTTAAATGATTTTTGCCCCATCTTAGGCCCTTTCTTGCCACAGTTGTTGACTGAATCACTGCAGTTGTTAAGTTAGTAACACATTTGATAAATAACTGGTTTCTCCATTGACTTTTGCTTGTCAGAAGTGTACAAAAGGTGATCACACGACCCTGAAACACTGCATAAATATGCACTGGTGCCAAGTATCCAAATATTGGTCACTTAGGGATGCAGCAACAGTTGTGTGAAAAATGGTCATAAGTCACTTTTTTCAGTGCTATTGTAGCTTTGAACAGTCGAACAGTCACTAAACAAAAGGTTGTAAATGGACAACTACCTGCAATTTTAGGCCACTTCATCTAAAAGAAATACACGATCATCAATAACTTCTCTTATGATGAATGCACTTGGCAGAATAATTCTGCTTGGAGAAGGGAGTCCTGAGATGACCCTGAATTTATGTGGCACATATTTTAAGGTAAGAGGGGTTTTTTTTGTTACCCTTGTTCTCTTGTTTGTACTTCTGCAACTATTTTTATCCTTTTGCAAAAGCAAAAGTATTATATTTATATACTAAGTAACTTGTAAAATCTCTTGTTCTGTTTGGCTCTTGTTTTATCACCAAAGGTCTTATTATAGCCTGAAATGGGTAGGGATGGGATGTCAGAATTAAATTAAAATGAAGAATTACTTTTTGTATTTCATTTGTACTATCAAACACTTGAGGAACCAAGTCTATGCAAAATATTGCCTTGTTTCCTTGTGAGTTCTTTCAGCCAGAACTCTTAAGTGCTTCTGCAATGCTGTGCATCAACTAGAAATAATCTTGAATAAAGCAGGAGTATTACAAAGAATAATGTATGCATAGCTTTATTCTTAATAGGCTTGAGCTTTTCCTCATAAGGGATTTCTGCCTGACATCTGTGAAATCTCTTCCCATTCCAATCTCAGAGTCTTTTTAAAAAAAAAACGTAAGACAATCTGTTTAGACTGGGGAGGTGGAGGGAGGGGGAAGGAAGACAAAGATAAGAAAAATTGACACACACCCCACACAGACAGAGACAGAGAGAGGGAGGGAGGGAGGGAGGGAGGGAGGGAGGGACTGTTTCGCTTGTGAAAAAAATCCATTGTGTGTAAAAACATATAATCCCAGTAGGGATATTGCAATTTCATCTCATCTTATCTCAAAAGGGTAAGCAATTATTGGCTCTTGGGAATTTTCAGCAAAAATAGTTTTCTTATTATTTGAACTTGTATATCCATTTTGCTCTTCTATTGTTGATGTTTGGTCAGTGCCTCTTTCCATCAAACACATACATAATTTCTCAATTAGCATGACTGCAAAGAGGAGAAAAGAGAAAAATAGTATGAAATTTAGTAACAAAGTGCCATATACTTTTGGAGTAAAGGATCTATATGCATAAATCTTCTAAAGATTTCTCTGATGATGAATTTTGCAAATAGGGCACACCCAAGTAATGAAAGAACTATGGCAACATAGAGAGGCAAGAGGTTTGGCAATGTTTGTGCAAGAACTTAAGAAGGACGTATTCCATCATTCTGACTTATCAAATTGAACTACAAGCATACTAAACAGATATCTTAAGAGAAAGTTGAATAAGCCACACCAACAGTTGTCAAATCAAAGAGAAAGGGTTGATTATTCACTCTACTATAAAATGCTAGGGCATGAGGGCTCTAATTATTTAAGTTTAAAGATAAATGAGAAAAATACTGGTACAACGCTCCTATATTTGGATCCAAATTATATTTACCTCAAATATGTAGTAACTTTGTTATAATAGATGGCTTCCCTCTGTTCTTAAACTAATCTGAATAACCTCTTTAATACAGGGACTATTTATTCTGACCAGTATATCAAGAATGCAATAGAAGAAACAAAATAAGTCTTTTCTCATGCTTTTTAATGGCCATATCACACACATGCCACTGCAATTTTGAGACTTTTCTATAGTGTTCTCTAGAGTAATTTTTCCCGATCTTTCAGGAACCAGGGAGAACCTCTGGATATATACTGCCAAAGACAGTATGATAGAATTGCATCAAGAGCTCTTTCCATGTCTTTGTTATATAGTGAAACCAGAATTTTAACAGAATCCCTATTACTTTTAGCTGGAAAACTTGTGATGATTCATAAATTCCTCAGATTCCATCAAGTCTCTAAAAGTGGATTATTTTCTTGGTTCCTCATATCTCACTAGTCTAAATCTCATCAAGAAATCATCTGTCTATGATGGTAGAATCACAGGACTACCTATCTGTCTCACAAAATCAGAACATTTTCAGTAATACTTGTTCTTATTCAGTGGCAAAAAAGTAAAATAATTATTGTCTTTTAAACTGATATTAATGAATACTTTTTTTTACTAATGATTTAAAATATTTAGCTATATTTTAAATCAAGTATTTTTTGTTATTTCTATTTTTTTTCATGTATCTGCATGTGGTTTATTTACTGTAAACCTCCTTATGCTGTGCATTCCTAAAGATAGCATATAAATCTATTAGTTTACTTTATTGATTAGCCCTTGGGGGTGCAGAGTTCAGTCACAAATTATTATTAAAATCTGATAAAAACAATTTTAAATGGAATTGAATAGCATACAGTTTAAATTAAATTGGAATAAAATACAATAATTTAATATATAGATTAATAAAATATGATAAAGTTATATTTCAGTATCACCCCTACACTAGTCTACCCCAATCAGTCCCACATATGCTGATCTCAACCAAACCATCTTGCTCATGTACTGTGCTGTGTTAAATGTTATTTTCAGATTCTAACTGCACGTAAGGTAAGTTGTTTTAATATGGGGATCCTAATGGGTCATTCATTTAGTATATAGAGACCAAGGTACCTGTCTCTCACCCTCTTATACAGGCAACAATCAAATTGGGTGTGAGCCAGGTCTTCTACCTCTGCCGCTCCACAAATGCAGAGACATCCATTTTAAAGTATAGAATGGAATTTTCCATATCTGACCATTGTGTCAAGCTGTTCAAATCTCGCTCATGTAAATATCTCCCTAAGATGTTTTGGCAGTTGTAACTTTAAATAGGTATGTTTGTATTTGCTCAGTCATTTCAAGTTAATCTAATCTATTAATAAATCTAATAGCCATCTCTGTGGGAATAAAATGCCTGTCTATATGATGATAGATAATCACAGTGATGGCTGGATGATGCTATAAATCGTGTGGAAATTCTCAATGTATTCAATATTATAAAAAATACTCTGTACAATAGAACTGTATTTTCTCCTAAGATTGCAAACACTCCACCAAAACTCTTCCAAATTATCTTTTCCATTTGGCAAAGCATACATGCAGAATTAATTTAAGGCAATAGTATCCATCCTTGGCAACTTTAAGACTTGTGGATTTATTGATGCATCGAGTTCAGCATGTTCACACATCAAAATCTGAACTGCCTGGGCTCCGCCCAGGACATTAGTTTTATACCATGCTACAAACTGAGCTTTCTCACGGCGTTTCCATACACGAGACAAACATGACATTTTGAAAAGGAGAAGTTCATTTTGGTGTGTTACAAACATAGAAGTACATAGGAAAAATACAAAAAGAGAAGTTCCTATAATGTCTTTACAAAAGAGGGAGGTGAATTGGACCCCCCTATCTGAAATAATGCATTCAGGAACTCCATGTAACCTATACACATGTAAAATAAACAATTTAGCCAACAACTTTGCTGATGGGATCTTGGAACAAGGTACAAAGTGGACCTGTTTGGAGATCAGATCTGTAATCACCCCAATAATGGTATTTCCAAGACTTTCTGGTAGCTCAACAATAAAATCCTTTGATATTTCTTTCCACGGTACCCCAGGTTGGGCAACACTCTGAAGGAGTTATTGAGGTTTTCCTGGTGGTCTCTTTGCGGCTACACAAACAGGACAGCTGGCTATATAGGATTCAATGTCTTTTTTTGGAAAGGCCACCAAAACTGCTTCTTAATCAAATACAAAGTTTCCACAAATCCAAAATGACCCACCATCCTCGAGTAATGGGCCTGTTGAAGGAAAACAGTTTTCAGGCTGGCAGGAACATATAGCTTAGCTCCTACCCAAGCTAGGCAATCTTTCATGGTGCACTTGTCAGAATGTTCTTTGAACCAGTTATCAGATGCAAGACCTTCTTTAAGTTTGTGCATCAAGTCCATGGTTACATCTAAATCCGTTGCACCCTGGCTCCTCATGACCATTGAGGCAGCCAGGTTCTTAACTGGGATGACTGGATGAACCACAGTTGGTCTGGTGCTGTTGTACTGGGGAAGCTTGGACAGGGCATCTGCCATAAAGTTTTTCTCTCCAGGGATGTATTTTAGAGTGAAGTTGAAACAGTTGAAATGCTGTACCCAACGTACCTGTTTAGGTGACAACTTATGTGGGGTTTTCAATGCTTCCAGGTTTTTATGATCAGTCCATACTTCAAAAGGGTGTTTCACTCCCTCCAGGAAATATCACCAGGTCATCAGGGCCCACCAGATGGTGAATGCTTCCTTTTCCCATATGGCCCATCTCCTTTCTGTTTCTGTAAGCTTATGGGAGGTGCAGGCGCAAGGTTGCAATTTTCCCTCTGCATTTGTTTGGAGCAACACTGCCCCCACTTGCGTCTGCTTGAATCACAAATAGTGCATCCATCTCTGGGTGTTTCAAAACAGGTTCAGCTGCAAACAGACACTTCAGCTTCTTGAAAGCTGCTTGACATTCCATAGTTCCAGTTCAGAGGATTACCAGGCCTATGTTTAGCCTTTCCTTTTGATTTCAGGAGATTTGTGATTGGCAGTGCAATACTAGCAAATGAGGGGATAAATTGATGGTAGAAATTCGCAAACCACAAAAAACTTTGTAGTTGCTTACGGGTGCGAGGAGCTGCCCACTCAGTAACAGCCCAAACTTTCTCTGTGTCCATCTTGATGCCTTCGTGGGAAATACGATATCCCAAACAATCAATTCTCTCCTGGTGAAATTCACACTCAGACAATTTGGCATAAAGTTCAGTGGCCTGGAGGTTTTTGAGGACTGAGGACACCAGAGTCACTTGTTCTTCACGTGTTTCCATGTAGATAAGAATGTCATCAAGATAAACCAACAACCCCTTGTACAGGTGTTCATGCAACACTTCATTTATTAATTGCATGAAGACTGCTGGCACCCCCTGAAGTCAAAACAGGAGTACTCTAAACTGGAAACATCCCAAAGGGCATTTGAAGGCAATTTTCCACTCATCTCCCTCCTTTATTCTGACTCTGTAGTAGGCTTCTCTTAGGTCTAACTTTGTGGGAAAAAAATTCCTTTGCTCAGATGGGCTAACATGTCCTTTATGAGTGGCAGAGGATACACATTTTCCATGCAAATGGCATTCAGGTTCTTATAGTTGACACATAGCTGAAAGGAGCCATCTTTTTTCTCTCTGAATAAGACAAGTGCAGCCACCCATGGTCTAGCGGGTTGTATGAACCCCCTTTTTAAATTTTTGTCAATGACATTTCATAATTCCTCCATCTCACGTAGGGTCATCGAGTAAATCTGAGACTTAGGAAGTTTTTCCCCTGGGAGGATCTCAATGCTGCAATCAGTGGTGCAGCGAGGAGGTAGTTTGTTGGAAGCCCTTTCACTGAAAACCTCTCTGAGGTCCCAATATTCTTTGGGGATTTTCTCCTCCCCTTCAATTTTCTCATGAACCACGGCTGCTAGGTTTGTTTCAGCACTGGCTATGTGGGAGATCCTCCCCTCCCCCTCAGGAGGTTTAGTGGAATGGATGCATATCCATCATTTCCTCCAGTATACGTGTGGGTTCCATTTCCGCAGCCACAGTAATCACAGTATGAGGGGCCGATCCATCCCAGGTGCAACAATGAAACTCAAGGTTTCTTGGTGATCTCACTTCCATATTTCTACTGGTTTGGTTATAAAATGGGCAGGCCCCCACCCAGCCATTGACCTGTCCAATTGGCAAAAGGCAATGGGCACTTTCAAAGTCCTCAGTCTAAACCCCATTTTCTCCACCACTTCTGGGCTAATTACACATCGGGTGCATCCAGAATCTAAGAGGGCCAGCATTTTCTCTTGGGCTCCAGTAGAGTGCACTTTAAGTTCTACTGGAATGGTCATGGGGCCCAAATGGGGATTTACCAGGTAGTCATCATTGGAGTCAGTTTTACTTTCTCCCAAAAGAAGGGAGGGTTCTTCTTCCTCCAGGGAGGAAGGGAATTCCTCAGCAGCTTCCACCCCTTTCAAGGCGGTTTCTTTGCACTTCCCTGGTTGCCAGTCTGATTTCTTCTCTCCAGCAGTGCTGGGTTTGGGGCCAATTTTTGAGTAGCAGCCAGCGGCTCGATGCCCCACCTTCCCACATTAGAAACAAGCAGTAGACTGGGGGTTGCTTGCAGACCATCCCTTTCCTCCCTTGGGAGTTTCTTTGGGAGTAGGAAGGTTTTATTTTATTTTATTGTTGCCTCCCCAGTATTTATTCCTGGCCAGGTCAATTTCCACATCTGCTGCCAGTTCATACCAGCATTGCAGGTTGTGCCCCCCATATTTGTACACAGTTCTGGTATGTATCTTCATTCAGACTGTCCTTAAAACTTTCCATTACAGCCTCCTCAGACCACCCCTGCATATGCACAGACAGCTCGCAAAACTTTTGGGTATACTCAGCCACTGGCCTTCTTCCCTGAGTAAGGGTTTCATCTTGGTTCTCACTTTCTGATCGGCTAGGGGGTCATCAAAGTGCTTCCTCAGGGCAGCCATAAACATATCATAATCCCTCAGCAGGGGGGAGTCATCATTATGCAAAGCAACCATCTAGGCTGCCGCTTTGTTCTCCAATGCCATAGTAACAGCTCTTACTTTGGCTTCCTCTGATAGGAAATCCTCTCCATACTGCTGCATGTAATTCCAGACCTGGACCAGGAAAAAATTCTAGCTCTTTGGGGTCTCCTCTGTACTTCACCCCCAGAGGAGGGACCTTTGGCATTCAGTGTCTGCAGGGCCCCACTATCCCCTCTGAGGGGCTCGGATGGCTGCTGCTGTGGCTGTGGCTCCCCCATCCTGATCAGCTCTGCTGTCTGTCCCCAGGGCCCTCCCAATGTTAGACAGGTCTTCTGAGGTCTCTCCCCTCGCTCAGCAAATTCAGCCTCCCTATCAGCACGGCATTCACAGAAATGGCGTTTCTCCCATGCCTCTTGAAGAAGTTTCAAAGCATGGGTCATCATGAGGTCCTCTTGTTCAGCTTCCTGCCAGGCAGCCTCTGGTCACCGGCATCAGTTGGTGGTAACTCTGGCAGGAATCTCCTCAGGATCACTCCTCTGTCCCACTCCCAATGACCATTAGGATGGACAGATTTTTCCTCCAAATATAGTTCAGCCATCCGTTCCGTTTCCAGGGGATAAGAGGATCCGGTAGCCCCCATGTCCTCCTGGTCACTGCAGGGATTGGACATTTTTCTTTGGAGGTTTTTAAGTTTTATTTTTCTTTATGTGCACTCCCCTCGGAAGGTGTTAGCTCTGGGATGAGTGCGAAGGGAGATCTTTCTTAATGTCAGGCGTGCCTCCATCAATAACCAAGAAAGAAAACTCCCAACTCCATTGTTGGTGGAATTAAAGATACTTTCACTGGCTATGAAAAAATAGCAGTGAAAGAAAAGCAAGATCTGAGCCAAAAAGGCATGAACAAGTATATATCAAATTATTACCCAGCCCCCTCTCATCAATTACCCCAGTCAAGTGTCCAATCTGCAACTCCCTAAAGTGTCTTGTGGGGTGCATCTTCAAAATGCCTCATCAGGTTGGTATGCGAGACAGTTGGCCTTGACCAAGACCAAACAACGGCCATCAGCATGCACAGAAGTGGTGAGAACAAAATTCCCTTCTATGTACTCCTCCAGTACCATATAATTCCCTTCCTAAATACCATGCCCCCACCCTCCCCATTTCTATGGCAGCCGATAGCAAGCAAGCAAAGCAGAGGCTGACAGGCAGCCTCTGGTCACCGACGTTGGCAAAGGCTGGTGAGTTTTGACAGGTTTTCTCCTTCAACATGCAACCACACAACCAGTGAGGACAACACTGGTAAGTGCTCATGTTGTGAAAAAACAGTAAGAAAGATGGGTGAATTTCTCTTTTACAAGACAGGGGGATATTGTATTTAAATGCTTGTTGGCCTTTGGTCTAAGATCAAGCTTTTATGAGTCTATAGTAAGGCTTTTGATGGCATTAGACCACATCAGATTGATAGTCCTTAAAAACCTAGAAGAATTGGATGACTTTATGTATATTGAAGAATTGTATGCTGACCAAGAAGTAGAAGTATAGAATATACTCTGATTCATATAAAGCTGATTCAAAATTGGAAAAGAACAAAAAGTAGAATATGCAGCAGTGCAAACAGATGACCCTAGAGAAGCCCATATTATACCACTGTTGCATGAACTGCTCCATTTGCCAGTTTCTTCCAGTCCAATTCAAGGTGTTGGTTATCACCTTTAAAGGGTCCAGATTACCAGAAGAACCATCCACTCAAATGAAGGGGCATGCTTCAGATACTATCTGGTGGGTCCAGGAGAAGAACTCTTTATGCTCTGGCTCCCATCCCAGAACAGGCTAATAGAGTTGGAATGGACTTTGGAAGTCTTCTAATGCAATCCCCTGCTCAAGCAGGAAATCCTATGCCATTTCAGACAAGTGGCTGTCCAGTCCATTTCTCTGGAATGGTATAGGATCTCCTGTTTGGGCAGGGGGTTGGACTAGAAGTCCTCCAAAGTCCCTTCCAACTCTATTATTATTCTGTTATACTGGCCTTGACTCTGATTTATTCTGCAGCCAAATATTGTGCTGACATGTGACTTTGTAACATCCACAACCAAATAGTCGACATCCAACTTTTCCCCCTTTTATAACTTGATTTTAATTATTTTACACCTTTTAAAAATCTTTTTCTTTCTTAAAGTTGCTTATTCTAAATAAGTACAGTTTCAAAGCATGGGTCATCATGAGGTCCTCTTGTTCAGCTTCCTGCCAGGCAGCCTCTGGTCACCGGCATCAGTTGGTGGTAACTCTGGCAGGATTGTATTTAAGTACTGTAAAAGCAATAATAAAATGAAAATAATCCTTAAATTATTAGGAAAGCTGGTGGTCAGATTTTTAAAACCTATTTTTTATGAAAAAGTGAAAATATTGGGAGGGAAATCCTCCTGTCTCATCATTAAATGAAAAGCTACTTTCAAGTATGAAGACATTTTTAGCTAAAAAGGAGAGGGCTTAACTGTCATTCAATTCTATATTTTCCAGGGTCAACCATGCCACTATATTAAAGTGTACCATTTTCTTTCATTTTTAAAGAAAAAATATGTTTTGAAGGATGTGAAAAGATTTCTATGTGACATTTTCACTTTCAATCACTGGGTTTTCTTATTATTATTGTGGCAAAGCCCAATGATCTGCAAGGACACAATAATAAAGTTTATAGTGATGTGTACAAAGACTTCAGAAAGTAATGGATTAGCCTGAGATGACTGTGTAGTCATAAATGCACTTTGATCCCAAATAAGTTAACTCAGAAGTATAGTAAGATCAACAGAGAATAGATTTCCTTTTTCCCCCCACTGGAAATTAGAGGTAATTGTTTACTGAGAAAGTAAATTATAAATACACAATATCTACAGAACTATCTATATTGAGAAAACATAATTAGAATACATTAGACAATAACTATGGATGTTGAAGATTTTTAAAATGCCTTTCTGAAATAATTGATGGAAAGATTAGATATGTATGAATATTGCACTAATAAGGAGTTTATGTTGATTCAGACATTCATAGTTGAACTACTCCTATTGTCTTGTTTTTTTTCTTGGAATTAATTAGTTCTATGGGTTATTTTCATAATTTATCTAAGAATCACAATTTATTTTGAAGCTTGCAGAATTGCATCTCTAATCAGCAAAGCAATTCATCATGGCATTTTTCTTCATAAAAATCAGCTTTCACCTTTGAAACCCAATTGAAGATCATATAATGTTAAAATATAAAATGTTAGAGTTCTGGAATGCAAATATAATAAAACTACAGATCAAGACTGCATACAACATGTTTCTGATACTAAACAAAAGACAATCTATGCTGAATGTTATATCTTTCAATATGCTTTAATGAATAATGAATTATTGCTTGTTTTAAAATGTTGCTAATCTGTGAGTCATATATGCTATTAAAAATAATCAAAAGCATGTTAGGCAGTTAATCAACTGACCTAATATAAGAGACTAGGAACAGCTTCACGTATTCCTATCATGAAAGACTTGTGTATTTAAGATCAGAATTTACTGTAAAAACAAAAGGTAACCAGAACTGTGGATATTCATTTCTAGATTTCCTAGAACCAGTCTTGTTCTTGCTCTGCTTCACACAATAATGCTTTTTTTAAAAAAAAAAGTGTGGTAGGGCAACAGGGGGACAGATAGACAAAAATTGGGGGTCTGATGGAAATAAATTGAATTTAGAAAACATACATTGAATATTTGTTACTTTCCTTTCCCATAAAAATATTTTGATTATCAACTTCTAATTAACTGCCTGAGAAAATTAATAGAATTATTACTAGGAGAGTTGCCTATTTTTTAACTGTCACTGTCAGACTATTGGTTGCAATCTTGAACTGATATTTAGGTGTCTATTTAGGTATAGTTAGTTGATGATGAAAATTAATTATAATGCAGGTGATTAAAAGCAAAATTTCTCCTGTATCCTTTCTTTTTCCCCAATAGCATAGGAGAAATCAGGATAACAGATAACAAAGGACCTTGGAGAATTTATAGTCCCACCCCTATTCAAGCAGGAGACCATAGTCCAGGAATCCAATTCTCTTGGCGACCTTTAGCCAGTGGTTCACTTCTAGAATCCTTTCTTTTCATACTGGATGTTGTCAAACAGGATCCCTATATCATTTCAGACAAATTGATGTCCAATCTCTTCCTTAAAACTTCCAGTAATGGAGCACCCACAACTTTTGAAGGAAAAGCATCCCGCTGGTTAATTGTTCTCACTATCAGGAAATTTCTGCTTTGTTCTAGGTTGTTTCTGTCCTTGATTAGCTACCATTCATTGTTTCTTGTCTTGCGTTCTGGTGCTTTGGAAAATAAGCTGATCTCTTCTTTGTAGCAGCCCCTCAAATATTGGAACACTGCAATCATCACCCCAATCCTTCTTTTTACCAGACTAGACAAACTCAATTCCTGCAACTGCTCTTCGTATGTTTTAGTCTCCAGCTCCCTAATCATTTAACCACTGCACCACCTTGAGCCAAGGTGGCGCAGTGGTTAAATGCAGCATTGCAGGCTACTTCAGCTCACTGCAGTTCAGAAGTTTGGCTGTTCAAATCCCACCAGGCTCAAGGTTGACTCAGCCTTCCATCCTTCTGAGGTGGGTAAAATGAGGACCCGGATTGTTGTTGGGGGCAATATGCTGACTCTGTAAACCGCTTAGAGAGGGCTGAAAGCCCTATGAAGCGGTATAGAAGTCTAATTATTGCTATTGCTATCATCTTTGTTGCTCTTCTGTGCACTCTTTCCAGAATCTCTAAATCTTTTTTATTTTGTGGTCACCAAAACTGAATGCAGTATTCCATGTTCAGTCTTACTAAGGCCTTTTAAAGCTGTATTAAGACTTGACTTGATTTTGATTATATCCTTCTATTAATTGGTTTTTTTTAGCAGCTGCAGCATGCTGCTGGTTCATATTTAAGTGGTTGCTTATTAAGACTACAAGATCTTTCTTGAGATTACAGCTATTGAGCTATTGAGCTATTTTACTTAACCTGTACCTGTACATTTTGTTTTTCTTGCCTAAGTGTAAAACCTAACTTTTCTCTACATTGAATTCCATTTTGTTTGATAGGGCCCAGTGTTCAAGTCTGTCGAGATCCATCTGGATATTGAGCCTATCTTCTGGGGTGTTGGCTATTCCTGTCAGTTTAGTGTTTGCAAATTTAATGAGTTCTCCACATTTCTGTCTACCCCACATTTTTTAGCATACGAAGAAGTAGATTGTGGCCTACTTTGCCAAATGCCATCCTCAAATATTATGTCCACTGTATTTTGCTGGTTCACTAATTTAGTCAAAGAATGAAAGAATGTTTAGCATGATATATTTTTGACAAACCCCATGTTGGCTTTTGGGTATAACTGTTTGCTTTTGGATGTTTGCATATCTGGTGTTTGATTATCTTTTCCAGGATCTCTCTGGGTATTGATATCAGGCTTATGGGTCTGTAGTTTCCTAGATCGTGCCTCCCTTTTTTTGAAGATGGGAACCACATCAGCTCTTTTCCAGTCCTCTAGTAGTTTCCTGGTGCTCCAGGATCTTTGAAAGATATTGTTCAATGATTCCAAGATCATGTCTGCTAACTCCTTCAGAACTCTGGGATGTAACCCATCACATCCTGGTGATTTCAAGAGTAGACAGGTGTTCTTTTACCATTTTCTTGCTTATTTTAATTTTAATTTCTAGTTTTTTATGATTCTGTTTTTGGCAAATTAAACAATTTTTTTTCCTTTTAGTGAAAACAGATTTTTTTTAAAAAAGAATTAAGTTCCTGACACCCATCACTTCCTTGCCATCTTCCCTCACTAGAGACCAATTGTTTTCTTGATTGTTTTCTTGTTTTTTATATTTTTATATGTTGAAAGAAACTTTTTATTGTTAATCAAATATGATATGTTGCCAGTTCTCCAAGTTTCACTGTGTTTTTCTATTTTGCTTTTATACTTGAATTGTAATAACATCTAAGATGAGGGAAATTTCATTGTGATTATGCTTCAGTAGATGTTTTATTTTTCTGAAGTTACCACAGCAACATCTCTCTCTCTCTCAAATGCAGTGATCAAGTTATATTCATTTTCATGCTGCACATGTTCTTTCCTTGTGTTCCTCAATTTTTCAGGTGTATTACAAAAAAGCTTTCAAAGTCCAGTTTCGTAAGGTAGGGCAAGAGATCAAAAAGTGGTTCACTTTATGTGGTGTTCAGCTAGAGAGGAAATCCGAAAAAGGCAGAAATATATTTGATGTAGGTGGATGCCTCAGAATTATTCCGGATTGTTCCAGATTTGTTTATCAGCAAAAAGAGACATAGATATGATTAGAGGGCTAATCATATGTAGTGTGATTATTATTAGGGGGATTATTCAGGGACCGGAGGCTAAAACATATGAAAAACAGTTGCAGGAATTGGGTATATCTAGTTTAGTGATAAGAAGGACAAAGGGGTGATATGATAGCAGTGTTTCAATGTTTGAAGAGTTGCCATAGAGAAGGGGGGGGGGTGTCAACCTATTTTCCAAAGCAGCAAAAGTTAAGACAAGAAACAATGGATGTAAACTCATTAAGGAGAGAAACAACCTAGAACTAAGGATAAATTTCCTGAAATGAGAACAATTAAACAGTGGAACTTGCCTTCAAAAGTTGTGGATGCTTCATCACTAGAGACTTTCAAGAAGAGACTGGACAGTCATTTATCTGAAATGACCTGGGGTCTTCTGCTTGAGCAAAAGTTGGACTAGAAGACCTCCAACGTCCCTTCCAACTCTGTCATTCTGTTATCAAAATACATTGAACACAACAAAATGCCACAGTAGAGTAGACTCTGCGGACTCTTATAAAATGCCATGCACTCTGTCAGTTTTGTGAGGTTGATCAGACAGGAAAGACAAACGTATCAGATAATTCTATTTTATTGCAAAGTTACATTAACAGAATTTTGCAAAAAATATCTGAAAATATCTCATACGCTAGTGCAGTGTTTCTCAACCTTGGCAACTTGAAGATGTCTGGACTTCAACTCCCAGAATTCCCCAGCCAGCGAATGCTGGGAGTTGAAGTCCGGACATCTTCAAGTTGCCAAGATTGAGAAACACTGCGCTAGTGTCAAGATGTTGATGAGTACCTTGAAGTATGATGACTATGGCTGGGAGGTCACTGGACACTTCAAAATAGTGTCATTTCTGATGGGCCTCCAAGATGGTTTCAGAAAGTTCCCTTGTTTTCTCTTTGTCTGGGACAACAGGGACACTGATGCACTATCCCAGAAGGGACTGGCTCAGCAGACCAAGTTTACCATAGGGAAGAACAACAATAAACAATAAAATGGGAACCATTGGTAGACCGTCAAAAGGTGCTGATGCCACAACTGCATATCAAGTTAGACCTCATCAAATAATTTGACATGGCTCTAAATAAAGAGTTGGCAGTTTTCAAGTACCTCCAAGATCTCTTTCCACAATTGCTGGAGGCAAAGGTTAAAGTTGGTATCTTCATCAGACCACAGATAAAAAAGATAATAGAATGTGACAAACTCAGCAAGAAGGTAAACAGGGGGGAGAGAGTGGCTTGGAACAGTTTTGTTGCAGTGGTTCATGGCTTTCTAGACAATCACAAGGTTGAAAACTATAAACAGCTAAGTACATAAAGAGTTAATAATGAGTTTTAATGAAATTGTGATCCTAGTTAACAAGTGCCTTGCCTCTTCATTCTAAGAGTTGGCACAACTTCTATAGCATCTCTGCCACAATGCTCTTTAGTTGGGTTCAAGTTAGGAAGAAAATATTCATGCATTGTGAAATTAAGTTAGATAGTCCTCAGCTTACAACAGTTCATTTAGTGACAGGCACTGAAAGAAGTGGCTTATGGCTTTTTTCACACATAACTATTTCAGATATCTATGGTTGTATGATTGAAATTGAGAAGCTTGACAACTGACTCATATTTATGATGGTTGCAGTGTCCGGGGGTCCTGTGATCACTTTTTGTGGCTTGAAGAACAAGAAAAGTCAATGGGGAAGCAAGATTCACTTAACAAGCATGTTACTAACTTAACAATTGTAATATTCACTTAACAACTTTCTTTCTTTCTTTCCATTCCTCCTCCCTTTTCTTCTTTCTTTCTTTTTTTCCATTCCTCCCTCCTTCCCCTTTCTTTCTTTCTTTCTTTCTTTCTTTCTTTCTTTCTTTCTTTCTTTCTTTCTTTCTTTCTTTCTTTCTTTCTTTCTTTCTTTCTTTCTTAAACACAGATTAAGAAGTTGCCCTTTAAATGGGATTTTGAACAGAGGCTTAAGCTACATTGAACTGTGCTTCTGTTCCAGAAGGAATGGGTGGGCGGGGCCTGGCCTCCCCTCCGACCTCTCCTGCCAGCCTTTCCCAGGGCCCAAAAAGCCTCTGAGCTCAGTTTAGTCCATAGGACATGGGCTAAAGTGGGGGCAGCAAAGGCAGCATCCAGGCCCAAGGCGGTTTGAATCCTGGCATGCGCCTGCCTGGGCAAGAGCCTGTCACGCCAACTGAAGTGGGTGGCCTGACTGCCCCAATGGTCTCCTGCTCTCCGGGCACCTTCGAGCCCCTGTACAGGCAGCTGGGCTGAAGTGGCATCGCCGACCATGCTCACTTTGGATGGCCGTCGGGGCCAAGGCTGATCCGCCACCCAGAAGAACCCATCTCTCTCCCCCTTCAGCGCCTCGGCCTTTCCCTGGCATGGAGACCAGGCAGAACAGCATCTAGGTTGCGCCCGGAGCTGGGAGGAGGCTGCTTTGCCACCCGGCACTCTGCTGCTTCAGGAAGTGCTCCTGAGCATGGGCAACACCAGTGAAGGTGGATGGTCTTAGGCGACCCCTGTGAAAGGGTCATTTGACCCCCAAAGGGGTCACAACTCACAGGTTGAGAACCATTGATATAGATAGTCCTCAGTTGTGAATTGAGGACTTACATCAATGTGGACTCACCCATTTTTTCTATGCATAGACCTGTTTGCTGAATATCTTCAAATGAGTTCTATTTTCCCTTCTGCTTGCAAGTAAATTAATCCAACAAAAAAGGAGAGAAAAAAGAAAAAAAAAACCTCATTTCTTTGTTAGCCCAGCTGCAATGCAGTAAACTTCCAATTTCTGAATGGCAAGAAATTTTTCCTGCTGTGAACCTGGGAAACACAAACATCTAGTGGCAACAATGGAAACAGAGAAATAAAGAAAGAGCAAATTTTGGTCCTAAAACTCTAATTAGAAAGTAAACATCTGTTGCAATCATGAATACTATAGGGAATTTTATTCTAGTCTAAATGGAGTTTTCAAATAATGAACACATTGAGCTGTTCGTAAATAATCACCTGATGTTAGTAGAAAGAGACAGATACTACAAAATGTGTATTTTATATTATTCCTTTTTTAAAGAAACACAGTATCCTTATGAAAACCAGTTCCAGGGTTCCTCCTGCTGTTTTGTTAGAGCAGAAATAAAAATCAAGATCAGAATATAGGAAGGGGTAAGTTTATATAGATAGAAGTCAGAATCACTCAAATGAGAGCAATGGATGCTTGTTCAAAGAAATGGGCTAGCAGATGCAGCAAAAAATGCTAAACCTGAATCCATCTTGGTGGGTTTTTTAAATTTTATGTATATTTTCCTTCACTAAAGAGTCATTATATGAAAGAAATGAAATGGAAGCAAAAATTTCCCAATCTGTAAAATAAGCCTGAGGAAGTTTTTATATTTTTTAATATGAAGGGAAAATCAAAAGGCAATATGTTTTTTCCCATTTTCTTTTCTATGGCTTTTAAAAATCATTCTTATGAATTTTAATTAGAAATCAACAAGAATCAAAGGGACATTTTTTGGCACAGATTGGGATGGGGCTGAAATAGAAATCCCAGCCGCATCCCAGTCTGTGATCATATGCTCCTCCCCCTTCAGCCTTCAGCCACACCAATCAGAAAAAAGGTTACCACCCTACATTTTAAAGTTGTAATTAGTGCAGAAATGCAGATTTCCCATTCTCTGCCAAAATTGAATTGAATTGAATTGAATTTATTATATTTCTATGCTGCCCTATTCCCAGAAGGGACTCAGGGCGGCTCACAACCAAGTCGGGGGGGGGGGGGGGGTACAAATAGGAAAACAAAGAACACGAACAAAACAATACCACAATTTAAAACACTCAACAACCATACCATTCGAGCAGGGACAAAAGCTCATTAGCCCCAGGCCTGTCAGAACAGCCAGGTTTTAAGGGCTTTGCGGAAAGCCTGGAGGGTGGTGAGGGTCCGAATCTCCACGGGGAGCTCTTTCCCTCATTCATACTTCATAAGAACCTGTAACTTTGTGACAATTGTTTGAAAGAGGAAAGATGCATTCGCTCTAGAAGGAGGTGAAAAAATACCTGTTTCCAAGGAAATTGGGCCATCGTGCAAATACGGTTATCATGGCAACAGAGGGATTTGCTACTGTACCATGTCACTAAAAATGAAGAGAAAGCATTGTTTATGTTCTTCTTGGTGATATTATTGTGGTCATATCTATTGATGAATGGTACAGGATCTTCCTTGACTGAAATTATTTTAGAAAAGATATCCTGCTCAAACCTGATTGCAGCAATAACCAAGGGATTTAAAAGGGGGAAATTATACAAAGATCCCTGAAAATTACTAGAGTGATTTATCAAATCCCATGTCACAAAATCCTCTTTTGTCTACAAAATATTTAAGACTCAAAGGTCATGGCTCCTCTTATAAGGGCTGCTGTACACTTCATCCAGGATTATTGTCATCACTATTAATAGATTTGTTTTCATTAGTAAAATGTCTTGTTGCTGTTTTTTATTGTTTTGATACTATATTTAAAATTTTTATTTTAAATAAAATTCTTATTACTGCATTGCCACATACATTTCAAGAATATTATGACTTTCTGTTACTGTTATGAATCAGAATGTAAATATTTGATATGCAGAATGTATTTTCATTATTACAAATTGAACATAATTAAAGCATAGTGATTAATCACCATCATCCTTTTCTACTCTACTTCCCCTTCCTTTTCCTTCTCCTCTCTCCTCTTTCCACTCCTCCTTATTCTCCTCTTCCCCCCCTTGCCCTCTCTCCTATCCCTCTCTTCCTATCTTTCTTCTCTCCTCTACTTCCCACTCTTCCTCTCATTCACTTGGTGTATTTCAGCTTCTGAGCAAATTCCATTCTGTGTTGATGGTATTTATACTTTCATTTCAATATACATAACATATCTTAGTTTTAAAGAGAAAATAAGAGAAAACAGTATACATGTACAATCATATTATTTTAAAACCTAACACCCCTCCTCAAGCCTAATAGCAATAGCAATAACAATAGCAGTTAGACTTATATACCACTTCATAGGGCTTTCAGCCCTCTCTAAGCGGTTTACAGAGTCAGCATATTGCCCCCAACAACAATCCGGGTCCTCATTTTACCCACCTCGGAAGGATGGAAGGCTGAGTCAACCCTGAGCCGGTGAGATTGGAATAGCCGAACTGCAGAAGTAGCCTGTAGTGCTGCATTTAACCACTGCGCCACCTCGGCTCATATATACTATAATATACTTCCCTCCCTCCCACCCTCCCCCAGCTCCCCCCAACTTTCCCTCCCCTGACTTCCCAGAACCAATACACGGTGTAAATCTTTAACAAAAACAGTTTAAAATATATTTGAAAAAAGAATAAGAAATTAATAACATCTTTAAATTGAACTTAACTTCTCCTTGCTAGGCTAACACTAAACAATTTATATCCTTCGTAATCCTAATCATACACTATCTGGAATTTCTTAGTCCCACATTTATTTTGAGCATAATCAATCCATTTTTCCCAGTCTTGTTTATATCTCTCGTTTGAGTAGTCCTTAAGATATGCAGATATTTTAGCCATCTCGGCTAAGTTTGTGACTTTCAATGTCCATTCTTGGATAGTAGGCAAATCTTCCTTCTTCCAGTATTGCGCCACCAACAATCTAGCTGCAGTTATCAAGTGCAAAATCAAATTAATCTCTACAGTTGTACAGTCAGTAATTATACCTAACAAAAATAACTGTTAATATTATTTCTTTATTGTTTCTTTACATTCAGTGGCATTTCTTTATTCAGTGCATACAGCATGCCATATTTGATCATTAAGGGCAAAAGAGAGCCACTTTAAAAGCCTTTACACAACACACTCATCCCTGTTGTGATTCAAGTGATGTGAAGATGCTTGTGATATAGAGTTTATAGCACTGGGCAAAGAATATATGAGTGATAGTATGCCAGTGGAAGTGGAATGTAAATATTGGACCCTGCTCCCCTATTTTCTTACTTCAGTTTTGAAACTAAGACCTCTCTGCTAAACATTCCATGCAGTCTTTCCAAAGAAATATTACCAAAATATTACAAAAACAGAATTAATATTTTATAAACTTTATGACAAGATATTATTACTTTATAATGTCAGAATCACACTGTTTTTGATGATAAATCATTCAGATTTTTATCAGATGATTAATGTTATAAACAGTGAAACATGCCCTGACTCCAATGCAAGCATTCCAATGTTCAGTCACTTTGCTTGAGGGGGAAAATCTTCTATAATAATCATGTTCAGGGTTTGTTGTTGTTGTTTTATTATGAAGAGCTATAGGTCAAATTCTTGATCAGAAATTTAGAAACAAAATCAAGGAACCAAATTATCATCATAATTATTTTCTGGGAGCTTGTGTTTATTGAATGAGATTTGATAATGTCATGTCTTCATCTGTATATGTGACATGTGAGTATCCTATGCAAAGGTCTATCAATGCTACTGTTCAGGGTACACACTTTTTTTTTCTCATTGAAAAAGGGAAGTGGAATGCATGCAAATCAGCAGGCTATTAATAGTGTTTCCCTTAAAGAGATACTTGAAACATACTTTATTTTCTGTGTAAGGTGAAAGAGACAGACATCTATAGTAATCTCATATGTGAAAGCTGTTGTGGTCCAATAAACAAGTCAATGGAGCTATGACTGATATACAAAATCTTATTTTTTTAAAATGGTGTTTGAGGTGGTTATGAATTTAAAACAAAAGAATATAAAAGAGTTATTCTGGATAAGAGTAAAAATGTCCATTTTGTTCTTATAGTTGCTAGTAGAAATTTAACAGGCAGTGCACAAAGCCAATCACAAGCTCCTTGTTCTTCCCAATCATCTGCATGGTGCCACTTTTGTGCTAGAAAGAAAATACAGCCGCTATAAATAATGAGATTGATGGTCATATTCTCCATGAATTTCATTGATTCTCTTTTAAAACTCTGCAAACTCATAGTAATGACTATATCCTTATGTGGGGGGGGGGATTTCCCATGTCCATTAGAGGAAAGAGACATAGTTTTCCATGTCCTCTTGTGATGCCCCTTTTAAATGGCATGGTGACCTGAAGTAATAATGCATCTATTGTGTCAGTTGTAAAAGATCACAGGAAATTATTTCTCAGCTTTTAACTGACAGATTATCAAACATCCCCGAATGTTGTTTTTTTAATTAGCTGCAATTGCTATTGCAGTTAGACATTTAATTATCTAGCAGTCTTGACCATTTGTATGTTATGTATATTTTTCTTTTTTTAAATGTATGCTTGTATTGATTCATTGAACTTTGACCAATGATCAATAAAATTATTTTTAAAAATCAATGTTATTGTGAAAATGATCAACACATAACTTTCTATAAAATCAATATGACATTATCAATTTTACTTTCAATTTTTTTCTAATGAACCCCATCAAAAATTGGTCTTTTTTCCCAGAAAGAGCATGTTGTGTTAATACTATTTACCAAGAATAACAAATTGAACAATTTTGATATTATGTATCACAATGTAGAACTTTCAGAACTCCACTATTTCCTTTTCTCCATTTTGCAGGCTGTCAAGGATTGTCTGTGTTCTGTTTTTCAATTAATTATTGGTATATAAGATAATACGTTCACTTAATCTATGACTGTTTTATTTGAATATCTTATCAAATTCTAAAATTTAATATAGCTAGCATAACATCTGTTGGATGATGCCATCCATGAATTTCCTAAAATCAAAGAACTCTGCCTGCCACCTCCTCACCTCAAAGTGCAAAATAATTTATTTATACATCTATTTGATGATTCTTTAGAAAGACCTGCCCTTCTTATCAAACGAATGCTGAGAGTCAAATATCAATTTAATAAATTGAGTATACTTATACTCATCAATTTTACTTTTTTTCATATCAAGATATGCTTAAAGATACATCTTTGACAGAGCTCTGGATGCTACAACCTCCTGCAGTTCTTTGGATGCAAAGTATATATCCTGTTCTACAGACTTAATATTTTATCTCTCTAAACATTTTCTACTAATTTACTTAGAAAACACATATCGCAAATCAGCTATCATTCCCTAGGTTAGTCTTTTTTTAAAAATCCTTCAAAGGGCCATTCTTCTAGTTGTTGTTTTTGTTGTTAAAAAATACCAGTCATTTATTTCATAGAAACCTCAATGACCAATCTTTGAGACAAAATCCCAAGTATAAACCCAAAGACAATAAATTAAAAAAGGAAGTAGGGAGTGAGAGTAAGTATGATATAGTTGCCATTACCAAAACTTGGTGGGATGAAACTCAGGACTCGAATGTACTGTTAAAATGATATGCACTGTTCAAAAGAAAGAGACCTAACAAAAGAGGAGGTGGAGTTGTAAGAGATCACTATATTTCTACAAAAATGCATAAAACCAAAAATGAAAGTCATGTGATTTACATTTGGATTAGTAGTAGGATTCAAAAAAATTTACTACCTTGGTGGGCATGGCAAGGGAAGGATACTGTAAGATCTCCATTCCCTCCGGATCAGCTAGCACTCAAAAGCTAGAGAATAGATGGGAGCGGGGCCAGTCAGAGGAGGTATTTACCGGTTCTCTGAACTACTCACAATTTCTGCTACCGGTTCTCCAGAATCTGCTGAACACCACCTCTGATTGGGATGCTTGGCAACTGATTCATATTTATCATGGTCACAGAGTCCCGGGGTTCCTTTTGTAACTTTCTTTTTTATATGAAGTTTTTTATATTTTCATTTTCATAACAAATAACCACATGTATACTATTACATAACCAACATCATATTATATTTTTAAATGTTTAAATCAATTCGTCTTACCATCAACTCCCAAAAATGATTATTGGCTCTTCTGCTCTCCATACACCGTATTTGTACCCTATGCATCACTTTCTTCTCCCTCTCTCCTCTCCTCCCTAGCTCCTTTCTTCCCTCTGTCGTTCTTCTCTTCTCTACTTCCCCTTCCTCTCTTCTCCTCCTCTCTCCCCTTTCCACTCCTTCTTTCCCTCCTCCTCTTCCCCCCTGCCCTCTATCCTATCCCTCTCTTCTTCCCTTACTTATCTCCTCTACTTCACACTCTTCATCTCATTTACTTGGTATATGAGTAAGGTCCATTTTATGTTGATGGAATTTATAATTCCATTTCATTATACATATTTAATTTTAACATATATCTTCCTCCTTCTTTTTTAAAAGAAAAAAAGTATACATATATACCAATTGCATTTTTAAAAAAAACAGGCCATTTTTGGTCCAAGATGTAGACCTGGTTACGATTCCCAGCTATTCTCATCATTATATTTATATAGTTATGCATCCTTACATGCTCCAAATTTGTAGTTCTGTCTTTATAATCTCAATAATTTCCCATTGTAAGTATATTTCATGTTCCCTCTCCATTTTTCCGGCTTAGGTTATCCTTAATTGTCTTTAAATAACAATCCTTACTGTTCAATGTTTATTACAATTCCATTAATCTACTATATAGAATAACAAGCAGTACACATCTCACTTTGTTCATCATCTTAGGAGTTCTATATGTATCCATCTGTCATATATTTTAACCCATTCTTAATTGTCCTTCCATTGTCATATTCAATCAATTAGCAACTCAGTTTAATTATCATGTATAAAAATGAATCACATACCTCTACTTTACATTCTCCACAACCATTTCATATTTGTCCATATTTCATATATTTTAACCTTTATTTAATTATCTTTCCATTATCATATTCAATCAGTTAGTAACTCAGTGTCAGGCCTGCAATTATATTCCTTTTAGAATTTTGGCCTGCCACACTTTATCTTATTTCATTATGCTGTTTCATTAGTATAGTTGATGGGAGGTGGGAATAGAAGGAGTAGGATTGTGGAATGTATTATTTTCATTCTTTATTAGAAGCCAAGGTAATCCTTTGTCTCTGCACCTTCACACTTGACCGGAAGAAGCTGGGTGGAGACGCCAGCATGGAAGAAGAAGATTGGACCATGTGATGGATTGTGGGTGTGGGGACAAGATCATGAACTTTTAACTGGGTGGAATTCTGATGTCATTTCCAGTATTGGGATTAACACAGATGTGCCTAAGATGTCTGTCTTATTAAATTGGAACAAAAATGATCGTTTTGCCTTGGACTCTGATTTAATTCTGCATGATACTTGGAATGCTGACATTATCCCAATACTCTCTTCAAAATAAATCACCACTACCCCCTCCCTCACGGGGGGCTGTGAGGTTTGCTGTTTTCCCAACGCGAGCCAAAAGGTCAGCGTAAAATATCAGCAAACAATTAGGAGCCAGCCTTTTGAGATAAGAAGCTGAGATGAGACGCAACTCTTCAAATCTTCAAAGACGAAGCAGTTTCGCTTTTAAAATTTATTGCTGCTGCCAAGAAGCCCAACCTGTGGGGGATGGAAAGAAGACGAATGAACGCAGTCAGCTCCAATGGTCTTCCCGGACCATTCTGGACAACTAAATGTGAGTGCATACTACCCCTCCTTCTCCCCAGCCAAGGCTTGGGAAAACCCCTAGAGTGGAGATTTTCCCTCCTTCCAAATGGGGACAATTGAAATGAGCCAATGCCCTGCAACTGAGTTGAAGACAGAATCCCTAGCAAGATGGGATTTTCAACCCAGCCAGCAAGAAGGGATTTGGCCAGCATCTTCCACTTGCCAGCCACCAGAAATTAGGCTGCAGCTAGTGGATGAAGCACCACTAAATTGGGCTTTCTTCCCAGAGTATGGATGGCTAAGATTCCAGTGGGCACCTTCAGGACCATCAACATGGGAAAGTCCTCCAAGCCAGCAGAGGGGGCCTTGGCACATAAACCCCGCTAACCAGCCATCATTGGGTGAACAGCAACCTGTGAATCAGGCACCCTCAGGATGGGTCTTAATCCCAGATCATGGATGGAAGGGATTCCAATTGGTACGTGCCCTTCCTCAGCAGATGGCACCATGGCAAACAACTGGGCAGTGGCAAACTGAGGGATGACCTCCCCACTGGTTCCAGTCTCCCCTGCAATGCCCCAAAAGGTTCTTGCCCAACCTTCCTACAGAGAAAGGTTCTCAACAATGGAATAAGGGATTACCAAGGGGCAAGCTACAGAATGGATGGTGGAAAAATGTGATGAGGCGGTTCCTAAGTTTGGAGGTGTAACTAGGTCCCTTTCCTCATGGGGGCAAATAAAATGCCACCTTTGCTGTCAACTTGGCCACAAAGCATCAGAGTGCTTGACTCCAGCCCTATTGCCACAAATGTGTGCACCAACAGCCACAGTGGAAAAGAGAAGGCCCCAGATGCCACCACAAAAGAGTCATCTGGCCCAACTTAAGGATCCCCCAACTTAAGGTGACAAAGAGTCCTACCAAGGGGGAGGCCTCAGAGGAGGAAAAGGGTAACCAACCTGTGGAAGAGGATCCCCAACTTAAGGTGATGAAGAGTCCTACCAAGGGGGAGGTCTCAGAGGAGGAAAATGCTGAAGATGACGCAATGGTGAATACACCCATCCGCCCCTTCGCCTTCCAAGTCAACTTCCAAGTACCTAAGATGGGGTTGGAGGGGGAAGTTGTAGCAGTAGTGAGCACCAGTTGCGCTCGATGATTAATCAGCATGTCGATTGTCAAGCAACTAGGCATAAGAACAAGACCTCTGGCCTGTCCCATTTGAGTTGAGCAGGTAGATGGAATGCTAATTGGAGGGGCCCAACCCATGTTAGTAACTGAACTGGTGAAGTTATAAGTGGGCCGCCACTGCATGCTTCTCAGATTCATTGGTGCTCACGAGATGCCGGAGAAAATAATCTTGGGGCTTGCATGGCTTGACAAGTGGAAACCTACGATAAAGTGGGAAGAGGGTGGTAGGAAATTGATGATTGTGGATGAGCCAATACCACCGATGGAGAAAAAGGGCCAGCCAGGGATGATTGAATCCAAGAGCCCAGAACCTGCAGCAGAGGCAAAAATGCCAGCTGTTCAACAAGAACCCAAAAACTTGTTGGGGGATGTTTTGTCGAGAAAACCGCAGCATGATAGTAATGGAAGCCAGGATAAGCTGATGACAGCTATGAAATTGGCGCTCCCAACAGACCAGTCTGGACTGCTACAACGAGTGGCCAACCCTAACAGACCATGGGAAGAAGTTGCAATGAACTTCATCATGCAACTCCCAGACAGCAGTGGAAACAGAGTAATCTGGACAGTTATGGACTTGGTTTCTAAGCAGGCGCACTTCATTGCTTGCTCAGAGTTGCCATCCGCAAAGAAATTAGCAAAAATGTTTGTGAAACACATTTATCGATTGCATGGATTGCCCAAGAGGATCATTTCAGACCGCAGAGTCTAGTTCACAGCTAAATTTTGGAGCCAGGTCCTGAGATCTATTGGGTCCACACAAGAACTGAGCTCAGAGGTTCATCCCAGCATGAACTGCGCAGCAGAGAGAGCCAATGCGGCAACAATACATCCGGTGTTTTGTGGACTATCAGCAAGAAAACTGATCAGACTTGCTACCCTTCGCCGAAGTGGCATACAACAATGCGGTTCACAACAGCACTGGATTTACTTCTTTCCAAATTACCAGTGGCATGGAATTTGTTCCCATACCTGTGCTGCCTAGAGACCCACCATCCTCCAGTTCTTTGAATAAATGGATGGACATACTTAAGAAAGGTTGAGAGAAGAAGAAGATTGGACCATGTGATGGATTGTGGGTGTGGGGACAAGATCATGAACTTTTAACTGGGTGGAATTCTGATGTCATTTCCAGTATTGGGATTAACACAGATGTGCCTAAAATGTCTGTCTTATTAAATTGGAACAAAAACGATCATTTTGCCTTGGACTCTGATTTAATTCTGCATGGTACTTGGAACACTGACACTCAGTTTTATTATCCTATATAGGAGTAAACTACATATCTCAGCTTTATGTTTCCCATATAACAATTCCTAACTGATTTTTTCCTAGTAAGTCTTTTGTCCCACTTCTCTATTTCTGTCTTTTCCCTTTTCTTTGTTTTGACATATCCACCCTCTTCAATTTTCCCAAAGCCACTGTCAAACGCAGTGAAATCTTTTGTATTCCCTTTGTTGGGGCATAACCCTCTCCTCAGTTTTCCCTATGCCACTGTCAAACTCAGTGAAAACGTTTGTCTGCTTTTTATTTCCTTTTGTTGGGACACACACACCCCTTTTAATTTTCCCTATACCACTATCAAACCCAATGAAGATTTTGTCTGCTTTTTATTTTCCACCGTTTCTACCCCTTCATTATCCTCCCTCTTCTTCCTTCACTTCTTCCTTCACTTCCTGTTTCTCATCAATCTCTAACTTCAAAATTCTATTTAGACTTGATTTTAATGATTTATGCATATTTTTTTATAATTTCACAATGTTCTTCAAATTCTCACCTTTCCATAATGTCCTGTTCCAAAATTACAGTTAGTTATACACTTTTTATTTCAGAATTTTCGTCCACCTTAAATTTAGCTAATTCAGCTGATGTGGAGAGGAAGAGAGTTGGGAGCCATCTTGATCCTTTATTCTCCCTTCAGCAAAAAAAAAAGAAAATAAAACCTTCGTATTTTCCCTATCTTGATTCCCCCCCTTGTTATCTTAATGCCCAGTTCCAAAATTACAATTAGTTATACAGCTCTTATTTCAAAGTTCTGATCCACCTTAAATTTAGCTAATCCAGCTAATGTGAAGAGGAAGAGAAGTGGAAGCCATCTTGACCTTTTGTTCTCCCTTTACCAAAAAAATCCTTTGTATTTTCCCAGTTCTTGATTTTATTATTTTTCTCCCCTTGTTATCTCCCACCTCTCATTGATTATAGCTACTTAAAATATATTAATTGGAATGAACACAAAAAGTCTCAGTAGGTTTCTCTTCACCTCCTGCTTTTTCCAAATTCTGATTTATAACAATTGGTTAGTTAAAACTTCCTGCTCAGAGTTTCACATTCCATTTGCTGCACAGGCAAGATTAGGTTATCAGTGAGAAAATAGTGTTTTTTTCTTGATTCCCCCCCCCCTTGTTACATTGCACCTCTCATTAATTGGAGTTGCTTAAGATATGTTAGTTAGAAGAAACTCGAAAGAAGCAAATATTGGTATTGGACGTGGGTACTTGAGAGACCGCCTGCTGCCAATTACCTCCAATAGACCGATTAGATCCCACAGATTAGGCCTCCTCCGAATTCCATCCGCCGGCCAATGCCGACTGGTGACTACCTGGAGGAGAGCCTTCTCTGTGGCTGCTCCGACCCTCTGGAACAAGCTCCCCGTGGAGATTCAAACCCTCACCACCCTCCAGGCCTTCCGCAAAGCCCTTAAAACCTGGCTGTTCTGACAGGCCTGGGGCTAAAGAGCTGTTGCCCCCCGCCTCGAATGGTATGACTGTTGTGTTTTTTTTAATTATGTATTGTTATGTTTTGTCTTTTTTATTTCCTCTCTGTACCCCCCTTCCCTGATTTGAATTGTGAGCCAACCTGAGTCTCCTTTGGGGAAAGGGGCGGCATATAAATGTAATAAAATCCTAAAATCCTAAATCCAAATCTTTGCGGTATATTTTGGTCTCCGTTTCACCCTCCTAATCTCTTTCAAAGACACAATCTTTTCAAATGCAAATCCAAATTTAAAGTTTGTGTTTGAATGAGTTTGTCACTTCTCTGCTTTCTCCTTTCTGTCTCCAAATTGTTTAAAGCAAATGGCTGTTTTTGAGCTAGTGGTTTAAGCCTTCATCTTTCTTTCTTTCTTTCTTTCTTTCTTTCTTTCTTTCTTTCTTTCTTTCTTTCAAAATCCCGATCTGTCCATCAATATTATTTATACTCTCAAGATTCTTTGCTTTTTCCAAATTCTGATTTTTGACTGTGGGTTAATTAGATCTTCTTGCCAGGCTTTCATCTCATGTCTTGCACACTCCTGTTCAGTTGCTTTGGCTTGAAGTCAGCTTCTTGTACAGCCATGTTGCCACTCCAACACTAATTCAGAGGTCAAATCTCCAACTTACGAGGGACCCGTTGCACTCCCTCTGGGTCTGATGAGATGCTGCCCCTTCTTCACCCCCCCTTACAGTGAGGTTCTGATCCAAAAAGGATCTCAGCATTGGTTTGTCAGACAGAGCTCATGTGAGGCTCTTCAGAGCTCACACCTTTCTTTTCTGTCCAACTGAAGAACTTCCAGTCGAATCCCCCTCTTGTAACCTTCTGACAAGCCAAGTCAATGGGGAAACCAGATTCATTTAACAACAGTATTGCTAATTTAACAACTGCAGTGATTCACTTAATAAATGTGGCAGGAAAAGTCATAAAATGGGACAAACTCACTTAACAAATGTTTCACTTAGCAACATAAATTTTGGGCTCAAATGTGGCCATAACTCAAGAACTACCTGTAGTAAGAGCAAATTGACAACAGAATAAGGGAATAGAATCTCCTTTACTGTGAGTTTTAGATTTGGATGTTTCTTTGGAAAAAGAAATGATCTCAGAGGGTGGTGGTTTCTTCTAATTCTATATTTCTCTGGGTCATTAAATAAAAGTATAACAACAGTAGCAAGAGCCACAGACCAGGAAAAGAGGCTGGGGTAGGGAAGCATTCCTCTTTTTTTTTCTGGAATAAGAAAATAAATCTGACTGGTGTAACTGTAAAATGTTGCTGTTGCAAGGTTTAGAACTAAGTAACCAGTCTATAAAACAGTTGTAACAAAGAAATAATCTTTACCTTTAAAATCTTTCCTGAAATCACAAATAGGCTTACTCATGTTTCTTGCTGAATGAACATATAGGAAAAGTCTCATTATCATTTCATGATTGATCTTAGAGATTTTTGAAGTATATGAGCATCTGTTTGACAGGAATAAAAATGAGACAGGGGAAAAATCAATGCAGGCACTATAAGCTGTGGCTCATCTCTCTAAAGCAAAAAGAATTATTGCTTCTCTTCACCATATGCAATTGTTCTATTGTACTACACCTAAGAATGGGATGCCTGACTACATGCCTGTTGAGAAAAGTTTTATTAATTAATCTTAGCGCAAAAGGAAAATATGTACCTTTGGGTGATGGGGACTTCGCTAATAAAAAATAGATGCAATTCAAGCATGTATAAATCTTCGGAGAAGCCCCAGAAGAAATATCTGCCTTGGTGCTTTGAAAGTTTTCTTAAACATTAATGCCCACTGAAGATTATTGTGTTCTGATACAACTTTGTATCATTTTGAGCATTTGTCCCTCCATTTCGTTTAGCATTTTGAAAATGAGGTCATTTTTTTTTCTGTTTTAGAGAACACAATGTCCATATTTTTTTCCCTGCTGCACCACTTTAAATTTTACATGTTTCATAGTCTAAAACCTTGGCAGGTAATAAACTCCAGAATTCTACTGAGCTTATTGGAGTGTAAAAAAGGGGACCCAAGATGATTGCCATTCTAAAATAGGTCAAGGAACAAATGAATAATGCATTACATGATATTAGACTTATTTTTCTCCTTCAACCTGCACTCCAGATTTTATAGTTGTAAGCTAAACTCCTAAAAAAATCTCTTCTTGAAGTGTTTTAGTGTAATTTTGCTTCAGAATCAGAAGTGGTACTCAGCAGGTTCTGACCAGTTCTGGAGAACCAGTAGCAGAAATGTTGAGTAGTTTGGAGAACCAGTAAATACCACCACTGACTGCCCCTGCCCCCATCTATTATCTGCCTCTGGAATCCCATCTGATCGGGAGGAAATGGGGATTTTACAGTATCCTTCCTCTGCTACGCCCACCAAGCCAAGCCACATCCACCAAGCCATGCCCACAGAACCAGTAGTAAAAAATGTTGAATCACACCACTGTTCAGAATGTACATTTCTCCTTTTCCCCTGTCCAGCATCGATATCCTGAAAAAAGCAAGCAAAATTAAAGTTTTTTTTCCATGCTTAAAGTTTAAGAATTCAGCAGAGATTGTGATTAAATTTCAGTATTAGGAAGTCAGTTGGCTAATGTTGCCCAGATATGTGTTGACAATGAGGATACTGAACATTTTAGAGCAGGTTTAGGGCTAAAGGAAGCCATAAAAGTATGTGTATATCTGATTTGCTTCTGCAGTTCCTAGTTCCAAGTTGCTGTGTGGTTTTAAAGTCCATGTAGAAATGAAACTTTTCCATACAGGCTCCTTTACATGAATCGGTACAAAAATAGCTGTAGTTATGGCACATCCAGAAGAGAATGAAAAAAAAAATGAAAAAAAGAATTTGATGAGTTTTGCTTCTATTCCCTCACCTAAGTCATTTATAAAGATATTGAAGAGTACTGGGCGTAAGACAGAACTTTGTGGTATTCCAATGCTTATTTCCATTAATGGTACTACATCTATATGGAGGGAAGTAAGGAGTGGAGTACTATAAGATTTTCTCTTACACAGTACTCTTCATAAATCACTTAGATGAGGGAATACAAGGGGAACTCATCAAACTTGCACTAAGCTGGCAAGAGTAACCCCAGAAGTTAAACTCAAGATCCCCAAAACCTTGACAGACAGTAACAATGAGCCCTGTTCAACAACATGAAATTTAATGTGGAGAAAAGCAAGGTTTTACACTAAGCAGGAAAAACCAAAGATATAAGTACAGATTAGGCAAAACCTGGCTCAAAAACAGTAACTTCAGAGGGATATTGGAGTACTAGTGGACAATCACTTAAACATGAGCCAACAGTGTGCAGCAGCAGCCAAAAAAGTTAATGCAATTCTTGGTTGTATAAACAAGGCATAGAATCAAAATCACATGAAGTATTAGTACCACTTTAAAATCCTTACGAAGACTATACCTGGAATACTGCATCCAGTTTTCATCACCACACCACATTGGAAAAAGTGCAAATAAGAGCAACTAAAATGATTAAGAGCCTGGAGATAAAATATATATAAATAACAGTTGCAGGAATTGTGTATGACCAGTCTAGAGAAAAGGAGCAGTGGGGGTAACATGATAGCAGTATTCCAGTACTGCCACAAAGAAGGGGGGACGCCCTTCATGGTAGTGGATCTGGGTACTTGAGAGACCGCCTCCTGCCAATTACCTCCTCCCGACCCATCAGATCGCATAGATTGGGCCTCCTCCAAGTTCCATCTGCCAGTCAGTGTCGACTGGCAACTACGCGGAGGAGAGCCTTTTCAGTAGCAGCTCCAACCCTTTGGAACGATCTCCCCGTGGAGATTCGTACCCTCACCACCCTCCAGGCCTTCCGCACAGCCCTCAAGACCTGGCTATCCCGTCAGGCCTGGGGTTAAAGATTATAATCCACCCCCCCCCGAATGATGAATGTTGCTTTATTTTTTAAATTATGTATTGTCCTATATGTCATTGTATGTATCCCCCTCCTACATAAGTTGTAAGCCGCCCTGAGTCCCCTCAGGGAAAAGGGCGGCCTATAAATAAACTTATACAATACAATACAATTTTCCATAGCACCAGAAGGCAAGATAAGAAACAATGGATGAAAACTAATCAAGCAAAGAAGCAATCTGGAATTAAGGAGAAACTTCCAAACAATGAGGACAATTAACCAACTTGCCTTCAGAAGTTGTAGGTGCTTCATTGCTTCATCACTGGAGGTTTTTAAGAAAGGACTGGACAGCCACCTGTTTGAAATCTAGAAGCCCTCCAAGGTTCCTTCCAGCTAACATGATAAGAGCATTATTCTTTACAAGATGTTTTGTGTTTCTGTTTTCTTCTTTTTGAAAAATACTCAGTAACTTAAGTTGATTGGTTCCTTTTATCTGTTCCAGTATCTTTTCAAAATGTGACTAGAGTTTATGTAATACAAGTAGTTATCAACTTATGAATATAACTGAGCTCAAAATTTCTGTGGCTAACTGAGACAGTTGTTAGGTGAAGTTTGTCTCATTTTATTATCTTTCTTGTCATAATTTTTAAATGAATCGGGCTTCCCCATAGACTTTGTTTCTCAGAAGATTGCAAAAAGTTGATTGCATGATCTTAGGGCACTGCAATCATGATAAATATGAATCAGTTGCCAAGCATCTGAATTTAGATCATGTGACCATGGGGATGCTGCAATAGTCATAAGTGGGGAAAATGGTCATAACTTACTTTTCATTGCCATTGTAACTTCAAAAGGTCAGTAAATGTACAATTGAGGACTAACATGTTTTTCTGGAAGAAAGCCCCATGGGAAGGATGAATTACTTAAATATATGTACAGATTCTTAAGTTAACCAAATTTTTGAATATTCTCTTTTTTTTTTCAAATTAATATCTCTGAAAACCAGGAATTCTAGGGCTTTCTTTTCTTTAATTTTGAATAAAAATTTTAAAAAACCATGAATACAAAGTGACAAATCTCTCCAAACTACCATTTACCATTTACTTATAACCAAAGAGAGAAGTAGACATTCAAAAAGGTTCTGCTTAGTTATTCAGTAGCTCACTTTGCTCATCTTCTATTGTCAATGCAGGTTCTAAATCTTCCGTCATAACAATACATTCCCTTCAAGTACAGCTCTAAATTTTTCACAATCTTGATGTGAATTTAAAATCATATATCATTTGGTGGCGGTGTGTGTGTGTGTGTGTGTGTGTGTGTGTGTGTACCCCTCAAATCAATTGTTACCCTATTAAGGAGTAAATAGTGACCAGAAACTGAGGAAGAAATTTGAATCTTATCTTCAGCACCAGCACCTATCAAAATGATAGTACTGGAGTACTCATTCAATTATTATAAATTGTCCTTTTATATGAGGTTAATACTAATTGTTTCACAGTCTCTCATATACTCAGGCTGTCATTGGACAAGGAAAATCTTTAAAAGACTGGCAACTGCAACAATGCATTGTGTTAACTTTAGACTGTGGAAAACAGATGGCACCTTTTTGTAAAAAAGAGATGAAAAGGAATGAATCTCTGCATTCTATCCATCTTCCAAGAGATAAAGGGGGAGGTGAGAGAACAGCTGCTGGTTTTTAGATTTAAATAGATTAAGCATTGTAATATTATATTTTCTATTTGTGATAACCTGGAAAAGTATAGACAGGATGTAGATCAACTAATCAACTAAGTTTCTTAAAAAGAAAAATCAATGTATATTGTTTCATTCTCACTTCAACTGATGATGAGGTACATTCTTTTTTTTTTTTACAGAATGTTAGATTACTACATTTTCACAGATTAGATTCCTAATCTCATTTCACTTCTTCCTCTCCACGAAACTATGATTACAATTGCATTTATGATACTGGGAAGGGCTTGTGGTTATGAATTTCTTTCTATATAAATGAGAGCTCTGAAGGGTTTTAATAAATGTATCTTTAGGGTTAGGGTTAACACGTCTGAGGTGAGTTGGCTGATAAGATGAGCCTCAGATAATAAATTGAAATGCTTGATAGCTGTCTCCTATATTAAGTAATTTTTTCTGACAAACAACCCAAAGCAACAATTTAGTCATGAAGAACAGTGATAATGTTTCTTTTGGATACCAGAGAGGGCATCTCAGAGTGCAGCTGACAACACAATCCTATTTTGAAAGATTTTTAAATTCTAAAGACAACCTATCCTTAAATTTGCTAGAAGCCAGATATTTTTGTAATATCATTGATAACTAAAAGTTTGAAATGGAATATAATCATAGAGACAGGTTTTTCTTCCTGCTTGCAGTGCTGTGATAAATATAGAAAACCAACAACAGAATGATTTCTTTCTTGACTAGTACCATTATTGAACATGTCAATTGACATTTAAGAAAGTACTTGTATTTCAAGGGAACATAAATGAAAAATGGTGATGCAAATAGATGAGTCAACAAGCCTTAGAGAGAAAGTGTAATTACTGGCATCAATTTGCTACACTGATTATTAAATCAGTGTATTTAAAAAAGTCCTAGTTAGTTTTATATTTTAAGGACCTTGAGGGAACAAAAACATGTTAAGATGTTTACACTATTTTAGCTAACTAACCTTGCTCATGGAGAGGAAAGCTATGGAAAATCTAGACAGTATACTAAAAAGCAGAGACATCACCCTGCCAACAAAAGTGTGTATAATCAAGATTATGGTTTTCCCAGTTGCAATGTATGGCTGTGAAAGTTGGACCATAAAAAAGGCTGAGCACCGGACTTCCTGGGAGGAGCTTGCTGATGGTGGCAGCTTAAAATTAGCTGCCCCCGAATTCCTGGTCACATATCTGTTTAGATGATCATCCAGCTGACGTCTTAACAGGTTTCTTATCCTTCAGGCAAGAAGGGAAGAAGATATAGTTTTGCTGGCAAATGCCCTTCGATTTTTGCAGCTACTGTGCCTGCAGAGAGAGGGGGGCCAGCCCAAAGCAGAACGTCGTCCGTGCTGGGAACTTCAAACTGCCTTGTGCAGTACAAAGTAAGATCTCTCCCACTCATTTCAAAGCTTTGATTTATTTGATTTTAATACGAGCTGAATCAATTTACGTGGACATTAATTGTTTACCAAGATCCTAGCTTTTTTTTTTTTTACAAGATCTTCCTCTGAAAATTTATTTACTTAGAGGCTTTTAAAATGGTGCCGAGCTGGCTGGATTCTCCGGTAATAATGATTATCTTCTTAACCTCCTTGTTAAATGCTACAGAACTCTAAAACTTCAAAGGAGCGTCTTATCACCTGTTTCACAATCGGCCAGCAGAAACTTTTTAATTAGTTTCATTTTCACAAGACTTCCTTTCTCTCATTAATCTTGCTTATCTGGAATTTAAATGGTGATGAATCTGCTGAACTGTCTTGTTACAATGTTTATTTTCTGAAAGTTTTGCCAAGCCTCAAATTTCAAAGTAAAGGGAGAAATTCAGCATCTTTACTTATAGCTGCACAGTTAGGCAGCAGAGTTTTATTAATTGCTGGAAGATAAAATTTGGAATGGCCTCAAAACCTAATTTGAAGCCATTTGGAATGGCTTCAAATCCTAATTTGAAACTGTTGCCCTCTATTCCCAGGGGCACATCCCCAGTGCCTGACACAAGGTTGCAGCCTCCGCTCCCTACGCCCCCTGCTGGAGATTTGTTAACGAAAGAATTCTTCTTGAGTGAATTAAGTGTGGCTCTTAACGCACAGACAATTAAAATGGAAGATAAACTTAGAGATCTTAAAGAGGAGATAAAACAGGAGATAAAACAGGAGGGAAAAGAGGAAATAAAAGAAATAAAAGGGGAAATAAAAGGGGAAATAAAAGGACTTAAACAGGAGTTGTATGAGAAAATCGATGCCAGGGTTGTTAAAATTAAAGATGAAATGCTGGGACTTGTAACTGTATTGACAGAACATGTTTCCGGAATTGAAGATAGTCTAGAGGATCTTAATGAGGCTAATACCAACTTGATATTGAAAACAGAGGCGGTGGAACAAAAAGTGGAAAATGCTGAAAAAGAAATTATTATGATACAGTATAGACAAATGGAGCTGGCATTAAGAGTAAGGGGGCTGCGTGAGGAGAAACAGGAGAACCTGAAACAGATCCTATCAGAAGCCTTTGACCGCCTGGTGGGAAGACCAGGGACTAACTTCGACTGGCAGATCGACAAAGTTTATCGCGTTAACTCCTGGGTGGCAAAGCAGAAACAGCTTCCTCGAGACATCATTATATACTTCACTACAAGAGAGCTTAGAAATATGGTACTACAAGAGTCTTATAACACTAAGCTCCAAATTGGCGGTCAAGACCTGTTTTGAAAGAGATACCACCTCAAATGTTAAGAGCCAGGAGAGACTACGCTTTTTTAGTCGAAGAACTCAGAAACCGTCAGATACAGTATAGATGGGACACACCATTTGGCATTATATTTACATTTGATAGGCAAAGATATCGTCTCAACTCTGTATGGAAAGCCTGAGATTTTTATCATAATATTTTGAAGGCTGGATATCCTGCATCTTCTGGACCTGGAGAAAGACCACAAGAAGGACAGGACAGACAGCAAACTACACAACTATCAGATAAGATGGAGCATCTCTCTCTTCTAGAAGCGCAAGGTGTTATGGAAAAAAGACCTAGCCGTATGATTACTAGATGAATGGAGAAACAAGCTAAAAAGCAACAACATCAACAATCACCGGCCATCGATCAAGGAGCTACAATAACAAGTCTGGAAGCAGTGGGAGGAGCTAGGCCTAAGGTTAAACAGGCCATGCAGGAAGCTCTAAAAATGCTTCAGCCAACCAAAGATGACAACTAAGATTTTAACATGGAACGTCAATGGATTGAATTCCCCACAGAAGAGAAAGAAAATACTTCACTATCTTAAACAGTTTAAGAATGACATAATTTGTTTGCAAGAAACTCATATCAAATCAACTGATCAAAAATATCTGATTAACTCAAAACTTGGTCAAAATTTTGTAGCTTCTGCTATGGAAAAGAAGAATGGTATAGTTGTGTACTTAAGAAAAGACATGAAAGCTGAATTAATTGAAGCAGATCCCTTCGGAAGATATATCGCTTTAGACCTAATCCTAGAAGGGAAAAAGACGTTACTTTTGGGAAATTATGCTCCTAATCAACAGCAAGATGGATTCTATAGAAATCTTCATGCCAAATTAGTACAGTGGGACTATAGGTCCTGTATACTATTGGGTGATTGGAATGGTGTGATAGACACTAAGAGAGATAAGAAGACTTCTCGCCCAAATACTAAGATGCGAGCAAAGCTACCCAAACCTTTTTTTGACATGATGGACGACTTCGAATTGAGAGATATTTGGCGAGAAAGAAATGCAGAGGAATATGATTTCACCTTCTTCTCTGATAGACATCAATCCCTTTCAAGGATTGATTTTATACTAATCACTAATGATTTGCTTTCTAGGGTCAAGAAGACAAAGATTGCGGCTAGGGTCCTTTCGGACCATAACCCAGTTTGGATGGAGTTGGGAAGGGTAGTGCAGGCAAGAAGGTCTTGGAGATTGAATGAAAACTTATTTAAATATGAAAAGTATATTAATGATTGTAAAAAATTGTTATCTGAATATTTCGTTTTGAATATGAATAAGGGTACATCTATGGAATTCGTATGGGATGCAAGCAAAGCGTATATGAGAGGAGTGCTGATGAATATAAATAAAACACATAGATATAAACAAGGGTTAAAACGAACAGAATTGGAAGAGGAAATTAAGAGAAAAGAGTTGGAGTTAACAATGAATCCAAGCGATACAAAGGTTAAGGAAGCTATCACCATATTAAAATCTCAATTTGACATGTTGATCTCTGAGTAGGTAGCCACTAATTTATTATATGCAAAACACAATACCGTTTGTAACACAAACAAACCTGGCAGATGGTTAGCTTATCAGATTAGGAAAAAAAGGAAAACTCAAAATATATCTAAACTGATTTACAGAGGGACGGAGGTGTTTCAACAGGAAGAGATTCAAAAGGTATTTCGGGAATTTTTTACAGAACTGTATAAAGGGGATAAAATTAATGGTCTAGATATAGAGAAATATTTAGATAAAGAGAAAATACCTTCAGTTAGAGAAGAGCACAGGCAAAAATTGAATCAACCAATAACCTCGGGGGAAATCTTGCAGGTAATTAAGCAATTAAAGTTAGGAAAAGCACCAGGTACAGACGGTTTTACTATAAAAATTTACAATTAGAAATGGTAGAACCTCTTAGAGAATTATTTAATATGATTCAAACGGAAGGTAAAGTGCCTCCATCTTGAAAGACAGCATTTATATCTTTGATACCCAAAGAAGATCAAGATACTACCCAACCAAAAAATTATAGACCTATCTCATTACTTAATGTAGATTATAAAATCTTTACTAAAATACTAGCAAATAGGTTAATGCTGGTTATTCAACAATTGATACACACTGACCAAACAGGTTTTATACAGGGGAGACAGATGAAAAGTAATGTCAGATTAATTATTAATGCATTAGAATATTTGGGAAAGAACAACCAGATCCCTGCTGTGTTTATATTCTTGGATGCTGAGAAGGCCTTTGATCGAGTTAATTGGCAATTTCTGTTGAAGATATTGCAAAAAAATGCAGATAGGAGATAATTTTTTACAGTCAATTAAAGCAATATACCAACAGCAAACAGCACAAATTATTGTCAATGGAAGTTTAACAGACTCTTTTCAAATTGGAAAAGGTACAAGACAGGACTGTCCTTTGTCCCCATTATTGTTTATTATAACTTTGGAAGTACTGTTGAATAAAAGACGGGGCTTGGATGGTCTAAAAGGGATCAAGATTAGGCAGCAAGAATACAGAGTGCGTGCTTTTGCAGATGATTTGGTCATAATATTGGAACAACCGCAGGAATCCAGTAGGGTTTTAATGAATACGATTAATCAATATGGTCAAGTATCTGGTTTTAAAATAAATTTAGGAAAAAACAAAATATTAGCTATAAATATGAATACTAAACAAAAGGAAGAACTAGGAGGGATGCTAGGATGTGAGGTGGTCAAAAAAGTCAAATATCGGACTTCCGGGGGAGGAGCCTGTCGCTGTCGGGAGCTCAACGGAGTTCCCCTCAGAGTTCTGATTTGTATATCTTATAAGATCTATAGATATCTCCCCTTTCTGCCAGCAGGGAGAAGTTCAGTCGTTAGGATCTCTTTGTAATTCACAGCTTTTTTCCCCCGCTGTGAACGGAGAAGAGGTTCAACAATAGCTGAGCTTTTACTCCAGCCAGTTCTTCTCAGCTGCTTTTTTTTGCAGCCCTAGGCAGGTTGCCCCCCCCCTCAGGACAAAGCTAAGCTATTTAAAATCAGTTCGAGTGGGGACCATCCCTGAGAAATCTTTTTCATTACTATTCAAAATACCAGCTTCAATTTTGTAAAAGGCTTCTTTGTCTAGCTGCGTTACAAGATGGCGATTTTATAGCTTCTGCATTTGATATGTGACGTACTCAATCAGCCCTACTCTCCTGAAGACTTCTCCTTATTAACTGTTAAAAGATTACAAATAGTATCCCATCTAAAACTGAGGGGAGCAGAGACTTTGTTTGTTGGCTTGTTTGTTTGCTCGTTTTTTTTATTTTTTATTTTTTATAATGGCTCCCAAATTGAAGCAGTCCAAGCGCTTCCTTAATAACACATCTCAAGAGATTGCTATAAAGTCGCTGCCCTTGCCTCCTACGCCCTCTACTGGAGACTTGTTAACGCAAGAATTTCTTTTTGAAACTCTTAAAAACTTCAGACAGGAAATCAATCAACTTATATCGGACTTATATGATAAATTTGATGCCAAAATTGCTCAAACAAAGGAGGATATGATCGGAATTATGACAGTTATGACAGACTATATTGCTGGAATGGAGGATAAATTGGAACTTTTGGAAGAAACTAACTCTAATCTGACATCTAAAATTCAAATGTTACAACAGGAAATTGAAAATGCTCAAAAACAACTTGTCATGATAAATTATAATAAGACTGCGTTTGCAATAAGAGTTAGAGGATTGCGTGAAAAGGAACAGGAGAATTTGAAACAGACCTTCTTTGAGGCTCTCAGCCATTTGGTGGGAAGTCCGGGACTTAACTTTGATTGGCAGATTCAAAAATCATGTGTAGCAAAACAGCGACAGCTTCCGAGGGACATAATTATATATTTCACCACAATGGAATCCAGAAATGCGATAATACAGAAGCTCTACAATAAGAGGCTGAGAATTGATGGACAGGACTTGATTGTTTTTAAAGAAATACCATCTCAAATATTAAGAGCAAGGAGAGACTACACTTTCTTAACTGAAGAACTCAGAAATTCTCAGATACAATATAAATGGGAAGTGCCATCTGGTATTACAGTCACATTTGAGAATCAAAAACATCGTCTTAATTCTGTTTGTGAGGCCCGAGATTTTTATTACAAGATCCTGAAGGCGGGACTTCCTGAATCATCTGGACATGGAGAAAGACAAGGAGAAGGAGAAGACAAACAGCGGGACACGTGGCTACAAGGCGGAGGGCGTTGCTTTCCTTTTCCGGAAGGGCAGAAGAGTAAAGAATAAAGATCCAGCGATGCCTTTAAAATATTTTGTTTAAATTTTTAGTTTGAATAAAATTTCATGATTCCTGTCTGGTATAAAATGGCAAAGCTGTATATCGATGATGAGATATCGAGACTGAAAGAAGCGGTGCTGATTTTGGACATATATTATATGGGACCTATATAAGACTCGTTTGAACTCTAATTTAAATGGCGCATGAATTATCTTTCCGGGCGAGGAGAGCGGAGATCGTGATTTTCTTGAACTGTGGTTTGGGATGAATGGAGTTGGGAGGTGCGGGGTAGATGGAAGGGTAGTGAAAGTTCAAGTAGATTACTTTGAGTCAGAATGTAAGCTGATTTTTGTATGAATTGCTATTTGAATATAAGGTTAAGAAAGATTAGTCGGAGAGTCTCCAGGAAGGTGGAGTAAATATGAGAGGAGTAATGGATGAGGATAAAATATATATGTGGACACGGGTAAAGGCAGGATGGAAGGTATAAAATTTATATGTGGATGTGGGTAAGGGCAGGATGGGAGGTGTTGGAAATGAAAAATGAAAGAAGTACTTGAGTCTTTAAATGGCTTTACAGAAAGGTTTGGATATTTGGATAAAAAAGAGATAAATTAAAGGTTTGGATATATAGATAAAGTGATAAAGCCCTTAGTTGGAGAATTCCATTTGATTAACTTACTTGGTTCCAATATAGTTTGAAATCCTGCAAGTAATAAAATAACTGAAATTAGGAATGAGGTACATTGTTTAAGATTTAAAGATGATGGGAAGCTGAGTTAATGTAGTGGGTTTGTTGATTTTTCCTGTTTTTCCTTTTTTGTGTGTGTGTCTTGTTTTTCTTTTTATTTTTTTTTACTATTTCTCTTTTTTTGTTTTTCCTTTATCTTTCATTTTTTAACTTTAAAGTTAGTTGGTTTTAATATACTCCAGTGCTTGATAAAGAATTATGCTGGGTATGGGACCTGGGAAGTCATAAGGGGGTTAGGGAGGGGGGTCTACTGGGGGGAGGGGGGAGGGTGGAAATACAGTTTTAATTTTCAGAACAATAAGAATGCACTTGTATACTGTTGCTCTCTTTTCTTTTTTTTCTTTTTCTCTTTTATGTTCTCTTTTTTTTAATTTTTCTTAATTTTAGTGCAAAATATAAACTGAATAGATTAATGAATTGTAGAGATACACCAAAGTGAGGAGTAGAGGGAAAGAAGAGGGTGAAGTAAAGAGGGAGTGAGAGGGGAATGTAAGGAGGGTGAGATGGAGGGAAGGGGAGATGTCTGAGGGGGAAGGGAAGTAGAAGAGGGGAATGTTGGAGGGGAGAAATGAAAGTTGGAGGGGGAGAAGAAAGGGTGTATGGGGGACCAAAGTGTTATGTTGGCTTTTCATGGTGGAAGATTTATTGATATTTTTTTTTTGCACAGTATATAAGTGATTGTATAAAATGAAAATGAAAATGAAATAAAACAGTTTTAAAATGAAAAAAAAAAGTCAAATATCTTGGAGTCAATATTTTAACCTCAAATGGGAAATTATATAAGCATAATTATGAACCACTTTGGCATAGTATACAGATAGAGATGAAAAAACGGGAGAAATTGCACTTATCTTTGCTGGGTAGGATAGCGGCAGTGAAAATGAACATTTTACCAAAATTTTTATTTCTCTTCCAAATGTTACCTATACTTAAAAAAGATGCAAATCTTTTAGAATGGCAGAAGGGTATCAACAAATTTGTATGGGCAGGAAAGAAGCTGAGGGTAAAGATGAAAATAATGCAAGATGTACGGGAGAGAGGAGGCTTGAAATTACCTAACCTAAAATTATATTACGATGCAGTGGCGCTATCTGTAATTAGTGATTGGACTCATTTAACTGATGATAGAATACTGAATATCGAGGGACACGATCTGGTATATGGTTGGCATGCTTACCTGTTATTCAACAAAAAACTGGATAAGAAGTTTAAAAGTCATATTTTAAGAAATGCTTTACTGCTTAAGATCAGAAATGATTTAAATTGTTTAAAGTTAGTTCAGCAAGAAGAAGCTAAGGTCAATGTAGAATGGCATTAATTTCTTTATTTCTTTATTTCTCAATAGATTTTAGACTGTGTTTGTTAAAAATTCATACCGTGTACGGGTTCTGGGAAGTCGGGGGGGAGGAGGAGAGGGGTTGGGGGGAGGGGGAGGGACGGAGGGGTATACATTAGGCTAGACAAGAATTTGATGGTAAACTAGAACTATTTTGACACATAAAAAATTGTACTTCAATGTCTTACTGATTGAGGAATGATGAAATGTTTGTTTTAAAAGAAATAAAACTTTTGAACTTAAAAAAAGAAAAAAAAGGCTGAGCACCAAAGAATTGAGGCCTTTGAACTATGGTGCTGGAGAAGACTCCTTTGAGTCCCTTGGACTGCAAGGTGATCAAACTGGTCAGCCCTAGAGGAGATCAACCCTGATTGCTCTTTAGAAGGCCAGATCCTGAAGTTGAAACTCAAATACTTTGGCCACCTAATGGGAAGGAACTCACTGGAGAAGAGCCTAATGATGGGAAAGATTCAGGGCAGAAGAAGAAGGGGACAACATAGAATGAGATGGCTGGATGGAGTCACCAAAGCAGTAGGCGTGAACTTAAATGGACTCCAGAGGATGGTAGAGGACAGGAAGGCCTGGAGGAACATTGTCCATTGGGTCGCGATGGGTCGGACATGACTTTGCAACTAATAACAATAGACTAATTAATTAGAATATTTTCGCTTGTTCTGAAAATACTGCTTATGATTTTGTACAGATGGTATTACTTCAGTTGATGGATCAGTAAAAATATTTGCATCATTAGATAAAAAAAGAAAGTGTTACTATAACAACATATTGTTTTCTCTATGATGAAGCAAGATTGCAAAAAAAAAAAAGCCACAATTTGAAAATTATGCTACTGGAAAGATGTGAAAATAGTCAATAACATTAAGAGGGGGTCATTTATATCATGCCAATATCAAACAGTGAAGAAATTGGAACAAATTGTGTGACTCTCTTCCTCCATACAGAGCTTGCATGGTTAACAAGAAGAAATAGGTTGCTACATGTTTTTGAAAAGGAGTATGAGATGTTGCTTTTCTTTATCCTAGAGAAAGAATATTAAGTGAAGATGTTAGATGTGAATATGTGTGTGCAATTCCAGATAAATTGTCAATTAATGTCATAGATTACATGGCAGAATATATGCCACACTTCTTTTGGCTCTTTTTTCCTCTGTGAGCAAGCATGCAGAGCAGAGATATAATAACCTCTCGATTAGAGGAAAAGATTGGACTTGGAGAGAAGAGAATTTCAAGCATTTATTTGAATGCAGTTTCCTCTGATGAGTTCTGCTGAAAAACATGGATTGACAACAGTTCCCCCTTTGTTGGAAGCTGAAAAGAAAGGAGATAAATTACAGCAACTCAGCATTTATTATCTCTCTTTTTCTCTATATATAGACCAGTGGTGTCAAACTCAATTTTATTAAGGACCGCATCTTTGGGGGGGGGGTGTCAGGCGGGTGTGGCCAACTGGATGAGTGTGGCCACCTTGATGCCACTCCCCAAATGCTGGCATGTTTCCTCTTCACATTGGATAGACCAGGCCGAAGCAACATTGGCCTGATCTTTCCTCTTTACATTGGGTAGACCAGGACAGCCCCATGGGCCGGATCCGACCACATCACAGGCTGGATCTGGCCCGTGGGCCTTGAGTTTGACACTCCTGATATAGACTGTACTCATTTTAATTCTTTGATATTAATTGCATTAAGTTCTTTTTATCATTAAGTGTGCATACAGAAACAATTGCAAAAAACAGCCTGAACTTGCAAAGATAATGTAAATAAAAGCCTCAGATTAAAAGAAGACTTGCAACAAATGTCAAAAATTAATTTAAACAGATTTTTTCCACATGTAAAAATTAAAAAAAGGTCAAGGAAACAATCAGTCCACTAATGGGAGAAAATGTCAATGTAACAGGTAGCGAGCATAGAAGAAAGCAGAGCTATTTAATTCATTCTTTGCATTTGTCTTAAAAGATATTACCGCCCAATTTACCAAAAACATAACCATAAAAGATAGACCTGGAATACGAATTACAATAAGCAAGAAAATGGTAAGAGAACACCTGTCCACTCTAGATGAGTTCAAATCACTAGGATCTGATGGATTACATCCCAGAGTTCTGAAGGATCTGAAAATTACGATCTCAGACATTGAACCATATCTTCAAAGATCTGGCACACCAGAGAAGTAGTAGAGGATTGGAAAAGAGATGATGTGGTTCTCACTTTCAAAAAAAGAAGAAAAAGCCAGATCCAGGAAACTTCACAAAATTCTGCTGACATCAATACTTGGGAAGATCCTAGAAAAGATGACCAAGAAGCAAACAAAGTTGTAACCAGAAGCCAACATGATTTGGTCAAAAACTAATCCATATCCCCTTGATTGCTGTTGAATCTTATATAGTTCTAACCAGTTGCTGACCATTTGTTGAGAAGATTCCTGTGGATAGGCTTTTAGCAATGAATTAGTTAAATCTTCAAACATTTTTTTGTCTGACAAACTAAGAAGTGGTCCTTAAAATAATCTACTAACAGAAAATTCCCTCTCAATTGCTTTAGTTGAGCCACCAGATCTGGGCTGCAAAACTAGAGATGGTCATTAGATTTTTTAAAAAAAGAACTGAAGTTTTCCATATCTCTTTTCAATAATCTTGATTTCTTGCAGCGTAGATCCAGCAGCCCTACTTTCACATATGCCTACAGGAAATGAGAAGCCAAATCATGTAAGCATCTGCTTACAGATGTCCTTGTCAACCAAGCATGCAAATTTAATTAAGATTTCTTCTTTCCTTGCTGGAGGAAGGTTTTAGCAGCTCTTTAGATGTCCGATTAACTGTGTGAAATTCTGAAACAATGTATCGTGTACCATAAGGAATAGCCAACATTTTTTTCTCTGTTGCTTTTTCCAGAGGAAATGGAATGTGACATCTTTTAAAATTCATAGAATCATAGGGCTAGAAGAAATCTTGGGGGTCTTCAAGTTCAATCCCCTAACCAAGGCAGGAATCTTTATATAATTCTTTACAAATGGTTGTCCAATCTTTTCTTAAAATCTACCACTGATGGAGCACCCACAATTCCAAGAAATAAGAGGTTCCATTCCTAACTCACTGTCAGGAAATTTCTTCTTAGTTCTAGACTGGATTTCTCTTTAACAAGTTTGCATCCTCTAATATTGTCCTGCCCTCAAGTGCTTTGGAGAATAAGCTGACACTCTCTTCTGTGTGACAACCTTTCAAATATTGGAGAATAGCTAACATATTGCTCCTAAATCTTAATGTTAGGCTAAAAATACCTAGTTCCTTAAGCTATTTCATCAGGTAATTTAGCCTCCAGACCATCTATGATCTTTGTTGTTCTTCTCTGCACTATTTCTAGGCCTCCACATCTTTTTTGGTATCATGGTGACCAGAACTAGATGCTGTGTTCCAACTGTGGCCTTACTACTATAGTATAGAGCAGTACTATCACATCTTGTGGTGTTGATGGATATCCTGTTGATGTTGCCTAGAATTGCATTGGCCTTTTTTAGCAACTGCATTGAGAAGTCTTTCCGTCTCATACTTATGCAATGATTCATCCTGACACCCTAGAGCCCTCTCAAAGGGGCTATTGTTGAATATATACTGCCTATTCTGTATCTGCCATCTGGTATTTTTCTGCCTAAGCGTAACTTACTTTTCTCACCACTGAACTACATCTTGTTGGATAGGGTCCAATGCTCAAGTCTATCAAGATTTTTCTGAACTTAAGGAGTCCTCTGGAAGATGTGCTAAGCTGGGGTTTACAGCTTTTTTCTCCTGCCTTCCTATTCAACAATAGCACCTTTGAGGGGGATCTAAGCCAATTCTTTGGCATTCTCCTGGATTTTGAATGGAAGCAAGTAGGAATAATCCAGTGGTGGGTTGCAGGAGGTATGGCCCGGTACGGGCATACTGGAGCCTGCCTGGAGCACTGGGTACCATTCTGGTACGGTGCTCTGGAGGGCCCATCTGCCCGCCCAAACTTCTTACCTCTCCTTTAAGCCTTTGGCACTTCTGTGCACATGTATGACGTGTATGGCACCTGTACGACGCTCTGCTGAGCAGCTGGAACGGAGGCGGTGTCGCAGCAGGGATGGGTTCCTGCCAGTTCTAACCTTTTCTATAGAAGAGGTTCCACAAATCTACAGTGCTGTTTAGAACCGGTTCCAGCTCCCTCCCCCCGTCCATCCACACATCATCAAGAAGAGTGAGAGGAGGAATTCTGGGAGTTGAAGTCCACAAGTCTTAAAGCTGTCAAGTTTGAACTCCCCTGGGTTTTTTTTCTAAATGGTTAGGGGTGCAAGGAGAACTTGACAGCTTTAAGACTTGCATGCTTCAAATGCCAGAGTTTCTGAGCCAACATTTTGGTTGCTAAGCAAGAGCATTGTTAAGTGAGTTTCACCACATTTTACAAGTTGCCCATGCCCACTCAGTCATATGGCTGGCAAGCCACTCCCACAAAGCAGGCCACACCTACAGAAGAGGTTCTAAATTTTTTTGAAACCCACCACTGTGTCGCAGGCAGGTACGATGCATGTGTGTGCCGTGCACGTCCATGTGGGCAACCCAGTTGGAACAGAATCCGGAATCCACCACTGGAACAATCCATGATAACCCTCAGATGACTGTGGCCTTTTAGAAAGAGGATCAAAAGAATCCCAGTTTTCAGTGAGAACAGCTGAAGGATCAAATTTTCATCTTTTCCTGTCACTGTTTTCTTTTTAGGCACACCTTACTTTTAACATCACACTTAGAAGTTTTCTTTCATTTTGATTTACATTTTTAGTGTAAGATCCAATCTGGCTCAATCACCGGGATCAATGATTTACTCTTCTGAGTTTTTGGGCTCATGCTGGAGCCCATCATCAGGATAATTGAATGTGTGTCTTTGTTCATTGCAATGTGAGGCTAGCAATGAATTTGAGCCTCCTCATCTGACTGTTTGCTTGTGTTCTTGCAATTATGGTGGTTACCTTCCTCCCCATCTGACCTACCTAGTCACAGGGGCAATTCATGCAGGGAATCTGGTAGATTACATTAAAAATATCGACCACCTCCAAGCAATCTTTGAAATGTAACTCATATAGTAGCCTCTGGGCAGTGTACAATACCCATTGCAAATCTATAAGCTGCATTCTACTGATCTGTTTTTGATATATGGCAGAGTATGCCATATAATTGACCCTGTACCTTCTTTCTTCCTTTCCTTTGTTTGTTATACAGGCATCTTGGAGGTTGTTAGGGGCTGGATGGGAAGCAATGGGTTCAAACTAAACCCTGGGAGGACTGAGAGGTCCTGGATTTGAGATTTGTTGGTTCAGGAAGAATTGCCACCTTTGGTCTTGGATGGGGTGGCACTACTCCAAACAGACCCTGTGTGTAATCTAGGGGTTCTCCTGGACTCATGACTCCTGCTCAAAGAGCAGGTAATGGTCGTAGCCAGGAGGGCCTTTGTGCAACTGTGGGTTGTGCGCCAGTTATGTCTGCATTGGCTGCTGATTTGCTTCCATCTTCCTGCTTGGTGAAAATGGCAATTGTCTACTTGTTCCTTCCTCCATTGTGAAATATACTGTATGTCTGGAAAGATGAAGTTCGGTGTGGTATGAAATTCTTTCGGTGCATTTCTTTTGATGATGACAAACGTGTTGCCCAAATAGCAGCACCAAAATGTAGGTATGTAGTTTTGAAATGCATTGTGTTCTAGTTCATGTATGATCGTTTCTGCAGTGATTCCTGATATTGGGGATCCCCTGGGTATCATTTTTATTTGTTCCTACATTTCCATTTTGAACAGGAAAAATATATGTTGGAGTAATTTTATGATTTGTGTCCGGTAGGTTATTCTGATTTATGTTGTATTCTTCTAGTTTTTTATCTATTACTTCATATGCAAGATGGAGAGGGATGGATATAAATAGGGATGTAAATAGGGACACTATATCAAAGGAGACCATAATCTCATCGGGACCACATTTAGCCTTTGTAGTTTTGTCAAAAATTGTGTGAATGATATGATTGTGCTGTTTGAGGGTAGGTGAGGAAGCTTAAGTGTTGTGACAACAATTTAGTCAGAGGACAGGGTGCAATTGGTTGTGGAATCCTCTTGGTACTGCTGCAATGGTAATTCTACCTATATTTAAGCAATATATGTAATTCTAAAACAGTCTGCAGCCATATAATCTGTAAATAGACTGACTGAAATTCAGTTATGATGAAAACAATATAGTGTTGTTTTCTGTATCTGTATCCATATCTGTATCTAAGGGAACACACCTACACTGATTTTATCCCACCCTCCATTAAATATTGTCATTTAATGGGACCAAGGATATGTGCCTTCTGTTTTGCTGCCCCTATCCTCTAAAACAGCATCCTTCCAGAGATGCAAATGGTGCTCACTCTCCTGGGGTTCTGGGAAACCCTTAAAACAGTGGTGGGATTCAATTTTTTTTTACTACCAGTTCTGTGGGCGTGGCTTGATGAGCATGACTTGGTGGGCATGGCAGGGGAAGGATACTGTACATTTTCCATTTTCTCCCCACTCCAGGAGAAGATTACGGCAAGATTCCACATTTCCTCCAGATCAGCTGGGACTTGGAAGGCAGAGAATAGATGGAGATGGGGCCAGTCAGAGGTGGCATTTACCAGTTCTCCAAACTACTCAAAATTTCTGCTACGAGTTCTCCAGAACTGATCAGAATACCTGATCAATTCCATATACTTGCTGAATACCACCTCTGCCTTAAAACCTGCTCTCTTCCCAGGTCAAGAGTTAATGGGTTTTTATTGAGGTGTTTGTGGAACCTCTGTAATATCTCTATTGTTTTGGTTGTTTCAGTCTAGGCTACGCATGTGTGGTTAGTTGTTTTTATTGTTTCTAGTTTATTGTTTCATGTTTATTGTTCCACCACTCACAAGTGGGGCTGCACACTGGTCCACCCATGTGACCTGGTTGAAAGTAGTCCATGGTCTGGTTGTGGACTGCAGTCCATAGGTTGTGGACCCTTGATTTAATGCATATGTGAACTCCTCTTTTTGAAATCATCTGGACAGCCAGAAATTGTGCATTAATTTAGAACAAAAGCTACCAAGAAACTGAACTGCCTTTTTAATGTCTTATAAAGAAAACTACAATACAATGATATACACCCAATCTTCTTTTGAGTTAACAGGCTTTTTAAAGAAGCCTCCCCATCAAATTCACTTGGAAATCCTAGCTCTACCAGATTGTTTTGTCACTGCCATACCCACTAAAGCTATTTTGTATCCACAAAAGTTTTTGAATATAGCCTCCATCTACTGAAAAAATTGCCCATGAATAGAAAGGCTTAGAATAACTTGATACAACACATGCTACAAAGTCATTTTTGAAGAGGAAAATTCCCTTTGTACATTGGAAGGAATTTTTTCCCCATCTGAATTGCATAGCCAAACAGGAAGAAAGAAAACAACCTCATTATAGAGTAACACCTGGCAAGTTGATGATAATACCTCAAATTAAAAAGGAATTAATCTAGTTTTAGTTACTTCAAATCAAGCAAGCAATATATGGATAGGAAAAATAATAATTTAGCATACTGAATAAAAAAAATCTTTCACACCTTTGTTCTTATGCTTCAATTTTTAAGCAAAGTCCTTAAAAAGAAAGGTTGAGGCATTTGTGTATGCTTTCTCACTTACCTATAAATTTGCTTCTGCAACAGTGTGCATTATGAAGATTTGTGGAAGTCTCATAATGCACATGGTTGCAATCAGGGGTGGGTTTCAGCTGGTATGCACCATTATGCCCGTATCCATTCATGAAATTTAGCGTGTCTTCCTGTACCCATTCTTTCAGAGGCCATGTACCAGAATGCTCCCTCCCATGACTTACCCCTTTGCTCATTCCCCCTGCCCACCCAGTCGCTGCTCGCTCGCTCGCCCCATCTGTCTGCACTAGGCTTGCCCTGCCCACTCACTTCCTTTGCTGGAGTGGAGGATTGGGAGAAGCCCACAAGGCGCGCACCCCCTTCTCTTTGACAGCCGCCTCATTTCCAATTGGGGGGATCCATGCAGAGGGAGGAAAAACATGGATTACTTCCCCCATCCCCCATTAAAAACCAGGCAGCTATCAAAGAGAAGGGAGTGCACCCCGCGTGGCTTCTTCAAACAGCTGAAGAAGGAACGGGAGGGGAGTTCAGCTGTTAGAAAAGCCCATGTGGTGCAAGCGCCATTCTCTTTGACAGCAGCCTCATTTCCAATTGGGTGGGAGATCCATGTAGAGGGAGGAAAACATGGATTTTTCCCCCTTTGGAAACCAAGCATCTGTCAAAGAGAAGGAAGCGCACACCACATGGCTTTCTCCAAAAGCCGAGGAAGGAACAGGAGCTGAGGAGTCTCCTTCTGCCCCATGGAAAAAAAGAGCAGCTCCACTTTCGCACTCTTCTCACTGATGCTACTCGGCCCGAAACATGAAGATCGTGGAAGAAGGCATTTTCAGGCCGAGAAGCAACATTCTCCTCCATTCTTTGGATTGCCCTATGGTGGTGGGGGCTCTGCCTTTGCAGAAGTGGGGTGGCTGCATGTGCAGCAGCCCCAAGATGCCTGCTTGCATGGAGGAAAGTGTTTTCAGGCTGAGAAGCAGCAGCTGAGAGAGTGCATGCGCAGATCTCCTGAGCTGTGGGAAATAGCTGCCAGCGATGCTCTCAAGGAAAAAACATTGCGAGCGGAAAAGCCTTGGCCTCATTAGGAGCCACCAAGCACTCACCGCCCCTCTGACACCCACAAAACCTTCTCTCACTGCAGATGCGAGGAAAGAGCTTTTAGGTGGTAGCACCTTCCACATGCACTGTTTTTGGAATCGGGGAAGGGATCCTCCACCTGAAAATGCTTTCCTCCACGATCGTCACCTTTCAGGTGGCAGATCTCACCAGGAGAAAAGAGAAGGCTGTCTGCGGTGGGAGGCGGCTCGGCGGGTGTCAGAGGGGCAGCGAGCACTTGGTGGCTCCTGAGGTAGCCAAGGCTTCTCCACTCGCAATGTCTTCACCCTGAGAGCATCACTGGCAGCTGCTTCCCGCAGCTCAGGAGGTCTGTGCGTGCACTCTCTCCACTGCTGTTTCTTGGCCTGAAAATTCTTTCCTCCATGCAAGCGGACATCCTGGGGCTGCTGCACCTGTGGCCGCCCTGCTTCTGCAAAGGCAGAGCCCCTCCCCCCTGCAGGGCAATCCAAAGAATGGAGGAGGATATTGCAGAAAAGGCTGACTTCCATCTGGGCCCACATGTCTCCTGTGCCAGCTCTGTGGGGCTCTGGAGACTGGGCCATGGTGCTGCTTCCCACCACTGAAGAAGCAGAGTGAGAGCCAAGGTGGCGCAGTGGTTAGAGTGCAGTACTGCAGCCACTTCAGCTGACTGCTAAGTTGCAGTTCGGTGGTTCAAATCTCACTGGCTCAAGATTGACTCAGCCTTCCATCCTTCCGAGGTGGGTGAAATGAGGACCCAGACTGAGGGGGCAATATGCTGACTCTGTAAACCGCTTAGAGAGGGCTGAAAGCCCTATGAAGCGGTATATAAGCCTAACTGCTATTACTATTGCTATTGAGAGGTGCAGAAGCTGCTTGCGGGTGGGTGGGCGGCAGCCCTCATGCATGGAGCAGGCCAGGCAGCACTTTCCCTTAGGCCTGGGTCAAGCCCAGCCACACCACTGCAGAGCCCATGGGGCTTTCCCTTCAGCTTGGGTGGTGGCACTTCATCTTGGTGCCGCATTTGTATTTACGGGGCCAGAGCATGATATGGCACAGGCAGAGAGGAAACAGGCATGCTGGGGTCCCTTCCCCACCTTGCTCGTCGCTTATATGCACTGCGCTTTGAAGGGCCACAGTCACCACTCTCAATGCCCTCCCTCCCTCGCTGGCTGCAGAGATCTGCCTGCCTCCCAGGCCACCGTCTTCTCCCACTGAGAAATGAAAATGACCAGCGCCGCAGTAGAATTGTGGCAAACTGATCTTCCCCAAGATGAAGCAGCGGTGGTATAGCCGGCCTTGGCCTTGGCCCACTCCCCTTGTGAGGGGCTGCCACCCACCCGCTTGCTGGCAGCTTCTGTGCCTCTCACTCCGCTTCTTCACCAGTGGGAAGCAGCATGGTGGCCTTTCGTCGTAAGACCCCTCTTAACCTTGTATAGTAAAGATTGCTAATTGCTCACACTCATTTTTTTTTTTTTTACTGTGCAAGATGTTTCTCTGCATAGGACAGCCAAGAGGGAGAAGCGGTGGAGCTACCAGACTCGAGTAAGATGTTCAGGCAAATTTGGGAGTGGTTGGGGGTAGGTGTGATCCCTTTTTCCTTGCACCCCCACCCTAATTCCTGAGACCACCCGTGGCTGAAAGACGCATCCACCAGCAGCTTGGCTATGAGCAATTAGAAATCTTTACCATGCAAGGTTTTCCCTGTGCTTGGCTGGGCGGGGGTGGGATGGGGCGAGGCTTCAACCAGATCACAGCTGCTGCACCAAGAGGAGCACTTGTCTCCATTGGGTCCATCTCACACCCACAGCACCAGCAGCACCTGCTGCTGCCTGCCGCCATGCACCTGCCCTCTGCCTTCGGGGGCAATGGAGGCAAGTGCTCCTCTTGGTGCAGCGCACTTGGCTGGGTGAAGGTGGAGTGGAGCAAGGCTTTGAGCACAGCCGCTGCACCAAGAGGAACACTTGCCTCCATTAACTCTGAAGGCAGAGGTCAGGTGTGCAGCGGCAGAGAGTAGCAGTTGCTGACGCTGCAGGTGTTAATGGAAGGTGCTGGGCATCGGGGTGGAGGTGTGGTGCATGTCTGCCTTGTAAGTTGACCAGCAAGTTGCCTCCAAACGATGCCATGTGGTACTGCCTGAACAGCCATTATCATCCTCCCTAGGCTCCATCTCCCAGGCAGAGAGAGGCCAGGGCCAAGCCCATTGGCCACAGCAACCACTTTGAGAGCAGGCTGCTTAGCATACACCCTGCGCCGTCCGGGAGACAACGAAGACCCCAGGCCTGGCGCCTCCCCCCTACTTTTTCAGTCAACGCAAATTGGTGGGGAGGGTCATGTGGCTTGGTGTGCATGAGTGACATCAGGTTTGCCACACCCACTCAGTCACATGCCCCACCCCCACCTAGCCATGTCCACCATACCAGTTGTAAAACATTTTGAAACTCACAACTGTTTGCAACATTTGTATGTAACTGATTAAGCTGACCAATGAAATGCTGTGGATATGGTTTACTTGGATTTCAGTAAAGCATTTGACAAAATAGACAAACTACCTCTTGGTAAGGTTTTTTGGAGATTCCTTTTGAATCTCCAACTCACGTGTTTTCTCTTGTTTCCTCTTATTTTTTCTTTGATAGTCAACTTCAGCCCCTCCTAAACGTCAGAGCATATTAAATTTCGCTAGATGCTTCCTTTTGAATCTCCAACTCACATGTTTTCTCGTTTCCTGTTATTTTGTCTTTGTTAGTCACCTTCAGCTCCTCTTACACGTTCAGAGCTTCTGAAATTTCTCCAGTTGCTTACTTTTGAATCACCAACTCACATGCTTTCTCTTGTTTCCTCGTAGATTTTCTTTGATAGTCACCTTCACTCCCTCTTAACCTTCAGAGCTTCTGAAATTTCTCTAGATGCTTCCTTTTGAATTTCAAACTCACGTGTTTTCTCTTGTTTCCTCTTATTTTTTCACTGAGAGTCACCTTCACTCCCTCTTAACCTTCAGAGCTTCTGAAATTTCTCTAGATGCTTCCTTTTGAATTTCAAACTCACGTGTTTTCTCTTGTTTCCTCTTATTTTTTCACTGAGAGTCAACTTCAGCCCCTCTTAACCTTCAGAGCATTTGAAATTTCTCAAGACGTTTACTTCTGAATCTCAAACTCACCTGTTTTCTCTTGTTTCCTCTTATTTTTACTTTGATAGTCACCTTCAGCCCCTTAACCTTCAGATCTTCTGAAATTTCTCGAGATGCTTCCTTTTGAATCTCCAACTCACGTGATTTCTCGTTTCCTCTTGTTTTTTCTTTGAGAATCAACGTCAGCCCCTCTTAACCTTCAGATCATATAAAATTTCTCAAGACGATTACCTTTGAATCTCTCACTCACGTGTTTTCTCTTGTTGCTTCTTATTTTTTCTTTGACAGTCACCTTCAGCCCCTCTTAACATTCACAGCTTCTGAAATTTTGCTACATACTTCCTTTTCAATCTCCAACTCACGTGTTTTCAATTGCTCCCTCTTATTTTGTCTTTGAGAGTCAACTTCAGCCCCTCTTAACCGTCAGAGCATTTGAAATTTCTCAAGACACTTCTGAATCTCCAACTCACCTGTTTTCTCTTGTTTCCTCTTATTTCTTCTTAGATAGTCACCTTCAGACCCTCTTAACATTCACAGCTTCTTAAATTTTGCTAGATGCTTCCTTTTGAATCTCCAACTCACGTGTTTTCTCTTGTTTCCTCTTATTTTTTCTTTCAGAGTCAACTTCAGCCCCTCTTAACCTTCAGAGCATATGAAATTTCTCAAGACTCTTCCTTTTGAATCTCCAACTCACCTGTTTTCTCTTGTTTCCTCTTATTTTTTCTTTGTTAGTCACCTTCAGCTCCTCTTACACCTTCAGATCTTCTGAAATTTCTCCAGTTGCTTACTTTTGAATCACCAACTCACGTGTTTTCTCTTGTTTCCTCGTAGATTTTCTTTGATAGTCACCTTCACTCCCTCTTAACCTTCAGACCTTCTGAAATTTCTCTAGATGCTTCCTTTTGAATTTCAAACTCACGTGTTTTCTCTTGTTTCCTTATATTTTCTTTGACAGTCACCTTCAGCCCCTCTTAACCTTCATTGCTTCTGAAATTTCTGCAGATGCTTCCTTTTGAATTTCCAACTCACGTGTTTTTTCTTGTTTCCTCTTATTTTTTCTTTGATAGTCACTTTCACTCTCTCTTACCCTTCAGAGCTTCTGAAATTTCTCAAGACGCTTCCTTTTGAATCTCCAACTCACCTGTTTTATCTTGTTTCCTCGTATTCTTTCTTTGAGAGTCAACTTCAGCCCCTCTTAACCTTCAGAGCTTCTGAAATTTATCTAGATGCTTCCTTTTGAATCCCTAACTCATGTGTTTTCGATTGCTTCCTCTTATTTTTTCTTTGAGATTCAACTTCAGCCCCTCTGAAACTTCAGAGCATTTGAAATTTCTCAGGACGCTTACCTCTGAATCTCCAACTCACGTGTTTTCTCTAGTTTCTTCTTATTTTTTCTTTGACAGTCACCTTCAGCCCTTCTTAACCTTCAGAGCTTCTGAAATTTCTGCAGATGCTTCCTTTTGAATCTCCAACTCACCTGATTTCTCTTGTTTTCTCGTATTTTTTCTTTGATAGTCACCTTCACTCCCTCTTAACCTTCAGAGCTTCTGAAATTTCTCAAGATGCTTACTTCTGAATCTCAAACTCACCTGTTTTCTCTTGTTTCCTCTTATTTTTTCTTTGATAGTCACCTTCAGCGCCTCTTAACATTCACAGCTTCTGAAATTTTGCTAGATGCTTCCTTTTGAATCTCCAACTCACTTGTTTTCTCTTGTTTCCTCGTAGTTTTTCTTTGATAGTCACTTTCACTCTCTCGTACCCTTCAGAGCTTCTGAAATTTCTCTAGATGCTTCCTTTTGAATTTCCAACTCACGTGTTTTTTCTTGTTTCCTCTTATTTTTTCTTTGAGAGTCAACTTCAGCCCCTCTTAACCTTCTGAGTATCTGAAATTTCTCACGACGCTTACCTCTGAAACGCCAACTCACCTGTTTTCTCTTGTTTCCTCGTATTTTTTCTTTGAGAGTGAACTTCAGCCCCTCTTAACCTTCAGAGCTTCTGAAATTTCTCTAGATCCTTCCTTTTGACTCTCCAATTCACCTGTTTTCTCTTGTTTCCTCGTATTTTTTATTTCATAGTCACCTTCACTCCCTCTTAACCTTCAGAGCATTTGAAATTTCTCAACACGCTTACTTCTGAATCTCTTACTCACCTGTTTTCTCTTGTTTCCTCCTAGTTTTTCTTTGATAGTCACTTTCACTCTCTCTTACCCTTCAGAGCTTCTGAAATTTCTCTAGATGCTTCCTTTTGAATCTCCAACTCACGTGTTTTTTCTTGTTTCCTCTTATTTGTTTTTTCAGAGTCAACTTCAGCCACTCTTTACCTTCAGAGCATTTGAAATTTCTCAAGACGCTTACCTCTAAATCTCCTACTCACCTGTTTTCTCTTGTTTCCTCTTATTTTTTCTTTGAGAGTCAACTTCAGCCTCTCTTAACCTTCAGAGCTTCTGAAATTTCTCAAGAGGCTTACCTCTGAATCTCCAACTCCCCTGTTTTCTCTTGTTTCCTCGTATTTTTTTCTTTGAGAGTCAACTTCAGCCCCTCTTAACCTTCAGAGCATTTGAAATTTCTCTAGACGCTTGCCTCTGAATCTCCTACTCACCTGTTTTCTCTTGTTTCCTCTTATTCTTTCTTTGATAGTCACCTTCAGCCCCTCTTAACCTTCAGAGCTTCTGAAATTTCCCTAGATGCTTCCTTTTGAATCTCCAACTCACCTGTTTTCTCGTTTCCTCGTATTCTTTCTTTGAGAGTCAACTTCAGTCCCTCTTAACCTTCAGAGCTTCTGAAATTTCTCTAGATCCTTCTTTTTGAATCTCCAACTCACCTGTTTTCTCTTGTTTCCTCGTATTTTTTTTTGAGAGTCAACTTCACCCCTTAACCTTCAGAGCTTCTGAAATTTCTCTAGATCCTTCCTTTTGAATCTCCAACTCACCTGTTTTCTGTTTCCTCGTATTTCTTCTTTGATAGTCACCTTCAGCGCCTCTTAACATTCACAGCTTCTGAAATTATGCTAGATGCTTCCTTTTGAATCTCCAACTCACATGTTTTCAATTGCTCCCTCTTATTTTTTTTTGAGAGTCAACTTCAGCCCCTCTTAACTTTCAGAGCTTCTGAAATTTTTCCAGATGCTTCCTTTTGAATCTCCTACTCACATGCTTTCTCTTGTTTCCCCGTAGTTTTTCTTTGATAGTCACTTTCACTCTCTCTTACCCTTCAGAGCTTCTGCAATTTCTCTAGATGCTTCCTTTTGAATTTCCAACTCACGTGTTTTTTCCTGTTTCCTCTTATTTTTTCTTTGAGAGTCAACTTCAGCACCTCTTAACCTTCTGAGCTTCTGAAATTTCTCTAGATCCTTCCTTTTGACTCTCCAATTCACCTGTTTTCTCTTGTTTCCTCGTATTTTTTATTTCATAGTCACCTTCACTCCCTCTTAACCTTCAGAGCATTTGAAATTTCTCAACACGCTTACTTCTGAATCTCTTATTCACCTGTTTTCTCTTGTTTCCTTTTAGTTTTTCTTTGATAGTCACTTTCACTCTCTCTTACCCTTCAGAGCTTCTGAAATTTCTCTAGATGCTTCCTTTTGAATCTCCAACTCATGTGTTTTCAATTGCTCCCTCTTATTTTTTTTTAGAGTCAACTTCAGCCCCTCTTAACTTTCAGAGCTTCTGAAATTTCTCTAGATCCTTCCTTTTGAATCTCCAACTCACCTTTTTTCTCTTGTTGCCTCGTATTTTTTCTTTGAGAGTCAACTTCAGCCCCTCTTAACCTTCAGAGCTTCTGAAATTTTCCAGATGCTTCCTTTTGAATCTCCAACTCACCTGTTTTCTCTTGTTTCCTCGTATTCTTTCTTTGAGAGTCAACTTCAGCCCCTCTTAACCTTCAGCGCTTCTGAAATTTCTCTAGATCCTTCCTTTTGAATCTCCAACTCACCTGTTTTCTCTTGTTTCCTCGTAGGTTTTTTTTGATAGTCACTTTCACTCTCTCTTACCCTTCAGAGCTTCTGCAATTTCTCTAGATGCTTCCCTTTGAATTTCCAACTCACATGTTTTTTCTTGTTTCCTCTTATTTTTTCTTTGAGAGTCAACTTCAGCACCTCTTAACCTTCTGAGTATCTGAAATTTCTCAAGACACTTTCCTCTGAATCTCCAACTCACCTGTTTTCTCTTGTTTCCTCGTATTTTTTCTTTGAGAGTGAACTTCAGCCCCTCTTAACCTTCAGATCTTCTGAAATTTCTCAAGATCCTTCCTTTTGACTCTCCAACTCACCTGTTTTCTCTTGTTTCCTCATATTTTTTTATTTCATAGTCACCTTCACTACCTCTTAACCTTCAGAGCATTTGAAACTTCTCAACACGCTTACTTCTGAATCTCTTACTCACCTGTTTTCTCGTTTCCTCCTAGTTTTTCTTTGATAGTCACTTTCACTCTCTCTTACCCTTCAGAGCTTCTGAAATTTCTCTAGATGCTTCCTTTTGAATCTCCAACTCACGTGTTTTTTCTTGTTTCCTCTTATTTTTTCTTTGAGAGTCAACTTCAGCACCTCTTAACCTTCTGAGTATCTGATATTTCTCAAGACACTTTCCTCTGAAACTCCCAACTCACCTATTTTCTCTTGTTTCCTCGTATTTTTTCTTTGAGAGTGAACTTCAGCCCCTCTTAACCTTCAGATCTTCTGAAATTTCTCAAGATCCTTCCTTTTGACTCTCCAACTCACCTGTTTTCTCTTGTTTCCTCATATTTTTTTATTTCATAGTCACCTTCACTACCTCTTAACCTTCAGAGCATTTGAAACTTCTCAACACGCTTACTTCTGAATCTCTTACTCACCTGTTTTCTCGTTTCCTCCTAGTTTTTCTTTGATAGTCACTTTCACTCTCTCTTACCCTTCAGAGCTTCTGAAATTTCTCTAGATGCTTCCTTTTGAATCTCCAACTCACGTGTTTTTTCTTGTTTCCTCTTTTTTTTTTGAGAGTCAACTTCAGCCCCTCTTTACCTTCAGAGCATTTGAAATTTCTCAAGACGCTTACCTCTAAATCTCCTACTCACCTGTTTTCTCTTGTTTCCTCTTATTTTTTTCTTTGAGAGTCAACTTCAGCCTCTCTTAACCTTCAGAGCTTCTGAAATTTCTCAAGAGGCTTACCTCTGAATCTCCAACTCCCCTGTTTTCTCTTGTTTCCTCGTATTTTTTTCTTTGAGAGTCAACTTCAGCCCCTCTTAACCTTCAGAGCATTTGAAATTTCTCTAGACGCTTGCCTCTGAATCTCCTACTCACCTGTTTTCTCTTGTTTCCTCTTATTCTTTCTTTGATAGTCACCTTCAGCCCCTCTTAACCTTCAGAGCTTCTGAAATTTCCCTAGATGCTTCCTTTTGAATCTCCAACTCACCTGTTTTCTCTTGTTTCCTCGTATTCTTTCTTTGAGAGTCAACTTCAGCCCCTCTTAACCTTCAGAGCTTCTGAAATTTCTCTAGACCCTTCCTTTTGAATCTCCAACTCACCTGTTTTCTCTTGTTTCCTTGTATTTTTTTTTTGAGAGTCAACTTCACCCCTCTTAACCTTCAGAGCTTCTGAAATTTCTCTAGATCCTTCCTTTTGAATCTCCAACTCACCTGTTTTCTCTTGTTTCCTCTTATTTCTTCTTTGACAGTCACCTTCAGACCCTCTTAACATTCACAGCTTCTGAAATTTCGCTAGATGCTTCCTTTTGAATTTCCAACTCACTTGTTTTCTCTTGTTTCCTCGTAGTTTTTCTTTGATAGTCACTTTCACTCTCTCGTACCCTTCAGAGCTTCTGAAATTTCTCTAGATGCTTCCTTTTGAATTTCCAACTCACGTGTTTTTTCTTGTTTCCTCTTATTTTTTCTTTGAGAGTCAACTTCAGCCCCTCTTAACCTTCAGAGCATTTGAAATTTCTCAAGATGCTTACCTCTGAATCTCCTACTCACCTGCTTTCTCTTGTTTCCCCATAGTTTTTCTTTGATAGTCACTTTCACTCTCTCTTACCCTTCAGAGCTTCTGCAATTTCTCTAGATGCTTCCTTTTGAATTTCCAACTCACGTGTTTTCTCTTGTTTCCTCTTATTTTTTCTTTGAGAGTCAACTTCAGCCCCTCTTAACCTTCAGAGCTTCTGAAATTTCTCTAGATCCTTCCTTTTGACTCTCCAATTCACCTGTTTTCTCGTTTCCTCGTATTTTTTATTTCATAGTCACCTTCACTCCCTCTTAACCTTCAGAGCATTTGAAATTTCTCAACACGCTTACTTCTGAATCTCTTACTCACCTGTTTTCTCTTGTTTCCTCTTATTTTTTCTTGGAGAGTCAACTTCATCCCCTCTTAACCTTCAGAGCTTCTGAAATTTTCCACATCCTTCCTTTTGAAACTCCAACTCACCTTTTTCTCGTTTCCTCGTATTTTTTCTTTGAGAGTCAACTTCATCCCCTCTTAACCTTCAGAGCTTCTGAAATTTTCCAGATGCTTCCTTTTGAATCTCCAACTCACCTGTTTTCTCTTGTTTCCTCCTATTTTTTCTTTGATAGTCACCTTCAGCCCCTCATAACGATAAGAGCTTCTGAAATTTCTCTAGATCCTTCCTTTTGAATCTCCAACTCACCTGTTTTCTCTTGTTTCCTCGTATTCTTTCTTTGAGAGTCACCTTCAGCCCCTCTTAACCTTCAGAGCTTCTGAAATTTATCTAGATGCTTCCTTTTGAATCTCCAACTCACGTGTTTTTTCTTGTTTCCTCTATTTTTTTCTTTGAGAGTCAACTTCAGCGCCTCTTAACCTTCAGAGCATTTGAAATTTCTCAAGAAGCTTACCTCTGAATCTCCTACTCACCTGTTTTCTCTTGTTTCCTCGTAGTTTTTCTTTGATAGTCCCTTTCACTCTCTCTTACCCTTCAGAGCTTCTGCAATTTCTCTAGATGCTTCCCTTTGAATTTCCAACTCATGTGTTTTTTCTTGTTTCCTCTTATTTTTTCTTTGAGAGTCAACTTCAGCACCTCTTAACCTTCTGAGTATCTGAAATTTCTCAAGACGCTTACCTCTGAAACTCCCAACTCACCTGTTTTCTCTTGTTTCCTCGTATTTTTTCTTTGAGAGTCAACTTCAGCCCCTCTTAACCTTCAGAGCTTCTAAAATTTCTCTAGATCCTTCCTTTTGAATCTCCAACTCACCTGTTTTCTCTTGTTTCCTCGTATTTTTTATTTGATAGTCACCTATACTCCCTCTTAACCTTCAGAGCTTCTGAAATTTCTCTAGATGCTTCCTTTTATATCTCCAACTCCCGTGTTTTTTCTTGTTTCCTCTAATTTTTTCTTTGAGAGTCAACTTCAGCCCCTCTTAACCTTCAGAGCATTTGAAATTTCTCAAGATGCTTACCTCTGAATCTCCTACTCACCTGTGTTCTCTTGTTTCCTCATAGTTTTTCTTTGATAGTCACTTTCACTCTCTCTTACCCTTCAGAGCTTCTGAAATTTCTCTAGATGCTTCCTTTTGAATTTCCAACTCACGTGTTTTTTCTTGTTTCCTCGTATTTTTTCTTTGAGAGTCAACTTCAGCCCCTCTTAACCTTCAGAGCTTCTGAAATTTCCCTAGATGCTTCCTTTTGAATCTCCAACTCACCAGTTTTCTCGTTTCCTCCTATTTTTTCTTTGATAGTCACCTTCAGCTCCTCTTAACCTTCAGAGCTTCTGAAATTTCTTTAGATGCTTCCTTTTGAATCTCCCACTCACCTGTTTTCTCTTGTTTCCTCCTATTTTTTCTTTGATAGTCACCTTCAGCCCCTCTTAACCTTCAGAGCTTCTGAAATTTCGCTAGATGCTTCCTTTTGAATCTCCAACTCACGTGTTTACGATTGTTTCCTCTTTTTTTTCTTTGAGAGTCCACTTCAGCCCCTCTTAACCTTCAGAGTTTCTGAAATTTCTCCAGTTTCTTACTTTTGAATCTCCAACTCAAGTGTTTTCTCTTGTTTCCTCTTATTTTTTCTTTGAGAGTCAACTTCAGCCCCTCTTAACCTTCAGAGCTTCTGAAATTTCTCAAGACACTTTCCTCTGAATCTCCAACTCACCTGTTTTCTCTTGTTTCCTCTTATTTTTTCTTTGATAGTCACCTTCAGCCCCTCTTAACCTTCAGAGCTTCCGAAAATTCTTTAGATGCTTCTTTTTGAATCTTCAACTCACCTGTTTTCTCTCATTTCCTCTTATTTTTTCTTTGATAGTCACCTTCAGCCCCTCTTAACCTTCAGAGCTTCTGAAATTTCACCAGTTGCTTACTTTTGAATCTCCAACTCACGTGTTTTCTCTTGTTTCCTCGTATTTTTTCTTTGATAGTCACTTGCACTCTCTCTTACCCTTCAGAGCTTCTGAAATTTCTCTAGATGCTTCCTTTTGAATTTCCAACTCACATGTTTTCTCTTGTTTCCTCTTATTTTTTCTTTGAGAGTCAACTTCAGCCCCTTTTAACCTTCAGAGCATTTGAAATTTCTCAAGAAACTTACCTCTGAATCTCCAACTCACCTGTTTTCTCATGTTTCCTCTTATTTTTTCTTAGATAGTCACCTTCAGCCCCACTTAACCTTCAGAGCTTCTGAAATTTCTCCAGTTGCTTACTTTTGAATCTCCAACTCACTTGTTTTCTCTTGTTTCCTCGTAGTTTTTCTTTGATAGTCACTTTCACTCTCTCGTACCCTTCAGAGCTTCTGAAATTTCTCTAGATGCTTCCTTTTGAATTTCCATATCATGTGTTTTTTCTTGTTTCCTCTTATTTTTTCTTTGAGAGTCAACTTCAGCCCCTATTCACCTTCAGAGTATTTGAAATTTCTCAAGACGCTTACCTCTGAATCTCCTACTCACCTGTTTTCTCCTGTTTCCTCTTATTTTTTCTTTAAAAGTCACCTTCAGCCCCTTTTACCCTTCAGAGCTTCTGAAATTTCTCTAGGTGCTTCCTTTTGAATCTCCAACTCACGTGTTTTTTCTTGTTTCCTCTTATTTTTTCTTTGAGAGTCAACTTCAGCCCCTCTTAACCTTCAGAGCATTTGAAATTTCTCAAGACGCTTACCTCTGAATCTCACCGGTTTTCTCTTGTGTCCTCTTATTTTTTCTTTGATAGTCACCTTCAGTCCCTCTTAACCTTCAGAACTTCTGAAATTTCTCTAGATGCTTCCTTTTGAATCTCCAACTCACGTGTTTTCTCTTGTTTCCTCTTATTTCTTCTTTGATAGTCACCTTCAGCCCCTCTTAACATTCACAGCTTCTGAAATTTCGCTAGATGCTTCCTTTTGAATCTCCAACTCAAGTGTTTACGATTGTTTCCTCTTATTTTTTCTTTGAGAGTCAACTTCAGCCCCTCTTAACCTTCTGAGTTTCTGAAATTTCTCCAGTTGCTTACTTTTGAATGTCCAACTCACCTGTTTTCTCATGTTTCCTCTTATTTTTTCTTAGATAGTCACCTTCAGCCCCACTTAACCTTCAGAGCTTCTGAAATTTCTCCAGTTGCTTACTTTTGAATCTCCAACTCACTTGTTTTCTCTTGTTTCCTCGTAGTTTTTCTTTGATAGTCACTTTCACTCTCTCGTACCCTTCAGAGCTTCTGAAATTTCTCTAGATGCTTCCTTTTGAATTTCCATATCATGTGTTTTTTCTTGTTTCCTCTTATTTTTTCTTTGAGAGTCAACTTCAGCCCCTATTCACCTTCAGAGTATTTGAAATTTCTCAAGACGCTTACCTCTGAATCTCCTACTCACCTGTTTTCTCCTGTTTCCTCTTATTTTTTCTTTAAAAGTCACCTTCAGCCCCTCTTACCCTTCAGAGCTTCTGAAATTTCTCTAGATGCTTCCTTTTGAATCTCCAATCACGTGTTTTTTCTTGTTTCCTCTTATTTTTTCTTTGAGAGTCAACTTCAGCCCCTCTTAACCTTCAGAGCATTTGAAATTTCTCAAGACGCTTACCTCTGAATCTCACCGGTTTTCTCTTGTGTCCTCTTATTTTTTCTTTGATAGTCACCTTCAGTCCCTCTTAACCTTCAGAACTTCTGAAATTTCTCTAGATGCTTCCTTTTGAATCTCCAACTCACGTGTTTTCTCTTGTTTCCTCTTATTTCTTCTTTGATAATCACCTTCAGCCCCTCTTAACATTCACAGCTTCTGAAATTTCGCTAGATGCTTCCTTTTGAATCTCCAACTCAAGTGTTTACGATTGTTTCCTCTTATTTTTTCTTTGAGAGTCAACTTCAGCCCCTCTTAACCTTCTGAGTTTCTGAAATTTCTCCAGTTGCTTACTTTTGAATCTCCAACTCACATGTTTTCTCTTGTTTCCTCTTTTTTTTTTTAGAGTCAACTTCAGCCCCTCTTAAACTTCAGAGCATTTGAAATTTCTCAAGACTCTTACTTTTGAATCTCCAACTCAATGTTTTCTCTTGTTTCCTCTTATTTTTTCTTTGAGAGTCAACTTCAGCCCCTCTTAACCTTTGGATCTTCTGAAACATCGTTAGACTCTTCCATTTGATTCCCCAACTCACGACTTTTCTGTTTGTTGCCTGTTATTTTTTTTTAGAATCACCTTCATCCCCTCTTAACCTTCAAAGCTTCTGACATTTCTCTAGATGCTTCCTTTTAAATCTCCAAGTCATGAGTTTTCTATTTGTATCCTGTTATTTTTTCTTTGAGAGTCATCTTTAGCACCTCTTAACCTTCAGAGCTTCTTAAATATCTTTAGACTCTTCTGTTTGAATCTCCAACTCATGAGTTTTGTCTTTGTTTCCTCTAATTTTTTATTTGAGTGACATCTTCAGCCCTCGTTAACCTTCAGAGCTTCTGAAATATCTATAGACTCTTCCTTTTGAATCCCCAACTCATGAGTTTTCTCTTTGTTTCCTCTTATGTTTGAGAGTCATTTTCAGCCATTCATCACCTTTAGAGCTCCTGAAATTTCTTTAGATGCCTCCTTTTAACTCTCCAACTCATGAGAGTGAGAGTGAACTTCAGCCCCTCTTAAACTTCAGAGTATATGAAATTTCTGTAATCTTCCTTTTGAATCTCCAACTCATGAGTTTTCTCTTTGTTTCCTCTTATTTTTTCTTTGAGCGTCATCTTCAGCCTCCCGTAAGGTTTCGAGCTTCTGAAACATCTTTAGACTCTTCCTTTTGATTCCCCAACTCATGACTTTTGTTTGTTGCCTGTTATTTTTTTTTGAGAATCACTTTCAGCCCCTCATAACCTTCAATGCTTCTGACATTTCTCTCGATGCCTCCTTTTGAATCTCCAAGTCATGTGTTTTCTATTTGTATCCCGTTATTTTTTCTTTGAGAGTGATCTTTATCACCCCTTAACCTTCAGACCTTCTGAAATATCTTTAGACCCTTCTGTTTGAATCTCCAACTCATGAGTTTTGTTTTTGTTTCCTCTTATTTTTTCTTTGAGAGTCACCTTCACCCCCTCTTAACCTTGAGAGCTTCTGAAATTTCTGTAATCCTCCATTTGAATCTCCAACTCATGAGTTTTGAATTTGTTTCCTCTAATTTTTTTTTGAGAATCACCTTCAGCCCCTTTTAACCTTCGGAACTTTTGAAATTTCTCTAGGCATATCCTTTTGATTCTCCAGCTCATGAGTTTTCTTTGTTTCCTCTTATGTTTGAGAGTCATTTTCAGCCATTCATCACCTTTAGAGCTCCTGAAATTTCTTTAGATGCCTCCTTTTAACTCTCCAACTCATGAATTTACTGGATGTTGCCTCTTATTTTTCTTTGCGAGTCACTTTCAGCCCCCCTTAACCTTCAGAGCTTTTGAAATATCTGTAGATGGTGCCTTTTGAATCCCTAACTCATGAGTTTTCTCTTTTTTTCTGTTTTTTTTTGGGGGGGGAATCACATTCAGCCCCTTTTAACATTAAGAGCATTTGAGATTTCTGTAGATCCTTCCTTTTGAATCTCCAACTCATGAGCTTTCTCTTTGTTTCCCCTTATTTTTCTTTGAGAGTCACCTTCAGCCCCTCTTAACCTTCACAATTTCTGGAATTTCTGAAATCTTCCTTTTGAATCTCCAACTCGTGTTTTCTCTTGTTTCCTCTTATTTTTTCTTTGAGAGTGATCTTTAGCACTCCTTAACCCTCGGAGCTTATGAAATATCTGTAGATGTTTCCTTTTGAATCCCCAAGTCATGGGTTTTCTCTTTGTATCCTGTTATTTTTATTTGATAGTCACCTACAGCCCCTCTTAATCTTCAGAGCTTCTGAAATTTCTCCAGCCACTTCCTTTTGAATCTCCAAATCATTTGTTTTCTCTTAGTTTCCTCTTATTTTGTTTTTTGGGAATCACATTCAGCCCCTTTTAACATTAAGAGCATTTGAGGTTTCTGTAGATGCTTCCTTTTCAATCTCCAACTTATGGTTTTTTTTGTTTCCCCTTATTTTTTCTTTGAGAGTCACCTTCAGCCCCTCATAACCTTCAGAGCATATGAAATTTCTCAAGATGCTTCCTTTTGAATCTCCAACTCACATGTTTTCTCTTGTTTTCTCTTATTTTTTCTTTGAGAGTCATATTTAGCACCCCTTCACCTTCAGAGCTTCTGAAATATCTTTTAGACTCTTCTGTTTGAATCTCCAATTCATGAGCTTTCTCTTTGTTTCCTCTTATTTTCCTTTGAGAGTCACCTTCAGCACTTCTTAACCTTCAGAATTTCTGAAATTTCTGTAATCTTCCTTTTGAATCTCCAACTCATGTGTTTTCTCTTTGTATCCAGTTATTTTTTCTTTGATAGTCACCGTCCACCCCTTTTAGCCTTCAGAGCTTCTGAAATTTTTCTAGACGCTTCTTTTTGAATCTCCAACTCATGAGTTTTCTTTATTTCCTCTTATTTTCCTTTATAGTCAACTTAAGCTCCTCTTAACCTTCAGAGTATATGAAATTTCTCTAGATGCTTCCTTTTGAATCTCCAACTCACGAAATTTCTCTTGTTTCCTTTTATTTTTTCTTTGCGAGTCACTTTCAGCCCCCCCTTAACCTTCACAGCTTCTGAAATATCTTTAGACTCTTTCTTTTGAATCCCCAACTCCTGACTTTTCTGTTTGTTTCCTGTTATTTTTTCTTTGAGAGTCACCTTCAGCCTCTCTTAACCTTCAGAGTTTCTGAAATTTCTGTAATGTTCCTTTTGAATCTTCATCTCATGTGTTTTCTCTTATTTCCTCTTATTTATTTATTTTTAGAGTCATCTTTAGCACCCCTTAACCTTCAGGGCTTCTGAAATATCTTTAGACTCTTCTGTTTGAATCTCCAACTCATGAGCTTTCTCTTTGTTTCCTCTTATTTTTCTTTGAGAATCATCTTCAGCCCCTCTTAACCTTCACAATTTCTGAACTTTCTGTAGACTTCCTTTTCAATCTCTAACTCATGAATTTTCTTTGTTTCCTCTTATTTTTTCTTTGAGAGTCAAGTTCAGCCCCTCTTAACCTTCAGAGAATATGAAATTTCTCTAGATGCTTCCTTTTGAATCTCCAACTCACGTGTTTTCTCTTGTTTCCTGTTATTTTTTTTTGAGAGTCATCTTCAGGCCCCCTTAACCTTTAGAACTTTTGAAATATCTTTAGACTCTTCCTTTTGATTCCCTAACTCACGACTTTTCTGTTTTCTGTAATTTTTTTTGAGAATCACCTTCAGCTCTTTTAAACTTTCAGAATTTTTGAAATTTCTATAAGCGCTTCCTTTTGAATCTCCAGCTCATGAATTTTCTCTTTGTTTCCTCTTATTTTTTCTTTGAGAATGACTTTCAGCCCCCACTTAACCTTCAGAGCTTTTGAAATATCTGTAGACAGTTCCTTTTGAATCCGTAACTCATGAATTTTCTCTTTGTGTCGTCTTATTTTTTTGGGGGGGATCACATTCAGCCCCTTTTAACATTAAGAGCATTTCCGGTTTCTGTAGATCCTTCCTTTTCTATCTCCAATTTATGAGTTTTTTTGTTTCCTCTTATTTTTTCTTTGAGAGTCAACTTCAGCCCCTCTTAACCTTCAGAGCATTTGAAATTTCTCAAGACGCTTACCTCTGAATCTCACCGGTTTTCTCTTGTGTCCTCTTATTTTTTCTTTGATAGTCACCTTCAGTCCCTCTTAACCTTCAGAACTTCTGAAATTTCTCTAGATGCTTCCTTTTGAATCTCCAACTCACGTGTTTTCTCTTGTTTCCTCTTATTTCTTCTTTGATAGTCACCTTCAGCCCCTCTTAACATTCACAGCTTCTGAAATTTCGCTAGATGCTTCCTTTTGAATCTCCAACTCAAGTGTTTACGATTGTTTCCTCTTATTTTTTCTTTGAGAGTCAACTTCAGCCCCTCTTAACCTTCTGAGTTTCTGAAATTTCTCCAGTTGCTTACTTTTGAATGTCCAACTCACCTGTTTTCTCATGTTTCCTCTTATTTTTTCTTAGATAGTCACCTTCAGCCCCACTTAACCTTCAGAGCTTCTGAAATTTCTCCAGTTGCTTACTTTTGAATCTCCAACTCACTTGTTTTCTCTTGTTTCCTCGTAGTTTTTCTTTGATAGTCACTTTCACTCTCTCGTACCCTTCAGAGCTTCTGAAATTTCTCTAGATGCTTCCTTTTGAATTTCCATATCATGTGTTTTTTCTTGTTTCCTCTTATTTTTTCTTTGAGAGTCAACTTCAGCCCCTATTCACCTTCAGAGTATTTGAAATTTCTCAAGACGCTTACCTCTGAATCTCCTACTCACCTGTTTTCTCCTGTTTCCTCTTATTTTTTCTTTAAAAGTCACCTTCAGCCCCTCTTACCCTTCAGAGCTTCTGAAATTTCTCTAGATGCTTCCTTTTGAATCTCCAATCACGTGTTTTTTCTTGTTTCCTCTTATTTTTTCTTTGAGAGTCAACTTCAGCCCCTCTTAACCTTCAGAGCATTTGAAATTTCTCAAGACGCTTACCTCTGAATCTCACCGGTTTTCTCTTGTGTCCTCTTATTTTTTCTTTGATAGTCACCTTCAGTCCCTCTTAACCTTCAGAACTTCTGAAATTTCTCTAGATGCTTCCTTTTGAATCTCCAACTCACGTGTTTTCTCTTGTTTCCTCTTATTTCTTCTTTGATAGTCACCTTCAGCCCCTCTTAACATTCACAGCTTCTGAAATTTCGCTAGATGCTTCCTTTTGAATCTCCAACTCAAGTGTTTACGATTGTTTCCTCTTATTTTTTCTTTGAGAGTCAACTTCAGCCCCTCTTAACCTTCTGAGTTTCTGAAATTTCTCCAGTTGCTTACTTTTGAATCTCCAACTCACATGTTTTCTCTTGTTTCCTCTTTTTTTTTTAGAGTCAACTTCAGCCCCTCTTAAACTTCAGAGCATTTGAAATTTCTCAAGACTCTTACTTTTGAATCTCCAACTCAATGTTTTCTCTTGTTTCCTCTTATTTTTTCTTTGAGAGTCAACTTCAGCCCCTCTTAACCTTTGGATCTTCTGAAACATCGTTAGACTCTTCCATTTGATTCCCCAACTCACGACTTTTCTGTTTGTTGCCTGTTATTTTTTTTTAGAATCACCTTCCTCCCCTCTTAACCTTCAAAGCTTCTGACATTTCTCTAGATGCTTCCTTTTAAATCTCCAAGTCATGAGTTTTCTATTTGTATCCTGTTATTTTTTCTTTGAGAGTCATCTTTAGCACCTCTTAACCTTCAGAGCTTCTTAAATATCTTTAGACTCTTCTGTTTGAATCTCCAACTCATGAGTTTTGTCTTTGTTTCCTCTAATTTTTTATTTGAGTGACATCTTCAGCCCTCGTTAACCTTCAGAGCTTCTGAAATATCTATAGACTCTTCCTTTTGAATCCCCAACTCATGAGTTTTCTTTTGGTATCCTGTAATTTTTCTTTGAGAGTGAACTTCAGCCCCTCTTAAACTTCAGAGTATATGAAATTTCTGTAATCTTCCTTTTGAATCTCCAACTCATGAGTTTTCTCTTTGTTTCCTCTTATTTTTTCTTTGAGCGTCATCTTCAGCCTCCCGTAAGGTTTCGAGCTTCTGAAACATCTTTAGACTCTTCCTTTTGATTCCCCAACTCATGACTTTTGTTTGTTGCCTGTTATTTTTTTTTTGAGAATCACTTTCAGCCCCTCATAACCTTCAATGCTTCTGACATTTCTCTCGATGCCTCCTTTTGAATCTCCAAGTCATGTGTTTTCTATTTGTATCCCGTTATTTTTTCTTTGAGAGTGATCTTTATCACCCCTTAACCTTCAGACCTTCTGAAATATCTTTAGACCCTTCTGTTTGAATCTCCAACTCATGAGTTTTGTTTTTGTTTCCTCTTATTTTTTCTTTGAGAGTCACCTTCACCCCCTCTTAACCTTGAGAGCTTCTGAAATTTCTGTAATCCTCCATTTGAATCTCCAACTCATGAGTTTTGAATTTGTTTCCTCTAATTTTTTTTTGAGAATCACCTTCAGCCCCTTTTAACCTTCGGAACTTTTGAAATTTCTCTAGGCATATCCTTTTGATTCTCCAGCTCATGAGTTTTCTTTGTTTCCTCTTATGTTTGAGAGTCATTTTCAGCCATTCATCACCTTTAGAGCTCCTGAAATTTCTTTAGATGCCTCCTTTTAACTCTCCAACTCATGAATTTACTGGATGTTGCCTCTTATTTTTCTTTGCGAGTCACTTTCAGCCCCCCTTAACCTTCAGAGCTTTTGAAATATCTGTAGATGGTGCCTTTTGAATCCCTAACTCATGAGTTTTCTCTTTTTTTCTGTTTTTTTTTGGGGGGGGGAATCACATTCAGCCCCTTTTAACATTAAGAGCATTTGAGATTTCTGTAGATCCTTCCTTTTGAATCTCCAACTCATGAGCTTTCTCTTTGTTTCCCCTTATTTTTCTTTGAGAGTCACCTTCAGCCCCTCTTAACCTTCACAATTTCTGGAATTTCTGAAATCTTCCTTTTGAATCTCCAACTCGTGTTTTCTCTTGTTTCCTCTTATTTTTTCTTTGAGAGTGATCTTTAGCACTCCTTAACCCTCGGAGCTTATGAAATATCTGTAGATGTTTCCTTTTGAATCCCCAAGTCATGGGTTTTCTCTTTGTATCCTGTTATTTTTATTTGATAGTCACCTACAGCCCCTCTTAATCTTCAGAGCTTCTGAAATTTCTCCAGCCACTTCCTTTTGAATCTCCAAATCATTTGTTTTCTCTTAGTTTCCTCTTATTTTGTTTTTTGGGAATCACATTCAGCCCCTTTTAACATTAAGAGCATTTGAGGTTTCTGTAGATGCTTCCTTTTCAATCTCCAACTTATGGTTTTTTTTGTTTCCCCTTATTTTTTCTTTGAGAGTCACCTTCAGCCCCTCATAACCTTCAGAGCATATGAAATTTCTCAAGATGCTTCCTTTTGAATCTCCAACTCACATGTTTTCTCTTATTTTTTCTTTGAGAGTCATATTTAGCACCCCTTCACCTTCAGAGCTTCTGAAATATCTTTTAGACTCTTCTGTTTGAATCTCCAATTCATGAGCTTTCTCTTTGTTTCCTCTTATTTTTCTTTGAGAGTGATCTTTAGCACTCCTTAACCCTCGGAGCTTATGAAATATCTGTAGATGTTTCCTTTTGAATCCCCAAGTCATGGGTTTTCTCTTTGTATCCTGTTATTTTTATTTGATAGTCACCTACAGCCCCTCTTAATCTTCAGAGCTTCTGAAATTTCTCCAGCCACTTCCTTTTGAATCTCCAAATCATTTGTTTTCTCTTAGTTTCCTCTTATTTTGTTTTTTGGGAATCACATTATTTGCTTCCTTTTGAATCTCCAACTCCAATCTCCAACTCACGTTCACAATTTCTGAACTTTCTGTAGACTTCCTTTTCAATCTCTAACTCATGAATTTTCTTTGTTTCCTCTTATTTTTTCTTTGAGAGTCAAGTTCAGCCCCTCTTAACCTTCAGAGAATATGAAATTTCTCTAGATGCTTCCTTTTGAATCTCCAACTCACGTGTTTTCTCGTTTCCTGTTGTTATTTTTTTTGAGAGTCATTTTCAGGCCCCCTTAACCTTTAGAACTTTTGAAATATCTTTAGACTCTTCCTTTTGATTCCATAACTCACGACTTTTCTGTTTCCTGTAATTTTTTTTGAGAATCACCTTCAGCCCCTTTTAACTTTCAGAATTTTTGAAATTTCTATAAGCGCTTCCTTTTGAATCTCCAGCTCATGAATTTTCTCTTTGTTTCCTCTTATTTTTTCTTAGAGAATGACTTTCAGCCCCCACTTAACCTTCAGAGCTTTTGAAATATCTGTAGACAGTTCCTTTTGAATCCGTAACTCATGAGTTTTCTCTTTGTGTCGTCTTATTTGGGGGGGGGATCACATTCAGCCCCTTTTAACATTAAGAGCATTTCCGGTTTCTGTAGATCCTTCCTTTTCTATCTCCAATTTATGAGTTTTTTTGTTTCCTCTTATTTTTTCTTTGAGAGTCATCTTGAGACCCTCTTAACCTTTTGAACATTTGAGTTTTCTGTAGATGCTTCCTTTTGAATCTCCAACACATGAGTTTTCCCGTTGTTTCCTCTTATTTTTTCTTTGAGAGTCACATTCAGACCATCTTAACCTTCAGAGCTTCTAAAAGATCTTTAGACTCTTCTGTTTGAATCCCCATCTCATGAGTTTTCTTTTTGTATCCTGTTATTTTTTCTTTGAGAGTCACCTTCAGCCCCTCATAACCTTCAGAGGATATACAATTTCTCTAGATCCTTCCTTTTGAATCTCCAACTCATGAGCTTTCTCTTTGTTTCCTCTTATTTTTCTTTGAGCTTATTTTTTATTCTTTTTTTCTTTTATTTTTCTTTATTTTCCTTCAGCCCCTCTTAACCTTAAGAATATCTGAAATTTCTGTAATCTTCCTTTTGAATCTCCAACTCGTGTTTTCTCTTGTTTCCTCTTATTTTTTCTTTGAGAGTCATCTTTAGCAACCCTTAACCCTCGGAGTTTATGAAATATCTGTAGATGTTTCCTTTTGAATCCCCAAGTCATGAGTTTTCTCTTTGTATCCTGTTATTTTTTATTTGATAGTCACCTACAGCCCCTCTTAATCTGCAGAGCTTCTGAAATTTCTCCAGCCACTTTCTTTTGAATCTCCAAATCATTTGTTTTCTCTTAGTTTCCTCTTATTTTGTTTTTTGGGAATCACATTCAGCCCCTTTTAACATTAAGAGCATTTGAGGTTTCTGTAGGTGCTTCCTTTTCAATCTCCAACTTATGGGTTTTTTGTTTCCTCTTATTTCTTCGTTGATAGTCATCTTCAGCCCCTCTTAACCTTCAGAGCATCTGAAATTTCTCTAGATGCTTCCTTTTGAATCTCTAACTCATGAGTTTTCTCTTTGTTTCCTTTTATTTTTTCTTTGATAGTCACCTTCAGCCCCTCTTAACCATCAGAGCTCCTGAAAATTTTTAGATGCTTCCTTTTGAATCCCCAACTCATGAGTGTTCTGTTTGTGTCTTCTTATTATTTTTAGGGGGGGGAGCACATTCAGCCCCTCTTAACCTTCAGAGCTTCTGAAATTTCTCTAGATGCTTGCTTTTGAATCTCCAACACATGAATTTTCTCTTGTTTCCTCTTATTTTTTCTTTGAGAGTCATTTTCAGCCCCCCCTTAACCTTCACAGCTTCTGAAATATGTTTAGGCTCTTCCTTTTGAATCCCCAACTCATGACTTTTCTGTTGGTTTCCTGTTATTTTTTCTTAGAGAGTCACCTTCAGCCTCTCTTAACCTTCAGAGTTTCTGAAGTTTCTCTAGATGCTTCCTTTTGAATCTCCAACTCATGAGTTTTCTCTTGTTTCCTCTTATTTTTTCTTTGAGAGTCATCTTTAGCACCCCTTAACCTTCAGGGCTTCTGAAATATCTTTAGACTCTTCTGTTTTAATCTCCAACTCATGAGCTTTCTCTTTGTTTCCTCTTATTTTTCTTTGAGAGTCATTTTCAGCCATTCTTAACCTTTAGAGGTCCTGAAATTTTTGTGGATGCTTCCTTTTGAATCTCCAACTCATGAGTTTTCTTTGTTTCCTCTTATTTATTCTTTGAGAGTCATCTTCAGGCCCCCATAACCTTCCGAGCTTCTGAAATATCTTTAGACTCTTCCTTTTGATTCCCCAACTCATGAGTTTTCTGTTTCCTCTTATTTTTTTTCTTTGAGAGTCACCTTGAGCCCATCTTAACCTTCAGAGCTTCTGAAATTTCTCTAGACGCTTCCTTTTGAATTTCTAACTCATGAGTTTTCTTTTTGTTTCCTCTTATTTTTTCTTTGAGAGTCATCTTCATCCCCCCTTAACCTTCAGAGCTTCTAAAATATCTTTAGACTCTTCTGTTTGAATCTCCAACTCTTGAGTTTTCTGTTTGTTTCCTGTTATTTTTTTTGAGAATCACGTTCAGCCCCTCTTAACCTTCAGAGCTTCTAAAATTTCTCTAGATGCTTCCTTTTGAATTTCCAACTCACGTGTTTTCTCTTGTTTCCTCTTATTTTTCTTGGAGAGTCAACTTCATCCCCTCTTAACCTTCAGAGCTTCTGAAATTTTCCACATCCTTCCTTTTGAATCTCCAACTCACCTTTTTCTCTTGTTTCCTCGTATTTTTTCTTTGAGAGTCAACTTCAGCCCCTCTTAACCTTCAGAGCTTCTAAAATTTCTCTAGATGCTTCCTTTTGAATCTCTAACTCATGAGTTTTCTCTTTGTTTCCTTTTATTTTTTCTTTGATAGTCAACTTCAGCCCCTCTTAACCATCAGAGCTCCTGAAAATTTTTAGATGCTTCCTTTTGAATCCCCAACTCATGAGTGTTCTCTTTGTGTCCTATTATTTTTTTAGGGGGGGGGAGCACATTCAACCCCTCTTAACCTTCAGAGCTTCTGAAATTTCTGTAATCTTCCTTTTGAATCTCCAACTCATGGGTTTTCTCTTTGTTCCCTCTTATTTTTTTTCTTTGAGAGTCACCTTCAGCCCATCTTAACCTTCAGAGCTTCTGAAATTTCTCTGGATGCTTCCTTTTGAATCTCCAACTCACGTGTTTTCTCTTGTTTCCTCTTATTCTTATTTGAGAGTCCCCTTCAGCCCCTCTTAACCTTCAGAGTTTCTGAAATTTCCCTAGATGCTTCCCTTTGAATCTCCAACACATGAGTTTTTTCTCTGTGTCGTCTTATTTTTCTTTTGAGAATCATGGTCACTCCTCTTATCCTTCAGAGCTTCTGAAATATCTTCTGACGCTTCCTTTTGAAGCTCCAACTCATGTGTTTTCTCTTGTTTCCTCTTATTTTTTCTTTGAGAATCATCTTCAGTCCCCACTTAACCTTCAGAGCTTCTAAAATATCTTTAGACTCTTCTGTTTGAATCTCCAACTCTTGAGTTTTCTGTTTGTTTCCTGTTATTTTTTTTGAGAATCACGTTCAGCCCCTCTTAACCTTCAGAGCTTATAAAATTTCTCTAGATGCTTCCTTTTGAATCTCTAACTCATGAGTTTTCTCTTTGTTTCCTTTTATTTTTTCTTTGATAGTCACCTTCAGCCCCTCTTAACCATCAGAGCTCCTGAAAATTTTTGGATGCTTCCTTTTGAATCCCCAACTCATAAGTGTTCTCCTTGTGTCTTCTTATTTTTTTGGGGGGGGGGGGAAAGCACATTTAGCCCCTCTTAACCTTCAGAGCTTTTGAAATTTCTCTAGATGCTTGCTTTTGAATCTCCAACACATGAGTTTTCTCTTGTTTCCTCTTATTTTTTCTTTGAGAGTCATCTTTAGCACCCCTTAACCTTCAGGGCTTCTGAAATATCTTTAAACTCTTCTGTTTTAATCTCCAACTCATGAGCTTTCTCTTTGTTTCCTCTTATTTTTCTTTGAGAGTCATTTTCAGCCATTCTTAACCTTTAGAGCTCCTGAAATTTTTGTGGATGCTTCCTTTTGAATCTCCAACTCATGAGTTTTCTTTGTTTCCTCTTATTTTTTCTTTGAGAGTCATCTTCAGGCCCCCTTAACCTTCCGAGGTTCTGAAATATCTTTAGACTCTTCCTTTTGATTCCCCAACTCATGAGTTTTCTGTTTGTTTCTTATTATTTTTTTCTGAGAATCACCTTCAGCCCCTCTTAACCTTCAGAGCTTCTGGAATTTCTGTAATCTTCCTTTTGAATCTCCAACTCATGGGTTTTCTCTTTGTTTCCTTTTATTTTTTTTCTTTGAGAGTCACCTTCAGCCCATCTTAACCTTCAGAGCTTCTGAAATTTCTCTAGACGCTTCCTTTTGAATCTCTAACTCATGAGTTTTCTTTTTGTTTCCTCTTATTCTTTCTTTGAGAGTCCCCTTCAGCCCCTCTTAACCTTCAGAGTTTCTGAAATTTCCCTAGATGCTTCCCTTTGAATCTCCAACACATGAGTTTTTTCTCTGTGCCCTCTTATTTTTCTTTTGAGAATCATGTTCACTCCTCTTATCCTTCAGAACTTCTGAAATATCTTCAGACGCTTCCTTTTGAAGCTCCAACACATGAGTTTTCTCTTATTTCCTCTTATTTTTTCTTTGAGAGTCATCTTTAGCACCACTTAACCTTCAGGGCTTCTGAAATATCTTTAGACTCTTCTGTTTTAATCTCCAACTCATGAGTTTTCTCTTTGAATCCTGTTATTTTTTGTTGGAGAGTCACTTTCAGCCCCTTTTAACATTAAGAGCATCTGAGGTTTCTGTAGATGCTTCCTTTTCAGTCTCCAAATTATGAGTTTTTTTTGTTTCTTGTTATTTTTTCTTTCAGAGTCATCTTCCGCCCTTCTTATCTTTCAGAGCTTCTTTAAATTTCTCTAGACGCTTCATTTTGAATCTCCAACTAACGTGTTTTCTCTTGTTTCCTTTATTTTTCTTTGAGAGTCATTTTCAGCCATTCCTAACATTTAGAGCTCTTGAAATTTTTTCGATGCTTCCTTTTGAATCTCCAACTCATGAGTTTTCTTTGTTTCCTCTTATTTTTTCTTTGAGAGTCATCTTCAGCCCGTCTTAACCTTCACAGTTTCTGAAATTTCTGTAGACTTCCTTTTGAATCTCCAACTCATGAGTTTCCTTTGTTTCCTCTTATTTTTTCTTTGAGAGTCACTTTCAGCCTCCCCCCTTAACCTTCAGAGCTTTTGAAATATCTGTAGCCTGTTCCTTTTGAATCCCCAACTAATTAGTTTTCTCTTTGTTTCCTCTTATTTTTTTGTGGGGGGGGGGGGAAATCACTTTCGGCCGGTCTTAACCTTTTGAGCATATGAGTTTTCTCTAGATGCTTCCTTTTGAATATCCAACTCATGAGTTTTCTCCTTTTTCCTCTTATTTTTCTTTATGAGAGTCATTTTCAGCCTTTTTAACCTTCAGAGTTTATCAAATGTCTGTAATCTTCCTTTTGAATCTCCAACTCATGAGTTTTCTGTTTGTTTCCTCCTATTTTTTCTTTGAGAGTCACCTTCAGCCTCTCTTAACCTTCAGAGCATGTGAAATATCTCTAGATGCTTCCTTTTGAATCTCCAAGTAACGTGTTTTCTCTTGTTTCCTCTTATTTTTTCTTTGAGAGTCATCTGCAGGCCCCCTTAACCTTCTGAGCTTCTGAAATATCTTTAGACTCTTCCTTTTGATTCTCCAACTCATGACTTTTCTGTTTGTTTCCTGTTATTTTTTTTCTGTTAATCACCTTCAGCACATCTTAACCTTCAGAGCTTATGAAATTTCTCTATTCGCTTCCTTTTGAATCTCCAACTCATGAGTTTTCTTTTTGTTTCCTCTTATTTTTCTTTGAGAGTCACTTTCAGCCCCCCTCCCTTAACCTTCAGAGTTTTTGAAATATCTGTAGACTGTTCCTTTTGAATCCCCAACTCATGAGTTTTCTCTTTGTTTCCTCTTATTTTTTTGTGGGGGGGAATCACTTTCGGCCCCTCTTAACCTTTTGAGCATATGAGTTTTTTGTAGATGCTTCCTTTTGAATATCCAACTCATGAGTTTTCTCCTTTTTCCTCTTATTTTTCTTTGAGAGTCATTTTCAGCCCTCTTAACCTTCAGACTTTCTCAAATTTCTTTAATCTTCCTTTTGAATCTCCAACTCATGAGTTTTCTCTTTGTTTCCTCTTATTTTTTTCTTTGAGAGTCACCTTCAGCCCCTCTTAACCTTCAGAGCATATGAAATTTCTCTAGATGCTTCCTTTTGAATCTCCAACTCACATGTTTTCTCTTGTTTCCTCTTATTTTTTCTTTGAGAGTCATCTGCAGGCCCCCTTAACCTTCCGAGCTTCTGAAATATCTTTAGACTCTTCCTTTTGATTCCCCAACTCATGAGTTTTCTGTTTGTTTAATGTTATTTTTTTCTGAGAATCACTTTCAGCCCCTCTTAACCTTCAGATCTTCTGAAATTTCTGTAATCTTCCTTTTGAATCTCCAACTCATTATTTTTTTATTTTTTTCCTCTTATTTTTTTTGAGATTCATTTTCAGCCCCTCTTATCTTTCAGAGCTTCTAAAATTTCTGTAATATTCCTTTTGAATCTCCAACTCATGAATTTTCTCTTTCTTTCCTCTTATTTTTTCTTTGAGAGTCAACTTCAGCCCCTCTTAACCTTCAGAGCTTCTGAAATTTCTCTAGATGCTTCCTTTTGAATCGCCAACTCATGAGTTTTCTCTATGTTTCCTTTTATTATTTTTGGAGAATCACCTTCAGCCCCTTTTAACATTAAGAGCATCTGAGGTTTCTGTAGATGCTTCCTTTTCAGTCTCCAACTTATGAGGGTTTTTTTTGTTTCCTCTTATTTTTTTCTTTGAGAGTCATCTTCAGGCCCCCTTAACCTTCCGAGCTTCTGAAATATCTGTAGACTGTTCCTTTTGAATCCCCAACTCATGAGTTTTCTCTTTGTTTCCTCTTATTTTTTTGTGGGGGGGGGGAATCACTTATTTTTTTCTGAGAATCACTTTCAGCCCCTCTTAACCTTCAGATCTTCTGAAATTTCTGTAATCTTCCTTTTGAATCTCCAACTCATTAGTTTTTTCTTTTTTCCCTCTTATTTTTTTCTTTGAGAGTCACCTTCAGCCCATCTTAACCTTCAGAGCTTTTGAAATTTCTCTAGACGCTTCCTTTTGAATTCCCAACTCATGAGTTTTCTTTTTGTTTCCTCTTTTTTTTTTTTTGAGATTCATTTTCAGCCCCTCTTATCTTTCAGAGCTTCTAAAATTTCTGTAATATTCCTTTTGAATCTCCAACTCATGAATTTTCTCTTTGTTTCCTCTTATTTTTTCTTTGAGAGTCACCTACAGCCCCTCTTAATCTGCAGAGCTTCTGAAATTTCTCCAGCCACTTCCTTTTGAATCTCCAAATCATTTGTTTTCTCTTAGTTTCCTCTTATTTTGTTTTTTGGGAATCACATTCAGCCCCTTTTAACATTAAGAGCATTTGAGGTTTCTGTAGGTGCTTCCTTTTCAATCTCCAACTTATGGGTTTTTTGTTTCCTCTTATTTCTTCTTTGATAGTCATCTTCAGCCCCTCTTAACCTTCAGAGCTTCTGAAATTTCTCTAGATGCTTCCTTTTGAATCGCCAACTCATGAGTTTTCTCTTTGTTTCCTTTTATTTTTTTTGGAGAATCACCTTCAGCCCCTTTTAACATTAAGAGCATCTGAGGTTTCTGTAGATGCTTCCTTTTCAGTCTCCAACTTATGAGTTTTTTTTTGTTTCCTCTTATTTTTTTCTTTGAGATCTTCAGCCCCTCTTAACGTTTAGAGCCTCTGAGTTTTCTATAGATGCTTCCTTTTGAATCTCCAACTCATGAGCTTTCTCTTTGTATCCTGTTATTTTTTCTTTCAGAGTCACCTTCCGCCCCTCTTATCTTTCAGAGCTTCTTTAAATTTCTGTAGACGCTTCCTTTTGAATCTCCAACTAACATGTTTTCTCTTGTTTCCTTTATTTTTCTTTGAGAGTCATTTTCAGCCATTCCTAACATTTAGAGCTCTTGAAATTTTTGTTGATGCTTCCTTTTGAATCTCCAACTCATGCGTTTTCTTTGTTTCCTCTTATTTTTTCTTTAAGAGTCATCTTCAGCCCCTCTTAACCTTCACAGTTTCTGAAATTTCTGTAGACTTCCTTTTGAATCTCCAACTCATGGGTTTTCTTTGTTTCCTCTTATTTTTCCTTTGAGAGTCATCTTCAGCCCCTTTTAACCTTCCGAGCATAAGAGTTTTCTGTAGATGCTTCATTTTCACTCTCTAACACATGAGTTTTGTCTTTGTGTTTTATTTTTTTTTAGAGTCACCTTCAGCGCCTCTTAGCCCTCAGAGCTTCTGAAATTTCTGTAGATGCTTCCTTTTGAATGTCCAACTCATGTGTTTTCTCTTTGTTTCCTCTTATTTTTCCTTTGAGAGTCATCTTCAGCCCCTCTTAATCTTCAGAGCTTCTGAAATTTCTTTTTTTAATTATAATTTATTTTTATTTTCAAAACAAACAACACATAAAATCTTCCTTCTTTACATCCTGTAGAAAGTGTATGAGTTGGTTACAAATGGCTTTTGTGCATCTCTTCCACAGTCATCAAGCATAATTCATATTAACTCAAGTATTTTAAGTCAGATATTTATACATGTTACCCTTATACCTCCATTTTTATTTGACTATAATTATTTAAATTTCCTTCATCATAAAATATATCAAGATTTAATACTTAGCCACATGATGGCATTTCAATTCATATTTCTAAAATCCTCCAATCACACTGAATCCTTATGTCCTATTCTAGCTAAACATCCATAATATTTAATAACAAACTTTTCTAATCCTCCTTTCCAAATCACTGTTTGCAATTTTCATTCAGTTTTCTTATATTGTACACATACATACATACATACATACATACATACATACATACATACATACATACATGTTGTCATCATTATCCCTCCTTTATTTGACTATATCCTGTATCATAACATTTCCCCCCTAATAATCAAACTTAACTGTATCTAACTTAGTTCTTTTTTATTAACCTTTGTATATAATCCAAGAGGATTTCTAATCTTCCTTTCATGGGTACCATTCAATATTCATATCCAATTATTACTTATCATAACACTACACATTGTATACATTATTCTCATTATTTATTTAACTAAATCTAATATCACTAAATTTCAATAAGTTTAACTATTTTAAGTTATATTCTTCCATCTATCAACCTGTATCTTTCCAATAACAAAACAATCTCATATCTTCTGCCATTTGTGCTTCCAATCCTCTAATCATTTTTTGATCAGTTTGTATGCACTCTTCTTCGCAACCCACAGCAATAAGAGGAAAACTTTAGTCTGTAAATTACAGAGAGTCACAAAGTCACAAAGTGAAGATAGAAGAAAACTTAATCCATCTGTTTCAAAAAGTTTGCATAGATTCAATCCATGAAAATAATATTTAAAAAGTAAGATAACCACTGTCCAAAACCATTCCAAAATTAATTCCGCCGCTTGATTCTTTTATTCTTTAATTTAAATTGGTTTTTGAGTTTTTATAAGCAGTCTCTTTTTTAAAACAATAAAAATTCCTCACCAGCTGGAAACATTTTCTCTTTATGTATCCTTCCGTTTCCGAGCCTCCCCGACTTTGTCAGCCTTGGCTGGATATTTTGTCACCAGCTTGAAAAACTTCTCTTGCTTCTTTCAAGGATTTTGCGATATCGCCGAGATCAGCAAGACATATTCTTCCTGTTCACCATCTCTTTGGGACGGTTTAGATCCATTTGGACCACCCAATGGCAAAAGTGTTGGCTGTAGTCTCAGAGCATTGAGACCATCATGTTGCGACATTGGCTCCTCCTCAGAGCTTCTGAAATTTCTGTAGATGCTTCCTTTTGAATCTCCAACTCATGAGTTTTCTCTTTGTATCCTCTTATTTTTTCTTTGAGAGTCACCTTCAGCCCCTTAAGCTTTAGACTTTCTGAAATATCTGTAGACTCTTCCTTTTCAAATTCCAACTCATGAGTTTTCTCTTTGTTTCCTCTTATTTTTTCTTTGAGAGTCACGTTCAGCACTTCTTAACCTTCAGGGCTTCTTAAATCTATTGTAGACACCTCCTTTTGAATCTCCAACTGATGAATTTTCTCTTTGCTTCCTCTTATATTTTCTTTTAGAGTACCTTCGGCCACCTCCTACCTTCAGATCTTCTGAAATTTCTATACCTGCTTCCGTTTGAATCTCCAACTCTTGAGTTTTCTCTTTGTTTCCTCTTATTTTTTTCTTTGAGAGTCTCTTTCGGACACCTTTTAACCTTCAGAGCTTCTGAAATTCCAGTAGTTGCATCCTTTCGATTTTCCAATTCATGAGTTCCCTCCTTGTGTATTCTAATGTTTTTTGAAAGCCACCTTCAGCCACCACTTAACTTTCAGAGTTTCTGAAATTTCTATACACCCTTCTGTTTGAATCTCTTGAGTGTTCTCTTTTTTTCCTATTCTTTTTTCTTTTAGAATCACCCTCAGCCACCTATTTACCTTCAGAGCTTTTGAAATTTCAAGACATGCTCCCATTTGAATCTCCAATTCATGGGTTTCCTCCTTGTGCTCTCTATTTTTTGTTTGATAGTCACCTTCGACAATCTCTTAGCCTTCAGAGCTACTTGTCACCCTGCACAGATCTACCATTGTTTAACTATTGTATATGAAGCACTTTTTTTTTGCCCTCACCGAGGTTTTCCATGGATTTCTGCAAATTGTCATCTGTTTCTTAGTAATCATGTTCTGCCCTGGGCTATGAGGTCCGCTCGGGCAGCCAGTTAACTCCACGCTTAGGACATTCTTTTTAGATAAGTTTATTATCAGGCATCCTTAATAGCAAAATTTATAGTTCAGTGTTAAGATTCTTCTGACTTTCCATGATCTGTCCAATCACATAGTGTAAAAAGACATTAATTTCCTCTAACCCATGCTGCTGTTTTCTTCTGGACAAAGGGATTCAGAGAATGACCAATAATAAATCACTTTTCCCAGGCAGATTAACTCACTGCCCAATCAGGGAACACAGATGTGGTCACATGTTATGAAACTACATTTCCCACAAGGCAGTTCTGCCTACATGTCCCATAAGGTAGTTACATTTCCCATGAGGTAGTTTCTTAAAGGAGACAGCTCTTAATTCCTACATTAACTATATACTGTTGGGATAGCACAAAACATATTTTAAAAAATCCTGTTCCCTTGGATTTTTTCCATCCTTCTGATCATCCTGTACTTTTCTTTAAGGCCACTTTAATCTTTTCAAAGTGTTTTTTGTCCTGAGCCTTATTTCACTGATAATTTCTCAAATTCCTTTAACTATTTTTTTCTCAATCTCCAATTCATGAATTTTGTGTTTTCTGTTATTTTTGCCTTGGTTGCAACTTGTAGCTTATTATTATTCTTCAGAGGAACTAGTCGCCTTTCAGCCTCCTTCCTTTTTTCAGCCATTTTATGTGAAGCTTGTTTCTTTTGTTCCCCTTGTTTCACGAGAGAGAGGTTGTTTTTTTTCCTTCTCCCAGTACCAATAAGGCTCTCAAGAGACAGCTGTGGTAAACAATTTATGGCCTTGACTCATCACTTTTAGTTACAGAGCTTTGAAGCACGAAGAAATTAAGCTTCCAAGCAGCAAAATTAATATTTCTTGTGTTGACTCAGATTTAGGAGGGACAAAGTTCTTAAATGGAGTTTAATAGCAAATAATAGACAATTTTTGTTAAAATAGAGAGGGAGATTTTAGTCCTTGAGTTGAAAAATAAGGCAGGAAGGAGCTGAAGAAGAAAAACCAGTCCGTTTACTTAAAACAGGGGGGGAGGGGAGAGAGAAAAAGTTGCGAGAAGCATTTCAATAGTTACAAGAAGAAAAGCATACTCACCAAAACAAAACAATGGAGATCAATTCTGCCGCTGACTTCTGGTTAAGAGTTTAGTTTAGCATAAAAAAGAGATTCTTTGGGGCAGTTTTTTTTCCAAAACAGAATTCCCCAGATGATCACTTTCTCTTTCTGTTCCCTTCCGTTCCATAGCCATCCATCCTCACTTCATCAGCCTAAGCTGTCTTTTGTCACTAGTTTGAAGACCTTTTCTTGTTTTTTTCAGGGATTTTAAATCCTTTTGGCCTTCCAACTCTTGAGTCTCTTCCTTTTTGGTTATTTTTGCTTTGGGTGCCACTTGTAGGACATTGGATGATTTCTACGGTGTTTTCAGCAGATTTTCATGAGATCCCCTTTCATCCAAATATTCATGAGGATTTGATTTAGTTAATCTACTCCATAATTTTAAAATTGAGACCAAAGAAATTCAGTGGCATTACCAAGTGTCTGCTGAATATGTAGGTTGTCATAACTTGGAGATGTGTTATTTCTTCTACAATTAATTTTTAATTCATCCAATCTTCCAAAATACTCCAGAATTCCAGCCAGGAAAATTGGGTTTGCAGAGGGGGAATGCATCTTATGATGCCCAACCCCTCTTGTTCATTTTACCCAAGTGAGGGATGCCTTGGAATATTGCAGTCAACAAATGAGGTGTTTCTATGTGGTTACTAAGCAACCACATGTTAATGCCACTGCTGTGACATCAGTTTACCTGACCTCATAGAACCAGATTCCTGACATCATAGAACCATGGCATCCATATAGGTGGTGGCCTCTTTTATAAATAATGAACTGATTTTATGAGATCACTCAGATATTTGTGATTAATGGTTTTGGGTCAGAGTTACAGTAGGGAATGCCACCTGTTTCCACTGGATCCTCCCATATTTCATTATTATTTATTTTAATCATCCCTTTTTCAAGTTTAATTTCTGTTGTTAATTTATCATTTGTTGCCATACTCCAAATTTCATTATACCACTCATTTGTTTGAATAACCCAATTTTGTCCCCAATATTTAGCCATCTCGACTCCTACTGCCATTATCAAATTTACAATCAATTCCTTTTTTGTTTCATTTATATACCATTTTCCCATCAGCAATAATAATGCAATCCTCGGTGACATCTTTAGATTTACATTCAACAGTGCTCTAATGTCTCTAAACACCTGGTCCCATACTTTTGTGCATTATCACAATCCTATCACATATGTTTATATGTTACAACTCTTTCTTGCACCTCCAACAAACATTTGTATATTTACCATCTATTTGATTTAATTTACATGGTGTTAGGTATCACCCATATCACTTTACATCCATTTTCCTTAACTCTAACTAACATATTCTTCTATAATCTTCTATTCCAAATATTTTTCCAATTGTTATCATTATTTCTGCCAAATCCGATTCCCAAATTAATTTTAAACCTTTTGCCTGCTCTTTTAATTCAGTTACTGCACATTACTTATAGCTAGGAAAAAAAGGGGATAAACAGTTTAGGAAGGAACATAGTAGGACTTTAGCTTATATTATTCCCCATAGTGCTTCGCAGCACTCTCTGGGCAATTTACAGAATCTCCAATTCTTGAGTTTTCTCTTTTTTCCCCTCTTATTTTTTCTTTGAGAGTCACCTTCAGCCACCACCTTACCTTCAGAGCTTCTGAAATTTCTGTAGACACTTCCTTTTGAATTTTAAACTCATGAGTTTTTTCTTTCATTCCCCTTATGTTTTCTTTGAGAGTCATCTTTGTCCCCCTCCTTACTTTCAGAGCTTCTGAAATTTCTGTAGACGCTTGAGTTTCAAAACTTTTTGGAACCTCTTCTGCAGGTGTGGCCTGCTTTGTGGGTGTGGCTTGCTGGCCATATGACCAGGTGGAAGTTGTTTGGCATCATGTGACCAGATGGCAGTGGCCAAGACACTGTTACTGAATTCTTTGCCTCAATGGATGATCTACAAAAAGAAGATATAAAAATGGAAAATTATTATTTTGTTTTTAGAGGTTTTTTAGAGGTTTTATTTGCATTTGTAGGCCGCCCTTTTCCCTGAGGGGACTCAGGGCGGCTCACAGAAAACCAGGGAAGGGGGAAATACAACATTGAGACAACAACACATAATAAAATAATGAACAACATGCATACAACATTCGGGCGGGGTAGGAATCCTTATCCCCAGGCCTGACGGGCGAGCCAGTTCTTCAAGGCTGTGCGGAAGGCTTGGACGGTGGAGAGGGTACGAATCTCTACGGGGAGCTCATTCCAAAGGGTCGGGGCCACTGCTGAGAAGGCCCTCCTCCTTGTGGTTGCCAGCCGACACTGGCTGGCCGATGGAATGCGGAGGAGGCCTAATCTATGAGATCTTATAGGTCGTAGGGAGGTAATTGGCAGAAGGCGGTCTCTCAAGTATCCAGATCCACTGCCATGTAGGGCTTTATGGGTGATCAATAGCACCTTGAAGCGCATCCGGAGATCGACAGGTAGCCAGCGCAGCTCGCGGAGGATAGGTGTAATGCGGGTGAATCGGGGTGCACCCGCAATCACTCGCGCGGCTGCGTTCTGTACTTATTTTGTGCACTTACTACTTAAATAAGATTAAAATAAGTACACAAAACAATAAAAGAGCTACTTACAGAAGGTAAGTAGCTTACTACTTACTACTTGTATTTCAAAGGGAATACATATTAATTTTACACATGTTAACAGCTGCTGGAATTGTGTTTGCACAACAGTGGAGAAAACAAAGATATAAAAATGAATAAATATTAGAATATGCAGGATTGAATAAATTTACAATTAAAATCAAGAAGACTTCAAATACTTTTTCACGTCGGATTTATTTTATCAATTGCTAACTAACCGAAATAGCAATTAGAAATCTAAAAGTATGAAAGAAAACACGTGTAAGCAAAGGTCACTAAAATCTATAAGGAAATATTATTAGTACTTGATCATTATTAATGTGTAGATAACTGTGGGACATTACACACACACACACACACACACACACACACACACACACACGATAGTGCCAGGAAAACACCAAAAAATAACAATTTCTCCCCAAAAGCCTGCAGATGAAACCAGTTTTTTTCCCTAACCCTAAGAACAGGAAAGACAAAGCCACTGGAATAAAAACCATCAAGGCATTGTGGGAAATTATAAAGGTCAGTGCCAGGAAGCTCACAGAACCAGCAACCACGTCACAATTACCTAAACAACCAGGTATCACACAGAAACACACAAAATCTGGCAAAGCTGACTTGCACCAACCTGGCCTGCCCATAGAAAAGCAGCCACCTTGAGACACATAAACCATGCACCAACCTGTACACTTAAAAGCAACATATTGCATCACAAATAAAACATTTGCAAAAAGGAATAAAATTTCTTGTAATAAACATTCTATAAACAATAAATAAATAAAATTTCCCTAAAAATAATTTTAAAAAAGATATTCTACACACAATAAATTAAAACCATTAAAAATATTCTATACACAATAAATAAAATTTGAGATTCTGGAGATGTAATTCTGAGGCCGGTCATTGTGGAATGTCCTGATGAGGAGTTCGTGATGACCACGAGGCAGGAGGCATATACATTTATTAAATAAAGAAATAAATGCCCTGTGGTCTCGATGGTTTGCTTGCAGATGTTTTATTGTCATCGGTGTGGGATACCTAGCTGGGTCATGAAATGTCTGCAAGAAAACCACCAAGTTCAGGGAACACTAAAAAAAAAACTGGGATACACAGCATCACCACCAGATACATTCATAATTGGCTGACAAACACATGTAATCTTTAATGGAACTACATCTACATGGAAGGAAGGAAGCAGTGGGGTACCACAAATTCTGTCTTAGACCCAGTACTCTTCAATATCTTTATAAATGATTCAGTGGTGATAAAAGTAAGGTTTTATGCTTGGGCAAGAAAAACCAAATGTACAGGAACAGATTAGGTGAAATCTGGCTCAGCAACAGAAACTGTGAGAGAGATTTTGGAATCCTAGTGAACAATCACTTAAATATGATCCAGCAGTGTATGGCAACAGTCCAAAAGCCAATGCATTAATAGAGGGGTAGGGACAGGATCACGTGAACTATTAGTACTACTTTATAAAACCTTAGTAAAACAGAATTAAAATACTGTATCCAATTTTAGTCATATTATTAAAAATGATGGAAAGAGTGCAAAGAAGAACAAGTAAGATGATTAGAAGGCTGGAGCCTAAAACATGAAGAACAATTGCAAGAACTGGGTATGGTCAGTCTAGAGAAAAGAAGGTCTAAGGGTGGCATGATAGCAGTATTCCAGTATTTGAGGGGCTACCACAAAGAAGAGGGGATCGATCTATTTTCCAAAGCACCAGAAGACAAAACAATGGGTGGAAACTAATCAAGGAGAGAAGCAACCTGGAACTAAGGAGAATCTTTCTAACAGTGAAAACAATTAATCAGTGAATTGCCTTCAGAAGTTGTGGGTGCGCCATCATTGGAAGCTTTGAGAAGAGTCTGGACAGCCTCTTTCCTGGAATGGTATAGAGTTTCCAGCTTGAGGGGGTGGACTAGAAGACCTCTACAGTCCCTTCCAGTTCTGTTATTTGGTTATTATTCCCTGCAATTGTCTTGCCAAGATTTCAGAGGTGCTTTACTATAGCCATTACTTTTTTCCTAGAGTGGAGAATGGCTGGCCAAAAGGTACCCAAATGTTTTGTGTCTAAAATGAGATTAGAACTCACAGCCTCCCAGTTTTAAGACTATTGTATAACCATTACACCAAACTGATTCTCCAAGCACTCATTATTCTAACATAATCAATGTTAAAAGACAAATTTACTCTTGATTACTTAGAATTAAACTTATTATGCCACTGCAAGAAGTTGTTATCACACCCCAGCATATTATTTTGGGAAAGAATGTATACACATATGCATGCATTTTAGTATGAAATTCTGAGATAGACAAAACAAGTCAAAGAAGAAAATATATAAAACCCACTAAACCACACATAGGCTATACCCTAAATCACAGGTGTCAAACTCACAGCGTCAAGTTGCTGAGATGTGATACCGTGATGTTTTTCTCCTTCGCAGAGCTGAGTTGGGCATGGCCTGGGTATGATGCATCCAGCCTGGACCACCAATTTAGGACCTCCTGCCCTAAATCTTGATAATAAACAAATAAATGAAGTAAGTTAGTTTACATCAATACCTTTCATATATGTGTTCATATATTTCTGACTTTGCAAATCATCTCTCCTTCCTCAGAACAACATATGCTCCAATGCCTTTGCTGTTAAAACTGCTCATATCTCTACTTTTTAAAAAATCTCATAAACTATATCCAAGTACCTTGCACTCATTCTAGACACAGTCACTCTTCCTTTTGTATATTTGGTCTGTGACTTGATGCTTGGTCACTTTCTCTGCATGACCAAACTACAAGACATCCTTCTTTCTTATCTGTCTTTCTTTCTTATCTTTTTATACAACCCACATTCATTCATTAACCATTCCTGTCTACATCCTTTCCTGTTTCACCATGCACACATTTTCTTAGTATATTAAACTTATTGCCATTTTCCTTCTATGATACTGATTTCTCAGTTCCATATTATTGGGGATGAGCCCCCTCTTATACATAGTGTGTGCGAAGCGAAGCAGCAGCAATGCTGGCAGCAACCCACCGTTGAGTAGCAGTTCAGTTCAGTTCAGTTTATTAAATTTATATGCTGCCCTTTTCCCCCGAAGGGGACTCAGGGCGGCTCACAACTCGAACCGGGGAGGGGGATACAGACAAAAGATTTAAAACAACAACATAACAATATATAATTTAAAACTCACAACAGTCATACCATTCGAGACGGGGGCAACAGCTCTTTAGCCCCAGGCCTGTTGGAACAACCAGGTTTTGAGGGCTTTGCGGAAGGTCTGGAGGGTGGTGAGGGTTCGAATCTCTACGGGGAGTTCGTTCCAGAGGGTCGGAGCAGCCACAGAGAAGGCTCTCCTCCGGGTAGTCGCCAGTCGACACTGGCCGGCGGATGGGATTCGGAGGAGGCCTAATCTGTGGGATCTAATCGGTCTAGTGGAGGTAATTGGCAGCAGGCGGTCTCTCAAGTTCCCAGGTCCAATACCATGAAGGGCTTTATAAGTAACGACTAGCACCTTGAAGCGTATCCTGAGACCAATAGGCAGCCAGTGCAGCTCGCGGAGGATAGGTGTTACGTGGGTGAACCGAGGTACACCCACGATCGCTCGCACGGTTGCATTCTGGACAAGCTGAAGTCTCTGAATACTCTTCAAGGGCTGCCCCATGTAGAGCACATTGCAGTAGTCCAGTCTAGAGGTCACAAGGGCGCGAGTGACTGATGTGAGGGCCTCCCGGTTCAGGTAGGGACGCAACTGGTGCACCAGGCGAACCTGGGCAAATGCCCCCCTGGTCACAGCCGACAAGTGGTGTTCAAGAGTCAGCTGTGGGTCCAGGAGGACTCCCAAATTGCGAACCCTGTCTGAGGGGCGTACTGTTTGACCCCCCAGCCTGAGAGATGGAACACTTGGCCAATTAGTAGGAGGGAAACACACCAGCCACTCGGTCTTATCTGGATTGAGTACAAACTTGTTAAGCCCCATCCAGTCCCTAACAGCCTCGAGGCACTGGCACATCACGTCAACCACTTCATTGAGTTGGCACGGGGCAGACAGATACAGCTGCGTATTGTCCGCATACTGATGGTATTTTATCCCGTGCCGTTGAATGATCCCACCCAGCGGGTTCATGTAGATATTAAACAGGAGGGGGGACAGGACCGAACCCTGCGGCACCCCAGAATTCAGGGGCCTAGGGGTCGATCTCTGCCCTCCGACTAACACCGACTGTGACCTGTCCGAGAGGTAAGAGGAGAACCACCGTAGGACAGTGCCTCCCACCCCCACCTCCCGCAGTCGTCGCAGAAGGATACCATGGTCGATGGTATCGAAGGCCGCTGAGAGGTCAAGGAGCACTAGGACGGAGGCATGACCTCCATCCCTGGCTCTCCAGAGATCATCGATCAATGCAACCAAAGCGGTTTCCATGCTGTAGCCAAGCCTAAATCCCGACTGGAAGGGATCTAGATAATCGGTTTCCTCCAAGGACCGCCGGAGTTCAAAGGCTACCACTTTCTCAACAACCTTCCCCACAAAGGGGAGGTTGGAAACTGGACGATAGTTGTTTAAGACGGCTGGATCCAAAGATGGCCTCTTCAGAAGGGGTCTCACCACTGCCGCCTTTAAAGCGGGGGGGAAGAACCCCTCCTGAAGGGAGGCGGTAACAACCGCCTGGATCCAGCCCCATGTCACCTTCCTGCTGTTAGCAACCAGCCAGGAGGGGCACGGGTCCAGTACACATGTGGAGGCACTTACAGCTCCCATGGCCTTGTCCACGTCCTCAGGGGTAACAGCTTGGAAATCAATCCAGTGATGTCCTTCCAGATTCTCCCCTGGTGCCTCGGCTGGTTCTGCGCAATTGGAGTCCAGGTCCATCCAAAGCCGAGCTACTTTATCCATGAGGAATTGGACGTAATCCTCAGCTCTGCCCTGCAAAGGATCGCTTGTATCCCTCCTATTTAGGAGGGAACGGGTTATCCTGAACAGGGCGGCTGGGCGTGACTCAGCGGAAGCAATCAGAGAGGCAATGTGTCTTCTTTTAGTCGTCCTAATTGCCGGAAGATAGGCTCTGATGCTGGATGTTAAAAGTGCTCGGTCTGACTCGGACTTACTGGATCTCCATCGTTGCTCTAGGCGTCTCTTTTGGCACTTCATCTCCCAGAGTTCCTCAGTAAACCAAGGGGCCCTCCTGGATCCACTGCCTCGGATCAGCCATAAAGGCGCAATCTGGTTAAGAGCCCCTGCCGCTGCTGAATTCCAAGCAGCAACCAGAGTCTCCGCCGGACTGCGGGCGAGGGTATCAGGAACAACCCCAAGCTCCGTCTGAAAGCCCAAAGGGTCCATAAGTCACCTTGGGGTGGAACCACCTAATCGGTTCCTCCTCCCTACAGTGGGGGTTTGGTCTCCGAAAGTCAAGCCTCAGTAGGTAGTGGTCTGACCATGACAGGGGTAAGGTCTCACTACCACTCAAACCAAGATCACAACTCCACTGCTCCGAGAGGAATATGAGGTCGAGCATGTGACCCGCCGAGTGAGTCGGGCCCCGAATTACTTGGGTCAAGCCCATGGCTGTCATGGAAGCCATGAACTCCTGCGCTCCATCAGAGTGTTCACCGAGCGAAGGCAAATTGAAATCCCCCAGAACCATAAGCCTGGGAAACTCAATTGCCAGCTCAGCTACTGACTCGAGGAGCGAGGGGAGGGCTGCTGCAACGCTGTTGGGAGGCAGGTACGTTAACAGCAGGCCCACTTGACCCTTGAGGTCCAACTTCACCAGCAAGGACTCACACCCGACAAGCTCCGGAGCAGGGATCCTACGAGGTACTAGAGACTCTCGGATAACAATAGCCACACCTCCACCCCTTCTCTGGGATCGCGGCTGATGTAGCACCTGAAAACCCTCTGGGCACATCTCTACGAGGGGGACTCCTCCCTCCGGGCCCAGCCAGGTTTCAGTAATACATGCCAGGTCTGCCCTCTCGTCTAAGATTAAGTCCCGGATGAGGGGAGCCTTGTGAACTACAGACCTGGCATTTAGCGACAGCAGCCTGAGACCAGGGTCCTGATTACTTGCGCCATCTGGCCTTGGAGTGGGACTCATAGGGCCGGAAGGAGGGATCTCTGTAACGTAGCGAGCCCTCCTTCCCCGGTAATGGCCAGCAGGGTACCCCAGGGCCACTGGGGAGGTTAAGGTAACATAAGAAGATAGATGCACTGACCATTCAAGATCTTCATGCAATTTGCTCTCCTCAATTTGCTACCCAAAAGTGAGGGTATTTCAAGGATGGGTGTAGTATCAAACTGAACTTCCTTGATTTGGAACATCCAGTCCAATGTTTCCTGCAATACTTCTTTTGATCGATCACCAGATTTTTATTTTTAAAATACAGAGGTATGCATGAGTGTGTGCATGTTTCCCAATATATTGAAAAGGGATCCTCATTCCCTTACACAGTTTTATTTATATTCAGAGATTTGACATGCATATTGCTTATTTCTGGGCAAACAAATATTGTTTTAGGATTTTTACCTGCTCAGCTGACGTGGTTAATTTTTAGTTTATGATAGACTAAGATGCCTAGTTTCTTTTGAAAAATAGTACTACCATAATCATCTTATCTAGATTATTAATACTTTTGGCAGATTTACTTCACTTCCTTCAATGGGCCTTAACTACCTTATTGTTTAATGACTGCTGTAGTACAAAAGGTCATCATTTGCTAACAGCACTCACAGCAGAGAAGGAATTTCACTAGATAAAAAGCCTCCCATGGTGGACTGATATATGGCAAGATGAACATGTTATGACTGAAATATCGTTGAGATCCAATGACATAATTAGCATGTATATGCAAAATTATTACAATGTCTTACTCATTAAATCATCTGTGATTGAAATCAAAGAAATTCTTTTTTTTGTTATCATACTTAGCTATTCAGAATATCATGAAAAAAATAAATAAAATGGCCACTAGCTGTCATAGAATAATATTACTGAATTATTAACAATTTAGTGAATAAAGCTTTTGACTGAATTTTGATTTTAAAAAAATAGGGAAATTGTCACATCTTCAAATAATCCTGTACTGATTGGGATAAAGATAATAACTCAACTTCTAGCAACTCCATGGAAAACATTGGGGGTGGGGTTGGGATGACAAATACAGAACAACAGAAATTCTTTACTACTGCCTTTTTCAGGATTTTCTTTTCTTTCCTTTCCAATCTTCCCCATAGCTCTTCTCACAATGATCTCTCATCCAAATGCTGCCAAACCTGCTTAGCTTTTCTGGAAATTGCGATAGACTTTGAAAATAATTAGGGGGCAAAACTGTAGAAATAACCATCCACATGAAAAGGAATGGAAGCAAAAGCAGTTGAAATAACAGTGAAGGAATTTACGTAAGGTACAGTATGTAATAATGTTTTGATATCTTATTTCCTCCAATATTTTCTGCATATAAAAAATTCATGCTTGGAACATATTCAACAAATCTTTAATTGTTATGTGACAAATGTCCATTCTTAGCCCATGGCTACAGTTGTGCTTACCCTGACATGACCCAATAATGTCCCAAGCAATTTGTGAAACAATATTGTAGACTTTATTAAGCCTGATTTATGCTTTAAATAAAAAAGAAGGAAACCATTTAGATTCTGTAAAGAAGTATCCTTAAATGTCTTATTGGCTTTTCTGACAGAATCTTTTCAACTCATGTAAAGTCCTCCTAGAAGGCAGATTGTATTGTTTAGCAGATGGGGACATAGTTCTTTTCACAATTCAATAGATGTTCATGTTGTTTTCTTCTTCTAGACCTGTGATGGTGAACTACAAGTGGCACATGGAGTCATATTTGGTGACACACCAGCCATCAGCTCTGATTTTTCGTCCTTCTGGAGGGCCAGAGGAGGGCTTTTTTGCCCTCCCCAGGCTTCAGGAAAGCCGCTGCATGAACCCCCACATGTGCACGCAGCCTCCCTGCACATGCACCCTACAAACACATGGGCATGCAGGCCCCCGCACACTCCTCCCAGCACATGTACATGTGGCCCCCACACATGCCCCCCACCCAGTGGTGGGATTCAAATAATTTAACAACTGGTTGTCTGCCCTAATGACCAGCTGGGTAGATGGGGCTTAGTGGTCATGTGACCATGTGGGCATGGCCAATTCAACATTACTCAGATCAATGGGCACTTTGCCTTAGCTGTTACAATGTAATAAGGGTTAACCGGAGAGGCAGTTTCTGTAAGCAGGGCAATAAAGATTAAGCTAGAAACACCACCAGAATGTTTCCTTCCTGCCTTCCTTACAGGATTAACCCTATATATATAGCAATAGCAGTAGACTTATATACCGCTTCATAGGCCTTTCAGGCCTCTCTAAGCGGTTTACAGAGAGTCAGCATATTGCCCCCAACAATCTGGGTCCTCATTTTACCCACCTCGGAAGGATGGAAGGCTGAGTCAACCCTGAGCCGGTGAGATTTGAACCGCTGACCTGCTGATCTAGCAGTAGCCTGCAGTGCTGCATTTAACCACTGCGCCACCTTGGCTCTTGCAGAAAAAAAGCAGAAAATAAAGCAGAAAAAAATCAAAAGAAGATTTCTTCCAACAACCTGTTCTCCGAACCTCTTAGAAAGTTAAGAACCAGTTCTCCCGAAAAGGTGCAAACTGGCTGAATCCCACCACTGCCCCCACCCCTTGCACATGTGCAGCAGAGACCCGAAGGCCAGTTAACTGGCAGGAGGTGTGCGCACATGCATGACAGACTTGAACTGGGGTGATGGCTCGTGTGCCCATAGAGAGGGTCCTGTGTATCACCTCTGGCATGCATTGCATAGGTTCGCCATCACGGTTCTAGACTGTAATGAGTGAATAGAAACAGTAGCCAAAGAAGCAGAATTGGAGCACACTCAGACCTGCTCTATTTGTATTTTTATTTTTATTTATTATAGTTGTATGCCGCCATATTCCCGGGGGGGACTCAGGGCGGCGAACAAACACATGGGGAAGAGGGCAATGCAAAAACAAATGAGACAAACAGGATACAAAGACAAATTAAAAACTACACAACAATCAACAATTCGAGTGGGGCTGGGAACTCATCAGCCCCAGGCCTGCTGGAACAGCCAGGTCTTGACGTCTTTGCGGAAAGCCTGAAGGGTGGTGAGGGTCCGAATCTCCATGGGGAGATCATTCCAGAGGGCCGGAGCAGCCACAGAAAAGGCCCTCCCCCGGCGGGTCGATGGTCGACACTGGCTAGCTGATGGTATCCGGAGGAGGCCTAATCTGTGGGATCTGATTGGTCAAAGGGAGGTAATTGGCAGGAGGCAGTCTCTCAAGTACCCAGGTCCGATACCATGTAGGGCTTTAAAAGTAATGACTAGCACCTTGAAAAGCGTCCAGAGTCCAATAGGCAGCCAGTGCAGCTCACGGAGGATACGTGTAACGTGGGTATACCGAGGTGCACCCACAATCGCTCACGCGGCTGAATTCTGGACAAGCTGTAGTCTCCAAATGCTCTTCAAGGGCTGCCCCATGTAGAGTGCATTACAGTAGTCCAGTCTTGAGGTTACAAGGGCTTGAGTGACTGTTCTGAGGGCTTCCCGGTTGAGGTAGGGACGCAATTGGTGCACCAGGCGAACCTGGGCAAATGTCCCCCTGGTCACAGCCGACAAATGATGTTTTAAAGTCAGCTGTGGATCCAGGAGGACTCCCAAATTGCGAACCCTGTCTGAGGAGCGTATAATTTCACACCCCAGCCTGAGAGATGGAATACAAGGCCAATCTTTGGGAGGGAAAAACACAAGCCACTCGGTCTTGTCAGGATTGAGTGCAAGCTTGTTCACACCCATCCAGGCCCTAACAGCCTCCAGGCACTGACGCATCACGTCAACCGCTTCACTGAGTTGGCACGGGGCGGACAGATACAGCTGTGTATCGTCCGCATATTGGTGGTATTTTATCCCGTGCCGCCAAATGATCTCACCCAGCGGCTTCATGTAGATGTTAAACAGGAGGGGGGACAGGACCGAACCCTGCGGCACCCCATACATAAGGGGCCTAGGGGTCGACCTCTGCCCTCCAACCAACACCGACTGCGACCTGTCCGAGAGGTAGGAGGAGAACCACCGAAAAACGGTGCCTCCCACTCCCACCTCTCGCAACCGCCGCAGAAGGATACCATGGTCGATGGTATCGAAGGCCGCTGAGAGGTCAAGGAGCACTAGGATGGAGGCATGACCCCCATTCCTGGCACTCCAGAGATCATCGATCAGTGCGACCAAAGCAGTTTCGGTGCTGTAGCCAGGCCTGAAACCAGACTGGAAGTTATCCAGATAATCGGTTTCATCCAAGGACTGCCGGGCTGAGAGGCCACCACTTTCTCTACCTCTAAAAATATTCCAACTTGCATGTCATAAATGCTCCTGTGTGCTGCATTGCATATCCTAGGAATGGTTTCCTATATCATCAAGTACCTCATGCCTTAGACCGACAGTGGGACAACTGGTTTGCTGGGGCCACTGTTTGTGTGGAGAACCTTAGTGTGTATATCTGCTGTGGTGTGCTGAACAGCATTTGACTATGTGGCAATGAAAAACCATGCGCCAATGGTAATGGAAGACATTTTTATCTGACTGCCATGGAAATGGTAAGCTCCAGTGTGCTGGTGTCAAAGACTATTTGAAAATTAATTACTGAGGGACTTTGAGGGATAACAAGTGGATGGTGGCAGGTGAAAGGTCAGGTCAATATACTGTTTTCACCATTGTCTTATGGCTCCTTTCTCCTGGTTCATCCATGCAGCCATTTTGCCTTCTGAGCAAAACTTGGGCAGGAGAATCAAACAGAGGGATTTGCAAATCTACAAACTCCATGGCTAGATGGATTAGAATTGATTATAGGAGAGGAGTTTCTTACCTGAATAGGGCCTGTTTCCCACCTTATATGTGAGAGCCAGTAGGACAGTACGTAATTGAATTACCCCCATGGTTATCTGGTGCTCATTGTGAGAGCTCCTGCCAAACTAATGAGATTGGATGTGGTGGTGGGGAGGCTGGGTTCCCAAGTGAGTGAAGGGCTCCCATTTTCTGGTTATGTTGACACAGATGGATTATAATATATTTTTTTGTTATTATTTGCATTTAATTTTTCTTTTTGTACTGTTCAACATTTTTGGTTGTTTTTATGTTTTTATGATTGTTTACTATCCAGATTCACTGGTTTGAGATGATTAGCTATTCAGATTAAACAAACAAAGCAAGACAGGAGAAGGAAAGTTCCTCTGTGTTTGTGTGGCTGTATTTGTGCAGGTGAATACAGCAAGAAAGTTAACAAACTCAACCTCTTCCTGACTCCTGAAGAGAGATGACAGAGAAAAAAAATCCTCCTCCCCTTTCCTGTTCTGCTCAGCTATAATAATAATTTGACAAACTGTAATACTAACAGAGACCAAATCTGGAGCACACAGGAGCTCTCACAAGATGATCAGGTTGTCAACGAGCTTGCCTTTTTTGCAAATTACTATTAAGATACAAATTAATATTTCCATTGTACAAAATCATTTCATTAGCTTTTGGTATACATTGACATTACCAATATAGCCTAGGTGAAATACCATATTTAAAAGAAAATCAAGACAGAGAATAAGTTTATAAGAGAGGCACCTCAGCAGTCCATCCAGTTATTTGGAAGACTCCATTCCTTCAAATGCCCAATCTTTGTCAAATAGAATTGCTAAATGTTCAGAGACAAATATTAAGTGTATTTTTTCTTTTTTTCTTAAAAAAGACTACTGCGTCTCTCCATGTTGTGATAAGTCCTGCCTGAATCTCATAAATCTTTTCTAGAGTATTGATTATCCATTTGTAATGCTGCCTCTGTTATGTAAATAAAGTCCTGAAATTTCTTCCTGTGATTGTATTACCATTGTACAAACACATCTTCCATTAACCAGAATACCAAGATTTAATAGTATTCAAGTGTTATCACTTGTGTGGCATCTTTGTTCACCTACTGTTACACTTGTATAATAATTATGCAGTTTAAAATTAAATGTATGAAAGCATGCTGCTTCTTTTCTTGATCATTGAACAGAGGAGTGCTATTTTGATCAACTTCTTTGATTATTTACACCATAGGATTCCAGATCACAGTACATCTTCAATCTTCGGATCAAATTATATCTCCAGTCAATTTTTTGAATGCAGTATTTTTTTTTCTTGCTGCATTCACTCCCAGGAGATCAAATCATGACCAGATATAAAGAAATATATGTGACCATATATTTATGCAAAATCTCTGCATGTTTTCAGAATCTCATTTCTAGCTTTGTGTATGTGTGTATGTGTGGGCATAGCAAGGATAGTTCTAGAGGAAAATAAGAAAGTTTCAGCAATGCAAAGAAAGCCTGGCGAAATTACTTCTTTTGATATATAAAAAGCCCTAAATAACTGATGTAATATTTTCAAAGGTATTTTCCTTGGACAATACTAATTTGTGAACTGCAATATGGCTCCAACTGCCCTTCTAGTACAAGAATTTTTAAAAAAATTAACCTTAGAACAAAATGTATGCATCAAAGTGATGAACAGGATGAAGGAGGTGATGGAACAGTTTTTGGATGACAAGTGGCAGGCAAGCTAAATACCAGACCTCCTTATTAGATGCACCAGCAGTAATGTTGGAAGTTTGTAACACCCTGAATTCGGCAACTTTACTGTCTCAATTGGAGACCATGAAGTCTCATGATTGCATCTAGGTACTGGATGAAGTTTATGCTAGCCAGCTATATATGAGAGACACACCTCTCCCAAATGCAGAGGTGGGATATTACACAGATGGAAGTAGCTATATGCAACGGGGAGTGAGAAGAACTGGGTATGCAGTTGTTACCCTTTGGGAAGAGGTTTAGGTATCCTGCCTCCGGGAACATATCCCCAGTTGGCGAAGTTGATTACACTTACTAGAGCCTTACAGTTGGCAGAAGGGAAGGTTGTTAATATCTACACTGACATTAAATATGCTTTTGGAGCACTCCATGCACATAGGGTAATTTGGAGAGAAAGGGGGATTCTTACTGCGCAAGAGAATCCTGTAAAATATGGAAAAGAAATTAAGCAGTAACCAAGCCCTTACAAGTGCCCGTAATACATGTGAGGGGCCATTCTAAGAAAGATACCCCTAGACTGTCTACTGTTGACCTCACCCCATTCCTAAGAAGTCTGTAAGGGGTGTGCATAAATAAGTGCACCAACGTGCTGACCATCCTTGTCCTACTGTCCCCACTTATTTGTATCCATTTCCTGTACTCATAATCATGTTTATATTTATATACTGTATACTATCTTATACATGCTTGACAAAATAAATAAATAAATAAAATAAAAGGCAAAAGAAGCAGCACTATGCCCTGCGATATCAGCTTATGCCCTTCTACCTCAAGAGCCCACCCTTCAATGTGAACCACCATGCTTTACTGAAAAAGAGGTGCAAGAAGTTAAGGCTCTGAATTCTGTAAAAGGGAAAGAATGGGTGGTACAGAATGGGAGAAAACAATATTGCCAAAAGCAGCATTAAATTGCATGAGGATATACACTGAGGAGAGAGCTTTAGGAGACTTTGTGGCTTGATATCTGATTGCCCAGGATTGTGTGCAAGTGCAAGTGATGTGGTACAGAGATAGCAATAGCAATAGCAGTGGACTTATATACCGCTTCATAAGATACTTGCTGTGTATGCAAAATAATCCTAGGAATGCAAGGAAACCACCAATGGGAATGTAGATCAAAGATAATTATTCAGGAGCTATTTGGGACATGGATTTCACCAAGCTACCCCATAAGCAAGCCTTTAAATATTTGTTGGTATATGTGTTTACTTTCTCTGGCTGTGTGGAAGGTTTTCCATGCAAAACCAATAAAGCTGAGGAATTTGTGAGAGCACTACTAAAAGAAATTATTCCTAGAGTTGGCAATCTCTGGAAGATTGGGTCAGGTAATGGGCCCATTTTGCCACACAAATAGTATGAGTCAGTAATGCAACAAATGGGGATAACTTGGAAACTACACTCTGTTTACCACTCAGAGAGTAGAAGATCAGCTGAGAAAACTAATGGACTCCTCTTCAAAAGACACTTGGCCAAGATCTGTCATGAAGCACATTTGACCTGGCCCCAAACTTTGCCCATAGCTTTACTCAGATTACCAAAGAAAAGTCTAGGGAATAGTCAGATGCAAAAAAAGAATTTAGTAGCTCTGCTTTCTCCTGCTCCCTGTTGCTATGATCTTTTCTCATTAGTGGACTGATTGCTTCCTTGACCTTTTTCTTGTTTTTCATATGTTGAAAGAAACATTATTATTTTTGATATTTGTTGCAAATCTTAGGTTACCTTTCCTGACTTTGCAGATTCAGGCTGCATGCTAGTATTCTGCCTTAGTTATGTATCCCTCTTTCCATTTTTTATTAAGTCAAGGAATTGACAGGTCTATTAATGGGAGAAAATGGCAAGAAGATAATAAGCAACAGGGAGAAAGAAGAATTGCTTAACTCATTTTTTACATCTGTCTTTACACAAAGGAAAAACTAGTCCAAACTATCAAAAATATCGTAAAAAAACAGATTAGGAATACAAGTTAAAACAGGCAAGAAAATTATAAGAAAGTATCAGTCTACCCTAGATGAGTTCAAATTAGCAGGACCAGATGGGTTACATCCCTAGGTTCTGAAGGAACTGGCAGATATGGTCTCAGAACCACTGACCATATTTTTCCAAAATCCTGGAGCATCAGAGAACTACCAGTAGATTGAAAAAAAGCCAATACCATTCCCATCTTCAAAAAAGGGGAAAAAATGGATCCAGAAAACTACAGATCATCCTTACATCCTTACCTGGGATGATTCTAGAAAAGATAATCAAGCAACAAATGTGTGAACACCTAAATGCAAACAAAGTCATAGCCAAAAGCCAACATGGGTTTGTCAAAAACAGATCACGCCAGACAAATCTTATTGCATTCTTTGACAAAGTGAAAAAAAATTAGTGGACAAAAAAAATGTTGTGGATATAATTTACTTGAACTTCAGTAAGGCATTTGATAAAGTAGACCACAATCTACTACTTGATAAGATAGAAAAATGTAGCTTAGGCAGCATCACCACCAGATCGATTTGTAACTGGCTGACCAATTGCACTCAACATGTAGTCCTCAATGGAACTACATCTACATGGAGGGAAATATGCAACAGGGACCCCAAGGCTCTGACTTAGGCTCAGTATTCTTCAATATCTTCATAAATAATCTAGATGAGGGAATAGTTGGAGAACTCATCAAATTTGCAAATGACACCAGAAAATAGGTTTAAGATACAGAAGGATCTTTATAATCCCTTGGTAAGGCGACACTTGGAATATTACATCTAGTTTTGATCGCCAGAATGTAAAAAAGATGTTGAAACTGAAGAAAGAGTGCAAAGAAGAGCAACAAAGATTATTAGGGGACTGGAGGCTAAGACATAAAGAATGGTTGCTGGGATTGGGTATGTCTAGTTTAAATAAAAGAAGGACAGAATGACATGATAAAGAATGTAGGATTCAGGATATAGAAACTGCATGTTATTTTCAAGATGATCTATCTTCATTTGCAGTTTTCCACAATCACCTTATCAATTAGGACATGATTTTTATTTGTTCCTCTGCTGCTTGAGCAATTTTTTTCCTGCACTAATGAAAGAATTCGTTTTTAATTAGGTGCTACTGACTGCATCAGCTAAGACACTAGTTAGCAATTTGAAAGTTGTTGGTAAGCAGGTAATTGGTGTATAGTTTCCTGGTGCTGCCCCTTTTGCTGCTTTCATTATCAGATCAGTTAGCCAGTTTCTTCATACTCTGCAGTATGTTGTTAAACTGCTTGGCAATGAAGATTCGGCTCCAGCTAGACAGACATGGGGGATGTGAGCTAAGATAAGGGATTTATTCTTAAATATGACAATAAAATGAAGTTGCTAACTGATTGAATATGATAATGGAAAGATAATTAAATAAAGATCAAAATACATGGAATATGGACAAATATGAAACTGATATGGGGAGATTGTAAAGCAGATATTTGTAATTCACTTTTTTACATACTAATTAAACTGAGTTGCTAATTGATTGAATATGACAATAGAAGGACAATTAAGTATGGATTAAAATATATGACATATGGACATATACAGAACCTTTGATGAATAAAGTGAGTTGTGTACTGTTTGTTATTCTATATAGTAGATTAAGGGAATTGTAATGAACATTAAACAGTAAGGATTGCCATTTACAGACAATTAAGGGTAATCTAATCCAAGATATGGAAAAATGGAGAGGGAACATGAAATATACTTATAAAGGGAAACTATTGAGATTTAAAGGCAGAATCACAAATTTGGGGGCATATAAGGATGTATAATTATATAAATATAGCAGTAGCAATAGCAATAGCAGTAGACTTATATACCGCTTCATAGGCCTTTCAGGCCTCTCTAAGCGGTTTACAGAGAGTCAGCATATTGCCCCCAACAATCTGGGTCCTCATTTTACCCACCTCGGAAGGATGGAAGGCTGAGTCAACCCTGAGCCGGTGAGATTTGAACCGCTGACCTGCTGATCTAGCAGTAGCCTGCAGTGCTGCATTTAACCACTGCGCCACCTTGACTCTTATATGTAAGTCATCATATATAAATATGATGAGAATAGCTTGGAATTGTAACCAAGTCTACATCTCATCCAAAAATAGGCTGGGGGGGAGAGTGTTTAAAAGCACAACAACTATATATGTATACTTTTTTCTTCTTTTTTTAAAAAAGGAGGAAGATATATGTCAAATTAAATATGTATATGAAGAGTGTGAAGTAGAGAAGAGAGGTAAGGGAAGAAGAGAGGGGTAGGAGAGAGGGCAGGGGGTGAAGACGAGGAGAGAAAGGAGGAGTGGAAAGGGGAGAGAGTTGAAGGAGAGAGGAAGGAGAAATAGAGAAGAGGACAGAGGGAAGAAAGGAGGTAAGGAATGGGAGAAGAGAGGAGAAGAAAGTGATAGATAAGGTACAAATATGGTGTATGGAGAGCAGAAGAGCCAATAATTGTTTTTGGGAGTTGATGGTAAGGTGAATTGATGTAAACATTTAATAATACAATGTGATGTTGGCTATGTAATAGTATACATGTATTGTTATGAAAATGGAAAAATAAAAAAATAAGATTCTAAACTGCTTGGCAATGATCCGATCATTTTCATCTGGTGCTGACCAGTTCTTGATCTTCCTTGCTGTTTTCTCATCCATTTCTACTGTTATTATAACTGTTTTCATTTCAGCTTTTTATTATTATTATTATCCACCTCCTTTAGCCAAGCTACATTTTTGTATTTCTTTGGATTATCTCATATCTGGACTCTATTTCTTCTTTGTTGGATATTGACTGGTTCATTGCAATCTTTCCATTGGTGGATGCATAAAAACATTTTTTATTTGAATGGAATTGGAAATTCTGCTTATAATGTGCAATTCAGCCTCATATCTATTTACTTTCTTGACTATTAATAGCCAAATCTGGCCCTAGGTTCTGCCTCAGTTTATCTTCCCAAATAAATAATCGAGTTTGACAGTGGTGGGCTCCAATTTTTTTAACAACCAGCTCTCTGCCCTAATGATTGACTGGGTAGGTGCGGCTGGATAGGCATGGCTAGATAGGCATGTGACTGAGTGGGCATGGCCAGCTCTACATCATTTGTGTGGGTGGTACCTGTAAGGGACAGGCAGGGTTGGGGAGGAAATCCAGGGGTCTCAGGTGGTGGGGGGGTGGGGGAGCAAAGAAAGATCCAACCTGCTTGTGTGTATGTGCATGGCCTGAAAACATCCTAAAAAATGGCCTGCTTGGGGGCATTTGGGGCACATTTTCAGGCTGGTTTGGGGGCCATTTTTTGTTCCCAAATAGCCAAAAATGGCCTGAAAACTGTCTGGAAAATTATCTGTTTTCTAGGAATTTTTGGATCATTTTCAGAATGTTTTCAGGACATTTTCATGGGACTTTGCGAGTCAATTTTGTGCCAATTTCAGGCCTTTTGGGGACCATTTTCAGGGAATTTTTGAGCCAGTTTTACCTGGAAAAATGGCCTTTAAATGGCCTGAAAAACAGCCTGAAATGGTTCAAAAGTGGCCTAGCTTTTGGGGTTTTTCAGGTTATTTTCAGGCTGTTTTTCTGGCCTGAAAACAGCCCCAAAATGGCCTGAAAACAGCTTGAAAATGGCCTGAAAAATGGGTGGGGATGGGGCCAGCCAGTTGCCAAATTTTCCAGTTCTCCAAACCATGCAGAATCGGAACAACTGGTTCAGGGGAACCGGTCCAAACTGTCAGTAGCCCACCTATGGAGTTGGAAGATAGTTTTAAAGCAGTGTATTAAGGTATCCTGATAAAGTGGGATCTCCCTATGAAAAAGGAGAAACTCAAGCCCCATGTTTCATTTCTTTTTATAGTTACACAACAAAGAAAATGCAAGAGGAGAGTTGATTGGATAGCGCAAAAGTACTCTCCCCTTTGCATAGGAATTTGGTTACATGCAGTTAAGTATGTTGCATATTTGCATCCCATAATATCACACATGTTCATTAAAATGAGGTCTGATAGAAGGGGTCTAAATTGTAAGAAAAAATATTGTTTGGAGTTCACAAAAGAGATAAAGCAGACCCTAATTTTTCTTTCTTTTTTCAATTTGAAGCTAGTCTCCAGCCTATTTATCCATTTAGGATAAGGTGACCAGATTTTCAGATTGGTAAAGAGGGACACCATTGACCGGGGATGGGGGGGGGGCTTGATTAAAAATTTTATATTTTGTCAAAAGGTCACACAAGGCGATTACATGACCCCAGGACACTGAAACCATCATAAATATGAATCTGTTGCCAAACATCAAAATTTTGATCACGTAACCATGAGGATGGTGCAACAGTCGCTAAGTGTGAAAAATGGTCACTAAGTGTGAAAAATGGTCACTTTTCTCAATGCCATTGTAACTTTGGTCACTAAATGAACTGTTTGAAAGCTAAAGCTAGCTTGCATTATAATGCCTTATGCTAGCTTACATTTTCAAGAGAGAGAAGCTAAACTCCTTATCAGAATTGAAATAGAAATGAATAGAGTAGAGTAGAGTAGAGTAGAGTAGAGTAGAGTAGAGTGTAGTGTAGTGTAGTGTAGTGTAGAGTAGAGTAGAGTAGAGTAGAGTAGAGTAGAGTAGAGTAGAGTAGAGTAGAGTAGAATAGAGTAGAGTAGAGTAGAGTAGAATAGTTTATTAGCCAAGTGTGATTGGACACACAAGGAATTTGTCTTTAGTGAATATGCTCTCAGTGTACATAAAGAAAAATAAAATAGAATACATTCATCAAGAATCATAAGCTACAACACTTAGTGATAGTCTCTCTCTCTCTCTCTCACACACACACACAAACACACACACACATTCCTCTGGATTCACTGGGATGTTTATAAAATCCCCCCTCCTGTGCACAGACTCCTTCAGCCTCTTTATCTCTCTCTCTCTCTCTCTCTCCCCCCTCCTCTGGATTCACTGGGATGTGTATAAAATCTCCCCTCTTGTGCACACACTCCTTCAGCCTCTTTCTTTCTTTCTCTCTCTCTCTCTCCCCCCTCCTCTGGATTCACTGGGATGTGTATAAAATCTCCCCTCTTGTGCACACACTCCTTCAGCCTCTTTCTCTCTGTCTCTCTCTCCCTCCCTCCCTCTCTCTCTCTTTCTCTCTCTCTCCCCCCCTCCTCTGGATTCACTGGGATGTGTATAAAATCCCCCCTCCTGTGCACACACTCCTTCAGCCTCTTTCTTTCTTTCTTTCTCTCTCTCTCTCTCTCTCTCTCTCCCTCCCTCCCTCCCTCCCTCCTCTGGATTCACTGGGATGTATATAAAATCCCCCACCTGTGCACACACTCCTTCAGCCTCTTTCTCTCTCCCCCCCTCCTCTGGATTCAATGGGACGTGTATAAAATCCCCCTTCTGTGGACACACTCCTTCAGCCCCCCCTCTCTCCCCTCCTCTGGATTCAATGGGATGTGTATAAAATCCCCCCTCCTGTGCACACACTCCTTCAGCCTTTTTCTCTCTCTCTTCCCCTCCTCTGGATTCACTGGGACATGTATAAAATCCCCACTCCTGTGCACACACTCCTTCAGTCTCTTTCTCCCCTCTTTCTGGATTCGCTCCGAAGTTTTTAAAATTACCTCTTCTGTATAGAGACCAGGTTATCAGCCACGTGAGACATATGCTGTGTTTCTATGGCACAGTAATCCCCTCCCCAAACAACAGGCAATGCCAATTTAGAAGCCCTGAGCAGCTGAGGTGAAGCAGCAGTCCGGGGGGGAGGGGGGGCTGAGCTTGGACAGCCTCAGAGACATCCCACCAGCTCCGAGAGAGAGAGAAAGAGAGAAAGAGAGAGGGGGAAGGAGGGGCTGCTCAAAGCAACAGAACAAGAAAAAAATCCGTGAGGGAAGCCTGCGATCTCCACATGGAGTAAAGTCTTCTCCTCCCTCAGCCATTGGCAACAGCTCCCAAGGACGCGTGGGCGGGAATGCGCTCGGCTCAAAGAAGAATATACGCTCCCAGTTGCTAGGAGAGCCTCAAGGCGGCTGGAGGCTTTTTCGTAACTTTAAAAAAAAATGGGACTTTTTAAAAAAAACCCGGGACGCGGGACAAATTGTTCAAAAGAGGGACTGTCCCGCTGAAACCAGGACATCTGGTCACCTTAATTTAGGAATATTAAAGGCTAATAAACCTGAACATTATTTTAAAAGAGAAAAATAAATCAAATTAAAATACAAAGTAACTATGTTAGTTAGCAACTTACAAAATCCATATCATGTGCCCCTCACTATTCATGTTACTTGCTATTTTATTATTTGCAGTGCTTCCTTGCTTCTAGGTGGTATTTCTTGATAAGATATTATTTTATGTTCTTGTTCTTCAGGTTTTTTCCCCATTTGCTCTATCCTTGCTTACATCTGATCTTATCTTGCTAATCTTATTTTACAGCGTGGTGTTCCATTTTGGTGGTACATTGTTTGGCTTTTTCTCTTTGTTGATTTTGTATCCCAGGTATTCAGTTATCACTGACGCTGTGCTGCACATTAATTAATTTGTGTCTTGCAGTGAGCTGGTGCTTATATTTGATATTATGGTATTGGCATGTTTTAATATTTGTGTCAGCTGTTTCTTTGAAACAAGATTCTCTGCAGGCAAACTTATTCTGTTATTTTTGTGTTGTTCTTGATGCTCAATTATAGTTTGTTTCAATTATTCACTTTTTGTTATAGGGCATTGCTCTTTTTGAGGAGGAGGAGGAAAGGTTGCCTTTTGTAAGTTTTGCAAGTGAAAATGAAACAATATCTCTGGTGTCTTCCTGTATTGCTGTCTTCTTGCCTTTGCAGACTGGTCTGTTTCTAGCAAAACTTTGCCTTTGCAGTTCTTCCATTTCTCTTTTGTGAATACTTTATTTTGTGTAACAATTCAATATTGGTCTGCTGGTCTCTGTTGTTCCTGATTTTGGATTTTGTTCTTTCCTGATATATCCTCTTTTTGTTGGTCTTGATTTCTAATAACTGATCATTATTTTTTTCTTTTCAATCTCTGCATATTGGCAATGGATAAACATCCTTTCTTAGAGTAGTTCTGCAGCTACTAGTCCTGGTTGCTCAGTCAACAGTCCTGAGCCCTGTAGTCCTTTTGTCACCAGAAAGTTAAAAACGTTAAGCATTGAAAATTAAAACATTAAAATCAATAAGAAAACTGGATTAAAGGACCAGTGTATGAATGGGCCGGAGGGATTTTCTCCTAATCTACTAGCCTTCTCCAGAATAAAATGATCCGTTAGGGCCCAGAAACTAACACGCAGAATCAGATTTTCAGCTTCTTTTGGAAAGCCATGAGGATGAATCTCACCTTGAGAGGCAAGGGCAATGGCTCTTCTGGACCCGGCCACTTGCAATTCTTTGACAGGTGGAGTTCACAGTATACCTCTTCTGCTGGAAGAAGTGGGACTGGCCAGTTCCACTGGGATGAAATAGTTCCTCAGTTAGCCTGGACCCTTGCCATAAAGGACTTTAAAGGTAATAACTAACACTTTGAATTGGACCCAGAAGCAAACTGGTAACCAGTGTAGTTCACACATCAGTGGTATTACATGGGCCATCATAGGAATTTCTAAGAATATTTGTACTGTTGCATTTTGTGCCAGCTGTAGCTTGTAAATACTCTTCAAAGGTAGACCATATTGCAATAGTCTGAGTGCAAGATAACCTGGCCATGAGTGATTGAACACAGGCATCACCATCTAGGAAAGGCTATCTGATCAAATGACTACCAGAGAATGGCTAATCATATAAAAACATTGCTATGGTAGTTTTCCCTTTATATTTTGATTAAAATAAAAATTAAAAATCTGAATAATATAAGAATACCATTCTTATATGTTGATTAAAATGAGTATTAGTAGACAGTAGACAGCTCAGCAGTACCATGTTGAGGGCTCTGATTGTATACACACTTTCATGCTTTTAAAAATAAAAAATGCCCCTCCACACAGTGTCTCCTTGACTCCAGGTCAGGCTCATCTTCCTCTGCAGATTCAGGCTTCACCATCTAGGAAAGGCTATCTGATCAAATGACTACCAGAGAATGGCTAATCATATAAAAACATTGCTATGGTAGTTTTCCCTTTATATTTTGATTAAAATAAAAATTAAAAATCTGAATAATATAAGAATACCATTCTTATATGTTGATTAAAATGAGTATTAGTAGACAGTAGACAGCTCAGCAGTACCATGTTGAGGGCTCTGATTGTATACACACTTTCATGCTTTTAAAAATAAAAAATGCCCCTCCACACAGTGTCTCCTTGACTCCAGGTCAGGCTCATCTTCCTCTGCAGATTCAGGCTTCACCATCTAGGAAAGGCTATCTGATCAAATGACTACCAGAGAATGGCTAATCATATAAAAACATTGCTATGGTAGTTTTCCCTTTATATTTTGATTAAAATAAAAATTAAAAATCTGAATAATATAAGAATACCATTCTTATATGTTGATTAAAATGAGTATTAGTAGACAGTAGACAGCTCAGCAGTACCATGTTGAGGGCTCTGATTGTATACACACTTTCATGCTTTTAAAAATAAAACTATAGTCAGTCATTTTATTTCAGGCAATGATAACAAAAGATATCAAAAAACCCACATCTAATTCATTGGAATTTGGGGGGGGGGTATCAATTTAGCCTCTATAACATAGAAATTTACTGGAATAAAATATGACAGTGCAAATAATTTTACAATCAAGATTTGTAAGTGAAGACTGGCTGACAACTACAGTTATTAATGTTCATTAGTATAGCAAAAAGCAGAAAAGATAAGTAATAACTTTGAGATTTGATTGCCCTCTCCTACAAAGCAGATATGATTCCTCTGCGTGGATCTTTTGACTATTTATTACAGTAATCCTGTGCCAGTTCAGTGACTTCTGGCATCAGCACTCTGAATTTCTATCAACTATAAAACACTGCAGTTGACAGTATAACCCCAACCACATTTAATCAACACAAAATGCCATTGGTTTCCAAACTATCTATACCCAGGGTTACAACTCCTGCTTTTAGAATGCCGTATTACTTAAAACATGGATGACATTTATTATTTATAGACGATAAAATTGAAAGTGAAGCCTCGGGAAACACATTCTAAATGCATTTAGAAGAAATGGGTTTTAGGTAAATCATGTAGGACTTATTTCTGAGTTGGGATGCTTAGAAGTAAACTAAATATCTATTCCTGGAAGTTGGCTGAAAGTCTATGTAATTTGCATAATGAAAATTCTGCTACAGTCTATAATATTAAACACAAACATGTGCCATTAATGTATGAAGTAGGAATAGCTGACAACATGTATAACTCAATGATTCAGGTAAGCATATTTTCAGCTAGTCTTTTGCAAATTAGGTGGCACGTGATTTTAACTTCTTGGGAAAGAACAGTAGGGGGATCATGTTCCTCCAAGCAAGAAAAAAAGCAATCAAGAAAAAAAATGAGACATCCAGGAAGCTTCAAACGTTGGCAACAACGCACAACACTCCATGAATTCAGCGTTTGTTCCTGACAAATGCCCCTCCACACAGTGTCTCCTTGACTCCAGGTCAGGCTCATCTTCCTCTGCAGATTCAGGCTCCAGCAGAAGCATGAAGAATTCTTAATAAAATTACACACATACACACACACAGACATACAGACATGTAATCTGCATGATTGCATATTGGGTGCTTGGCAACTGGCTCACAACTGTAATGGTTTCAGCTGCCATTTGTGACCTTCCCTATCAGCTTTCCATATGCAAAATCCAAGGGGAAAGCAGCAAGAGCAAATCATTCTTGCTGCTGCTGCTTTTTTGCCAACCCATCCACCTGCAGCACCAGTGGTGGGTTTCAAAAATTGTTGGAACCTACTCTGTGGGTGTGGCCTCCTTTGTGGGCATGGCTTGCCACCCATGTGACGGGGTATGAAATTATGAATTAGTACTTAGTCGGTCCAAGTAGCTATTCAGAAACTCTGGCATTGAAGCATGCAAGTCTTAAAGCTGTCAAGTTACAAGATCCTTGCCAGTGGTGGGTTTCAAAAAATTTTGGAACCTCTTCTGTAGGTGTGGCCTGCTTTCCGGGTCCACTGGTGGAACCTCTTCTAACCAGTTCGGTAGATTTGACTGCAATAGCCTCGTAAGTCCTCGGACTTACGAGTGACAGCTCGGCAGCAGCCAGGCGCGTCTTAGCCAATCAGACGCGCCTGCAAGTTGCCGGGCTGTCATACGCAAGGCTATTGGCTCGTCCGTCTGACAGCTCCATATAAAAGGCTGTCAGACGGAGGAGAGGTGCCGGTCTACTTACAGTTACTGTTCTTGCCTGTAATAAAGAGTTCTTGAAGGTTACCTCAGACGCCTCTTCGTATTTGTACTGCCGCCGATCTAACACTGGCAACGAGCAGTGGGATCACCGGCTCTGAGCACGACCTAGAGGGCAAGCAACGATCGTGTTAGGCGCGTAGACCGGACAAGAAAACCGCACCTCAAATTGCCTCAGCCACCTCACCACCTCAGCCGCAAACCGTTATGGCCGGCATGCCAGCCTTCGCTCCGTTCGGAGCTGCCGGAGAGTCTTGGGCTGCATTTTTAGAAAGATTTGAATGCTTTCTCATTGCCAACAACCGGCAAGGCTACTCTCAGGCCAGAAAGTGCGGGTTTTTCTTAACCGCCTGCGGTCCTGAGATGTTCGCAACGGCCCGCTCATTCGCTGCCCCTAGGGCTGTATATGATCTGACCTGGGAAGAACTAACTGAGGGGCTCCAAGCTTACTATGCCCCAACCCCATATCAGATTGCCCGCCGTTTCGCCTACCGCAGGCGAGTGCAGAAGCCATACGAATCGGTGAATCAATTCTTGCAGGCTCTGCGAGTCGCTGCGGCGCAATGTGACTTCCGCGACTTGGAAGACAACCTAGCGGAGCAATTTGTGTGCGGCCTCAAGGATATATTCCTGAGGCGCCGGCTCCTTGGGAAGCCTAAAGTCACCCTAGTCTACGCCATTGATGAAGCCAGGGCCACTGAACTCCTCAGTAGAGATCGACCGTTATCTACCTTAAGCGTCCGCTTCCTCTCTTATGCCTGCCTTGCCAGCCTTACCAGGGCCTGCCCCCGCACCACCACAACCGTCTACATATATTACTAACTTGATAGATGAGCTGGCACCCTTACCTGAACAATTCTACACCGACCAGGTGGATCGCCTACGGGCCACCCCTCGCCGGCCTCAACAACAGCAGCCGGTGCTGATCCGTGCTCCTGCGGCCTCTCCTGCTTGCCTCGGCTGCGGAGGCTCTCACTCCTGCCCTTTCAAGACCGCCATCTGCCGCCGATGCGGCAAGAAGGGTCACTTGGCGCAGGTCTGCCAGGCTGCCCTGCCTCCTCTCTCACCGGCCGAACAACCTCCAGTCTACGGTCCTCCTCCTAAGAATCAACTGGCCAGACGCCAGCAGCCACACCGTGAAGACTGCTATGCCCTGACCAAGAATGTGCCTGCCACCCCTGCGGTGTCCATCAACCTGGCCTCAGCGGGTACGCAGAAGATCACCATTACAGTCACCATTGAGGGCTCCCCCTGCTTGATGGAGGTTGATTCTGGCTCCTCCCGCTCCCTCCTCTCCTGGGCTACTTTCACAAAACTTTGCCCCCATGTGTCCAAGTCCCAGCTTTCTCCAGTGGATGCCATCTTAAAGGACTACCAGGGGTCTAATATTACCACCCTGGGGTGCTATGGGGTGCGGGTTTCCTATGGGAGCCAGTGTGCAGTCCTCCCAGCCCTCATTGTTTTAAAACCTCTTCCCTCAATTCTGGGCCTTGATTGGTTCTCTCCTTTAGAGTTATCCCTGACAGGAGTGCACAATGTGGTGGACACGCCCCCTGATGTAGCAGCAGTCCTCAAGGACTATGCTGACATTTTTAATGGGCAGCTTGGCCAATACAAGGGCATCCCTATCTCCCTTAACTTGGACCCCCAGGGTTGCCCCCATCAGGCTGAAGGCCCGCAGGGTACCTTTTGCCTTGAGGCCAAAGGTTGACGCTGAGCTCGATAAGCTCTTGGTGCAGGGAGTGCTGGAGCCCGTTGACCATTCACGCTGGGAGACCCCCATAGTCATCCCCATGAAGGCTGACGGGTCCATCAGGATCTGCGCCGACTACAAGTCGACGATCAACCTTGGCCTCCAGGCAAACCCCTATCCAGTCCCTATCGTGCAGCATCTGCTCCACTCCTTGGGTCAGGGCTACATTTTCTCTAAACTGGATATGGCACAGGCCTACCAGCAGCTCCCTGTGGATGACGATGCGGCGGCTGCCCAAACCATCGTCACCCACCGGGGGGCTTTCCACTGTCGCCGCCTCCAATTCGGCGTATCTGTTGCCCGGGGATCTCCATGGGCTCCCTGGCGTCGTCCCCTACTTCGATGACGTCCTGATCGCTGCTAGCAGCCACTCAGACCTCATCGAAGTCTTAAGGAAGGTCCTCGACCGTTTTAGGGGGCGCGGGATTAAAACTGAAGTGCAGCAAATGCTCCTTTGCTGTGCCCCAAGTGGAATTCTTGATTGACGCCCAGGGAATCCACCCCACCCCTTCCAAAATTGCCACCATAAGGAACGCACCACCCCCCAACCACTAAGGCACAGCTCCAAGCGTCTCTCGGCCTTTTAAATTTTTACACGCCATTTATTCCTCACAAAGCATCACTAGCCGAGCCGCTGCATTGGTTGCTCGACCGATCCGCGGTCTGGCACTGGGGCAGCCACGAAGCGCATGCGTTCGTGGCTGTCAAATCCCTGCTGACGTCAGAGGCAGTCTTAGTCCAATACAGTGACAAGCTGCCCCTGACTTTGGCCTGTGACGCCTCCCCTGTGGGTTTGGGGGTGGTTCTGAGCCACGTCTTCCCCAACGACTCAGAAGCCCCTATAGCTTTTTACTCCCGGACACTTTCCTCCACCAAGAGGAACTACAGCCAGATTGACAAGGAGGCTCTGTCTGCGGTGTCTGGGGTTAAAAAGTTCCACAACTATCTCTATGGTCGGCACTTTACACTATACACCGACCACAAGCCTCTCCTTGGGCTTCTGGCTGGCGATAGGCCGACCCCCCCATCCTCTCCTCTAGGATGACCCGCTGGACAAAGTTCCTGGCTGCGTACTCCTATGCCCTATGCTACTGTCTGGGCAAGCACCTAGGGCATGCCGATGCCCTTAGTCACTGCCCCCTTCCTTGCGAGGACCCCCAGCCAGTCCCCTGCCTCTCGGTCCTCTCCATCGCCGAGCTGGACCTGCCCCTGACTTCCACTGACGTGGCCTCCCACTCTCAAGCTGACCCTGTCCTTTCTCAAGTCATTGCATGGGTCCTGAGAGGTTGGCCTACATAGGCTGTCCGCCCAGACTGCCGGGCCTTCAAGTCCCGCCAGCTGGAACTCTCCCTCCAATCCGGCTGCCTCCTCTGGGGCGACCGTGTGGTCATCCCATCGGTCCTCCGTAACCAAGTCCTACAGCGGCTCCATGCCGATCACCCCGGGGTTGCACGCATGAAGGCGCTGGCCCGCAGCTACGTGTGGTGGCCCGGCCTGGACTCCGAGATCGAGGCCTGGGTCTCCCGCTGCATCCCATGCCAGGAATCCTGCCCATCTCCCCCCCTCCCCCTCCCGGGAGTGGGAGATGCCCCGGGGCCCTGGTCCCACATTCACCTAGACTTTGCAGGCCCCTTCCACAGCCAGGTATTCTTGGTGGCTGTAGATGCTTACTCTCGCTGGGTAGAGCTAGTCTTAATGCACTCCACCACAGCCAAGAGCACAGTGTGGGCCCTGCAACGGTTGTTTGCTACCCATGGGTTGCCGGACACACTTGTGTCCGACAACGGCCCGCAATTTACATCTGCTGCCTTCCAAACATTCCTGGCTGCCCAAGGGATCCGCCATGTGCCAGTCACCCCTTACCATCCGGCCAGCAATGGCCGGGCAGAAAGGGCGGTCCGATCGGCCAAGGAGGCTTTGGGCCGCATGAACCAAGGTGACTGGCAGGCAAGGGTGGACGCTTACTTAATGGCATGGCACTCCACACCTTGCCCCATAACACGGCAAAGCCCCGCAGAGCTGCTGATGGGTCGTCGCCTGCGGACCACCCTGGATAGACTACACCCCGTCTATTCAGGAATTCAGCCTGGCAACCTGGGGTCTCTCTCCTGTTCTTTCCTCCCCGGGGACACTGTTTGGGCTCGCAATTATTCTGGGGATCCTCGGTGGGTGCCTGCCACCATCACCGAGGTAACAGGACCCGTATCCTACAGGGCCAGAATATCCGATGGCACCGTGTGGTGGCGGCACCTGGATCAATTGAGGAGCCGCCACAACCACGAAGATCCAGCTCAAACCGTCCCGCAGAGGCCAGCCACCGACGCCTCGCAGCCGGCCCCAGTTCCGCAACAGTGGACGCAAACAGACGATCCAATGACCTTCTCCCATTCATGCCAGCCTGCCCGGGCCTCCGGGTCGCATCAACCCTTGGTTGGCCTTTCCTCCGCCTCTCCATCCAAGCCTGCAATAAACGCTCCCAACTTGTTAGGCCTCCTTAGGCCCTCTCTTCCCCAGCCCCAGGCCGCCTACCGGCCTATTCCAAATCCACCACCATCCTCGACCGCGCCCTCTTTGCCCAGCCTACCTCCTCCTTGGGTGCCGCCTTCCCAACCAGGCCGCTCTTCTGACATCACCCGGAGCTCCCCCCCCCACAGGGAAGAGCTCTTACAGGGACATCCTCTCCAGTCGACTCCAGTCGATGCCTGCAGTCCAACTGAGGCGTTCAGGGTGTGTCCGCCGTCCCCCCGCCTACTTACGCGACTATGCCTGCGCCATTTCTGACGCATGCGCATCGCTGGGGGGGAAGGAGTGCAATAGCCTCGTAAGTCCTCGGACTTACGAATGACAGCTCGGCAGCAGCCAGGCGCGTCTTAGCCAATCAGACGCGCCTGCAAGTTGCCAGGCTGTCATATGCAAGGCTATTGGCTCGTCCGTCTGACAGCTCCATATAAAAGGCTGTCAGACGGAGGAGAGGTGCCGGTCTACTTACAGTTACTGTTCTTGCCTGTAATAAAGAGTTCTTGAAGGTTACCTCAGACGCCTCTTCGTATTTGTACTGCCGCCGATCTAACATTGACGAACCGGTTCTACCGAATAGGTGCGAACTGGTAGGAACCCACCTCTGTGCAGCACCTACCAGCTTCCCATCTATGGCACCTGCCCACCCCCATCAATAACTCTCATTTGTAGCTGTCTCCCACCTCTTTCCACCACTGAGATTGCTGTTGCTTAGTAATGAGATTACATTATGTCCTGTTTTATGATGTCATTTAGCAGTCAAAACTCCTGTCCCAATTGTCATTGTAACCTGGTATTTGCCCTAACTGTCCATTTTCAGTCATCCACTTTTTAACCTCCAAGGCTGAAATAGGTAATGGGCAAAATAGAAAGTTTGTAGGAGGCAAAGTAACACCTGAGACTTTTTTTAAATGAATAAAATATGTATTTGTGTGTATAGATGGATGAAAAGAATTTCCTTTCTAGAAGAGGGGATAAAAAATGATTATGTGGCAGTGTCCTCAATGAAATGGGTTATCTGGATGCCTTCCAGTTGGATTTCAGGCCTGGTCATGGGACAAAAATAGCCCTGGTTGCACTGGGTGATAACCTCTTGTGAAAGCAGCATAGGGGTATTGAATCCCTCCTTCTTCTCCTTGATCTCTCAGTGGCCTGGAAAGGGAAGGTGAAAACTGGATGAAAATGATTCAGGCAATTGGGATCTAGATATTTTATTTAAGGAGAGAGTAAACCTGGATCTCCTTAATGGTTTGGGGAATATCCCCTCCTGCTGTGATGAATTTATTATTGCCCGAACATACCTGGTCATTGTCTGCTAGATTTTCACCAGCAAGGAGGATAAGGCTGGTTTCAATAGACAGGTAGTTGCATTGACAGGATAGAGAACCTGTCAACTTCACCTAGTTGAACAGGATCAAACTGTTCCCAGATAATTGGATAGAACCATTCCATAAGCAACCCTGAAGGACCTACTTTTAATATGTAATATTTGTTTTTGCTTGTATTCTCCATTTTGAGTACCAATATCATGCCTCACTATTTCATACTGCATTGCTGCATATCAATTCTCCATTGAAAGAGCAGAAACAGTTTTGTTTCATGCCATTTCATGCCAGACCTAATGGTCAGCAGTTACTTAAAGTGCTAATCTTTCATTATATTGTGACTAATAATTACTACCTAGCATGTAAATGATACCATGAAACATTTTAATAAAATCAACATACCAGCAATGTTCTTTTTAAAGAACATAGTGTGTATTTGACAAACATTTTAATCTTTTAACTCTCATAGAAAACATATTTCAAATCTTCACAATTTTAATCTCATTTCCCCCATACCCATCTTTTCCAGGATAAGATAGCCTGCAATTAGTTTGTTCTTTCTAGTAGATCAATTTATCTATATTCTTCTCATGCTGTAAACATAATGTTCTGTTCAATGTCATTGACTGCAATCTTCAATTTAATTATACATCTGTACACTGTATTCTTTGAAAACTGCTTCCAGGAACTATCCTATGGATCAATTTGATTTTTTATCATGTGCACATTAATTCAAAAGTAAATACAGCTGCATAGAAGAATTTAGTTCCAAAAATAAAGATGTGAAAAATTTTAAACTTGAAGCCTACATTTCTGGTTATATCCCACTGTGCCTAATTATTATGCAAAGATATGCAAATTTAAGCATTTTTAATCTATTTAAACGTTCAAAACCTAGTATAGCCTGTTATCTTGGTCAGTTGATTCACTTACAAATTTTGGGGATAATTAGGTTAGTCTGTCTATTCAAGTTTATCTTGTCTTGCTTTGGAATTTGTAGTATTTTTATTAATTCTGAAACATCTGTCAAGAGTTCAGTGAAGAAAGCATAACCAAAGAGTTTTTAATTCTCCTAGGCTTCATTTCCGCATCTAGCACCTATAAGAAAGTTTATTTTCTTCTGGGACTGACTTCTCAGTTTCCAAGGCTGCCATCTTCCCTCCTCCAACTTCTTCACATTTCTTTAAGGATACGTGTGTATCTTTTCTTTTTTCTTTTGCCCTTTTTTGCTTAAAATACTTTATTTAACCAATAAAAATACAGTTAAAATTCAACATATTTCTAGATAACATTCTGTTCAACAAAATATATTTCAGAAATTATAATATTGTATTTATGTTGTTGGCGATCAAGTGATATTAACTTTTTTTTTTAATTGCTCCATTTAGGTAAAAAGCAATTACATATAATAACTTAATCTGAGATTTAGCTCAATCCCACCCGTTCACCTGAACCATTCCAAACCAGCAGTAGCCCACCAATTGAATGGTAAATGATACAATTACTGTCACATTTACACGGCCTAAAGGTTAATCTGGAATTGAGGTAATTAATTATACAAAGGTTGATGCAGTAATTTAACACTGCATTGTTATTTTTACTCCCCGCCCCTCATGTCTTTACATTGAATACAGAACCAAGTTCTGCTCCAGAAAAGGCTTACTCAATAGTTACTATTGGCCTCATGGTGAGACATTGATATACTGACAAAAATTAATCTACCCATCATGGAAAAATATTTTAATCATTAATAACTTTTACAAATGTTATTAGGATGGCAAGTCATGATATATTGACCTGTGATTACATACTGATTACATTCATATTTTTTTTATTTAGGAAGAATAAGGAAAGATAATCCTATAGTGGGGGGAAAGTATGCAGTATTATTCTCTTGCCTTGTTGCATCTAGAATTACAGCCATGGAATCTTTTATCCACAGTGTCAATCACACTCTTTGCTATTCATGAGTCTGCAGTTTATGCTAGCACCTGGGGTAACTTCATGCAACTTCCCGGCTCCTGATTTTTAATGTCTTCCCATACCCAGAAGCACCATGCATGCTAATGGCATGATAGTGGATAATAATAAAAGGAATGGCTAACTTCCGTAATGTTAATTCTATCTCATCCAAACTAATTGCATAATTTAATCATAATTTGATAGAAGTGCTTAGAACATTCTAAACTAAAATTCTCAGCAACGTTCTCAAACACTCTCATCACCATCATTTAGCTTTTCCTTCCAATCTAACAAAAAATATACCATATTAAGGGAGAGATGTGGCTGACCTCATCGAGATATGATGCATCTCCATGGTGCTCCGTGGAATTGCACCGAATTTGACTTGCCACGAGGTTTTGAGGGACCCAAATCACCCTGGATGGGTGATGAAGACAGAGAGAACACTCTGCTGATCATAAGGAGCAGGGACGTGCAGTCACGGGAGGCAGGGGAGGTGGGGCCTCACCAGTGTCATGAGGAAAAGAAAATAGTTAAAATGATTAAAAAGGCTAAGGTAGTTGCTGCCAGACTCCGGAGTCACAGTGACTCTGAGTCTGCTTAGTGCTAACTGCAGTGGGAGGCGAGAGAACTATGGGCCTCCTTTGCAAAAGGAATTTTTCGCCTTTTAACCCTTGCTCAGAGTTAAGCAAGGGTTAAAAGGTGAAACATTCCTTATGCAAAGGAGACACATGATTCTCCTGCCTCCTGATCTGGGAGCAGCAAATCGTGCCTGACCTAAGTAAGTTGCTTTTTATTTAATTTTTTACATTTTCATCATGGCAGGCAGACAAGAGGAGAGTTGAAATCCACAGCTGGAAAAGATATGTGGATTGGACAGAGAGCAGGGGCAGGGGATTCAAAATTATTGTAATTTAATTTGTAATTTTTTATTGTGAGGAATTTGTGTGTGTGTGTGTGCGCGCGCGCGCGCGCGTGCGTGTGTTTCTTTCTTCACAGTGGTGGGGTTGGAGGAGGTGGGGGGGCGAGATGGTAGAGTGCAGCAGCGGCAGGGACGTTCTCACCACTGTGTCCAACAGGCCAGGCATCTCACGTTTATGTCCGCCATAAATGTGAGACGCCTGGCCTGTTGGATAAAGCGGGGGCGGGATGGCACGTGCTTTCTTTTGTCAGGCCCCTCGCACCATGTTCAGCCCACTGGAGCTCGCCGCATCAGGGAAAGAATGGGCTGAGTGGGCTGGCTGGCTGGGGAGGGGGAATCATGGCTGCTCAGGCCCTGGCATCAGGGCTTTAAAGCCCTGCCGCTGCATCCGCCATAGAGCAGGACGCGGCACCAGGACTCTAAAGCCCTGCCACCGGGGCCCTGCTGCCACTTTAAAGTCCTGCCGCCACATCCCGCTTTATGGCGGACATAGTGGCATGGCTTTAAAGTGGCAGCAGGGCCCCAGAGGCAGGGCCCTGGTGGCAGGGCTTTAAAGTCCCCGTGCTATGTCCACCATAGAGCAAGACGTGTCCCGCTCTATGGCGGACGCGGCAGCAGGGCTTCGGCAGGGCTTTCGCACTTGCCTCACCAGCCATGAAGCTCACCGCACGTCACTGATAAGGAGATGGCACACTCCTTCTTTGACATGGAAGAGCTCTCAATCCATCAGGAAGAAAAAATGACCATTGCATGCCTGACCGAAGCTGTGACAGCCAACCAATGCAATAAATTGAGAAACAGTATGATAGATCTGGGTGCGACTTTTCCAACTCCTGTTGTGGAATTTACCCCTTTAAAAAGTCAAGGAGAAAGTGGGACTCAAAGAGGAGGAGATGGGATTGTTTGTTTTCCACCCCTAAGAATAGCAATGAACAAATGGACGAACCAGGGGTGGGTTTCAGGGTGTACACGCCAGTACGCACATACCCGTTCATCAAATTTACGGTGTTTTCTGGTACCCGTTCTTCCAGAGGCAGAACATCCCAAGACTGATGCCACCACATCTGCCCTCTTTGGGGACAGATCCTCTTCAGACAGACAAGGCCCCACTGGTCCTCTAGCATTACTCGTCTTTTGGCCATGGCTCCACACCATGGAAAACATAGGTGTGTACACACCCTGCACAATTACAGCCTAGAGAAGGACCAAAGCCCCTCTCCCAACTGGCCCTTCCTCCCTTGGAGGGCTTTGGAGGGAAGCTTCTGTAGAAGCCCAGATGAGTGAGAACAAGTTCCCACTGTTACAAAGTCTTTGAGGCTGTAATTGTACGGGGTGTGCGCGCATGCCTATGTTTTCCACAGCATGGAGCTGCGGCGAGGTTCTGCACAGCCGGCAATGACTCCAGAGCCCATCCATGGGGGTGGGGTTCCCCTCATGTTCCTCGTTTTCCCATATGGGAAAATATCCATTTAAAAAAGTTTTTAAAAGGATAACACCACAAGTTTAATACAGGCTTAATTTGCCACTTGTTCTCCTCTGTCTTCAATTTTAATTTTACTCTAAGTCTTTTTGGGTGTTCTCTAATAGTAAAAATTTAACTCATCATTTCGACACACTCTCCTGCTTTTCTTCCATTCAGGGGCTGTCCCAACCTTATGTAGCTTAATGCCTGCTTCTCTGTTGCTGGAAAAAAGAGCTTCTCCTGGATCAATCAGGGACTTTGCGATGTCCCTGAGATCAGTAGGACATGCCCTTCTATATTATCGTCTCTACATGACAGTTTAGGTCCAAAAGGATGGTCCAGTAGCAGAGATATCGATATCAATCTTGGAGCTCCAAGATTGCATGTCGTGTCATCATGATGTCAGCCTAGCCCCCTCTCCCAACTTCCTCTTCTTTACCATCTGGAAGACAAAGATTAATACAAATGATGTTGCAACAGGAAAAGGACAAGGAGAAGGAAGTGACACTCCAGATGATTAGGCAAGGAATACAAAAAATACAAGTGAGAACAGAGAATATTGAGAAGATAATAGAAAACATAGAACAGAGAACAGAGAACAAAAAACAGGGAAAACAGGCACAAAATTGAGAATATTCACCAAATGATGATGAAATATGAGGACAGACTTCAAAAAATTGAAGAAAAAGGTGAGCGAAGAGATACGTAAGAAAATTGGAGATATTGACAGCCAATTAAATGTGGTGGAGAAAGATAACAGTGGAATACTGGGATGGGAGATAGATAGATCCAAATTTTATCACAGATTTCAAAACATAGAAGAGGAAAAGGGAGAAAATCTGGCATAAATAATGATAGAAATTCTGTCAGACACCTTGGAGATAACCAAAGAGATATGATGGATGGTATGGACAAGGTGTTTCGAATATATACAAGATATACAGCGAGAAACAATCTCCCAAAGGAAGTTCATATAAGATTCACTAAGAAAGCAATTAAGACACAAATATTACAGAAGGCAAGAGTCAAAAAAACTGGAATATAAAGACTAGAAGTTTGTAATTTTGAAACAAATGCCAAGAAGAGTGAGAGAGATGAGAAGAGAATACCAATTTTGACCAAAATCCTACTTTTAAAAAGTGTTAATTATAGATGGCTGATACCAGAACGTCTCATGTTTGTTTGGCAAGGACAAAGATACAGAATAGATTCAACTGTGAAAGCAGAACTATTCTATGCAGAACATTTGAGAGGGAAAGATGAGGAGACAGAAAAGGAAGAATAACTAATTGAACTCCAAAAGGAGTGTACAGTTGCGACTGAGAAAGAAGAAGGTGCAGTAGGCGGCATTGACCCTAGAGAACAATGAGAACCAAGATCTACTAGAGCAATAAATCCTACTTATAAAGTATAAACATGGAAGAGGAAAAAATGATTACAATAAATATAAAAGGACTTAATTCAGTTATTAAAAGAAGGAAAACATTTCATAAATTAGAGAAACTAAAATGAGACATAATCTGCCTACAAGAAGTACATATTAAAAAGCAACATGAACAAATATTGGTGAAGCCCAAGTTAGGAAAAATATTTACTGCATTGCCAAGATGCAAGAAAAGAGGAGTGTTTTTTTATATCAAAAATACAATTCCAGGGGAACAAATTTATACAGATGACAGAAGAATCTTGATGGTGGAAATTATGGACAATAATAAGAAAATACTTTTAATAGTAATTTATGTTCCTAATGACAATCAAAATGAATTCTGTAGGAAATTACATATGAAAATAATTGAATTGGACTATGCTAATATTTGTATCATGGGATATTTTAATGGAGTTGTAGATCAGAACATGGACTATAAAACACAAAAACAATAAAACTAAATAGAAAGACTCTTCCAAAATCTTTTTTTTTAAATGACTGATGAAATAGACTTAAAAGATGCATGGAGAGAAAGAAATCTCACAAATAGACAATATACCTTTTACTCAAATAGATATTTATCATGGTCCAGATTAGATATGATATGGATTTCAATATATTTGATCTGTAACATATAGGAAATTGACATAGAAACAAGTACTTGGGCGGACCACAACCCAATGACAATTAAATGGAAAGGACAAAGGAGAAGATCTAGATGGATGCTAAACAACACTATATTTAAAAAAGGACTTTGTACAGAAAATGGAGAAAGAACTGGCACTCTTCTTCAAAGAAAACAGAAAAGAAGACAATCAATGCAGAATAATTGGGATACAATGAAGGCCTACGCCAGAGGCTTGATAATAGACCCAGATTGTTGGGGGCAATATGCTGACTCTTTGTAAACCGCTTAGAGAGGGCTGAAAGCCCTATGAAGCGGTATATAAGTCTACTGCTATTGCTATTGCTATTGCTACAAGGAAAAGAAATATAAAGAAAAGACAAGCCTTTAAAATATTAGACGATGATTACAAGAGACTTGAAAAAGAGTTACAGAAAACTCCACAAAAAAGGACATTAAAATAAAAATGGACACAATTAAACATAAAAGGAGGAAATAGCATAAAAAATTAGAGGTGCTAAACAGAATTATTTTGAAAATGCAAACAAACCAGGCAGATGGTTAGCATACAAACTGAAAAAAGAGAATAAAGAAAAATAATGCAATTAATAGATGATCAAGGGCAAATTTGTTATGGAAATGAAGGAAGAAAAAAAATATACAAGATTATTATGGAAAATTGTATGAACAAAAGAATACAGAAGAGGGAGAAGTTAAACTGTATTTGCAGAAAGTGAATTTACCCCAGCTACCTAAAGAAACTGAAATGATGCTTGAAGGCAATATAACGATGATGGAGTTAACTGAAGCACTTAAAAAACAAAACAATGGAAAGGCTCCGGCCCGGATGGACTGCCAGTGGAATTTTATAAGACATTGCAGGAATCATTGTGTCTTCCATTACTAGAAGTTATGAATGAGATTATGTCAAAGATGAGGATACCCAAATCGTGGTCAGAAGCATATATTACACTTGTACCAAAAGAGGAGGTCGAACCACTTCAAATTAAGAACTATAGACCTATTTCTCTGCTAAACTCAGGCTATAAGATATTTGCTTCAATATTGGCAGAACGACTCAAAAAATACTTAAACAATTTTATTCATCCTGATCAAAATGGGTTTCTACCAAGGAGACAAATTAAAGATAATATGAGAATAATTCTGGACACTTTGGAATACTATGAGGCACATCCTGAAAAACAAATGGCTTTGATATTTTTAGATGCACAGAAAGCTTTGACAATGTGAACTGGCAATTTATGTTGTTACAGGTGGAACAGATGGGTTTTGGTAAGCCATACAAATTATATGCCATAAACAAACAGCAAAGATAAATGGAGAATTTACAGACTCTATTGAAATAAAGAAAGGGATGAGACAAGGTTGTCCACTATTGCCTCTGTTGTTCGTCTTAACATTAGAAGTCCTAAATATAAACATCAGAGAAGAAAAAGAATAAAAGGAATGAAAATTAAAAAAGAAGAATATAAATTGCAGGCATTTGCAGATGACCTGGTCTTCATCTTAAAGGACCCACTAGAAACTGCACCTAAATTGATAGAAAAATTGGAGGAATATGAAAAAGTAGCAGGTTTGAAAATAAATAAAGACAAAATGAAGATTTTGGCCAAGAACATGTTATTAAGACAAAAGGAAGAATTGACAGAAGCTTTGAAGATCCAAGTCACAAATAATGTCAAGTATTTGGGGATATATTTGACAGCAAGATGTAGTACACATAAAGAGAACAATTACCATAAACTCAAACAACAGATTGCGACAGATTTGGCTAAATGGGGAAATTTACAATTATCAATAATAAGGAGAATATCAACAATCAAGATGAACATACTACCCAGTATTTTATATTTGTTCCAGACAATCCCAATTAGATTAGGGAAAGATTATTTTGACAATTTAAACAAAATAGTGTTGAAGTATATTTGGCAGTGAAAGAAAGCGAGAATAAAATTAAAATTGTTACAAGGTGTTAGAATAAGAGGAAGATTTGGTCTACCTAACTAGGAGTTATATTATCAGGCAACAAGATTGATTTGAGTTAAGGAATGGATAACATTAAGAAATTCTAGATTATTGACTGTAGAAGGACATGATTTGTTGTTGGGATGGCACACTTTCCTATGGTACAAGGGAACTAAAATGCAGGGGTATTTTAGAAGACATTTCATATGTGAGGCTTTGCTATTAAATTGGGAGAAGATTAAAAGGCAACATTATTTAAAAATTCCAGTCTGGTTATCAACTATTGAAGCTTTTTCATATCCAATAACATACAAAAAGGAACAAACAGATATGATGAAATATTGAATGCAAGGGGTGAACAAGAACTGGAACAGCAGGGTATAAAGATAAACTGGTTTTCATATGCGCAAATACATTCCAGATATGATAAAGATCTTAAAATGGAAGGTTTCCATGATAAAATGACTGAGGTAGATAAACGTTTGATGAAAAGGTAATTAAAAAAACTATATGGATATTTATTAGACGTTAAGATAGAAGAAGAACAAGTTTAATAATCTATGATTGCTTGGGGGGAAAACTTTGGACATGGGATTGACTTAGAGAATTGGCAGAAATTGTGGTCTCAAAATTATAAAATGACAATGTCAACGGCCTATAAAGAAAATTTGTATAAGATGTTTTACAGGTGACACCTATCCCAATGAGAATAGCAAGAATGTTCAAGAATAAATCGGAAAAGTGTTGGAAATGTCATTATATACTGGGTTCATATTACCATATGTGATGGACTTGCATAGAAGCTAAAAGAATTTGGACTAAAATCCACACTGGTTGGGAAAAATGATACAAAAACATATAGACTTTAAATCAGTGATGGCGAACCTATGACACGCGTGTCAGTGCTGACACGCGTAGCCATTTGGGGTGACACGCACAGGATTTCATGCGATTCATCCTCGGCTCCTGCATGGCCGCCGAGGATGAAAGAATCTGTGCTGGAGGAACAGGGGGGGGGCGGGACGTGTGATCTCCCCCGCCCACACTCACTTACTGTATCGCCGCCGCCCCTTTCTGAGCGCAGGGGCTGCTGGTAAGGCGTGCGTGCCGTGCGCACACACGTCATCAGCGCGGCGAGGGAGGACCCGCAGGAGAGGAGCGCGGGAACAGTGCGCGCCTCTCTCCAGTCAGGCCGGCACAGAGAGTCTACTCCTGGGACTGTCGGTTACGACCGCACCACAGCAGGGAACAGCGGAATGCCAACGGGAACTGTGAGCGCCATTTTTGTAGTTTAAACTATAAATTGCGCAAAATTATGTTTTTGTCGAAGTGACACACAACGCGAGTTATGCTCGATTTTTTGCCGATTTTTGACACACCACGCCAAAAAGGTTGCCCATCACTGCTTTAAATCATAAATCTTTTTATTGGGAATTATACCGGAAACATACAATAGAGAATTGAAATATTTGATTGTAAATGTGTTAATGGCAGCTAGAATTGTATTTGCTAAAAATTGGAAAAATAAGAAAATACCAATTTAGGAGGAAGTTATTCACAAAATAATGGAATGTGCAGAAATGAGTAAATTGACATTTGAAATTAGAGAACAAGAAGATAAACAATTTTATAAGACATGGGATTTTATAAAACATGGAAATGAAAGATACTAGAGAATGTTATCAATACAAGAATAATAGAATGATATTGAAAATAATATAAAGATATATTATTATTGAACAAATTGAAGATGATGTAACGAATTTTTATAATATAAATGATCCCAATATTTAATATATATCATTGAAAATGAAGGAATAAATAGTGATAGTTAAATAAATAAGATAATGATAATATAATGATAATAATGTACATAAACATATTTGATTTGATAATATGTGATTTCATATAAATTGAAAGTGATGACTATGGAAAGGATGCACAAAAACCTTGTCACCAATTGACACACTGTACCTAATGGAAAATGGTTTTATGTTTTATGTCTTGTTTGTCTATGTCTGTCTAAAAATTAAAAAAAAATAAAGGAAAAAGAGATTGACACTTGTGATTTGCAAAATATCTTCCATGTATGTGCTTATGCCATAGAGAACCAAAATTACAAATGTACCATATGTAGACTAAAATGAATTATTGGAAGAAAAAAATAAAGGGCCTAAAGACAACTCTAGCCACTGTGAAACTCAGCCTACGAAAGCCTAATCTAAGCAAGAAAACTATATCCAAATTGAATATACTAAAGAACAAATAGTTTCTAACAGAAATGACTGTATATGAACCTTTGGAGGAAAACTGATGGAAACATGTCACTCATAGAAGAAAACAGCAATCTTCAGAAGTTCAAAAACTTCATAAATTGTGGGTGTTCCATCACTGGGGGCTTTCAAAAAGAGACTAGACAAACATCTATCTGAAATGTACAGGAGGGTTCAAGGAGGGTGTTGGATTAGAAGACCTGCAAGATCTTTTCCAACTTTACTTTTCTATGTTTTATGTTCTAAGAACAATGCTCCTGTTGTCTATCTAGTTCAACCCAATTCAGTTCAGCACCACTGGAACTGAGCAATCAATTTCATAGCCTGAAAAATGCTTTGGACATAGTGCACTTGGATTTCAGTAAGGCATTTGACAATGTAGATCTCAGCCTTCTTCTTGGTAATCTAGAAAAATGCATTATAGCCAGATCAGCACCAGATGGATTTGTAACTGGCTGACACATCACAACATTTAGTCTTTAATGAAACTATTTGCCAGACTTGTCCTAGCTTGCATATTTAGGAAAGAAATATCATCAACTCTATTTGTAATGAAAGATGTGCTTTTACGGAAACCATGGTTATAGCATAGCAAAGCCAGATCTGAGGATTTCCCATATAACTCTAGTTATTTCCCCTTCTCCCAGGCCCTCCCTCCCTTGATCACCTTGGTGATGTCCAATAAGTTTCAAATTAGGTTTTTTAGTAACAGTTCCACATTTTGGCACCTCTTTAGATGGGCATTTCTCATTCCATTCCCAAGCTTGTGTCCTTGGATCTTTCAAACATTGTCTGTGGATGGCCAGCTCTGATTCCTGTCAACCCCCTTCCTGTCTTCTCATTCCACCTCCCCACATTTTATGGCAGGCTGCCATCAGAGTGAAGTGAAACAATGCTGAGGTTTGGTGGCAGATCTGACATTACATCTACGTGCAGAGAAGTAAACAGTGGAGTACTGTTTTAGGTCCAGTACTCTTCAATATTTCATAAACAATTTAAATGGGGGAATAGAAAGGGAACTCATCAAATTTGCAGAAGACACCAAGCTGGCAGGAATAGCCAATACCCCAAAAGATAGGCTTAATATACTTGAATACTGGGCCTAGCTAAAAAAAAGGAAATTCGATGGAGAGAAATGTAAGGTTAGACAGGAAAAACCATAGGTACAAGTATAGATTAGGAATAACCTAGCTTAGTAGCAGTAACTGTGAGAGGGATCTTGTAGTCCTAATGGACAGTCACTTAAATATGAGCCGGCAGGGTGCTGCAGTCACCAAAAAAGCCAAGGCAATCTGAGGTTGCATTAACAAAGGAATAGAATCAAGATCATGTGAAATGTCAATATTGCTTTATGATTCCTTCACACTTTGAATACTGTATCCTGTTTTGGTCACCACAATGTAAAAAAGATATTGAGAATCAGGAAAGAATGCAGAGAAAAGCAACAAAGATGATTGGTGGCTGAAGAACAGTTGCAAGAATTGGGTATGTCTAGTCTAGTGAAAAGAAGGACTGTATGGAAACTAATCAAGGAGAGAGGCAACTTAGAACTAAGGAGAAATTTCCTGACAGTGAGAATAATTGACCTATGGAACAGCTTACCTTCAGACGTAATGGGTTCTCTCTCTCTTTTAAGAAGAGATTGGACAGTAATTTGTCTGAAATAGTATAGGACTGTGATGGTGAACCTATGGCACATGTGCCAGAGGTGGCATGCAGAGCCCTCTCTGTTGGCACGTGCGCCATCCCAGCTCAGCCAGCTGGTTGTCAGGTTTTGGGTGCTCTGGCACATGCGCATGCACCTTCTGGTTTGGGCACTCTATGCCAAAAAGGTTCGTCATCACTGGTATAGGGTCTCGGGCTTGAACAGGGGGGTTGGACGTGAATACTTCCAAGTCTTTTCCAGCTCTGTTATTCTGTTATCAAATAGATATTAGTGTAATAATAGATAATGAAACTCTCTATTTGTTGAGGATTTTAAGCTGTGCTAATAAATGTGAGAAAGGAAAACTCTAGTCATTTCCTATTCAGAACAACAAAATAACAGAGTTGAAAGAGACCTTAGAGGTCTTCTAGCCCAACCCCCTGTTCACGCAGGAGACCCTATACTAAAAGTAGTGACATCAAAAGTATAATGCTTTCTAAATGCACAGTCTCTAATGACTGGATGTTAGATCAGCGAGAAACAGCAGACGAGAGGCGCGAGTTTCAGCACTTTTTATTTTAAGAGTAAGTGACTGCGCTCTGTCAACTGGGCTGCCAGAGCTCGCCTTTTAAGGAGCTCCAGCAGACCAGCCAGCCAATGACAGTGGTTTAAACTTCCTGGGGTTTGGACAACCAATCCCCAGTAAGTATGTGAAAACATGTAAATTTAACAATGTATACATAACACCACCTCCTAGAATGAACAATGTCCAATCCCCGGCCTAGGTGAGGTAGTCTTTCAGGTAGGCGGGGCATGCCAGTCTCCTACTTGACCTGCACAGATCACTTGTCCCTGGGCACTCAGCTTGCTGTTCCTCCGGCTGCCTGGGAAGGAACCTTCTGAAGCTCCTCGGCCCACGAGTCGAGCTCCAGCCTGGTTCCTTCAGCTCCTGAGATAAAATTTCTTCGCGGGATGGCTTCGGACGCAGCTACGTGTTCGCAACTCGGGTTGGATGGTCATCCCTTGATCTCCTGGCTTGGTGGGGCGGGTTCTGACCCATCTGCTTCCCAGCTGATGATTGAGCATGCTCTGCGGGCCAGAGACCTGGGGTTCTCTGGGAGTTGTTATCAGCTGGCAGGGGTGGTCCAATAGTCCTGGTTCCTCAGTTCAGCGTCCCCCAGGCAGTGTCAGAGCTGGTAGATGTAGTGCCTTCATCTGTACTATCCCTGGGTGACCCTCCTGGAGGACTTCCATGGCTTGCCTCCGCAGTCTCTGGGGCATGATGACTCTCTCTCCCCCCACAACAAACAACTCTTGATAGTTGATAGTTCTGCCTGCTTACTCTGGTAGCTTTGGAATTCTTCACTCAGCTTCTCCTGTGGCCACCCCCTCAACACCCAGTTCAGAACCTTTTGCAACTCTTTGTCCTTTTGTGTGTGCTTGGCGATGTCCCTGGTGGTGACCGGGCTGGCTGGGTTGACATCGATCAGCAGTACTGTGGCAGTGGAGGTGAGGTCTTCCACCAGCTCCAGTAACGGGCAATGACTGAGTGCATCTGTGTGGCTGATGTCCTTCCCTGGGTGGTGGATCAGCTCATAGTCGTATGCCGTGAGGAAAATGGCCCATCTGGTCATCCTTGGAGACATGTATGGCAGTTTGTTGGTTTCCGGTGAGGAGCCCCAGCAGTGGCTTATGGTCCATGACAAGTTTGAAATGTCTGCCATACACGTACTCATGGAATCTCTTGATCCCTGCGACTGCAGCCAAGGCTTCCTTGTCAATCTGACTGTAGTTGTGTTCAGCCAGGGACAAGGTCTTTGAGTAATCAGCTATGGGAGCTTCCAATCCATCTGGTAGGCAATGGCTGAGAAGCACTCCAACTCCGAACGGGGATGCGTCACAGGTGATCCGAACCAGCAAACCACTGGTCTTCCTTCTGTCTCCAGGTGCACAGCGCCATCTTTGCTAGGAGCTTGTGCAGCAACGGTGGACTTCTGTTGTAAAAAAAATACTATAAAAGTTCAATAGTCCTAAGAAGGCTTGGAGCTGTTTTGTTCCTTGGAGTGTGGGCGTTTCTAATGGCCTTTACTTTGCTGTCAGTGGGGTGGATGCCAGACCCATTTATGAGGTATCCCATGAACTCTACCTGCCTCACACCAATTTTACATTTCTTTGGGTTCACTTTAAGTCCCTTCTCCTTGAACCTCCTCAAAGTCTCTTGCACACATTCCATCAGCTGCTCTATGGAGTCCCCTGAGATGAATACATCAACGAAGTATGGCACCACCCCAGAATTCCTTGCAGTAGCTGCTCTATTAAACACTGAAACAGTCCTGGGGCTAAGCTGACTCCAAATTGCAATTTGATGCATTTGAAAGCTCCCCTGTGGGTCACAATCATCTGTGCTTCTGTGGTGGCTTCATCCGCAGGCAATTGTTGGTATGCCTGGTCCAGGTCCAGTTTGGCGAATATTTTCCCGCTTCCTAGGGAATGCAACAGATGTTGCACAACTGGCACTGCGTACGTGCTTTGCTGTAAAGCCTTATTCTGCATACACTTGTAATCTGCACAGAGACGGACGGAACTATCTCGACATCCATTCTTCCTACGACTTGGATCTGGTTCCCCTGGTAGTCGTTGAGCTGGATGTTTGGTGGTTTGAGGAGCTTCTTGCTGGCTGTCGAGTTCAATTTCTTAATGGTCTGCCAGGACACAATCGTAAAATATGATCCTGTGTCCAGCTCCATCTTGCATGGTCCTCCTTCAATGGTCACCATGGCATGGAACTTTTCTGCTTTGTAGGCATCTGAGTGGCCCACAGTGGTGTGATGGATCTCCCTCTGGGCTTGGTACTGTTCCTCTCTCTGCCGATTCCACTGTTGTCCAAGTCATGGGTTGTTTGGTCTCCCCTGCAAAGCTGTGGGTCTTGGCTGGGACGGGGTGGGCTAGGAGCCTGGGATGTTCTGCACGCCTCGGCAATGTGGCCTTTTCATTGGCATCTGTGGCAGATAGCTTCCCAGAAACTGCATGCCACTCTTGAATGGAATCCCATACAGCCTGGGCGACATGGCTGCCTGCCCTCTATGTCCCTTGTGCTTTGTCTCCTCTCTGGGTACACACAGTGGATGGCTTCGGCACCGTTCCGTACTCCAGAACTTCAATGCCCAGTCGGGTTCCCTGAACGTTTGGTGTACTCCACTGGTTTTCCTTATATGCGCTGCTGAGTTTTTCGATGATTCAGCTGCCTAGGCTTCCTCAACCACATCCTTGAATGAGACTCCCCTTCTGATTAGCAGTTTCTTTTGCAAGGAGAGGTCTCTCATCCCTAGGATGATCCGATCCTTCATCATTTCTTCTGGGTTGATGAATTTGCACCAGGCCGCGTTTTCTCAGAGGCTGGCCACAAAATCATTCACCACCTCTCCTTCCCATTGGCACTGGTGGTAAAACACATTCCAGCTCACCATGGGGGTGATAGATGGCGCGTAGTGGTCTTCCAGGGCGTGTTGTAGGGTTGTCCATGTGACAGTCTCTATGTCTGCTGGGGCAATCAAAGCCTGTGCCGTCGTATAGATTTTTGTTTTACAGTAAGTTAGGAATAATGCCCGCTAACTATTGTCCAGCCAATCCTAGTAGTCATTGGCTTCCAGCAACATCTGGAATCGCCCCATGTATATGTGCCAGTCCTCCATCTGCAGGTCGAAGGGGATGCTTGTGATGCCATCTTATGCTGTGGTGCAGAGTCTTAGTCCTTGTGCAAAATGGCTGCTTCTCCAATTAGGGTTCTCAGGTCCCTTTGTCTTTTGTCCTTCGTCGCCAGTGTTAGATCGATGAGAGACAGCAGGCGAGAGGCGCGAGTGAGTTTCAGCACTTTTTTTTTCCAAGAGTAAGTGACTGCGCTCTGTCGGCTGGGCTGCCGGAGCTCACCTTTTAAGGAGCTCTGGCAGACCAGCTGGCCAATGACAGTTGTTTAAACTTTCCAGGGTTTGGGCAACCAATCCCTGGTGGGCATGTGAAAACATGTAAATTTAACAACGTATGTCCGTACATAACATCGGAGTTTGCTATAATCACTTTTTAGCTAGGCTAATTTTAAATGGTTTCTGATAACTAATAGTGAGTTTTTCCTTCTTTGCTGGCACAACCAGAGCAATCAGATCCAGCTAATATGCCTCCATACTAATTGGCTGGTATGCCATTCCATTCTCACTCTCTGTCTTGGATAGTCATTTTGTTCTGGACTGCTAGGCTGCCTGCCATGAAAGCCTGAATTTTTAGGTTCAATAGTAGAATAAAGAATGCTGTCATTTCTTCCTTTCTTTCAGCGGATTCAGTAATTGAAGTGTGAAATGCTAGCCACTTCTTTATTTTCCTTTTACATGCTGAAGCTGATAAGAGTCCTGCCAGGTTTCCCCTGCCCCTTCAAGCCCAAGTAACAGGAAGAACCACAAAATAATAGTTTCTTTTTAAAAACAAAATAGAAGTTTGCATGGGAAGAATGATATACTGGCTGTTTCCTGTCCCCAGTTTTTAAACTGGATGAAATTGACAAACACAGTGCCAAGTTTTGTCTTTTAGCCCAATTGTTTGGAAGAATGGTAAAACTATTATTTTTATTTCCCAGTCTCCTTACACGCATCCACCCAAGATAAAGCAATTGGTGCATGCTTTCTTGACATGGGTGAAAAAGAAAAAGCAGCAGCAGCACCAATTAAGAACAATGTTACCACAGTTTAGACAGAATCCCTGCCCAGCATTGTGGTTAAAGAAAAGGGAAGAATTGGAAATTCAGAATAGGATTTCTTAAATCAATTTCAGTTACAGCTAGCCTCCACATAATAGACAAGCTATTGCAAGCTGCAGTGGGGAAAAGCTCGGAGAGGTGAAAGTTATTTTGTTTCTGGATTATTATTATTTTTACTGAACCCTTTTCCTATTACTTTAACAATAGCTGTGCTTTCAGCTTTTTATGCTGGTGAAGAATTTCTGGGATTGTCAATTTCCACTCTTACTGGACTGATTTTATTCTCTTACCATTATTTGATTTCCCAAAACCAGAAGACTGTCATTGGCATGAAGATAAGCATAATCACCTATTAATAGATTAATATTCAAACTCTTCTTCCTTTCTGTCAGCTCTAGGTTCTTGAAACAATCAATTCCCTTCCCCTCTATTCCAAAAGGATTGATTATATTATCTTCAATGTGTTTGTACCCTGTAGATGTTTTGAGACTAAACTTTATTTTCTTTCTTCCCAAATTCTTTTCCCCCTTGCTTCAATTTGAATAGAACCAGAAAAAATAAACAAGAATCCAGCTTGCTCGATTACACACTCTCGTGATTTTTCTGCCCTTACACCACCTGTATCATCTAACAGAACCTTTTTTCCCCTCTTTCTCACTTTAAAAGTGGCAGCAACACTTATGAAAAATGTGGTGTTCTCCATTTGGTGTGGTATAATTTCTTTTCCTTCCATCATTGTACTGGGTCAGAAATGGTGAACATTGCAGAGAGAGTAATTAATTATATTGTGGAGACTTGAAATAAAATATTAGTCCTCATCCAAACAGTTCACTACACAATGCTATTACTAATCACGTGTGCAATTCTGAAATACTAGTGCCCTTAAATATATAGCTATGCTGAAATTTTGTAACTGAACCGTAAGGACTTGAGAGATTTCTTTCCTTATTAGGATGCTGAAAAGAAGACCAACCTTCATATGTGATTACACATCTATTCTCAGTATTTTGAAAGATTTCTGTATGCATATTAAAAAAAACTCATACTCCAGAGAGACATGTCTATCAAACACCCGAAGCATGAAACAAAAGCTACCAGAAAGGTTATTTACTTTATATCTGCTTCAGTACTTAAGCATAATAGCCCAGATGTTGTGACATGAACATGAGTTTACCTTTCCCCAAGGGCATAATCTAAAAACACTACCTTTGACTTTCTAGTGAAAAATAACTGCACAGGAAAATTTCCTCTTTATGGCTTGTGAAAGATTTTTAATATCTTTGTATTAATGATGGAATAAACCTAAATCCTTCAGAATTATTTTTATTATTATTATCTCTTTTATTCATTAAACATGAAACTCAGTCAACTGAACATTTAAAAATGTGTCACAAATACCATTGACTGGTATTGATGGTTGACAGGGGTTGCTGGCAGTGCCCTAGGTATCAACCAAATATCTTCTTAAAATATTCAATGTTCTGAGTAGTGCAGTTTTTTGCAGTTCTGCTGGTGTTATTGCAAGAAGCTGCAATTTCTTTTTTATTTTTTGAATAAACACAAACAAAAACCTTAAAATCATCTTCCATTACAAATTGTAGAAAGTGTGTCAATTGGTTACAAAGAACTTTTGTGCATCCCTTCCACAGTCATCACCTATGATTCATATCATGTTATATATTTTACATCAAATATATTTATATATATTGCTATCATCATACCTCATCCTTCATATGACTATAGTTGTTTTAATGTCCCTTTATAACAAACATTCCAAAATTTAAAACCAAACCACATAATGGCATTCCCTTATCTATTTTCAATATCATCCAGCCACATTATATCTTTATAACACATTCAAAAAGAGGCTTCGGGGGGAGGAGCCTGCCGCCGTCGGGAGCTCAACGAAGCTCCTGTCAGGATTCTGGTTTGTATATCTTATAAGATCTATAGATATCTCCCCTTTCTGGCAGAAAGGGGCAGGGAGAAGGTCAGTCGTTAGGATCTCTTTGTAATTCATAGCTTTTTTTTGCTGTGAATGGAGAAGAGGTTCAACATTAGCTGAGCTTTTACTCCAGCCAGTTTTCCGCAGCTGCCTTTTTTGCAGCCCTAGGCAGATTGCCCCCCCCCCCCCCAGGACAAAGCTAAGCTATTTAAAAATTAATCCGGGCGGGGACCATTCCTGAGGAATTTCTTCCATTACTATCTAAAATACCAGCTTCAACTTCGCAAAAGGCTCCCTTTTTTTAGCTGTGTAACAAGATGGCGATCTTATAGCTTTTGTGTTTGATGTGACGTACTTAGTCAGCCCTACCCTCCTGAAGGCTTCTCCGTATTAATTGTTAAAAGATTAACTGAGGGGAGCAGAGACTTTGATTCTTGGCTTGCTTGATTGCTTGTCTTTTATTTTTATTCTGGAATGGCTCCCAAATCTAAGCAGAAGCGCTTCCTTAATAACATATCTCAAAAAACTGCTATGAAGCCGCTACCCTTGCCTCCTACACCCTCCACGGGAGATTTGTTAACACAAGAATTTCTTCTCAAAACGCTTAATGATTTCAGACAGGAAATTAATCAACTGATATCGGATTTATATGATCAATTTGATGCTAAAATTGCTCAGGCAAAGGAGGATATGATCGGAGTAATGACAGTCATGACAGATTATATTGCTGAAACGGAGGACAAATTGGAACTTTTGGAAGAAACTAACCTTAATTTGATATCCAAAATTCAAACGTTACAACAGGAAATTGAAAATGCTCAAAAACAACTTGTCATGATAAATTATAATAAGACTGCCTTCGCAATAAGAGTTAGAGGACTGCGTGAAAACCAACAGGAGAATTTGAAACAGATCTTCTTTGAGGCTCTTAGCCGCTTGGTGGGAAGTCCGGGACTTAACTTTGATTGGCAGATTCAAAAAATTTACCGCCAGAATTCGTGGGTAGCAAAACAGCGACAGCTTCCGAGGGACATAATTATATACTTTACCACAAGGGAATCCAGAAATGTGATAATACAGAGGCTTTACAACAAGAGGTTGAGAATTGATGGACAGGACTTGATTGTTTTTAAAGAGATACCATCTCAAATATTAAGAACAAGGAGAGAGTACACTTTCTTAACCGAAGAACTCAGAAATTCTCAGATTCCATACAAATGGGAAGTCCCAGCTGGCATTACAGTTACATTTGGCAACCAAAAACACCGCATTAATTCTGTCTGTGAAGCCCGAGAATTTTACTACAAGACCCTGAAGGCGGGACTTCCTGACTCATCCGGACCTGGAGAGAGACAAGGAGAAGGAGAAGACAAGCAGCGAGACACGTGGCTACAAGGCGGAGGGTGTTGCTTTCCTCTTCCGGAAGGGCAGAAGAGTAAAGAATAAAGACTTAGCGATGTTTTTAAAACTTTATGATTTCTGCCTGGGATAAAATGGAAAAGTTGTATATCGATGATGAGACATGGAGACTGAAAGAAGCGTTGCTGATTGTGGACACATATTGTATATAAGATTTGTTTGAACTCTAACTCAAACTGCGCATGAATTATTTTCCTAGGCAAGGAGAGCGGAGATTGCGATCTTTTTGAGTTGTGGTCTGGGACGAACGGAGTTGGGAGGCGCGTGGGAGAGGGAAGGGTAGCGAAAGCTTAATTAGACTACTTGGGGCTAGAATGCAAGCTGATGTTTGTTTGAGTTGCTATTTCAATATAAGGTCAAGAAAGATTGGTCGGAGAGTCTCCAGGAAGGTGGAGTAAATATGTGAGGAGCAATGGACGCGGATAAAATATATATGTGGATATGGATAAAGGCAGGGTGGAAGGTAAAAAATTTACATGTGGAGGTGGGTAAGGATAGAAAGGGAGGTGTTGGAAATGAAAAATGAAAGAAGTACTTGAGTTTAATGGTTTTATAGAAAGGTTTGGATATTCGGATAAAAAAGAGATAAATTAAAGGTCTGAATAGATAGATAAAGCAATGAGACTTTTAGTTGGGGAATCCTAATTGATTAACTTACCTGGCTCTAATACAGTTTGAAACCCTGCAAGTAGTAAAATAACCGAAATTTGGAATGAGCTGCATTGTTTAAGATTTACAGATGATGGGAAGCTGTGTTAATGTAGTGGGTTTATTGACCTTTCTTGTTTTTCTTTTCTTTTTGTGTGTGTGTGGTTTTTTTCTTTTCTATTTTTTACTATTCCCTTTTTTTTGGCTTTTCTTTTATTTTTTTTAATTTTAAAGTTAGCTGGCTTTATTATACTCAAGTGCTTGTTAAAGAACTATGCCGGGTATGGGACCTGCGAAGCCGTAAGGGGGTTAGGGAGGGGGGATTATAGGAGGGAGGGTGGAGGGTGGAATTACAGTTTCAATTCTTAGAACAATAAGAATTCACTTGTATACTGCGGCTCGTTTTCCTTTTTTTTTCTTTTTCTCTTTTATTTTCTAAAAAACAAACTGAATAGATTAATTGTAGGGATACACCAAAGTGAGGAGAAGAGGGAAAGAGATGTCTGAGGGGGAAGGGAAGTAGAAGAGGGGAATGCTGGAGGGGAGAAATGAAAGTTGGAGGGGGAGAAGAAAGGGTGTATGGGGGATTGAAGTGTCATGTTGGGTTTTTTTTTTATGGTGGATTTTTTCCTCTTTGTTTTTTGTTACGCACAGTATATAAGTGATTGTATAAAATGAAAATGAAATAAATAAAATGTATTAAAAAAAAATAACACATTCAAAATAAAAATTAATTATGTTAAATAACAAAAATTTTAGACCTCTTTTCTTAATCATTGTTTATAATTTATATCCAACTTCCCTTTTATCACATCAATAGAAATTATTACATTATTATCATTATCAGTCATTTATTTAATAATAGTTTGATGTTTAACTTATTTTTCCCCTTTTTTCACCATTTAAAATTTATATCAAATTTCCTCTTATGAAACCAATACATATGCATACATTGTTATCATTATCAATTATTTACCTAACTTTATCCATTATCACTATATTTTAACAATGCTCTAATTTTAATTAAATTTAACTAGTGTTTTATTATTAATTTTCATATCTCAACCTGTGTCTTTCCAGTAATAGTGTAGTCCTATTTCTTTTGCCATTTGTGGAATTAGTCTTCTGGTTATTTCCTTAATCAAATTTGTTTGGACTTCTCTTCGCAACTTGTTGCTTGTTACATATCTTGTAAAATCTTGAAACCCTCCATCAGCTTCTTTAATCAGATTATCTTTGGTTTATCAGTAGTGTTTTTGTCAAAGTTTCTCTCCTTAAGTCCATCAATTCTTCTCTTTTTTCATCTTCTAAACCTTGAAATCTGGAGTAAAGCACCTTTCCATCTATCTTACCTTTCCTTGTTCCACTCTTTCCATCTCCAACCACACTCCATTCACTGTTAATATCCACGGTTATCTTGCCTCTTTGTTCATTTTTCCCTTGGGTTTTTAGGATTCTAGCCTCCACTTTTTCCATTTGCTGGATATCTTTCATTTTTCCATCAGGGTTTACCACATTACAATTTATATTTTCAATATTTTCTCATCTCTTCTCAATTCTCTGTTGCTTTTAATAATTTTTGAATTCCAAACATAATCTGTTGTAATGTTATGATTTCTTTTTGATGTTGTGCCATCCAATTAGAAAACACTGCTACTCTAGTTTGTTGTTGTTGTTGTTGTTTATGTTGTTTAATAAATTTATAGGCTGCCCAATCCCAAAGGACTCCGTTTAAAAACAAATCTTTGTTTTCACTTCTTTCCAGCTACCAACAAGCATCCAAAGAGTACCTGTGTAAACAACCCATGCTCTTCTCTATAAACAAGCTGAAGCCTTTGAAGTGCAAGGTCAAAATGATCAAAGGGAAAAAAGAAAAAGCAATGTTTCCAGGACTCAACCTCCAACCTCCAGGTGGCAGTGTAATTTCTTTTCCCTCTGAGGTTACTACTCTCTTTATATTCCTTTTATATCTTCTTTATGTTTCAGGCTTAGAAGAAACAAAATTCTTAAATGAAACAAAAGAAAAAGAAAAAATCCATTCCAACCAGTATTGTAGAAATAAAGGAAAAGTTTTAATCCATAGGTTAAAAAAAGAAATAGAAGAAGAAAATCCCATACTTTTACTTTAAAAAGTAAAAAATGTTTACAAAACTTCCATCCATAGAAAAAATAAAAAATAAAAAAAGATAACACATTGTCCAATAATGCTTAATTTCACCGCTTATTTCCTTTTCTTTACCAGTTTAATTTAACTTCAATCTTTTTTGGGCAATCTTCTATAAAAATAAGATTTCCTCACCAGATTGACACACTTTCTCTTTCCGCTTTCCTCCCACTGCAGAGCTGTCCCGACATCAGCAGCTTGAGGCTGTGTTTATTGTTGCTGGCAAGAAGAGATTCTCTTGGATCAATCAGAGACATTGCAGTGTCCGTGAGATCAGCACTCGGTACTCTTCCTTGTCACCATCTCTTCGGGACAGTTTAGGTCCGAATGGACTGTCCAGCAGCAAAAATGTCGACTGTGATCTCGGAGCTCCAAGATCACACGTTGTACCGTCGCAACCTCAGCTCCTTTCTCTCCAGGAAGCTGCAATTTCTTGATGTACTTTGTAAAATTTTTGGACATGGTACCAAGTTCCCCTATGACAATGGGTATCACTGTTACATGTTTCATCCATAACTGTGTAGTTTAGATGACCAGGTCATGATATTTGTTTTCAGTGCTACTTTTTTTAATGTACCAGACATTTAATGATTTGTCTTCCCATGTCTATTTTCTGGTCTTCATTTAGTCTTTCTTGTAGGCCAGTTTGGTCTCTCCAATATTCATTATGCCCTCCTCATATAGTAGCTTCAGTTCATGTTTTTCACTGTCCTTCAAACATTCTTCTAATGTCTTCTTCCCCTCTCCCCCAACTATTTGATATTTTTAAATTTTCAGGATGCTTGATGTTATCAGCTTGAAGGAGGTCCAGCAGAGGTGGTTCCTACTAGTTCGGACCTGTTCGAACCAGTTCAGCTGAACCAGTAGTGGTATGCCAGCTTGGGTCGTAGAACTGGTAGTGACGGCTGGCTGGCCACGCCTCAGAACCTGTCCGCCCACTCGGACGCTCGCCCTGCCTTGCCTTCATCACATGAATCCACTGCCATCTCCTGCATCCACCAAAGGCTTCCTGCCCTTCAGGTGTAGCACCCACACTGACTGCCTCTAATCTGCAGTTTACTTGGGAGCACCATGCCAGGCCGCCACCTCTATCTAACCTGGTAGGGAGGGGTGGCCTGACAAACTTCACAGTCATGTGGAAAGAGAAAGAGAGAAAGAGAGAGAGAGAAATAAAGAAAGAGAAAGATGGAGAACAAAAAAAAGAAAGAGAAAGGAAGGAAGGAAGGAAGGAAGGGAGAGACAAGAAAGAAAGAAAGAAAGAAAGAAAGACAAAGAAAGATAAAAAGAAAGATAAAAAAGAGGAAGAAGGGCGAGAGAGAGAGGGAGGGAGGGAGGGAGGGAGGGAGGGAGGAAGAAGAGGAAGGAAGCACCACAATCCCTGGCACTAGACACGGCTTCAGAAAACACTTTGAAACAGCACAGCAATTTAGGGCTGGAAGGTGTCTCGAAGGTCATCTAGTCCAAACCCCTGCTGCAGAAGGAAACCTTACATTGTCTAGATTATTTTGGTTCTATTCCTCTAATAGAGAGGAAAATTGCCAGAAAGGAGAAGGAGAAGGAGTTTACTAGGACAAGGCTGCCATGCAGAGGAAGGCAGAGATAGTCCTTGATTTATGACTAGAATTGAGCCCAAAAGTTTGGTTGCTAAGCAAGAGTGCTGTTAAGTGAGCTTCACCACATTTTACTCAATCCATGAGATCTCCTGGTTCTAAATGTCATTTGCAAGCTAGGGAAGAACATCTGAAGGCATGTGTAATGTTCTAATGTACAGAAGTTATAGTTAAATGTGTGACAAAGTGGACTCGGTGTGTTTTTCTAAATGCAATAAGTTAGGTTGAATGTGTGTGTGTCTGTGTATGTGTGTGTATGTGTACATGCACAAACACACAGACACATAAATGGTACGGTATCTTTTTGTGTGCCTATACACTCTATACTCTGTACACTCTATACTATGTAATATGTATATACACATATGGCATATATACATAGGATTAAATAGTATATTTTGGATGTTCAAAACTAGTAAAGAAATGGAGAAATTGTATCTGGTTGAGGCCTTTGAGGTAAGGGGAGGCCAGGCAAGGCACCCCTTGATGTGAGTGATGTCAAGTTGGCCACGCCTACTCAGTCACATGACCAACCAGCTATGCCCACCGAGTCATATGACCAACCAGCTATACCCACCCAGTCACATGATTAACCAGTCATATAATCAAACCCTTACTTTTGTTAATTACTTTGCTTTTTAAAATTGTATGAACATGGATTAGTACACCGAGTACACCTTACATCTTAAGAAGAGTCCAGTTTTCTAGTCCAATTACAACTTTTTATAGGCTAGCATTTCCTGTATTAAATTGCCTTTCTCCATCAAAGTTTTACATCAGAGATGTCATTTCCATTAGCTGCTGTATTTTTAGAACAGAAGTACTGTTAAATTTACCAAATAACTCTAGAAGCTGGTTAATTCTGATTAGAAATGCATGTATCTAAGGGAAGCAGATTCAAGGATGAAAAATATAAGACCTGAATTCAGCAATACAACAATATAAAAAGATATTTACTTTTCTTCTGAAAGCACCTTAAGGGGGAAAAAAGGCTGACAACAGTTTCATTTTTTGGCATTGATTCCCACTATTCTCATTAGCATATCCCTCAGGATGGTGCTAAGTCTGTTTCTGAAAACTAGGTTGCTCTCTCAAAATATCCATTCAAAAGGAAGCTATGAAAAGAAGGCTATGTTTGCTTCTTGTCTTGTTCAAGTGGCAACGTTTCTCCAGAAATGCATGGATATTACCAAGATGTCTAAAAGTGATGCGGTTTTTAATTTCTCAGTTTAATTTCTTATAAATATGGAATTTGTGATTTTAAAATTATAATTTTTACAAGGATATATGTAGCTCTTGAGGTACAAATGGCCATTTAAAGATTACTTAAAGTTACAAAACCAACAAGATCAACAAGAAGCCACTACAGTCATGTGACCTGGATTCAGTCACTCCTGAAGCAGTGGCCATTTTTTAGTCCTGTGACTGCCCTTTGCCACCCACAGCTATGACACACAATTTCTGAGGCCCATATGATCACATTTTTCCCACTTGGTCATATGACCAATCAAGATTCAAGGATTTTACAACATCACTCTCTTTCCTCCCCCCTCCTCATTGCTATGGGATGAAGGATTAGATGAATGAACTAGTCATTGCTGCCAAGTTGCTTCTTTTATTGCTATTGCCTTGAAGACTGACATCTGCCAGGAGGCACTAGAACCTTGCCTGCTCCAGAGTCCAGCAAATTCTCAAGTTTCTCCATTCACATAACAATCACAGAGGTCATTTAACAAAACCAAAGCAAACAACAAGTCTAATCTTTATTCACTTAACATCCCAGTTGATTTGTTAACTAATATAATTTTTAAAATGTAAAAATGAGTCATTTGAAGACACTTTTTGCTTACAACCCTTATGGGCAGTTTCCCTTAGAGTATTACCTTGAGGACTTCGTGTAATGCCTTCCAAATGATTTCATAAAGTAACCAAAAATGCTAAGTAATAGTAAGAACTAGATCATCTTAATCAGCTGCTCTTGTGAGAACACCTATGAGTGCCTAAAATACTGTTTGGTCTCTCATTAAATCATGCTTGCCTTAAAATAACATTGCATTTATATTTCAGCTACACAAACACAAAGGTTCAAAATATTGTTCTGACTTATCAAAATCTGGTGATTATTTTTATTGAAGTTCAAATTGATATACATAATATGACCAGAGGATATTGACTTAAATGACAGCTGCACTGATTTCACATTTCCAATGTCCTCAAGAGAGTTAGTAGAAGCTAGTTTAAATTAATCAAAAGGCAGATAAATTTAGAATTAATAGAGCTGGATGGGACCTAGGACATCTTCTAGTTCAACCTGATGCTCAAGAGGAGATCTTATACCAGCGATGGTGAACCTTTTTTGGCTCACCTGCCATAAGTGGGGGGAACGCAGGGGATTGTGTGTGGGTGTGCTGCACCCATAATGCAATGTGCGACACCCCCACCAATGCGCATGCACGTACTACAGGTGCGACCCCCTCCCATTTTTTGCATGCTTTTTTGCCCTCCCCAGGCTCCAGAGGCTTTATAGGAGCCTGGGGAGGGTGAAAACAGCGTCCCCCGCCCCCCGGACACCCTCTGGAGGCTTCAGGGACCTTCAGGAGGTTTCCCTGAAGCCTCTGGAGCAGTCAAAATCACTCTCCGAACAAACTGGAAGTCCGTTCCCAAATGTCTGGTTTGCCCGTAGGGCCGGGTTTTTGTGCTCTGGAGGCTTCACAGAAACTCATGAAGCTTCCGGAGGGCCTGGGGGGGGGCTCTTTTTGCCCTCCCCAGGCTCCTATAAAGCCTCTGGAGCCTGGGGAGGGCAAAAATGGCTTTAAAAAGGGTGAACTCAGCTGGCTAGGTGTGCATGTGCGCTGGCCACCTGTGGTACGCATGCCATAGGTTCGCCATCACTGCCTTATACCATTTCAGACAGGTGGCTGTCCAGTCTTTTCTTAAAAACCTCCAGTGATGACCCACAACTTCTGAAGGCAGGATGCCTCACCAATTAATTGTCCTCACTGTTAGAAAGTTTCTCCTTAATTCTCCTTAAAAAACTGGGGACAAAGTTCTTACAACTCATGCTTTAAGATCCAAAATGTTTTGGGAAAAGGGTGGCAAATTAATATAATTTTTAAAAGATAAAATTTTACAACACAACGGTAATTCCAAAATAAATTGTTTTACACAATAGTGTTACATAATTAAGATACATGACTGCTCTCTTTCCATCTCCGTTTGGATCTAGTAGAGTTGAGATCTGTAGAAAGAAAGGAGTAAGATATTTTAGGTAGTTGAATTGTTATCACTGTATGTCAACTGTCCCATTGGCATGTCCAGCAAAAGAAACATTTTTGGGGGGGGACATTTTTCATTTTACCAAGAGAATAATTTTACTGACAGATTCATATAGATACAGAAGAAGCAAAGACAGTTCTAAGGTTAGTATAAAAAACCCATTATCCTTCCCCGGGCTGCCCAGTGTCCATTGTCTACCAATCCAGGTTAAGCATTTTATTTTGGGAAAACAGTTTGTATTTTCCAAAAATCTTCAGTGTCTGACCTTGGGATTGCAAGATTTTCTCAGGCTACCAATGGCTCATGTAAATTTCTTTTCTCCCTCCCAGCTCTCCATACATTCCAATCATACCCATCCCCCCCCCTTAGCTTCTTTGTCAAGAAGAGGCTTGCAAGTCAATCTTGACACTATTTTTTAGAAACTGACATTAACATCACATATTGGGTTTTCTTCTTTCTTTGTCTGATTGTTTGAAAGGGAATTGCCAAAAACAAAAATTAGAAGGATTTCTAATTCTTCTAGGTATAAGAAAGAACATAAGAACAGATTTCTTATGATATGTTAATATGTTAAAACAATATAGAAAACACAGAACCTTGCTCAAAAAATAAGACTGTGAAATGTTTTTCCAAAAGGTTTTAAGTCCTTCTACTTTATTTTTAATTAAAGTAGCCTTTATATTTTAATCCATCAAGAAAAATGGTGTATCAGCAAATCATAAATAATTCAGGTAACTAAAGGTTATCTCAAAGAGCCCACTTAAAATAAAATTGCCTGAAATAAAGTATTTAAGCAATATTGAAAATTTAAAACATAGCTCCAAGTATATGGCGGGGGAATGGGTTGATCCAGTCCACAGCCACCACTTCATGGGCTGTGGTTCTCTTTCCCCTCCTACATATACTTGAAAACTACTAGGTGAGATTGTATGATTGTCTCTACCCAAGCAAGATTGGATGGCTTGGAGTTTTCAGACCTTCTGATTTGATGCACCTTCAATACTTTATTCTGAATAAGGTGGCACTCAAATAGACCCGGGGTAATATTTATGAGTCTTCCTGGACCCGCAACTCCAACTTGAAGAAGGCTTCATGAGTTATGTTGGTTGTCATTGTGCTTCTGGATAGAATTCAGGGTGCTGATCATCATTGCTAAAGCTTTTCATTGCTTGGGTATATCCCCAGTGGTCCTGTCCTATCCATTCTGGCAGGAGGACAGGTTCTGGGTTCTGGCAGCTAATATAGTGGTAGGGCTCAAAAGATGGACCTTTTCTACTACAGCTCTTATTCTCTTGGACATCGTCCCATTGAAAACAAAGTTGGCTGTCACCACTCTTTATATATATTACAAAAACTACAACAACAATACACACTAAAAAAATAAAACAATAAAAAGAAAAAAGGTGAAAAAAGAAAAAGAAACAAAACAATAAGAATTCAGTAAAGGAAAACAAATATATAAGTGATTTTCCCCTCAAAAGTATTAATAATTTTAGTAACACCACTTTCTCATAAAATAAAACAAGTGTCCACTAGGACTCCAAAATCACTCTCATAGTTCTTGCTATGGAACAGAGTCTCATCTAATATGCACCTATACATTTAGTTTTTCTTGCCTAAGTGTAAAACATTACTTTTTCATCATTGAATTTCATTTTGTTAGATAGGACATAGTTTTCAAGTCTGTTGAGATCCATCTGTATCTTCTGTGTTGTTGGCAGATAACTTTGGTGTTATCTGCACATTTTATGAGTTCCCCTTTTATTCCCTTATCTATATTGTTTATATTGAAGAGTATTGAGCCCAAAACAGAACATTGGATACCCCACTGCTTAATTCCCTCCACGTAGATCGTGGTTCAATTAAGAACTACATGTTGAGTGTGGTTTGTTAGCTAGTTACAAATCCATCCAATGGTGTTGCTGTCTATCCCACATTTTTCTAACTTACCAAGAAGTAAATTGTGGTCTACTTTATCAAGTGCCTTATTGAAATCTAGGTATACTCTGTCCATAGCATTTTGCGGATTCACTAGTTTAGACACTTCATCAAATAATGAAATAATATTTGTTCGGCATGATCTGCTTTTGAGCACCCTGTGTTGAGTTCTGTTTATAACTTTGCTTGCTTCTAAGTGTTTGCAGATCTGTTATTTGATTATATTTTCTAGGATCTTCAAAATATTATTGTTAGGCTGACTGGCCTGTAATTTCCTGGGTTATTTTTTCCCCTTTTTTGAAAATGAGGATCACATCACTTCTTTTCCAGACATGTAGTAATCCTCCAGTGCTCCAGAATGTCAGGTCTGCAGTAATATTCCTTTTAGGATCTTTGGCCTGCCACACTCTCTATTATTTTACTATGCTGTTTCATTAATGGGGAATTGGGAGGGGGAATAGTAAGGAGTAGAATGTGTTGTTGTCAAAATAAAACATTCTTTCTAGAAGCCCAAGGTCATTCTTTGTCTCCACACCTCTGCAACTGACCAGAACTAGATGGGTGGAAATGATAGCATGGCAGTGGAAGATGGACTTGTGGGTATGGGGGCAAGATCATGAATTTTCAACTGGGTGGAAAACCCAGGAAGCTTTCAGATTCAGGTTTTCCACAGATGTGCCAACATGTCCCTCTTAATAAATTGGAACTTAGAGCAATACTTTGCCTTGGACTCTGGTTTAATTTTGGATGATATTTAGAACACTGACATTAACCTGAATCTCCTTTAAAATTAAATTCCCAGCAGCCTCGGCACGGGGTGCTGGCGAGGAGTGCTGACTCCCAACACTGACCTGACCTGACCTGGTCAGTGTAAAATATCAGCAAAGATGAAAATCGAGCCTTTGAGAATGGAAGCAGAGGACGAGTCGCTTATCTGCAAACCTTCCACTTTTACAAAGGAATCTGTGGAGGAGAAAGGCAAGATATTTATAGCATCTGGGAAGATGTGGTCATAGCCAGAGGGGGTTGGAAAAGCTATTTCAACACGTGGCTTGAGGGACCAAAGCAATCACCTAGTAGCCAGCAAGATGATTGGAGCCTCCCAGACCAACTTGTGCAGCCAAATGTGAGTGGATATTTTCCCTCCTTCACTAGCAAAAGCTACAATGGACTTGAGGACTGAAGTGGAGACAATTACTCCTTCCATACAGTGCTAAATGAGCTGAGCCAGCAGGAAAGGATTTGGCCAGCATCTCTCACTAGTCAGCCACCGATGTTTGAGCTGCAGCCTGTGAATCAAGCACCACCAAATTGAGCTTTCTTCCCAGGTCATAGGTGGGAGAGATGTCTGTGGCTGCCTGCTTGGCCACCAACATGGGAAAATCAACCCAGTCAGCAGAAAGGGGCTTGGGCCATATCTTCCCTTAGGCAGCTATTGATGTTTGGGCTGCACCCTGTGAATCAAGCAGCCCCACAATGGGCTTTCTTCCCAGGTCATGAATGCTTTATTGAACCAGCAAAGTTGAAAGTAGCAGCCCCAATGCTCTTCAGAGAAAAGAAAGATGGCGATGTTGGTCTCTGTGTTGATCTGCAAGCCTTGAAAGTGGTATGAGACACTTTCCCTCATGAAAGATATGTTGAATCACTTGGCTAAAGGCAAGATCTTCACCAAGCTGGACTTGAGAAAGGTGTATTACCGCATACAAATGAGAGAGGGAGATGAGTGGAAGACTGCTTTTAACACCCCCATTGGCAGCTTTCAATATAAAGTCATGCCTTGTGGGCTAAAAGGAGCGCCCACAACCTTCATGCAGTACATAAATGGGATGAGCACCTACATGAGCACCTGTACCGCAGAGTACTTGTTTATCTCTATGACATCTTGATCTTCTTTGAGACCCTGGAAGAACACATGAAGCTGGTAAGGCAAATCCTGAAAAAACTTCTGGCCGCCAAACTATAGACAAAGTTGTTGAAGTGTGAGTTCCACAAGATCTCACTAGATTATTTGGGTTATTGCATCTTCAATGAGGAGATAGAAATGGATCCAGGAAAAGTGAAAGCTGTGTTAGACTTGAAACCTTCAAGTAATTGCAGATAACTACAAAGCTTCCTTGGATTCACCAATTTCTATAGGCAATTCATTCCAACTTTTGCGGAAATTGCCCTCCCATTGACTGAGCTATTAAAAACAGGACCTTCTCCAACAAAGCCAAAAACAACCAGACCCCTAAAGTGGTCAATGGACTGTCAAAAAGCCTTTGAGAAATTAAAACAGCTATTTGCCCAAGAGCCCATACTGCAACATTCCAATCCAGAGCGAATATTCATAATCCAGATGGATGCCAGTGATGTAGGGATAGCTGCAGTACTATTGCAAAAGAATAAAGAAGGCCACCTCTTGCCATGTGCTTACATCTCCAAAAAGCTCATCACTGCTGAAAGGAGTGGACCATTTGGGAGAAAGAGGTGTTCGTGATCAGATGGAGCATGCTCATGTGGAGACATCTCCTGGAAGGGGGGGGGATATACCATTTGAGGTCTGGACTGATCATAAAAACCTCGAAGCTCTCAAAGCCCATCGAAAATTATCCCCCAAACAAGTCCGCTGGGCACAATACTTCCAAAGGTTCAAATTCAAAATTAAACACATCCCCACAGGAAAGAACTTGTTGGTGGATGCTTTGTCGAGGAAACCGCAGTACGACAGTAAGAAGGAAGAAGTTGTTCACCCCATCATTTCTTCCTCCCTCCAAAAGGCAGCCCAGATTACCACCTGAAGCCACGCCAAGCTGACAACAGAGCTGAAATTGGCACTCCTGGCAGACCCGTGGCTCAACAATAACAAGGACATTCTAATGATGAACTGTGGCTTAGCCTGGAAGGGGTCCAAACTGTACGTACCTGTGGGATTGAGGCTGGAAGTTCTACAGGAAAGCCATGATGTGAAACTAGGAGGTCACTTTGGAATCCTAAAAATGCTCCACCTCGCCAGGCATCAATTTTGGTAGCCAAAGATGAAATCAGAAGTGAAAGATTATGTAAAAAGCTGTGCTACTTGCACAACAATGAAGACATGGCCGAGGAAACCCCCTGGACTACTACAATGAATGGCCAGTCCCAGCTGACCATGGGAGGAGATCACAATGGACTTCATCATTGAGGTCCCAGATAGCAGAGGGAACAGAGTAATCTGGACAGTTATTGATTTGTTTTCCAAGCAGGTGCATTTCATCGCTTGTTCAGGGTTGCCGTCCACAAAGAAATTAGCGAAAATGTTTGTGAAACACATTTATCGCCTGCATAGGGTGCCCAAGAGGATGATTTCAGACTGTGGAGTTCAGTTCACTGCCAAGTTTTGGAGAGGTCCATTGGGTCCACACAAGGACTCAGCTCAGTGTTTCATCCAAGCACGAACAGCACAGCGGAAAGCGCCAATGCAATGGTGGAACAATACATCTGGTGTTATGTGGACTATCAGCAAGACAACTGGTCGGACTTGTTACCCTTCGCTGAAGTGGCGTACAACAATGCGGTCCACAATAGCAATGGATTATCTCCTTTCCAGATTACCAGTGGTATGGAATATGTTCCCATGCCTGAGCTGCCTAGAGAATCTCCCTCCTCCATGTCTCTGAACGAATGGATGGACACTCTAAAGAAAGGATGGGAAAATACAAAAAAAAAATCTCTAGCAGATGCGGCAGAAGCCTACAAGAAGGAAGCTGATAAACATTGCTTGCTCCAGCCTCCCTTTTGTGTGGGGGACAAAATTTTTGTATCTACCAAATACATAAAATTAAGAATGCCTAGCAAGAAATTGGGCCCAAAATTTCTAGATCCATTCACAATAGTGAAAATAATTAACCCAGTTACAGTTCAACTCAGTCTACCCAGAATTCGAGGAAAGATTTACACAGTATTTCATTGTAGTTTGTTGAAACCAGTAATTGGGTCCAGCATAAGACCGTCCACCAAGGTCCTCCTCCTCCTATAGTAATAAAAGGGGAGACACATTATGAGGTGAAAAAAATCTTAAACTCCAGGCTATATAGAGGTTGCTTACAGTATGGCACATGGAAGGGGTACATTTTGTTCGAAGCTACCTGGGTGAAAAGCTGTGACCTAAAAGCAGATAAGTTAGATGTAATAAGTCACATCTGTCCAATTTTTTTAAAAGTCATATTCATTCCTGTGCCAGCACAACATATATTTTTCAAGGTAGAACTCAATTTAGTAAACAGTATTGCCTAACTAGATGAAAAACAGAAACCTCTGCTTGATTTAAAATATATAATTTACATTTCCCTTCCTTCCCTGCCCTTCAGCATATTTAGCTTTCCAGCTAAATATAGTTTAACTTTTCAGATAAATATAGCAGAGTTATCTTTAAGATTTCAGCAAGTCTGTCATTGCACTTTACTCTTTCCAGTTACTTTTTAATTTATTTGAGTTAGAAATGAGGAAAATGGTCTAGCTTAAATATTTATGAATACAATACAAAGTTTTTTAATCTCCTCAAGATGATTTTGCGTATCAGAAACAAGATTTCAGACCATGATGACCACATATAACATCCACGTTAACATCATCATTTAACTGAAAAAAAAGAATTCAATTTTGTTCAAAAATCTGTAGGCAAAAATGTACTTATTATTTCCTAAATATATTTAAACTCTTAATATTATGAATAGTTAATACCAAAATACCCTTCATACATAACCTACAAATATATATTTGACATCAATATATAGTAATGTTTTAATGAAGTTAATATTTTATTAGCTTTCAAATTCTTACCTTTTACAATGAAAGCTAATATTTGTAGCCTTCAGATTCTTATTTTTTACAATGGTACTGTTAAGATTAGGATTTGATGGAATTTTACAGTAGTCAACCAGATGCTGAGCAAACCAATCAAAGAAACAGTTTTGGCAGTGAAAATTGGAGCATTTCCCTTTGAAGACATGCATGTGGCCAGCTGATTATAGGGCTTGGAGGCTATTATTGAGCAACAACTAAGCGAGTACAATCCCCAATGTCTTCCACAGAGGGCTCAATATGATAGCAGCTGAAATAGGTAGTAACTCTTATCAGTTATAGGTAGACTACTAGGGTATTATCAACAGTGCTACATGTGTATGCGGGATGCTAGAGGGGAAATTATACTCCATTAGAACCCATTTGTCAGCCATAGGTTGTTAAACCTGCCTAGAATATGTCAGCTCACATCTTCTGAAATAGAAATATTCTCCCTCCCTCATTTGTGGATCTATGGAATTTATCTTTGTTGAAATAAGAAAATATGTATGTTTGTTTTGGAAGAAATCCACAAAGGAAAAAGGGAAACAAATCAAATCACATGCATTTCCAGAAAGCTTAAATTCACAAATAAATGACTTGTCTATGAGTCAAATGTATGGCATGCATATGATATGGTTTAATTTTCCACTCCTTTATTCACTGTATCTACTCCAGTGCGCTCTGAAATGAAATGCATCTACTCCAACGTGCTCTTTTTCAGAGGAACAAAAATATGGCAGAATTTGAAGATGGGATTTTTTTACACTGGATACTTATGTAATAAGTCTGTTTTCAAACTGAACAAGACACTTGTTTCAATGGTATGTGATTTGTTCTGATAGCTCATTATCAAAATTTCCATTTTAAAATTTATATTATGTGCCTCCACTGCCTTCCACAGCTGACTAGAATATTGTATCTGCATAAGTATGGCATTCTACTACAAGCAATGGTAAGTCAGATCTTTGAAGGAATAGCATTCTTCAAATTGACTTGATTTCTAGTGACTTCTCAAACACGCTCATGTAACTTTCTTGACCCCAATGTAAAGGTAAAGGACTTTACCACTTCCTTATTCAAGGATGTGGGCTCCCCATCCCCCGGACTGTATCTGAGCTATTTGTGAGCTCAGATACAGTTGACAATTTGCTGGCATAAACGGAGACCAGATGCTTCTATGTTGTTCATGTTAGAGAAATTCTATTGATTTAATTATTTGACCCTATCAAATACATTGGTACAAAGAAAACAGTAGGACATGTCCACAATAAGTCATCACACTTACAGTTAACCCCAATCTGATCTAAATATTTTGTCCCCTTTGCCTTTGAATAAAGAGTGTGATGTTACTAGTGATATGCAGATTCGTTCCATTCAAAAAGTAAGAGATTTTCTCCAGGATACCTGAATATATTTTAGTTTTTAATAAGAATCAAAGTAAACATCTCTTTTTGCAGAATCCAAAAAGAAGGTGTCCAGTGTCTTCAATGGCTAGTGCTCCACAGACTATTTCTTCAATTGGACCTCCATGAAAGCTCCTATATTTTATATGGAATCTAGTTGTTCAAACTGAGCTCCAGAAATGTTGAGACATATAAATATTTTTCTAACTGGGTGATTTGTATTACACTAACCACTTCAAAGACTTAACATGTTTATGTGTTGCAGTATCATTTTGTGCAGCAATGTCAATAACTTTTTGTTTGAAAGCTGCCTTGGCCTATAGATATGATTGGACTGAAAATCAGATGCAGAATCCATTAATGACACTTGCAGAAAGACAATGACTGTTGCTCTTATCTATCACCAGCATCCAATAATCAACGATACCTTAGGTAATAGTAACTAACATGTCTTTCCTGCATTTCCTGATATTTATAAATAGTTTTTCTCCTTTTACAGCCCTGTTTCCCCGAAAATAAGCCCTACTCCCAAAATAAGCCCTACACAGGGGAATAGAGCTGCCCCCCCCACACCAGCTTACCTCACATCCCTGCAGCCAGACCATCCACAGCCTGATACTTACCTTGTGGGGGCAACGCCAGCAACCATGTGCAGCAAAAGCCCACATGGCCACCAGTCCACCAGTCCACCAGAACAGGAGGCCGAGCAGAGTGCTGGTGCCACAGCCGAGAGGCATGTATTGGGGTATGGATGACCTGCCTATGGGGGCTCTGAGGTAAACCGGTGCAGGGCATGTGGGGCAACTCCACCACCCCCTGCCTTATGGCAGCACACTGGCACACCGTGCAGCCTCCTGCCCAGCCGCAAGCAGAAGTATGCCTCCTGTTCATGAGGGGGGGAAAAAGACCCCATCTAAAATAAATTGTAGCACTTATTTTGAGGCCCAAAAGGGAATAAGATCCAGTCTTGTTTTCTTTTGGGCCTCAAAATAAGCCCGTCTTCCCCGGTCTTATTTTTGGGGAAACATACATACTACCAATTGAGACTAGTTTTGATGAAAGAGATGATGACTTAATAAGTATCTGACATTATATATCTATATTTTAATATATTATTGTGCACTTAGATTTGTTTGTTGCAAAACAATTCCAATGTATGTTTTTTGCATATGACTGAATAGTATTTCCCACAGCCTGACACCTACCTTGCGGGGGCAGTTTTGCTTAATCTTTTTAAATAGATTTTAATCCACAGTATAGCATATCTAATAGGCATGTATAATTTGTTGCAAAAGTAGTTCACCAATAAGAATGCCAAAGTGTTTCCACTAATCTACTCAAAAGTTTCATTGAAATGAATGGAATTTAATCTGAAGTAGAATTGCTGCACTATAGCAATAAATACCTTCTATGGACTATGTCATTGTAAAATAGATATGTCCCTTAATGTTAATCTGGACCACAAATGTTCATGATTTTTAATAAAGGCTGTCTTCCAAAAGCTAGGGGATTAAGGAAGCTAGCTCAGGTTTTTTTCTGGCTTTCAAGACATATAGTATGTAACTTTCTAGTTAGGCAGAAAACAAAGTAAATTGGCAAAAATAGGAAAAAATCTCCTTCAATTTAGCCTCAATTAATTTCTCTTGAGATACTTTTTCATCTTCTCATTCTATTCTACAATTCTGGGTTTTCCAAAGAAAATATACTTATATATAAGTAACTAACCAGACATAAGCCTACTTAATAATATCCAAGCTCAGACATGGTCACCAGAAACCACCACTTATTAAAACATTCGCAAACCTGAAAATTGTTATATTAGCATCTTCACATAATAAATTAATTGGTGAATAATTTATCATGAGAAGAATGCGACATTTAGGCAGTAGGAAATTATATTCCATATGAATTAGATTTTGGATGGCTGTATGCAGAATTTTCCAAGAAGCTCCACCACCACCCCAAAAAAACTGCCAAATTCAAATTTCTTACCAAACAAGAAATTATTTTGCAGTGATACACTTTATGACATACATATTATCAGACAAATGGTACATTTATGTACATGCAATATATCTCATGCAAGTCCATTGCTCTCCTTGCCTTCTACCCTTGTTACTCATAATGCTAAGTCATATTGCTTGATAGCTTTAGTCCAGCTTCTTATTCATAAGATACTCTGCAGATTATCAAAATAGCCATTAATAAACTGATCTTTATAAGGTTAATTGTCTCTCCACTTCTATACCATATTTTGTAATATCCGTGTAGTGTTGCAAAGTCTTTATTTTCTGTCTTCACTGAGCAGCAATGTGTTCAAGAAACAGAATTATTTGTTCTCACATTGAGGCTACACTGTCACTATTCTAAATATGACTGTTAAGTACAAGTTCAGTTCAGTACTTTCTCATGGTCCCTGACCAGAATCCAACAAATTAACAGCAGAATAAAACACCATCATTTATGGAATAGGCTATTGAGGCAATGAAAATATTTACATTTAGCAAATTCTGGCTACATTCATAGAAACTGAGACATACCAGGCATATCTGGTAATAATAGATATACAGTTTAACTTGTTAAATAAGGAGTGAACAAGGTAGATTCTTGCAATCTTAACAAAATGCAATATAACAGGCCATGGATTTAATAAAGCCTTTTCTACAAAGATGCAACCTCAGCTCATAAAGGATATTTTTGTATCTGCCCTTAAGAACTGCAATAGAGAGAACATTAAAGTGCACAAATTTAGCACTCTCCAGAGTTTAGAGTTAAATAACATAAAAATTTCCCTGAATCCATGAAAGAACATCCGTACCTAAGTACATTAATCTAGTTGGGCTTCCAGATCTTAGTCCTCTTGCTTAAGTGCAATCACAGCCCATCGTTATAAAATCATGAAAATCATAGCATCATAGGTTTTACAGATTTGGTGTTTCCATATTGTCTCATAATTACTTGTGATGAGGAGAGAGCCCACACCTTCTGAAAACAACAGCAACTTCTCATGTTATGCAATAACACAATTCCATTATTCCATCTGTTTGCCTCGGTTTTACTACATCAAGTTTCAATTTGTCTGGATGGCTGCAACTGTCATAGGGCTCTGGATTGGCTGTGGAATCACTAGAAAAACTGAAACTTCCACCAGCTTTTTTGAAAATACTTCACATTGACGTCTGACTAGGACTAACCTGCCAATCCAGCTGAAACATAAATGATAAGTGGAGCATGATACGGAATTATAAAAACTGTAATTCAAAATATTTGGAAAGTAGACATTTGTCTATCTTCAAGGTAGAAGAGTTGTTATCATGCTGTATGCAACCCTCAGATCAACAATTCAAGAAAGTCTGTGCCACACTACTTTTGTTTTTTGTCCCCATAATGAAGTGGTCACTATATGATCTTCCTACTTTTATCTTCTATTGATCCTTTCTCCTCCCCAAATCTTTTGCATAAATATATATTATTTAATTGAAATGTTATAAAACTATTTTCTATTTTTGCTATAACAAATCTACATAACTATCTATCTGGAAATAATTTACACAGCTAACGCGCAGCATTGTGAGGATATTACCTCTCTCTACTATTAACAACAGGGAATGTGTTGCAAACTTCTGAAACACTTAGCCATCTGAATCAGCTTGCAGAATTCATGAAGTAAGCTTCACAGGTATCCTCATTATTTACAGCTATCAGCTTTTTTCTTAAGAGTATCTTTACCTACCTTCTAATGATCAGAGATTCTTCTTTATGATTATATGCTTTTGGATGACAACGTTTAGACAAATAGCTCTTACTTTACGTCTATATTTACTAGTAAACAAGTATTGCAGGTCACCATATTCTAAGATTTTAATTTATTTTTGAAAATTGAGCTGTTTTGTAACCTTTTACAATTCATAAATTGTAAAATAGAAATCCATAATTAAAAAAATTAATTTTATATGACTAATAAGTAGAATTAACATTTTGCTTCTGATAAAGCAAATGCATGTCACAGCTTCAGCAAGAATCATTGATTCATTTGTGAAGTTTATTTTTTTAACATCAAATAAATGTTCTATGTACTATGAGTATATAGTATTTTTCTATAAGACCTTAAAAGTGTCAAGAGGGAATAACTAAGATTAGAAAAATAAAAATTTAAAATTAGATGCGCTGTACATTATTGTTACTATTGCTACAATTACATGATGTTTACATCTAACCTTTCCTCTGGGAGTTCAAAGTGACATGCATACTATTAATAACTTGACAGAAATCTTTTAAATCATTCAGTGCAATCCTATCTTCCTGAACACTCTTCAAGTTCAGCTAATAGTTCTGGCACTTCTTTATACAAATTTTATTACTTTATCCAAATATAAAATACAAAGGAAAATAATAGTAGTGGAAAATTAGAAGAAGGAAAAAAGATCAGAATCAAAATACAGTAGGAGATGGGAGATCCTATACCATTCTAGACAACTGACTCTCCAGTCTCTTCTTAAAAACCTCCAGTGATGAAGCAACAAAAACCTCTGAGGGCAAGCTGTTCCACTGGTTAATTGTTCTCACTGATAGGAAGTTTTTCCTTAATTTCAGGTTGCTTCTCTCCTTGATTAGTTTCCATCTATTGTTCTTATCCTGCCCTCACATGCTTCGGAAAATATACCCGCACCTGTTTGTGGCAGTCCCTATCATGTCACCCCTATTCCTTCTTTTCTCTAGGCTAGCCAAACCCAAATCCTTCAATCGTTCTTGATATGTCTCCAGGTCTTTAAACGTCTTAGTTGCTCTCCTTTGCACTTTTCCCAAAGTCTCAACAACTTTTTTGTAATGTGGTGACCAAAACTGGATGCAGTATTCCAGATGTGGTCTTAACTAAGGTTTTATAAAGTAGTACTAATACTTCATGTGATTTTAATTCTATGCCTCTGTTTATATAACCAATGATTGTATTAACTTTTTTGGTTTTGCTGCACACTGCTAACTCATATTTAAATCAAAGTTTCATTTTTTCTATCACAAGCACAAAAGGATATTTCCAAATAGAAACAATATTAGATATTTTCTCTTCTTTGGATAAGGCGATCAGTTTAACCATCTCTACTTTTTTTCTTGCTGTGGGAAATTATATATATACATATACATATACATATACATATACAGATACAGATACAGATACAGATACAGATACAGATATAGATATATCTGTGTACACTTATTAATTTTTGGAGACTACAATCATTTATGCGAACAAAATTCACTCCATTCTTTCAGATTCCTTAACCTTAACAGGAAAAGCATTTTTAACATCCATTTTAACACTTTCTTTAAAAACACTTCTAAAATCAATAATTTTAGTATATCTCTTTTTAGACTTCCTCTAAACATACATACTTTAAAATTCATTTTCAGTAATATTTTACCAACATTAAAAAATTACTAAAGCAATATACATAAGGCATTTTCAAACCCACTTTAGAAACATAAAACTACCATATATTCCGCCATATAAGGCGACTGAGCGTATAAAACGACCCCCTATTTTCAGGTGCCCGCAAGCCAGCTGAAGGCCTCCGTGCTGCCAGGCTTTCGTAGTTTGAGCTCAGAGCCTTCCTCCTCCAGACTTCCAGCCAGATCTAAGCCATCCCAGCGCTCATCCATCCATGTGCCCAGGCGAGGAACACAGAGGTTAAGATTGAAATGCTGGCGTCTGCACTGGTGGCAGCGCGGCTTTTTACTTGGCGGTGTTTGTTTTGGTTTTTTGGTATACCTGGCGTATAAGACAACCCCCGATTTTTGAAATAATTTTTTGGGGTTAAAAAGTCATTTTAGCCAGAAAATATGGTACATTAACACTTTGTTTTGATTACATAGATCAGAACAATAAAAATCCAACTGACTGCAATTAGCTCATTAAATTTAAGTCATCTCCTCCAATTTATCCTCATAGAATAAAATCATTTTCTTCTCTGGAATATCTGTCAGATAAATATAGAGTTCTCTTTTTCTCACAGAATTCTCCACCTTGTTAACATCCATGAAAAAGAAGTCCCAAATTTGTCCTAAACAGAGTTACAATTTTACTTGGAACTCTTCTTTCAGTTGAACTGGTATCAGATTTTTCCAAAGTTGCTGTTAATTCCTTTGCATTGTCAGATACTTGTGAAATTGCCTCAATGGTCATAACGTTCTACATGTAATTGCATCTTTGAATTACTTTTCTTCCAACTAAGAGAATTTCATAACATCTTTAGAACACAATCAATTTATGAAGTAAACAGTTTTATTTAGATATTTCTCAAGCAGTTTGTTTTGCAAAACAGTGCAATCCTCAATCTTCATCTTCTTAGCTCCTTCTTGTGGCCAAAGGCTAGAATTTTTTTTATAAATCAATGAATGCTTTCTGGCCAATGAAAATTCATAAAAATCAGAAAGTTTCAGCCATTCACAACAAAACAATCCAAAGCTGTAGATTGCTTAAAAGTAATAAAACAGAGCCACAACTTTCTGTCCTTATATTTCACCTTCAAAGATATTCCATGCTTTCTTATTTTAACGCCGCCTTGACATTTAGCAATAAAGAAATCTTCAAAAATAAATAACAATTTTGCCTTTAAAAAATATCTTTTGGGTAAAAGACACAATAGTTGTATAAAGTGATTAAAAAAATGAAAGGCACAACTTATTGTGTTTGAAAAATAAATTCCAAAATAACTGTTTCTTCGTATTTATGACTTTTATTGCTTTATCCCAGTATAAAATATAAAGGAAAATAGAAATAGGAAATTAGAGGGAGGAAAAAGAGAGGGAGAAATAAAATATGGGATACAAGGGAAAAAAGAAAAAAAGCATTTATTCACAACTTTTTTTAGAGTAGAAAATAACATTACAGCTTCACCTTTTTATACATTAATATATATTAGTCATTTCTATAACAACATGTATATCTAATTAGCAAAACCAAGTCAAAGTTTCATTTTTTTATCAGCACAAAATCCAGAAGTGATACCCAAATGAAAAACATAATTAAATATAGTCTTCTTTTTGAATAAAACACTTGTTAACCATTTCTGCTTTATCTTCCTTGTGGAGAAAATCTGTATTTCTAATAGAATAGAATATAAAGTTTTTGTCACTTTAAATGTATGCTAAGCAGCATACTTTAAAATGAAATTTCATTGCATTTAGCTCTCAAAAGATAACTATTATGAATAGTCGTACATACATACACATATATGACACATAGAAACATCACAGTCTAATTCGGATGTATACAATGTACATGGTGAAAATAAAGAATCCTGTGAATTTACAAAACAGATGGCATAAGGATAGGGTGACCAGATGACCCAATTTCAGCGGGACAGTCCCGATTTTTAACAATTTTTCCCGCGTCCCTCCGCCTTTTAAAAAAGTCCCGATTTTTTTTCTGGCTTCATGTTGAAAGCCCAATGGATTTGCTTAAGAAATCCTAACCGGGGCAAGACAAAAGACACCGTCTAACCTCTCTCTCTGTCTCAGTACTTTCACTGAAGATATTAAAACGTTAAAGCAACAAAACAGACCTCTCCCCTCCCCCCACGCCGATCGCGTCTACCTCATTTTATAAGAAAAAAAATGATCCTAGTACCATAGAGCTGCAGGAAATGGCTAGAGGGGTCGCCAGTGTTACTTCCTGGATTTTCCAGAGGGGAGGGGCACGGAGGTTGGAGGACTGCTCAAAATGGTGGGTAAAGAAACTTTCTGGTAAGTGTGCTGGGTTTTTTTCTTTTATTTTTTAATGCATTTTAAAATAATGTAGGTTTTTAAAAATGTGCAGCTACTGTTTTTTTATTCAAAACAATATGTGATGTGCCATGGAAAAATCATTAAAAAAAAACCTGAAAGAACAAAAGGTTTTTTTAGGGTATTTTCCTGACCAAAACTATAATTGTTTCTGCATGACACCCTTAATCAGAAATAGCCAACTACACTTCATTCTAAATAGTTTTATTTCCTTTATTGTATGTGATTACTCAAGTCCAAAAACTGAGTTAATTGGATAAACCCAGCTCCACAATTTACTAAATATACAGTTACAGGAATTTCATGTATAGTATGCTGTCTCTTAGGGTTTATTGAACATAGGAGAATAATATGAGAGGGATTTGATGTAAAATAAGCTCTTTTAATGAATTCAAAATCAACGCAGCAGACAAGACATGGGAGTGAACATAATACACACTTTAACAATATTTTTTTTTCTTTTAGTCATCAAATATTGCAGCAAGTGTGTCAGTAATAATAGCAAGACAGGCATAGGATTTTCCAGCCAGGTTAATTTTACTTTTTTATGGTTTTGATGTTGTATTTAATTTTATCTGTATTAGAAACTTATGAAGGCTGTGCAACATTTTGAGGTGATATAGAGTATGTAAAGGCATGAATACAGTAGAACCTCTGGTCACAACCATAATTCGTTCCATAACTTTGGTCGCAAACTGATTTGGTCATGAATCAAACCTAATTTTGGAAATTTGGTGCTTACAAAAAAAAAATGGTGCAGAAGGGGAAATCAGCAGCGGGGAGAATGTGAATATTTTGGTCAGAAGCGTTCGTGACCAGAGGTTCTACTGTATAACATCTTCACTTAAGACTTAAGATTCACTTAAGATATAACATCTTCACTTAAGATTCACTTAAGAACTGTGGCAAGAAAGGTGGTAAAGTGACCAAAGTTACAATGGCATTGAAAAAAGTGACTGATGACCATTTTTCACACTTAGCGACCATTTTCACACTTAGCGACCGTTGCAGCATCCTCATGGTCACGCGATCAAAATTTTGATGTTTGGCAACAGATTCGTATTTATGATGGTTTCAGTGTCCTGAGGTCATATAATCACCTTTTGACAAAGTCAAATGGGAAAACCTTATTCACTTATGTTACTAATTTATCAGCTGCATTTATTCACTTAAGAACTGTGGCAAGAAAGGTGATATAGTGACCAAAGTTACAATGGCATTGAAAAAAGTGACTGATGACCATTTTTCACACTTAGCGACCATTTTCACACTTAGCGACCGTTGCAGCATCCTCATGGTCACGCGATCAAAATTTTGATGTTTGGCAACAGATTCGTATTTATGATGGTTTCAGTGTCCTGAGGTCATATAATCACCTTTTGACAAAGTCAAATGGGGAAACCAGATTCACTTATGTTACTAATTTATCAGCTGCATTTATTCACTTAAGAACTGTGGCAAGAAAGGTGATATAGTGACCAAAGTTACAATGGCATTGAAAAAAGTGACTGATGACCATTTTCCACACTTAGCGACCATTTTCACACTTAGCGACCGTTGCAGCATCCTCATGGTCATGTGATCAAAATTCGGATGTTTGGCAACAGTTACAATTTATATTTGTAAATTGTAGTTATGTTGAAATAAAAAAAACCATTACAATACTATTTTTGCGTTGTATGAAAATTTTTGTTGCTCCGTATAAAATTTTTAATCAACCCCACCCCCCCACCCACCCCGGTTAAAGGTGTCCCTCTTTACCAATCTGAAAATCTGGTCACCTTACATAAGGAACAAAATTGCTACAGAATCTAGTAGGCCTGCTATAGATACTTCAAAACCTCCTCCCAGACAGGAGCAACAGAGACAGACTGTGAAGTGGGTGGGTGAAGTCTCTTAACAAATTTAATAATTTTTGTAAACTATTGTCATTTATGTTAACAAAATTCACTGTATTCTTTCAGATTCTTTAACCTTAATGGAAAAATATTTTTTCATCCATTTTAAAACACCAAACTTTTCTTTAAAAACATTTCTAAAATCAAAAAGTTCTAATACATTTTTTTAAAACTTCCTCTTAACATACATACTTTAAAATTGACTTTCAGTCAGACCAATAAAATTCCAACTAACACCAATTAACTCATTAATTTAAATCACTCCCTCCAAGTTATTCTCATAACTTTTTTTCTTATTGTATGCATCCTTTTTGAAATTCTAAACTTTTATTTAAGCTAATACATCTTTTCTTTAACTTTCTCTTAACATAGATATTTTCAAATATACTTTCAGTAATATATTACAAGTTTTAAGAATTACTTAAGCATTATATATAGAGGAAAAAACGCATTTTCAAACCCACTTTACATTAACACTTTCTTTCAATTCCAAATATCCGATCAATAAAAATCCACCCCAATGTCAAAGGGCTCAGTGGTTAAGATGCTGAGCTTGTCGATCAGAAAAGTCAGTAGTTTGGAAATTCAAATCCCTAGAGCCATGTAACTGAGTGGACTCCCGTTACTTGTCCCAGATTCTGCCAACCTAGCAGTTCAAAAGCATTTAAAAATGCAAATAGAAAAATGGGGACCACCTTTGGTGGGAAGGTAACAGTGTTCCATGCACCTTCAGCATTTAGTCATGCCTGCCACATGACCACCAAGACATCTTGCTGGCTCTTCGGCTTTGAAACGGATTCATAAAAATCCAAAAGTTTCAGCCACCCACAACAAAACATTCAAAACAGGCAGCACTTTTGCTTTTGTGGAAGCTGACTAAAGAAGTCCTTCTGAAATCCTTGTCCCAGCTCTACAGCAGGAAGGAGGGGAACTACAAGCCTGCATTTATGAAAAGAACTTTGGATCTGAGTTTCTTTTCTCTAGCCCAGCCCTGCAATTTCCTTCTGCCCATGCAGGGAAATTGCTTGCGTCCCTTCAGCAGGCAGTTCTTTCCCTTCATCTACTTAATGACTATGCCTTGGAAAATCAGGATATGATTGTAAAGTTATGCCATGTAGGTCAGTTCATAAATTAAGAGTCACCTGTATCTGTTTGATGGTCTTTTCCATAGAGCTGGTTGAATATTAAACAGCCAGATGTCTTATCTGCAGTCTAAGCAATACGGCCAAGGAAGGAAGTGTCCAACACCTGCACAGGACAAAATATGGTCATTAGGGCTGTAAGTGGCCAACACCTGGAGAATTTGGGGAAATCCCAACCATTAACTACATCATTAGCCACGTTAGTGATTGTGACCATAGATAAAATTGTGTCAGGAGAACAGTACCATTTTAAATACAATTCTGAGATGCCCTTCATTGGGTTTTTTCCCCCCAAATCTAAGGTTTTTACAAATTTTAAAAGAAAGGACCCAGGGACTACTAAATTTTATAAAAGTAGAAATATTGCTGTAAAACAAGTCCCTGTCTTTGAAATATTGGGAGCAGTTGAGAAGTTACTATTTTTATATACCCTTTTACAATGACAGTGAGCTGAAAGACTTTTTCCTTTTATTTATTTTTATTTTCTTTATTCTATTTGCTTTTTCCCTGTCGGAATTTTAAACTATATTTTAAAGGTAAACTTATTAGCCACCAGAGGGAGCAAAAGACTAACATTTATGCATTATTTCACAACCCTAGTAATGGAACTAGTATGTTAAAAATCAAAGGATACAGTATTGAAAAGATTATTTAAAAAATAAAACCCAACATCAAAATCAAATAAGGGATCCCATTGAAACTACTCAGAGCATTTCAAGAAGAATAATATACTCATGGAAAAAACACACAGTCAGAAAAAAAGATTAACATTGTTGTGATTTGCAAAATATATGCCAGGTACTGCATGTATTCCTGCCCACAGAAGACCCAAATTATATCTATCAAACTAAATGAATTACTCAAAGAGAAAGTAAAGGATCTAGAGACAAGTCTAGCCACTCTGAGTCTCACAGAACAAAATGAAATACTTCAACTAAAAGACTGCAACAAACTGAACACAATAAGGAACAATACCAGAAAAAAATGGCTGTTAGAGATAGACCAATGGTAACATGTCATTTATTTAAAAAAAAACAAGAAATATGTTCCTGCAGTCCAAGCCAGTCCAATCCAGTCTTGCCCTGCTGTAGCTGAGCTATCAATTTCATATCTTCCTCCTGAAAGAAAGCGTGCTGACACCTGGAGAAGGGACAACATTAAGTATACCAGTGATAGGAAGAAAAGTAGACCAGACTTCCCCTAGAAAAAAAGGGTGTGTTGATAAAAGGATACTTATTACTTAGAGAACTGCAACCATCAGATTGTAAACTGGACAATCTGTCAAGAGAGCTATGCTCCTACCCAGGCACAAACATCAAAGATATGACTTATTTTGATTATCAGGCTTACTAAAATTATTAAATTGACAGATTGTTATCATTTTCCCCTGTGTTATATGAGGAGGGATAATATGACAAAAAGCCTAAAAGCAGTATCAGGAGGCTATGAGCATCTTGGCATGCAAGCTAAAGAGATAGGAGCCAAGAATTGGATATTGTTCTTCTGTTGGAATCAACATCCAATGAGGGAACAGGGATTTTAGAAGTAAATCACTGACTTAAGGGATATTGAACTCAAGAGTCCTTTGAATTCCTAGATCTATATGAAGAGTTTCTAGCAAGGGATGGGCAACATATCATAAGAACTGTCAAGAACATGGTTGGAAAGTAACTAGCTAGTCTTATCCAAAGGACTTTAAACTAAAACTGGAAGAGGAGGAAGACTAGTCTTTAGGAGTTAATCCCAAGCATGAACCTCAAGACAAGCAATGAAACGATACATAAGGATTAGTGTGAAGGAAAGGGAACTGAGATATAAAAGAGGAAACATAAAAGACAAATGAAACATCAGTCAAAAGACTCAGGTGGTATACAGTAATGTTCAAAGTATGAGACTCAAGAGCCATTTGTCTGGAATGGTATAGGGCCATGATGGCAAACCTATGGCACACAAGCCATCGCCAATTGCTCTTCCGGGTTCTATCGCACACATGAGCTCCGAATGGCTGGTGTTCTCACAAAGACAAACTGACTGGTGCGCATGCATGGGCCGGAACCCAGAAGAGAGCAGCTGTCTGGTGCGCATGCATGCTGGATCAGCTGTCCAGTGCACAGGCATGCAACGGAACCCAGAAGAGCAGCATGTCACTGTGCACATGCACACCAGCCAGCTGCTCTCTTCCGGGATCCAGTGCTCTGGCGCTCCAGTAATCATGCACGCACGGCCACTCAGTGCTGAAAAGGTTAACCATTACCAGCATAGGGTCTCTTTCTCAATCAAGGGGTTGAACTAAAAGACCTTCAAGGTCCCTTCCAACCCTTTTATTCTATGTTCTATGATTAATATTGTGGAGTGGTGTACTTTATTTCATAGTAATTCTGGCTGAAGAAACAAATGAACAATAATTAACAAGCAGTCAGGATTAAGTACATAATGAAGGACTAAATATCCTGTTTCCCTTGCTAAATAGTTGCAGCACATTGTTCATGTCTTAAATTGCACATGACTGATAATCAGGCAATAAATAGAGAAGTATTTGATTGTATTGGACACAGTTGAACATTATCTAAAAACATTGAAATTCAACTTTGTGTCTTATATTTTTCTCTCCCAGGAGAGGGTTGTTTTTTGTTTTTGTTTTTGCAATGTTGCATTCATTTATAAAATTTATCCCCAGAAAATCTCATCTGATATTCACATCAGCATCATTTCGGCAACAGCTAAAGATTTCCGCAGTAGTAAAATCTAAAAAATTTCCCTACCGGTTCTGTGGGCATGGCTTGGTGGGCATGTGACCGGGTAGGCATGGCCAAGTCGACATCCTTCTTTTCCCTTTCACCTACAAAAAGAAAATTTAATACTTAAATAAGAATAATGAAGAATATTTATGTAACCATACCTACATAGGAGCAATAAAAGTGTTCTCTTCGATGCACCAATGATAATAATGACCTACAAAAAGAAGATATACCACGATATACAAATTTATACTTAAATAAGAATAAAAGAAGTATACAAAACAATAATAGAGGTACACAAATACTTATATAAAAGTGTTAGTCATCTTTCACTTTAAGATGTTTCCATATCGATTTCTCATTGGCACTTTCCTCACTTCCATTTTTCTTGATCTTGATTCTGGGATCATAGGCTGAGCGATGGGTTTCTAGGAAGCACACAGCCACCTGTCTCTGGTTTGTCAAAGACTTCCTGGATGTTTCAGCAGGCACATGAAAAAATATTTTGGAAAAATATAATTGGTTTACACTTTGTTAGCTGAGGATCAGTGATGGGAGCAATACAAAAGCAAACAAAAAACAAAAACAAAGAAACTGGTTTTAACCCCAAAACAATACAAAAGCAACACAATGCAGAAGCAGCTACACCTCACACAAAAGAGCCCCTGCCACAAGCAGGAAACTCACAGAGCCACAAAGAGCTCAGAAAACAACTTTATACAAACTTTATACAAAAACAACACAACTGACTCACAACATTGTACAACACACTCACAATACAACGTTGTGCAACTCACACAATGCCAAAACAGCTGTACTCACAGAAACTGACCCCTGCAACAGACTTAAGAGACTTAACAGAGTTGGAAGGGACCTTGGAGGTCATCTAGTCCAACTCTCTGCCCAAGCAGAATTGCAAAAGCACACAAAATGGTCCCTGTCACAAGCAGCAAATTCACAGAGCTACAAAGAGCTCAAAAAGCAACTTTAACACCTAACAAAAACACAAGGCCATTGTGCAACTCTCACACAATGTAAAAGCACACAAAATGTCCCCTGTAACAACAAGCAGGAAACTCAATCACAGAAAACTCACAAAACCAAGTATCAAAAGCACAAAATGTCACATTCAGCTTGGTGTGATTTTGTGTGCTTGTGTAATGAGCATGAAACACTACAGAAACACACAAAATCTCAGAAAGCTTCACAAATTTTAAAATATAAAAGTTGCTAAAACTGTATATATTTTAAATGGCTATTATTTCCTCTAAAAAATCCTTTAAAAAACCCAAGTAACATTTTTTTAAGTAAAAAAATACACTTACTGTACTTATCCAATTGAAGGCACAAGGCAGGCAGGCAGATTCAGTTGCTAGCAGAAGAGATTAATTGCAGGCAGAGTTAGTTGCTAGCCAATGAAATGGATTGCAGACTGCAAGCCAAGGAATTTCAAAAGGAGCTGAGCAGGCAAACAGCAAGGCATCCGTTCTTCAAACAGCAAGGCAGCTCACAATTCGGTCAGAAGAGCCAAGATAAGCAATCTGGAAGCTAGGGGGAAAGTTGGTAGTTAGCCAGGCGGCTTAGCCAGGCCAGGCAGGGGAGCCCAGGGACCTGGTGGTAGGGGAGGTGTACCATGCTAGGTCGGAACTGGCAATGCTTACCTGTTTGAGTGGGCAGCTGTCGGCAAGGTTCATAGAAATTCTACGACAAGTGTCTGATCGTGCAGGGGTCGGCGAACCAAGTAGCTAGTCTGCATGACAAAGGGACCTTATATAGTGGATGGGTGGGCCAGATGGGCTGGAAGCGAAGTGCCAAGCACCCGGAAGCAGCGAGTGAATGGGCAAGCAGGCAAGTGGGCGACTGGGCAAGGGCAGGGCCAACCAGGATTTTTACCCCCCGTTTGGAGAGCCATGATCCTCAAAGACATATGAAAGTTTCCCTATAATACTCCACCTTGTTAAGCCTTAAGACTAGCTGCAAAATATATGCTTGCTTAATTTTGCTTACTGTGATTATGATGTTCGTCCATCGTGTTTGAAGAAGACCTTGACATCTAACAAGTTGTGGGCTGTCCATGATGTGTCCGCAGGTGGCTGGCAAGGCCTATAAGGGCATGAAATATTCTACCACATGTCAGGCAGACATGTGGGGACCATTGTTGCAGCATTTGCATCTCTGGCTTTGCGAAGTGCTCACTTCTCTTGTACCACAGTTGTTCTTCTGTCCTCAGATGTCTGGCAGCCTTGGTGGAACAGTATGCTTGATCGATCTTGTGCCAAGTTTTCCCAGGAGAAGGTGTCAATTTCCAGGGACTTGAATGTGTCTTTCCTTTCTCTCACTTTTCTTGAGACAGCTCACCATAGAGGAGCTGTTTGGGGATGTGATGTTTTGGCATCCTTGCAACATGGCCTGCCCAGCGTGTCTGTAAACTGATGACAGGCCTTCTCTGGAGAGGACTTCTGTGTCTGGCACCTTGTCCTGCCACCAAATCCTCAGTATTCTACAGAGGCAGGTCATGTGGAAGTGGTTCAACTGCCTAGCGTGCCTCCTGTATACAGACCAAGTCTCACTGGCATACATCAGGATAGTTAGCACTACTCAGTGGACTTTAAACTTTGTAGCAAGGCTTATTCCATGGCAGGCCAAATGTAGAGCTTGCCTTGGTGATTCTGCAGTGGACCTCAATGTCAATTGTCATTGCACAGAAGAGGGTGCTGTCAAGGTATGTAAATTGGTCCACTGCTTGCAGCTTTTATAGCTTCACTGTGATGTTGGGCTCTTGATGTTGGGCTTTTGGAGCTGACTGATGCATCACTTTGGTCTTTTTTATGTTGATAAGGAGCTGAAGTTGTTGTATGCTGCTGCAAATTTGTCCACACTGGCTTGCATTTCCTGCTCTGATCCAGCATTCAGGACACAGTTGTCAGCAAAGAGGAAGTCACGTAGCACAGTCTCATTTATCTTGATGACAGTTTGGAGTCTTCACACGTTGAATAATTTCCCATCGGTCCTGTATTTCAGGCTAACTCCCAAGGAACTGTTCTGGCAGGCATCTGACAGCATGGCTGAAAACATTATGCTGAATAAGGTTGGTGCTAATATGCACGCTTGCTTGATGCAGTTTGTAACAGGAAAGGCCTCTGAAGTTCTCCATCATCCAGAACATGAGCTGTCATGTCATCATGGAACTGACATGCTATCAGGATGAATCGTTCAGGGCACCCAAATTTTGACATGATGCACCACAGACCTTGATGACTGACAGTGTCAAAAGCTTTAGAGATCCACAAAGGTGATGTACAATTCACCATTCTGCTCTTGACATTTCTCTTGAAGAGTTGGGCTGCAAAGATCAGGTCCATAGCGTCACACTCTTTGTGGAAACCACACTGTGTCTCGGGTAATAAACCCTGTTCCAGGTGGTCAGTGATAAGAGTTGTACTATCTGAGTCCAGTAGAGGGGAGCTCCTTGAGATCTGAGGTCCATATAAGGATCTGAGGGCTTCATACAATCGTTTAGCATCATTTCTATCCGCAAACGTCTGAATTTCACCTGCTTTGGTATTTAAGCAGGAGTCCTGCATCTTGCAAAGCTTGCTCTGTAGGATCCTGCGAGTGTTGTTCTGATGCAACACTCACTTTTCAACAAGTGGAGCCTTGATCTCCTCATCATTTTCATCAAACCAGTCCTGTTGTTTCCTGCATGGGGGTCCAAGAACCTTTAGTGCAGAAGAGTGCACAATATCCTGAAAGAGTTATCACTCCTTCTCAGCATTTCCTTCTAATTGCAGCTCTGAGAGTTGGTTGTCAAGATCTTCTGCTAGTGAAGCTGCTGTGTTGGGGTTCCTCAGTTTATTGACATTGATCCGTTTTATCACAGTTTTTTCCCCTGTGGGAAGAGGGGAGACATTTGGCTTGATGTGAAAGCTTAATTTGGAGATGATGAAACGATGTTCAGTCCAATAGTCAGCCCTCGACATGGCCTTTGACACCCTTACATCATCTGTCTTTCTTCCTTCTCCGTTCCTCTTTGCCTGTGGTTTTGTGTCTGTGTGGCTGCATGAAGACCCCCGCCCCTTTTTTTTCAAATTACAATCAGAGTGGTATTACCGTTATCTGTAATGCAAGCTTTTTTTTTAAAGTTAGGGTTTTGCCATTTATTATTCTATTCCATTCCAAATACATAATTTAAAGTCAGTTCATTTTAGAGGATGATTTCATGGATTGAGAAACTACTTTAGAGCTTGCTGTCAGATTCAAAGGCTCAGCTGTAAGTCTTGGCTCTACAGGCAGAATTCTTAATTCAGGATTTGATTTACTCAGTAGAAAATTCTTAAACATGGTTAGATTAGTTTCTTAACTGCAGGCAAGCAAAAAGTGATATACCCCCTAAAGATTTGTACTGTATACTGTAGTATAGAAGTGACAGAACCTGTATGATTATAAGTTCAAGTCTTATCTTAGTCATGAAATCCAGTTGTGTGACTCTCTCTCAGTCCATCTCACCTCATAAGATTGTTGGGTGTAAAAAAGGAGAAGGGTATGTTGGATATGTTCATTAGCTTGAATTATTTGTAAGATAATAAAGATGGGATATATAGTAAATAAATATTTTTTCCTAGCTTTTCTGTGTTAACAGATACTTAGTCATTCTCTTGAAGGCCTTGATCACCTGATTTATGTTGGCTAATAATTTTCTCCTGCCTGGGAATTGCTGATACAGCCTTACCAATTGTATTCCTTACATTTATCATTAGCAGAACTATATAATATTTTCAGTTCTCTTGCTTATTTCAGGAAAAGTGATGGTAAAACCTGGAATTACTCCATTTGAGGAGAAATGTTAGGTGGCAAATATAGTAGCTGCTATAAGTGCTGCTAAATGTCTGCATATACCATGAAAGATAAATAAGGATGCACAGATAAACACTGGCACACATTACTACATCCAATATTCTTGCCCCTTGTATTTTATTCTACAAAAGTTCAGTAGGCGACTAATTCCTTATATGTTTTCTTTTGAACTGCTGCTATTATTTTAAAAATCTCTTCCCCTGTCCCCATCACCCATACTATTTAAAAGAAACAAAGAACAATAGCCAGCCAATCAGGCATCTTACTTGCTTCTATGGTACAGAAATATCACTAAACAAATCAAGTATATTTCACTGTTTCTTAAAATACATCTTTCTTCTCATTAAACCCAGCTTTCCAATATTATCTGCTGAACAATTTTTGGAATCAATATTGCCCATTTATGGCATTCTGGTCTGGAAGAATTGCCTGAATGCTGATATACTTGGCTGCACCTGCAGTGTCTCCCCGTCAAAAAGTCAGTCAGCCGTGCAGCAAATTTGAAATCACACAATAAGAGCAAGGAAAAATAAAATGTTCTTTTTCTGGTATGGGCTTGGGGGCAAGTTTGATTTGGAGAGCTCACTTAATTTTACCCCTTTCTAATAACATTCAACTATATACCATAACTTATCTACCTCCATTGTTGTGTTGAATTTCCTGGTTTCCCTTCTATGTCAATCAGCCTTTTCCTACTTATTTCCTCACTTACCACTAGTTTATCTGCCACTAACTATAAATTGGTTGTTTTGCATAACTGAAGCAAAAAAGCCAATTACTTTATTCAAATTCTTGAAGTTCTGTTGTATCAAATGTTAGCGCAAATTTCAAACATAGAATCATATTAACGTCAAAAGAAGCATAGGCAAGTTTGATTTTTTTTTCATTGTTTGAGTTAAATGAAGTTGAACAGAGTTTCACTTTTTAAAATATCTTTTAAACCCACCTTTATTACTTTTATAATAAGTCAGGATAGCAAACATGCTTCACATTCTTCCTCTTCCTATTTTTCTGCACAATAATAAACCCGTGAGGTGAGAACAGTTGAGAGAAAGCGAATGGTCAAAAATCACCCAACTAGCTTTCATACCTAAGACAGGACTAGGACTCACAGTGACCCTGTTTCTAGTCTGCTGTCCTTACCAAACTGGCTCACCAGTGCTGGTATTAATTGTAAGATTTTATAGGGATCTGAAAATTGACCTGAATCCTGACAAGATTAAAATTGCCTAAATAGGTATTTCTTGGAATTGAAGTGATTTTTCACACAAATGGCAACAATGATCTTGGAATATTCTGCCTAAGATGTTGGCAGAGAGACATGC